>NW_026607106.1:45000-702500 GCF_029890125.1 Rhinichthys klamathensis goyatoka | reverse complement strand
TGGTTTAAGGGGTAAGGGAAGGGTCAACAGTGTAATTATAAATAAATGCAAGCAGGTCTTTTTTTAAATATAAGTACAATGTAAAAACATGTACACAATATGTGCATTGTATCAAATGATTCATTTAAATGTTAGTAGGTAAAGAGACCTAATATAAAGTGGTACCGAACATTTTTATTTATACAGCACATTTTTGAAGAAATCTGGTACATGTTAACGGAAAATTCACAGATGCTTGTTCATTTGACCTTTTCTATGTCTTCCCCTAGAACCACACATTCTTACATATCAAAGCAACTGTGTATTTTCAGTTTATATGTAACACATTGCATTGAAATGGTAGTAATTGTGCTGGGCAAACTCCATATAGCCTACTGTACGCTTCCAAACCTGATTGGTTGATTGGTAAGATTGTGATATTTGTCATTACAACGGCAGGCCATTTTAGCCTGGCTCCGCCCTCCTACATACTTCCGCTGAATTTTCATTTTCCTTCAGTACTACGTCTGGGTTTGTGGTGTATTCTTTGGTTTTCTCCAGTCTATTTTTTACCGGTCCAATCAGCGAACAGAGGGAGTGGCTGAGAACGATGACGTTGATGTCGTGCGCTAGTTTAAGTCGTCATAACGTTAGTGATTGGTTATGGCAGATCCAATAGTTTTAAACTTCAACAGAGTTCCCGCCTACAAGGAAGTTAACTTTTGTCAATGGAGCGAAGCCTCTCTGTTCAAATGAAATGTACGAGAGTCTGGTGGGACCAGGCTAAGGCCATTTGCCAATTTAGCAGATATTACAACTTTCCATGTCCTAGGTATTTATGAAATATACATGCATCACTGACATATTTTGATAATTGAATGGATCATTTTGCATGTGAAGGCTCACATGATGAAAGAATGTTTAGAAGTTGTAAAGAGTTTGACAGTTTTACTGAGGATCAACTCGTCAGTTTTGATCAACAAGCTACGTGCATTTAGTCTTTCTTTGTGTATTAATGTATTGATCAAAATAACTGCACGTTATATTTGTGTTACCCTTTATAATTTTGCAGTTCCATAAAGGATTTGTGCTTTGTCATTTTTAAGTTTAAATTACCTGAAAAACCAGTTAAAGCTGCTGTAGGTAACTTTTATAAACAAATATTTTTTACATATTTGTTAAAACGGTCAGTATGTCCTGACAGTAGAATATGAGACAGATAATCTGTGAAAAAATCAAGCTCCTCTGGCTCCTCCCAGTGGTCCTATTGCCATTTGCAGAAATACACGCTCCCGGTCAGAAACAACCAATCAGAGCCAGGAGGAATGTCTTAGCAGTGTCAATCACGCTCGTGTACGCGCTGATCACACCCCTCTCTTGCACAGCGCGTACCGTCGTTCAAACCAAACTCAAGATTGTCGGTGTGCTGCAGCTGTGCTAATGGCGAAGAAACAACCTAAACTGCCAATTTCTCGAGTGGTGATGACGATAAACAAGCGAAAAAGAAAGAATTAGACAGAGCCCATTGACTCGGTGTCAAAACTCTAGCCGCGTAACATGTAGATTAAATGTCACGCACTGTGCAAAGCAACAATTGAAACCTGCTAATTCACTGGCTTGTCATGTTGCTGAAATAATGTTGTGGCGAGCAGGACGAGGCTGAGGGCGTGAGTGATAATGAACGACACCTGTGAGACGCACCGGTCTCGCATCTCTCACGGAGGAGCGGAAGCATAAAGGAGGAGCGACGACAGTGGAGAGAGGAACAGGCCTGATTTTACGTTGTGATTTCATGTTCTGTTTTGTGTGCCAGCAGTCGTCCGTGAGGGGCTGCTGGCTTATACTTTCATTTTGTATTTGTTTATTTATTATTAAACTTGTTGAACGTTCGCCGATTCCCGCCTCCTCCTTCCCATAACAACTGAACCCCGTTACAAATGATGTAGCAAACCTTATCTAGCATTAGGCCTACATATCGCTAGAATAATAACTTACATACCGTTACGTTAGTTACCGTTATATTATCTCACTAGCTATTTATAACTTATAGAAAGGGTGCAACGTTATAAAGTTACATTACATGTATTGGAAAATACATAATGATTTGAGGACCAAGTTTGTTCAGTTCAGTTCAGTTCAGTTCAGTTCAGTTCAGTTCAATTTTATTTATATAGCACATTTAAAACAATCGTAATTGACCAAAGTGCTTCACAAGATCCAACAAAGAAACAAAACAAATTATTAAACAGACAATATCACACAAAATACAAACAGAAATGACCCACAGGTCAAGATATCAGAGCTCAGCTACAATTGAAGGCCAAAGCATAATAATGCGTCTTAAGCAAGGACTTGAATATTTCAATAGTCTGCGCTTTCCTTACAAAAATTGGCAGGTTATTCCAAATATTAGGAGCAGCCACTGCAAACGCTCTGTCACCTCTGTTTTTTTGCCTAGATCTGGGCACATCGAGAAGCATCTGGTCGGAAGATCTCAGTACTTTGACAGGTGTGTGGACATGTAGAAGCTCTGATAAATATGAAGGTGACAACCCACTTAGAATTTTAAAAACAATTAATGCAATTTTAAATTTAATTCTAAAACAAACAGGAAGCCAGTGTAATGAGGCCAATACGGGAGTAATATGTTCACGTTTGTTGGTTCCGGTTAAAAGTCGAGCTGCTGCGTTCTGCACTAACTGTAGCCGTCGAAGGGATGAGTGCTCCAATCCGGCATACAAAGAGTTACAGTAGTCTAATCGCGACGTAATAAAAGCATGTATGACTGTTTCAAAGTCTTTACGTAGCATGTATGGCTTGACCTTCGCCAGAAGTCTCAAGTGGAAGAAGCTAGTTTTAACAACTGAACTAATTTGTTTGTCAAATTTAAAAGCACTGTCAAAAATTACACCCAGATTCCTGGTAAAAGGTCGAATATGGGAACATAGAGTACCAAGAGCATCTGCACATTCACTTAGATGTCCCGCACGACCAAACACAACAATCTCGGTCTTTTTATAAGTCAAAGTATGGGCAGGCCTTAGTCAATGTAAAGCATGTTGTTGATGTTTCGTCCCTATTAGTGAATGTGCCGTAACTGTTTATCTGCCGTCATCGGTGGCCCTACTTACTAGCCTGCGCGTTCATGGCAGGCTCTGCTGTGGAGGGAGGGCTGTAGCGCAGGAGAGAGCAAGGGGGTGGGACCTGTAAGTTGTGCTTGTTCAAATTTGCAGGCTAAAGGCTCGTACACACCGGGACGAATATCGGCGCGCGTTATTCGGCAGCGTTTTTCAACGCGTTTTTTGTGTTCACACCCAAGCTATTTTCGCTGACGATGAGCCGAGTGAACATGCAAATTCATTCCCTGACATTAGATGGCGCCCATTTGCTCTGCAATACCACTCCATAACATTCTCTTTTATCAAGATTTTTGTAGTCGCTGTCGCGTTTGTCATATAGTTCTTTATGTTCCGACACCAACGAGACCAGCAGCTCTACATTCATCTGGCCTTGCATCTTCCCACCAGTGTAGACGCTACTTGGCGTATATCTTCTTTGCCGTTACGTATGTGTGCTCGGCAAGACCGTTTTGTGTTTGACCGCCCCCAAGTTGTGTTTTACTGTAACTTCAGAAGCTCCAGACACGTGAGCAAAAGCGCCAATCTCATTGGTCGGATAGTTTGTGACGCGGTGCGTCAAACTAAAGAAACGAACCCGAGGCGTTTTTTAAAAAATGACGCTTTTACACATGGCGTTTTTCGTGTCGGGGTGCACACTCACATTGGCGCCCTTTGTTTAGTCACGAGGCGTTAAACGTCGGCGAATATCGCGCGCGAAATTCGTCCCGGTGTGAACAGGCCTTACGTCAACGATTTCTCAAAACTCCCTACTGCAGCTTTAACGTTTAAAACGTTAACATGGTCTATGATGCTCTATTAGAGCACGTTTTCACAAAAGATCAGTTAAATGCACTTGTACATGTGAATTGAAAGAACAAACAACAAGGTTGAACATTTAGCCTAAATTATCCTGTCACTAAAAAGGGGCTAGTTAGTTAGTTTGCTAGTTAGTAGTTTTTGGTAATGGGTTAAATGATTCAGCTTAATAAATACACTACGATTTGTGTAAAAATTGAGAAAATGTCTTCTTGCCATGTTGTAGAAAGGGTCCAAATGATGTCACTTCCTGGGAGTCACGATTTTATGGAACACTGCATTCTTTTTAGGGGTAAATAATCTGTATAGGGTAAAAAAAATATATATATTATCAATAAGTCATGACAACATATTATACAAGATTTAACTCTTTTTTAAGTCAGATCAATATAATTTAAGTTGAAATGAGATATACAGCCAATATGATTACTTTTTAATTTAAAGGCATCAACTGAACTTAAGGTTGTTGTTGTTGTTGTTTTTTACAGTGAGCTTATGCAAAATGTATTTTTTTTTTTTTTGAGTTTTTAATTTAATAATTATATTTTATTTTGTCTCAATTTCATTAACCGAAAACTATTTTCAAGTTTTAGTTAACAATAACAACACTGATATTTACAGATATTTGATGGGTTTGAATTGTGCTAATTTATGTTGAATAAAATTTTAACAGATCTGATCATTTCTGTCCTCATAGAACATGGCATTTGTGTTTTGTGTTATTGCTCTTTTTTTTTAAAAAATGTTAAAGGTAGCATGACACCAATTTGCACCCTATCTGTGAAAAGTGCCACCTGCCAATCCCGAAGAATGAAAATGTTATGCTTTTAATTACAGAGTCACCTACTCCCAAGTATCATTTTCCCAGAGGTATTGCTCTTAAATAGGGAGCTGGCTGTTGTTTGTCTCCCTCTATTAAACTCTCTATCAATACAATTTTCACAGAGACTCGTAGAACAATCTGGAGGGAACAGATTAATTATGATGCCGGGAACAACTGATGAGTTACAGACAGCATGAAACTGCTTTTCTCATGCCTGACCGTGTCCCTCTGCTACATGTGGTGGGTATACACATGTGGTGGAAGCCTGATGCTCTACAACCTGCATGTGTTAGTGTTACATGCAAACTGAGTGGCACGATCTTCCTAACACTGTTATGTCTTAACGGCACGGCGTGACGTTCTAGGAATTGTGCTCTTTTTGAAAATACTGTCCTAGTGTGAGCTCTGAAGATCCATAAAATGAGTTGATGATAAACTTATCTTGTTGGAGACAGAGCACTAATGAATCGTGTCATTTAGGCTCACAAATTGACTTAAAGGAGACAAAATTAACATTTTATAACTGAAAGGACCCCTACGACATCTTGGATTCTCACAAGAGTGAGCTAGTGACTTACATAATTCTTTGGACTAAACTGGTCTGTCTTATAAGAATCACCATAGCAACACAGCAAAGGTAAGTTAAGGGATAACAGATTCATGACCGGAAAACATAACAGCTGCTCTGCTGAGTACATGACATTCCCAGCTGAAATGAAACATAACTGGCAGTAAAACACCAACAAACTTTATTACTGTTCACTCAAATTGTAATTCTAGATGGCGATTATCAATTATTAGACTTATTTTCAAACTGTTTCTTGCACAATATTATGTTATGACCTCAAAACATTTTTACCACCGTGCATGATTTGTAAACTAATACATTTTGATGCTTGCACCGCTTAGCAAGCTCAATATGCATGTTTTTTTTTTTTTTTTTTTTTTTTTTAAGTAGTAAACTAGCAAAGGTGGTACAGCATGCATTGCACTATAAAAACCTCAAACACTTCTAGAAACAATCTAAAATGGCATGGTTGCCTCAAAAAATGAAGAAGTAGGCCTAGCCTACCATTTTGCAGAATGTCTCCACACGTTTTTTCAATGAGGTTTGGCTGAAACTGACAGAAAGACCAATATACAGATAGGTGAGTAGACAGAACAGACTTCATATCTTTAAAACGCATTTCATGGCATATCACTCGACAAGAGTGCATTTTTTAAATACCAACAGCACTGTTGGCTGGGTGATTTTAGTTGTATGGCCTACAGCAGTTCAATAAACAATAAGTTAATATTGAGTAACTTACATTTACACACAGGATTGACAGTTACTTTGTCTAATTTTGATCCGGTGATATAGCACCAAACGAAGTCAAAACGAATTAACTGCTGCGTTTTCCGGGTAAACAAACAATTTGTGGTGTTTCCTTCCTGAATGAATTAGCATCTTTGAATCATTCGGTTGAGTGAATGATTTGATGATTTGCTCACAGACATTCGTTAATCACTGAAAAATAATTCACAGCATTATCTAAAATATTGATATACACAAAACTGCGATTCTTTAAATGAACTAATCATGAAATCAATAAGATAAAATTTTTAATTTATTGGCTTAATCAATGGACAGCCCTGCATACATGCAGCATAAACTGACATGATAGATAAATTCTGAGTGCAGCAAGGACAGTGTGATGGGATCCAGTCCCAGGACGAAATGAATTCATAACACAGGAAACATGGCTAACACAAAGATTAAAGCAATGCGTCAAAATGCATACAAAGCTCTGTCTAGAAGGCTATAAAACAGCTTCAGCTACAGGATGACATTGACAAGGTCCAGAACACGCATTTTACTGTAAATACGAAGCATTCTGAAAGGATTGCACTATTTTTCCCTTCCCCTTTTTTTTTTCTTCAGGGAATGAGAGTCAGCATGGGAAGTGCACAAAGATTTAATGTCCATCGTGACCCTTCCATATTCGTGCTTCTGCTGTGGATGAATTTCAAAAAGACACTTTTTAATCTCTGAATGTCCATTTAACGGAGTTGGTCCTGTTGCACTATTCTTTTTGAACACAGGGTGGAGTCAAAGTGTAAATTATGGATTTTGTTTCTTCTCACAAAAGCTTTGTTTTTATGTTTTCTAAATGTTTTGGGGGTTTTTAATGTCGGTGAAAGGAATAAAAAGAGCAATTCTCTGGGAATGCAGCTGTAACATTATACCGTCAAATGCTTTGTTGAATGGTTTGGTCAAATGCTATTTTCAGTGGTCAAGACAAGAGAGCAGCAGCTTTCTCAAAGGCAGACATGTTAGAGGTCAGTGGCCTTGAGTGAGTCAGTGCAGTGATTGTGACAGATCCCTGCACCTGTGGGAATGAGCCGAGGGGTGAGCACAGCATTATGCTCCAGCTGTCTGCTCAATAACAAGCAGCAAAACACAACGCACGACACCCCGCTGCCTCACCCGACCGCAGCACCCCTGGGACGTGGGTGACAAGTAAAAACCTTTTGTGACCTCTTCCGCTTGGCTCAAGTGAAAGCTGAATTTTTTTTTTTTTTGATGATGATAAATGTATTTATTTATTTATTTCGCATTTCTAAAGCTCAGTGTCCACTGCTGTCCCCCGTAGCTTGATAATTCGCCGCTTGTGACTAGAGTAAAGAAAGAGAACACAAGAGGTGTATGCATACATAGAGGAACACAATACCATCAGCCTTTCACTTTGAATCCTTTACTTGAAATCAATGACTCACTGTCCAACAAAATGTGATGCAATCTAACTTGTTCCTCCTGGGACCCAGGAATAGACTTTTGTCCACTGTATGGACATTATATTTTAGTGAATTTCTCTGACATCATACATGTCACATGTCACACCTGGGTGTCCTGTTAGAGCACATTCAGGGCTTTTCAGAGATACTTAGTCATCAAATGTAGCACTCTTATGGAAATATGATAATATATTATAATTATAATTATAATTTAAATTACCACTTTTCAAATTGTATTTCATAAAGCAACATCTCCGGAAACCGTTGTGGGGTTTCAAATAAATAAATGACTTTCTGTTACAGAACAGGACATTGATTTCATTCATGTCCACTGTAGAGGACATCAGGACTTGTTTATCAGGCATTTTGGGAGACACAACAAGTGAATATGGAAATAAATTATACATCAATATTCCTATGAAATATTAGATATTTTTATTAACATGTTGCTAATTATTACTCCAATTATTACACTTCTTTTTTCATTAAATGTTACTCCAAGAACACATTAATGTGCACATTAGATACAGTGATACATTGCATTGAATGGGAATATTAATTTATGGCCATTTTACCCACATATTGCATAAAGTAAAATGGTGTATCAATTCATTTTGTTATATCTTTCATAACTTAGTTGAGAATCATCTTTATACAAATTTTGCTTAAAAAAATCCTGAAACCTAAACAATTTTTGTTGATTGAAAGTAAAATCCCATTGTTTTTGTCTATACATATAATTTCATATCATTTTATTTTTTAACCATTTTTTCTTATGCTCTAAACAATGTGATGACATGGAAAAAAAAACTAAATTCCAAAATCTTTTTTTCTGGGTCTCAGGAGGATAAATAGCGTGATAATTCTGAGACCACTGGTGAAAATACTTTATATAACAAACAAGCCAAAAAATATTTAACATTATATTATTAGCACAAGAAAAGTACAGGATGTCTTAGTATTTAAAAGCTGCAGCACGCAAGCTATTCATTCTAAAAGAACATGATGATCTTGTTCTCCAGCATGATTCGAGATGATCCAAAGATATTTTTGTGCTTCAATGGGAGACAAACATCTGACTGTCTGTACAAAGTTTCACATGAACAATGTGAATAATGCCCTAGAAATAGTACAGAATCAGAGATAGTTCTTAGCCATTTTACTTCATTTGTTTAAAATCTTACTAAAACTTTCTGGTTGTTTCAAGGTTTAAATTAGATTTTGACTCTGAAAATAGCAGTGGTGGACGAAGTACACATACCATGTACTTGAGTAAAAGTAAAGATACTCAAGGTAAAATATTACTCAAGTAAAAGTAGAAGTGCTGCCTTTAAACATTCACTTGAGTAAAAGTACAAAAGTATTTGCCTTCAAATGTACTTAAGTATCCAAGTACTTTGATTGTTGTATGGCTATAATGTCCTATTATAATTTGTCACAAGACTCTTGCTTAACTCAGTGAAGACTAATGTCACTCTTGGCACATCAATCTATTAATGAATCTATTAATCTATTAATGAAATGACATTAATTAGTCTGATATATATATATATATATATATATACACACTGTATATATATGTATATATATATATATATATATATATGTGTATATATATTTGACTTGAATTAATTTTTTGTGTGTTTAATTTTGGAGGGAAGGGGACTGTTCCCATAAGGTATAAAACATTTACAGTATTTACTGTATATATTTTTTCTCCACCGCCTATGGTCATAATTATTAACATCCATATTATGATACATTCACATAAAACTGCACAACGCCATTAAATATATATATATATATATATATGTATATATACACACACACACACACACACACACACATATATATATATATATTCTATGTTATGGGAGCAGCCAATTTTCCTCCAAAATTAAACACAAAAACGTATTAATGCAGTGTTTCTGCTAGGCTACTCCCCAGAAAAAAAAAGCTTTTATATGCAAGTCATTTTAGTGGCAACGTAAGCAATGTACATTATGCTACAAAATACTTACCGATAATTGCTGCAATAATTGCTGCTGCTCTCTGTCCCGCTTAAAATCATTGTCAACGCGATTTGTTTGGAACTGTTGAGAGCTACACGAATAACGTGACCTCGCGGCGGCGAGATCACTGTCACAACCATCTATGTTCCCAACTCTCATATTTAACGGCTCTGGTTCGCACTTAGATACCGCCAAGGCAAGTTCAAAACAAAGCGCGCGCGCTGTACTGTGATTGGTGGCTCGTTTGACCAGTTACGTTTTTATCCACTCATAAATAAAAAGGAACGACTGATTTTGAAAATGTAGTAGAGTAAAATGTAAGATATTTGACTTTGAAATGTAGTGGAGTTAAAGTAAAAGTCTCCCAAAATTTAAATACTTGAGTAAAGTACAGATAAGCAAAAAAGCTACTTAAGTACAGTAACGAATTACATTTACTTCGTTACTGTCCACCACTGGAAAATAGATTTTGGACCTTTGACTGTGAAAATAGATTTTGGACCCCACCGAACGTCACATTGATTCTCATAAAAGAGAAAGTGGTTAATCTAATCAGACAGTGTTAATGCATTACTAGAGATACATGTAACTCTTGACAAATATCTGTTCGTCAATGTGTATGCCGGTCAATATGGCTGTTTTCAGGGTTGGATGAGTTATAAGGGGAAAATAAACAGCAAACATGAAATATATTAGAAATATATAAGACAGGGGGATAAATGGGCCATGCCCAAAATGGCTAAACACAAAGCTTTTAATTGAATTAACCACAAATTATTAGTCTGGAAATTAGCAAAATTTAAGCAAACACACTAGTTAAAAAGCCATTGCTGTCTCAGAAAAACATTAAAGACAGATGGAGAAGTTGATGGAGTGATGAATCACAATGAAGCACAGGTTGCATTGGTCATGCTCCAGAGCGTTGTCTTCGAAAATCTGCTGAGAAATATAATAATAAATGCATCTCTAGCACAGTGAAGCATGGAAGAAGAGTGTCGTTGTGTGGGGAGCCTTTTTAGCTGCCGGTATTGGTGAGATAATTCACTGTGAAAAGTCATTTAATGCGTTGGGAGTTCAGAAGAATATTGCAGAATGGCTTGCTTCCCTCAAATGAAAAGTTGTTATCAGGCTCATGTTTTTGCTGGTCAAAGTGCAGTTTTGAACTCTATAGTGAATCTTTGATCTCACATTAAACTGAAACAAACTGGGAGACATTCTTATAAACTGTTTGAAGCCATTAACATTAAGTGGAACAACACTGACTCTTCTTCCTGTAAAAAATTGTCTGCAAGTTGCTATTCCGTGTTTTATTGGTTACTTTAACTACAGTTTTTATGCAATTCTTGCTAATTTGCTGACCAGTGGATTTGCGATTAAAATGGTTAAGACCGCTAAATATTTTGGATAATGGGTTGTAGAGCTCCATGCCTGTGGTCTGGTGGAGACACACTTGTCTCAGTGAGTAGAAAGACACTACTAGTGCCATTCTCACTTTAATAGAAACACTCTCCCATGACTTCCAACCCACACAACCACAGCGTTAAACACGGCCAACCTGGTTACTCACTCCTGTGTGGTTCCCATGGCCCCAATTCTCAGATGTTCTGCTGACACCAGCATTTCATTGTTGTTGTATTTCCAAATCTCTGGTACATTTGCAAAGAGGAAAAATACCGAGCCGGGCTGGCAGGGTCTTAGAGGATTGGGTTTCAGCCATCTGCTGTAGTCTGGGCCTCTCCAGCAAGGCTGGACTGTCTTTCCCCATTGGGTCTGATTTATCAAAGCATTCAGTTCATGCCAGATCACTCCGGTGGTGCAAAAAGAGGAAGGGAGCGTGTAATTGCCTAAGGCATTCGATGTGCCAATCATAGATATTTTTGGTGGAAAAAATATAACATTATCTAAAGACTAGTAAATCTGGGTCTCATGACTGAATTGCCCCATCCCATTTCCCATTGCTTATCGGGGTTAGAATAGAGGTGGGTTGGGCAAACCAGACATGTAAATACAAAGCTCATTTTTATAATGTCATACAGATAGAAAATGGGTCAAACTTCAGACATTTTGACAGTTTTAAACCAGGTCAAGCCATTGGATAGAAACATTGTATTTTTATGTATAAATATATTATTTTACTCTGTTGTTTTTATTGTGGATCAGCTGATTCAGTTGCATTGCCTGCTGTGACCTTGAACCTCTAAAAGGAATTGTTGTCCTAATTTATACGAGGGATCTGGATGAGCGCCAAGTCAAACAGCAAAACTTTAAGAGACAAACCAAATGTGCAACCTTGGTGGTCCAGTGTGGCCGATTTAAGCCGGTCTCTGCGAAACAATTACTTTTTAAGCTCAACCCAAGTTTACTTTGAAACAAGACCAGAGAACATTAGAGACCCCGGCTTCTTGGGGGTAAATTGAGCTCATGTCCGGAGTTGAGGCATTATTCGGGATGTGTTACCCAATATGGGGGATTTAAAACCTGTTGTGCAAACCTCTTGCTTGTTTGTCATTGGATTTCGAGTGAATTATTTCGAGTCTCTCAGATTAAGGAGGCTGTGAAATCATTTCTTGAGGCCACTGAATGGTCAGAGGTGCCATTAAGAGATTAAAAATGGCGTGTTTTAATATCACTAAAACACGCTTGCCTTCTGTTTTGGTGGGACATACCAACAGCCAGGGTGTTGAACTTTCAGGTGTGGATTTCTGAGAGTGAGGTGATGCTTCAGTAATTTAGTGGGGGAGGCGAATTAAACGCCTCATCCACCTGTCTCTAGAAAGCATGTCCTGTTGGGCGATTCAAAGCTTTTAACTTCATCGGATGCAATATGCATGGGATTAATGTACAGCCAGCCAGGCATTAAAGTTGAAACGGAAATGGCTTCTGAAAAACTGCAGTGCAGAACTTGACTTTGTCCACCATCAGTCATTTGTAATAAACACTGCAATATTCCATAATAATAAGAATAGTCCATTCTGATTTCTTGGTGTCTTCAAAGTAAAATAGGGGTTTATTTTGTAATGATGACTGGCTGACTGTATTATCTGGCTTATAACACAGCTACACACCAAATAAATAAATATGTACGTAGACATTAAATATTTATTTGATATTGTTTTATAGTCTTATCTGTATATTATCTAAAAGCTAAGAAAAAAAAATACAATTACATCTATTATAATTTTTATCTAAACTTCATGAAATATTAATGAAGAAAGGCATCTATGGCATCAATTATTTTATTCAGTCCATATGTGACCCTGGATCACAAAACCAGTCACAAGTAGCATATTTGTCCCAATAGGCTACAATACATTGTATTGGTCAAAATTATCGATTTTCCTTTATGCCAAAAATCATTAGGATATTAAGTAAAGATCATGTTCCATGAAGATATTTTGTAAATTTCCTACCGTAAATATATAAAACATTTATTTTTGTGAGTGAATGCAGCACAATCAAGATCAAGAACATAAATGTAGAACTTATTCTCAATTTTCCCAATGTTTTGATTTTTTTGCACCTTCAGATTCCAGATTTTCAAATAGTTGTATCTCGGCCAAATATTGTCCTATCCTAACAAAACATACATCAATAGAAAGCTTGTTTATTCAGCTTTCAGATGATGTATAATCAATTGACCCCAAAAAAATTGACCCATGTGACTGGTTTTGAGGTCCAGGGTCACATATGTACTTTATTCTATACAGATGTAAAAAGAAAAAAAAAAATACCCTACACAAAACAATTTCTGCATGATTTGGCAAAAAAAGAGTTTGAACATGCATATGTGAACCAAAGGCATGCAGAGGCAGTGAAATAATTACTTCAAATTAAAGGGCTGTCCTTAATGCAATGGTGCCTCCATTTGGTTAAGCTCAAATTTCATACCGTAAAGTAATTACAAATGTGGCCAGTCAAGAACAGTTTGACTGACGGATCTATTGAAAAAAAAAATGACTACAACTGCACGTAAAGCTCTTTGCTAGACACTTTGCACATTTATAGGTGTTTCTTTGCAACTTTTGGCCCTGTGAAGTTTCAGTGAATAAACTTTAGAAAATAAACTTGTACAGCAGTGGACATCCATCCATCACAGGATAATTCACCAATACTTTTTGTCATTTTAAATTAATACTGTTGTGGAAATGGAAATAAGGGCACTGGACATTACGTTTTAAACATGTTTTGAAATAAAATGGTCAATTCCTTCATCTTGCTTAAGCTAATAGCATTTTAGGTATCCTAAACACACAATTAAATATTAAATTACAGTCTGATTGGAAATGATGCAGTTCACACATATTTCTTCACTTGTCTAAATTATTTATGTTTTTTTTTTATGATTGATATTATATATTAAGATTGAAAGTCTGGGGCAAGGCTAAAACATTACAATTTCTTCATTGAAAATAAAATAAATAAATGAAGGCATGGTAAAAAGTTTCCAAACCTTCCTAAAAAATTAGTGTGTCTTTCTAACAAAAAGAAAACAGTGACTGTAAGAAATACTCTTACAATCAATATTGGAAGTGTTACTCCAAACAACATGGAATTTGTCCTGCTTCTTCATTGGTTCCTTTTCTACGGCTCCATTGTTCCGTATCGGACAATGTTGTACTTGTGTTGTGACAGGCGGATATGTTGTGCTGGGGGTGTTCATAAGCCAAAACAATTCTCAGAACGCCTGAAATGTTCCTCTTTCAAAGGGGTTTCGTGGCTTGGTTTGGGGACACCACAGGCACTTCGGAGAGACTGCACACAGTGCTTGAGGCCTGAACGGGGCCCCTCGGTCTACTCCCACTCTGACCGAGCTCGCTCCTTTCCAGACGTACACACACACACACACATACTGCTGACTATGTTGACTGGAGGTGCCCCCACTGCGAGTCAGTATATAACAAAACCCAGGTGAATTCTTATTCTGCGAGCGTCAACACTACAGCGTCTTGTAAATCATTCAGTAATGCTTATTTAAAATAGTCAACACTGGACTGAGTCTCTCTACAACTTACTCCACAAACATTTAGGTGGTTTTGGAAGTGTGTATTCCTGTTTAAACAGCTAACAAAAAGATATTTGACTTTCATACATAATCGCAATAAAATAATGTCCTTTTCTTGATTGGTTGGTTAAAATGTGCCTTCAGTCAACTATAAGATTTCCCAAAATGTGTAACACTGGCAATTTTCAAAACATTGCGCTGTTTGTTTAAGCTTCCTGACCAGCCAGACAACAGCAATTTTGATTTAACAAAGGGCGTGAGTTTGGGGCGGGGCTATCTGTTTTTCGACCAATGGCGGTTGGAGATTGTTTGAAAACAATCATTGTTTTTGCAATGCAGTTTCCACTTGAGATTTGAACTTGGACAAACTCAAACTCTTCAGTAAAACCTCTTAGTGAAGTTGCAAAGTGTTTAATATGCAACAAAAATGTGTTTTTAAAGGGGTCATGAACTGGCTTTTTCAAAAAAATTATATTGTTGTCTGAGGTCAACTTATGACGTTCGCTTGGTTTTTACATTCAAAAACATCAAAACGAATAAGTAATAGGCTATTTTCTACCCTAGTTTTGAGCCTAGCTCAAAAACGCTCGGATTTTATGGGCGTCTCGCATTGAAGACTTGGAAGTAAACGCCCACTGCTGTGAGTGGATAACAGTTTTGCATATTATAATGAGTTTCGTGTAATGCGCGAATCGGTGGGCGGGGCTAAACCGGCCGTGTTGAAGTAGGCGTTGATCTTCTTCTGCGGGGGTGGTGTTTTATCCTCTTTGTCGTCATAGTTCCCCACTTTGAAAAACAAGTGTTTGCTGAGCCTGGTGTCAATAAAAGCTTTTATTGTACTAACAAGGACGTTTTCAGTTCTGAAACTTACAGGATATTCTTATAATATGATGAACTCTTAGATGTCAAAAGCTCAAGGAAAATTTGATTTCTCAGTTCATCACCCCTTTAAGAAATTAAGAGTTGCCAAATGAAGAACAAGCTGAACGTATCTTTGAAACAAAATGATTCTGCCAAAGAACATTTCAGTGTGGTTTGTGCTCCTGGGGCCTGGCACTATTCTGAGGCTCGCACCAAGCAAGAAAAATATGTTTTGGCATCTGTTACATAAACCATATTTCTTTTCTTTTCTTTGGTGTGTGCGAGTGTAGTCATCCATACCTGTTTTGTTGATGCAATCCAAAACAAGCTTCATCATTTGTCATTTGGAACGCTGTGATGTTCTTTGATGCTGTGAGTCAATGAAAAGCAGAGCAGGATTTTATTCATGTTAGTTTATTGAACAAGTCTTTGACTCAGTATGGGACAGAGGATGACTGACACTTTAGTATCTAAATAAATCTCTGAGAAAATAATACTGTACTCTAAAATGGCATGTCTGTTTTTTTTTTTTTCCAGTAAATCTCTGAAGTACAATATATACACATTCTTAATATGATACATACTGGCATTAGCAAACTAACAACAGCCATAACATTGAGATTTGATACTGTTTAATCATTTATGATTGAGGGTTAACTGATTTGAATCCCCTTCATGACTTTAAATACATTCTTTCCCTTGCATACAAAAGTGGATTTAAATGACACATCTCCACTCTTCCATTCACATACAGTGCTTTCTCTCCAAAAAATACTAATTTTGCATCCACTGACTCAAGAAAGAACAAGAGTAAAGACATTTTCGATAACAACAACATACCATTCACTAGCTTAAACTGTGCTATTTCTCATCCTGCCAGTATTATTTTCTGGAAATGTCTACGATTTTCTCCCAGTCTTGAGAGCATTGATGCATATTTCTCTATATATGCATACAATGAAATTATTCATGCAACTAATCTCAATAAAAGCTACTTCTTTTGGATATACACATCAGACAGAAAAAAAGTTTTCCCAATCTGATTAATGATTTAGAAGCAATAAAGTCAGATCAATACTCATTAACTGTATGTTCCAGAACAAATCTGAGCGGGTTTCTTCTTGAAAGTAAATCTGTTAAATCTCAAACATGTGAATTGTTAACCACTTCCTTATGGTGCATAGATAATAATTACAGTAGTAACAGACTAATGATTGAAAAAGTATTTAATAAAGAAGATTAAATTTTTAACTAGTTGACCTTAAAACTGTGATCCATTGTCTAGTAGATAATTTCTATAGCTTCGTCTCAATAAGCTATACACAGTTGACTGGATTTAATATGGCTGAGCAGCTGTGCAGTAATGATGCACATCACCTTAGCAGCAAGCACTCGAGAACACACAACCACCCGCACACAACGACACACACACACACCTCTTTCCCGCTCCCTGATATCAGTCTCACTGAGTTATTTCTGGGTGCTGTAAAAGTTGTAATGTAATGCCCGTTGGTGTGTGAAATTGAGGTAATTATATTGCGTATACTAGCGTCTACCAGAGAGGTTTTATAGAAAGTGTGACCAGAAAACTCAATCTAGACTGAAGAGCTTATGCTGTTGTGGATCACAACACAGAGAGTCTGGGGCAAAATGTGGCCTTGAGCTAAAAGGGAATAGGTTGGTCTAAAAGCATCACATTAGAAGGCTATGCCACATATCCTGTAACAGATTACAAACGTTCAACCTTTTCCCCCTCCACCGAAAGGACCATCAGATGGGTTGAGATTTCCCCAGGCCCAAAAACCCAAAGAACATACATAGCTTACACAAAAACAGCACTTAGTGGTTTCTTCTTGGTCGCCCACTCACCACAGAGATGGACAAATAAAGTTAAGTGTTACAGAGGTTCCAAAATTTCACAGAGACACACCTTGTGGTGAGCTTCCTTTCTGCACACAATATATATCCAGGTTCATGTGCTGGCTCTACTTCTGTGGATTCGGAGTAAGTGCTAGTGAGGGAGAAGCAGGTCCGATAGGACACACAAGCCCTCATGTGACCACCTGCTGTACTGTTGAGCGTTCGTGAGGACACGATTGGTCCCCGCAGTGCAGCCTCTTTAGGAGCCGCTGAAGTTTATGCGAAAAGTTCTTGTTCATTTGCTTGTACATGAGGGGAATGGCAAAGCTGCTGCAGAAGGCGAGCAGCACGGATAAACATCTCAGGAAGAAGTATGTGGTAAGGTGCTGCCTGTTGGAATAGCTCCCAGGAGCTCCAGCCACTGTGTGCACCAGTAAGGTCATGTAGTATGGAGTCCATAGAAGAAACTGCATGCACACAGAGGCCAGCAGCAACCTGTGGATGGAAGGATCGAGCCTCCCAGAGTCCTGGTCCAAAGGCGTGGACTCCTTCCTGATTCGGAGGATCAGCACGAACGCGTAAAGCACGGCAACCGCCGGCACCACATACCCAATGAACATCATGATGGCGTCAGCCGCCTCTTTGTTTTGCATCTTGGAGCACTCGATGATCTTAGTGGAGACGTGGTTGCACACATAGAAGAGCAGCGAAGAGAAGCTAGTGAGTACGGCACCGCCCCAGATAAAGCCGCAAACATGCTTGGTGTTGTAGACGCTGGACATGTAGGTGCGAGGAAGAGCCCGCTCAATATAATAGTCCAGACTGAGCAAGGTAGTGGAGTACATGATGACCAGAGAGGAGATGTTGAAGAGAATGAGGAGGGTGATATAGATCTCGTTGTTGTATTCCCACATTGGCCAGCGTGTAAAACTGGGGCCCAGCAACTCTACTGGAGCCACCAAGTTGAGCACCAGACCAGCAATGGCTATGTTCACAAAGTAGACATCAGGCATGGTCATGGTGACCTTGTTGGAAAGGTTGACCACCACCAGCAGGGCATTGTAGCAAAGCCCCAATGGAAAGCAGACAATGAGGTACACCAGAGAGAAGACGGACAGAATGAGTCCGAAGTCCTGGCAGAGCCGGAGGTCCACGTTGTCGTCCGTCTCATTGTAAACCATGCAACTCCACATTGCTAGACTTTCCAAAGGTGTCTGCTCCGTCTTTCTGAATCAGCTGTAAGAGAGAACATGAGCAGAATGTTAATGCATTGGTCTGTTTTCAAAATTATAAAATGCTTTTATTACCCGACAAGATCCGGGGTGTCCAATCCTGCTCTTTGAGTGGTGCTTTCCTTCAGAGTTCAGCTCCAATACACTGCCTGGGGAGTTTCTAGTGATCCTGAAATCCTTGATTAGCTAATTCAGGGGTGTTTAATTCAATGATAAAGCTAAACTCTACTGGAAGTTGGAACTCCAAGAGCAGGATTGGACACGATAGTTGATAAATGCACTGATCATTTCTCTAGGTTTACAACTTTATGTTTTTGAATTTTTCATACTTTCTAAGTGTTTCCTGATCAATGGCTTGGTTTTTGCAAGCCATTGCTGTTGTTACCACCTCATAGAGAAGAAAACTGAAACCATACATAAACAGCACAGTCAATGCACAAGCATTAGATTTGGAGAAACACCATTATTTCCACTTCCCTGCATCTTACAGACTGAATTAAACTCGGCACAATATGCTGCACTGGAGAGCAAAACCCTAAACACAAGGACTTCATTCCAGTCACCACGTGCCATTAAGGATCATGTTGTACAAAAAAGAGGAAGGACACCATTATATGACATCAGATGTTTCTTTCCATAACAATAGGTTCCACCTCTCCAGCTCGACACCTTGGCTCGTTGGGCGGTGACAATGCACGTGCTGTGACCAAAGGATGGCATAATTCAGCTCCAAGGCTGTGAGGCAGGCAGATTTATGGCATGAGATGTGAGATGTCAGGGGAGCAGTGGATGCACAGTGTGAAGTTTGAGTTCAGGATGAGGTCACAGCGCGGGCACATGCAGAGAGCATGCTCTGCAGTCCACTCATTAAAACATAATGACATAACGCTCTGAGTGAGCTCTCACAATGTGAACAACACTTTTGTATGATTACACACAGGCTACATTATTGCTTTATTTGATTTAATTAGCTTCCTGGCTTCTTTTATGTAAGCAATTGGTAAAGGGAGCAAAGTTAAGGAGGAAAGAGAGCAAACAAGCCAAATTTGAACCTGGTTTCCCCTGTGTTTGTTATATGTGATGAACGTGTGCTAGCCAAAATAATTTGTCCCTACTATGTTTAGATAGTACGCTATGTTTACATACTCCAATCTTAATTAATTTAAAGTGACTATAGAATATATGTTAAGTGAATATAGCCTATTCACAATAAAAACCAACAACAATTCAATGAAATCATTACTCACAATTATTTGCATGACAAATGTCAGGAAAAAAAGTATATATATATATATATATATATATAATGTCTTAAGAACATATTTTGCAGATCAAACTTTCTGACACAAGGCTTCTGGCTTTTTTGTGCATGTCAGCATGTATTTGGTCTTGAAAGTTGGAGTCTTCCCAGACAACGCTGAGCACATCTGAGCAGATATAATGACTGTTGAGTGCATGTTCCTCATGTGCATGAGTGTATGTCTGCTTACATAACATAGTCACAGATCGGCTGTTTTGGCCAGGAGACAGGCAGCCATGGATTGCTCCACTATGACTCTCGCCAGAGGGTGGGGAAACTCATTTACCCTTTTCACCTTGTAGTCACACACCTATAGTGAACCAGCATGTTTTCTGCATCAACAGCTCTGTATGCAGCACTTTATGTTGCGGTCTAACCGGTATGTAACTACCAGTAAATATCTTCATGGCGACACTTAAAAGGGTTAAACTCTGGTCTAGAGGAAAAACTTGTAAATAGGGATGTACGATATATCGGCCACCATATCGGTATCGGCCGATATGTGTATTTGTAATGTTACCGTTATCGGCCCGATAAGAAAATTTGGCCGATATATTAAAGCCGATAAATAATGGATTATTTCCTTCAGCTGAGGCACTTCAGATGTGCACTGTTCGTCATGATGGTTTTGAATTGTTTGAAATATGATTGGAATAACTTCAAAAAGGAAAATTCAGTGTGCAGCGCAAGTCTGTCATATAGGCTACATGATAAAAGTAAAATGAGAACATTATAATTGTGTGCTTGGGACATGGCTTGTACTGGTGAGACTTTTGTTTTTGTAACCAGGCTCTCAAAAATTAAATAAAAATTTGATTTATTGGCCAATATATCAGTTATTGGCTTTCAAATATAAAGAATTATCGGTATCGGCCAAAATGTTCATTTCGGTGCATCTCTACTTGTAAAGACTAAATTGTTTTCCTCACTGGCATGAGACATCGGTCCTGTTGGGAACAGGAGGAAAGTGTTGCCGTGGGAAAACAATATGTGATGACATGGTTTCTAAAGGGCAGGTGTAAAAGTCTGATTCCATAATGGCCATGTCGGCTTTTCTGCATGAATTACTTTCAAAGAAACAAAATATCTTGCAAATGGACTTTGCTGCTAGCAAACACAATAGAACAGCCAAAACTAGTCACTACCTGTCTCCCTATCTCTCACTTAAAAACAGTCATCATCCTGTTCCCTTCTTCCTCTTCCTGTGACCATGGCAACCTATTGTGCAAATAAGGGCAGTTCTGCTGAGTTTTAGTTGCAAACTGTTAAAATCATCCGTTTACTTTTTACACATCCACTGAACCGGTTTCATCTGAGGAGGATAGGTCTTCAGACTGCATGCTGCTCATAAGGGATTACAGCCTAATAGATCAAATCTTTTCAAAATCAGCTACTCGTTGCAGTCTGAAAAATGTAACTAGTTGTTCTTGAGAGAGGCCTGCATAATTAGGGCCCACAGCAGTCACATGATCCTTCAGAAATAATTTGAATGTGCTGATTTGGTGCGTAAGTATCATTTCTTATAATGATCAACGTTGAAAACAGCTGCTTTATATTTTTGTGAACACAATGAAGAATTTATTCAGATTTTTTTTTTGTGGGGTGGGGTGGGTGGGTGGGGGATAAATAGGAAGTTAAAAAGAACAGCATATATTTGCTGTATAAAGTAAAATCTTACCGGTCCCAAACCTTTTTAACGGTATTGTACATTTTTGTACACAGACGACTATTGAACCATCCTGCCCATCCTTACTGTACATCCTTGCTTTTCAAACTTGCAACCAGCATCTTGTCTGCCTCAAGAGACCATGACCAAACACTGTCTATGCTGGAAGCATTCCTGAGTGGGTGCCATAGGTAGCTGACATCACTGTGCTTACACTAAAAGCATGTCATTTAGACTAGAGAATAGTTCTTCTAACGCCTTCAGCTCACGGCTCACATGAGCAAGCATGCCTGCAACGGTTAAGTGTCCATCCACTGTGCACCTCTCAATGACCCCTGTTATCAACTGTACCTCCCTCAAACAAACAAAGAAATCTTGGCTGACCATGCGTCTGGATAAAGAGTGTTGTGAGAGTCGAACTAAATGCACTTGACACTTTCAGAGAAGTAGTCAACCCTCCGCCCGGCAGATGAAAAGAGGGCTGCTCCACACACCCCTCGTATCCCCACTGGAATGTACAGCAAATTCTCAGAATCGGCTGAGTGATGTCACATGATTGCATTTTCTGAGCTTTGTGTGTGTGTGCATGCTGCAAGGGTTTAGGTAACGAATAGTGAACGAAGATGAGGACTGAGCGCTCTGCAGTCAAATCATGTTGTGCTACAATACATTTTTCACTTCTGTGTTTCAGCTGCAGGGATTTTGGAAATAGAAAGCAGACTAAGAGGAAGAAGACGTATTTGGAGTCAAAAATACAAGGTTTTGCCTATCGAAATAGAGATGACACGCAAAAAGGACAAACAAAAATGACCAAAAAATGTCTACAAAATCTAAATATGGTACTGCATGTTAAAACATCTCAGTGATTAACAATGGAAGTCTCCACTTCCGCTATAAACATTTTTTTTTAGCCCAAATATCTCAGAAATAACCGTCTTGTGGCGATTCGACATTTTGAGCCTGAGTCTGCACACGATCCTGAGGTGGAGCAGCGGTATAAAGGTCCCGCACATACTCCTTCTCCCGACTCAATCGCACAGCTGGCGTTACACCAGGTTTTTATAGCATCTAATAATGAACTAAAACCAAACTTATTGGAGAAATCAACAATTAATGGATTCAAAATCTTAACGTACTCATACAGGGCACACATGAGCTCAAACGCAGTTCCCCTCACTCACAAAACTCATAGCACATTGGTAGAATATAAAATAACCAAAATATTCAATAGTGAAATGCAATTTATCCAATATATCAAACCTTTAACCCACGCCAACAATTTAAAAGTAGCCCAATTCTGCTGGAAAATCAAGCACTTGGCAACCCTGCTTTATTTATTTACAGTGAATTTCTGGCAACCAGAGCTGCTGGTTTTTTACTGTGATTTAACAAAATATTGTTTACATAGTGAAACAACACGAAGGTCAGTATGTATGGTGTCAACGTATGGTGTTTTTGCCCAGCAACCCTCTTCCAAAACCTTGCAACAGGCAGAAATAGTAGTAGTGGGCATCTTGGTATAGAGATCAAAGTGTGCCTCATAAATATTCAAATAAAATATTTAATATTCAGCTGGAAATGTCAAATAAATGGATCCTCAGCCATGTGAGCTCAAAGTTAAAATTTGTCTGGTTTTGAAAGTATGGGTG
Source organism: Rhinichthys klamathensis goyatoka (assembly GCF_029890125.1). Classification (NCBI taxonomy): domain Eukaryota; kingdom Metazoa; phylum Chordata; class Actinopteri; order Cypriniformes; family Leuciscidae; genus Rhinichthys; species Rhinichthys klamathensis. The sequence goes on along the minus strand of NW_026607106.1, from coordinate 679,403 downwards.
TTGCAGAGGCATCTTTCGCGTTTTGCATCTAAAAGTAACTTTATTCAACACCGACTAGACCCGTTTCAATCTTTCGTCCTCCAACAACGCCATTCATTCTTACATGCTTTTCATCACCTACACACAGCCGGGGCTCTGAAGACCAAGACATTTTTCCAAGCCTTACAATACTTTCCTGAAGCTGTGAAACACAAACAAACGTCTCAATTAAACCTCCTGCACATATCTGTGTTAGTCGTCCTGACACCGCCTCAGCTGTGTTGACCCCTGGGACGGCATGTTCTCTCAGCGCTTCTTTGTTAAGTTATCAGCAGGAGAGATCACTCTGGGTGTTTGAGTACCGCGTGCATGGTTTAATCGCTAGGCAGTCTTGAACCGAGAAAAACAAATTCACTGCAGGATCGTTCCTAGTTATACAAAGCGATTCACGTATGATTTGCATAGCATAATTTGTTTACTGGTGAACATTATATTTTGGTGTGTACATCATGTCTTAGCATTGTGGGTTGTTGGGGTCAAATTTAAAAATATATCCACATTTGGAATGAAATATATGGACTGAAGTCTGAAGAGAATATGAGGGATCAAAGTTGACAACTATGAAAAAACTGGATAACAGGTTATGTAATCCTCTCATGTCCAGCAGGACAGTCCAGACCATGTTGGAGAATAAAGCGCTCGCCAATGTCTTTAGGCAAAGAGGCATGCTTCTCTCAGCTGCCTCATATGACGTCTGCGATCTTCAACAGAACTCATAGGCACATTGCCATCCTCTTACAAGTCCTACATGGACCTGATCCAACAGTAACGTAGCCTCTCTGGGGTTTTTGGTTGTTTAGGCAATAAAAAGAAGTCAATGTCACTTCCCATGCAGCAACATCATTTGTCCACATGTACATTGCGAAATAAACTAATGTGTCAGTGCAAAACTAAATTTCATTCAAATAAAAACAACATGGTAATGCTTTTCCATATTATTTTTTTTCTCCTCAACACAAAATTAATGGGATTATTGTTTGTAAACCTCAACATGTGCTACTCTTTCCAAAACCAAACACATACAGCACAAAATGTGGTGTAAAATGCAAATAAAACATATTTTGATTATATTTAGTAGGATATTAATATTACACTACAAAACAGTGGTTTTCTTCTCAAAGGTCACTGGTCATTAATAAGTCAATGAGAATAAGCAATTTACGGTCACCATTATTTTGCCAAGTAAGACATGTTCCTGGATCAACATATTTTGCTGATCCTGCATAAAATTCCTGTCCGATTTAGTCCGATACTAATCCTAAACCTAAATCAGAGGGAAATGATAGTGAATAACACTGATGTAGAAGCACCTAACCCTGGTTGTAAGCCTAAACTTAACATTAAAAATGTGTCCCTTAAATCTGATTGGTTGATTAAAACGTTGTTTCAGGATCAATAAAGATGTTGAATGTTGATCCAGGAACATGTTGTATTTAACATGTATAAATATAACCGAAAATACTAAATGTACAAACCCCCTATAACATTTTTTCCCTGCGCATAATCTAAAAAAACAACCCGTACTTAAATTAACCATGGTTTTATTGTAGTAAAAGTGTAGTAACCGTGTTGTGTTTTTTTTTTTTTTTTTTTGGCAGATGGATTACCATTTGTATAACCACAGTTTTACTACAAATACCATGGTTTAAATATGGTCAGTGTAGCAAAACCATGGTTAATTTGTGGTTACCATGTTTATTTATTTATTTATTTTTTGTAGTAAAACCATTAATTGTCTTTTTGTAAACTTACATCGGGGAACAAAATCTTTACAATGACTAAAAAGATGCGTAGCCTATGTTTGACTGAGCAGTGAATATCATTGGTTTGTTTTTCATCCGGGCATTACACGTTTGAGTTTAACCTGTCTGATGTTGCTGTTAACTGTCACATATATGCCACACTTCGAGCGGTAAACTGTAATAAAGTGTCTAACATGCATGTGACTGATTTAGCGAGCTCTCTCATCCCTGCTGACTAGATACAGCGGTTTAAATGCTACTTTAAAAACAACTTTTAACTCAATACAGGGAGGTATTGGCTAACCTACTCACCAGAGGACCAGTTCTTGGCACTGAGAGACAGCTCTCTACGGAGGCATCGGGTTCTGCTGTATTTCCATTGACATTTCTCCTCGGATACTTTGACAAAAGCTCCCAAATCGGTAGCTAGACTTCCAGGACTTCGTATTAAATAAAGTAAGTAAAAAATGCGATCGATTAAGTCGCCAATATGTGGCGTAAACACAGTTGCATATGGTACATTCGTCTCTGGTGCGTCAAAGCTTGTTCTGGAAAGGGGAGGACGCTGATGATCTTACTACGAATCGAGTGGTGCTGAACTCTACTGTGTGTACACACGTCACGTGACCCTCCCCCACAGTCCTCTTCAAGAGGCCCGACTGCAAAGTTATGAAATCTACTACGGTAAACCTTAGTTGTTAATATTCATAACACAAACTGTCGCTATTGGACTGTCAAAACAAAGGCCCTCGTAGCTCATTAATATTCATTAGGCAGGCGTTTCGCTATTGGAAGGTTACCGAACAACGCCTGCGTAGGGTAATTAATATGTATGAACCTAGACTTTGCCATTGGAAGGTTACCAGGCAACGTTAGCGCGACCTTCTTAATATTCATAAGCGTTGCCTTAACCGTAGTAGCATTTGTAATTTCGCTTAGCTCGCAGTCAATGGACGAGGGTAGTGGAGGGAGGGAGACATACAGCAACTTTCAACAGCACACTCACTCACTATCGCGTTTAAAACCTGCCAGAGAAGCGGCTTTGAGTCTGCAGGTCAGAGGATTACCGATCCCGCAGCATTATTTAGAGTTAGACCATTTTACACTGGTAGTCTGGATGAGGAAACTAACCTACTTGCATGATGTCGTTTTTATAGACAGCAAACTCAGGTCTTTTTTGTTTGATAAAAATGCCTGAAGAAAACAGAATATAGTGACAGAGTAGGATTAGTAACAAACAAACTAGAATATGATTTTAAATGTAAATTAAGTTTAGTTAAGTTTAGGCAATAAAAAGAAGTCAATGCCACTTCCCATGCATTCAGCAACATCATTTGTACATGTACATTGCAAAATAAACTAATGTGTCATAGTGCGAGACAAACACAACAACATGGTTACTTTTCCATAGTTTTTTTCTTCTTCTCCTCAACACTAAATTAATGGGATTAATGTATAAAAACCTCAACATGTGCAACTCTTTCCAAAACCAAACACATAGAACACAAAACGTGGTGTAAAATGCAAATAAAAGACATTTTGATTATATTTATCAAATATTCGAATATGATTTTAAATGTATTTAGTTAAGTTTTATAATACCGTAATATTCAGAATATTGATTAGATGTGGATATTTCAATAACTGATTATTAAAGGTGCACTCTGGTGCAAAATGTTTTGCAAACAAACAAAAATGTAGAGAAAATGAAAGCAATTTTATAAAATAGCGGTTTTATTCTACATATGCAGTGCGTATGAAATTGCGTATAGACTACTGAATACTACATTTGAATTTGAACTTACTTCATGGCCGTTAAAAAAGTATGTTATGAATGTGATAGTATAAATGCACTGCCATTCACAAATCCTCTCCTGTGGCCTCATGGGATAATAAAGTGTCCATCGCCTATCTCGCCTGAAGTAGTAGGTCATCCAGGTACTTTTCGCCTATACTATATAGTAGGAAAGTATTTGATTTTTTTAAACCGCATACTTTCAGAGTATGAACTTCATGGTTGTTTAAAAAAGTATGGCTGCTTCCGAAATCGCATACTTCCCTACAATATACTAGGCCAAAAACAGTATGTGACAAAAGTAGTATGTCCGAATTCACAGCACTCATAAAAGAGTAGGCACAAAGTCCCATAATGACCTATACCACTTCCGGTGAGATTCTGAAGTGCGCATTCGATGGACACTTTACTATCCCATGAGGCCATGGGAGAGGATATGAATGGCAGTGAAGTGACGTTGGTAGGTCACATGGTAATGACAACATGACGAATGTAGTACGTCCGGTATATAAATGTATAAATGCAATCCGGTCATACTGCATTCGTCATGATGCCATTGTCATGTCACACTGCCATTCACCAATCCTCTCCTATGGCTTCATGGGATAGTAAAGTGTTCACTGGATACACACTTCAGAATCACGCCAGAAGTATAGGTCATCCAGGGTACTTTAGGGTTTTATGAATACTGTGAATTCAACATTCTGCTTTTTTCATGTACAGTTTTTTGCCTGTTTCCACCTTCCAAATTCCACCTTATTTTTAACGTAAGAGCGGATACGGATGTTACTTGAATGTGCAAAGGCTTTAACTGTACAAAAACAGTCTGTTATGCTGCTTGATTTTGCAAACTGGTATTTGCTATCATTCTATTTTAATAAATTATATTAATCATAAAAAAACTGGTTTGTAGTGCAAATCGTTTTCCCGTTTACTGCTCTTTGTTATTCTTAGTTATTTCCCTATAGCTGCTAATGAAACGGACATCTCGCATATTATTCAAAGAAAATTGCTTACTTCTGCTTTGCAAATTAAGGTGGATAGGGAAGTAAAAGTTTACTTTATAGCACTTCCAGCCAGTGCTCAAATCGCTTGTAACTTATACTTACCAGACCCAACAAAAGAGCTCGAGTCAATAATCCAGAGTGATATAGCATGTGTCCGTTCAACCGTTGCAAGTCCAAGTCCAAATTAGTATAATTAGAATAAAACACAGTGACCCACAGCTCGAGGACAAACACAAACATAACTTACTTAGTAAAGTATTAACCTTTGACAATGGCCACCAAGACATGCTCTAATCAGCATATGCGACTGCTAGTTATTCATTTATGTGTTCATTATCATGTGGTAGATCTGTTTCCTCTCGCACCTCTTTTTTAAGAAACTGAAGGGAAGTCTTTCGCAGTTCTGTTTTCCCAGGACATTTCTCAGTAAGTCTTTCTCATAATATGACTAAGCTTTAAGATTGTGAAAAGCGAGACCCACTCTAAGTACATCCCTGTTTATGACCCACATTTTGAAATCCTGACCCACAAAGCGCCAGAAAGACGTGATATAACAGCCTGTAATTACCCTAATGTTTGTTCTAGTTGGAACACGGCTACTTTATTTTTTATAATGCAAACGTCCATGTTTATGGCGTTTACTTATCAACCAATTCCCTGCTTCTGAATACTTAGCGTGTTGTCAACACTGACAGTGCACATAGCAATGCCCAGTTTTAAATTTGAGAATTTTCTTTACACTTATAACAAGATAAGACACTGCAGATTAAGGTGAAATCTACAAGTTACGTGCATTTTTTTATTGCTTTGGGTTGTATGGAGGAAACCTCTTAAAAGACAGCCAATCCTTGGACTCAGCAGCTCTATGGAGCCTCTGGGAAGAGATTATCCTTCGGGCTGAGCGTTGTGGTTATGCGACCACTGTTAACTACGTCCGTGTCCACTAATGGCGACCACTTTATCCTTTTCTCGAGACCACGTGGACTTCTCCCTTGTTGCTATCAGAGTAGTAGTATTTGCGGCGTTAGGAATGCAGATAAGGAATGAAGCATGGCTGTGTAATCCTATTCAATTTTAAAAATGTGTATAGACATCCCTACATTTTTGTTTTGCAGTACTTACAGGCCTTCTACTTCAAACCCTTGTGCAGCAGAACTATATGAGGTCTGTGTCTCTGTTTCCTCTGAACAATTGGCCTAATCTCTTTTAATATGACCTGAATTTGGTTCAATACATTTTGATGGGGATTTTTATAATAGTGATTTGCAAATCACATGGGTCGTAATCCTGGCTGCCTTTGCTGAACTGTGCTGAATTCACACTTATCCAAAGTAATAGATGAAACCCGTAGTTTAGTCGAGGTATTAAAGAATTAGTATTTTATGATTAATCCTCAGTGGGTGCGTACTGGCGGGACAGGGACTGCAGCACGTGTGATGAGAATCATTCATGATTACAGTAGGCCATTATGCGGAGAGGAAGATGATAAACACAGCACATTTCTTTAAAAAGACAATGGGCGACTTTGAAATGAGCAGTGTTGGCGAAAGTTAACACTGTAGAAATCACTTTTTTAATCAGAAATATCTAAACATGTATAAAATGTTATAACTTGTTTTAAAGACCCTTTGTGGTGAAAATCAAGTTTTTTTATGTTGTTTATATGTCCATGTGTTGTTTTTAATATGATTTAAGACAAATTCATGAGTATTTTCTCCTTAAAACTGCAGTGAACCAAAGAGTCTCAAAAACGCTGTTTGAAAACGCCCCTGTTTCCTACATCACAACCATGTAACCAATCCTGTAAATGTGGGGGGCGGGGCTTTTCTCCATAGACTTTCTATGATGTTTAAAGAGTTTCTAAGGATGCCGATTATTAGAAGGCAGTTGGCTGACTGAGATGGCGAAGGGGAAAAATGTTTGTGTGACATTAGCAACACATTATTAGCTGTTTGATAACGTAGTCAAGCCGAAGGCTAATCGTATTAATTACTGTCCGACGTTGTAAAGAGCGATACATAAAACGCATTGCCATTCTGATATATTATTCTGAATGAGTTTCTAGTTTAAACATAAATGGCTGAATTAAACCAATATTTTCAGTTGCCATTGTGTGACATTCACTGAAAACCATGAAAATTGACATTAGAAAAACATATTTCTTTTTTGCAAGTCTCTCTCTATCTCCTCCCTTTTTTTCATTCAATAATATGCTTTTGAAGATTACAAAAAAGAGACTTACAGAAAAGAAATAGGCCTATGTTTTTCTAATTTTCATGAACTGAACACTTCTAATTATATTTTTTTTCATCAGGCATCAGCTCATTTCTGGGAAACTGACTCATATGTTTACTGGTATTCTCCATTTTGCTTTACCTTGTAAGGACATGATGATTTTATCTGATCTGAGATGGTGGATGTGGATAGCTAAATGCATGGACTAAAAGCCTTATATCAGTGTAGTCAGTGACTCATATGAAAGAAGTCTCTTATGCTTATGCAGGCCTGCTATATGATCAGGAATTCGGTAAAAATATGAATATTTTATAATGTAACATTTTGAAATAGGATTGCGTTTTAAAAACAGTATTCTATTGTAATATGTTTTAAAATGTAATTTATTCCTGTGACGTCACAGCTGAATTTTCAGCATTGTTACTCCACGTGATCCTTCAGAAATCATTCTGATTAGCTGATTTGATGCTCAAGAAACATTTCCTATCGTCAGTTCTCAAAGGTTTTAGTTTTATAACATTTGTTATTTATTTTTTTGCCAGTTTTATTGTTCACCAGGTAAAAAAATCATCTGCAACACAATTTGATGTATCATCTGTAAAACAAATGTTGCACACAGAAGTTTAATACTTTTGTTTTGTATGAATTACCAATAATAAGCAAGAATAAAATAACTGTTTTGTAAGGAATATGTTTTGCAAATAATTGTGGAAGCATATAAGGGTATAGAATACTGTATGTTAATCTTTTGATATCATTCTGGCCTGCAAATGTCCTGTCGATGTATTGGATTATACCAAAGTTCAGTAACAGTCTCTCCTGCTATGGACTGTATGTTTGAGAGAGTGAGGTCAGTGTTTGTTTTCTGTGAGCTATAGTGTGATTACAGATCAGTGATAGTCACAGTCACATCTGATGTGGGATGTGGGTGAGTCAGTAGTTCTTTCTTCGTGCAGGTAGGACTTTGTAAATGCCGAGACCTAAATCTTTTTTTATACCACAGACACTAATGAGAGAAAAGGATACAGAGAATATAGGGAGAAGACTAAATCACTTTTTATCCCCAAGCTCTCAAATCTCTCCCCTTCCTAGAAGTCGCAGGACAGTGGGTGCAGTGAAGTTTTGACCTGCTGTCACCTTCTTCTAAAGGAATTAGACTTCACCAAGACATATGGCCAGATTCATTAATGAAAGTCCCTGTTATCACAGCAACAGACCCTCACTTGTTCATGTTAAAGTGATTGTGTGTGTGTGTGTGTGTGTGTGTGTGTGTGTGTGTGTGTGTGTGTGTGTGTGTGTGTGTGTGTGTGTCGGATTCTTAGAATTGAGAAGCAACATTATAGACATATAAAACATTAGAGTAAATAATATATAAACAAAATAAATATATATTCAAGATATATTTATGCAAAAGAGATATATGAAAGCAGATAAGAGATAACTATTTGAAATTTAACAGCCACTGAATACTTAGTTTTGAAATATTTTATTTTGAAAAACATTTATCTGAATTTATTTGCTCTGAATTCACCTCTTTGAAATTATTTTACTTTGGAAACCATGTATCTGAATTAATTTGTTTCTAATTTACCTCTGAAATTTAAATAGGCCTATGAAAATTCTTGATTTCCATTTTAAAAACCTAAATTTCGATGAATATTTTTCAATGCTCACAAAAAAATAAACTTAAATAAATGTGCTAAAATAAATGGTGTGAAAGGGAATTGAGCATTTGGGAATAAAGTGTTCAAGATTTTAGCAGTTAGGAAGACTCATTAAAAAATTCAGACATTGCAACGAAAAATGTATTTTTTAAAAGTAGGGTAAATTATATATATCTATATAAATATTTAATAATATTTTTTTGTACTGTATTCTATTTTAATATATTTAAAAATTAAATTTATCAAAGCTGAAATTTCAGCATCATTACTCCAGTCTTCAGTATCACGTGATCCTTCAGAAATCATTCTAATATGCTGATTTGATCCAAAAGAAACATTTTGTGCTGCTTTTTTAGGATTATTTGAACAGAAAGTTCAAAAGTACAGCATTTATTTGAAATATAAACCTTTTGTAACACTATAAATGACTATTTTTTATCAATTTAAAACATCCTTACTGACTGTATAAAAGTAAAAATATAACTGACCCTAAAATTTTTCAGTAGCCTCTATCACATTTATATTTATTCACAGTAAATTTCATTGTGACGTTTCACAACATTCAAGTTGGACAAACTAATCTGTCAAGTGAAGTGGACAGGGAGCAGTGGACACTGCGTAGGGACCCTGCGAGTGCTCTAAAGTGTACAGCTTCCTCCCACGGTAAGACCCGATGTTTCCTTGGTATTTCCTGAGGAGAGAGATCAAACATAACCGTGCCTTTGATGCTCTCTGCTTGTCGTCCAGTTTGGACGAAGTTGCCATGGTCTTTGTATGCTATTTGTGTGCACCCAAGTGAGAAACGGTGTAGATTAAAATCATCAAGCTCATCTTTTACAATGTCTTTTCTTAGATGGAAGTTACCCCTGTTGCTCCACAAACACTTCTGTCCACACCCAGCAACAAGGCACCATCTGATCGCTCCTAACATGCCTTTAAGCTCTTAGGCTGTGTATTCCTCTGTAAACCCATTATGCTGTGGTACAGATTAGGTTCACGGACAGCTTGACTCTTCCTCACCCCGACACACGATGAACCGCCCTCCCTCTCTCTTCTGGATTTTATCAGGCTTTAGTCGGATACTGTCAGTCCAAGATTTATATATATACAGTTTATATGATTTGAGGAATAATTTTTGTAGCACAAACAGCATAGGATGAAATTTAGAAATACATAGGGGTTTGTTCAGATCCCGAACACTAATTATAAGTGACAGTAAAAGTGACGCTTGCCTTAGCAAACACCTCTAATGAGAGTAACACAATAAAGCACACATGTGGAGACATTGTGTGGTTATTTTAGGCTGGCGTCATGCTGAGGCCTGTCATCCTGTCAGATCATTTTGGGACCCATCAGCCTGAGGGACCCACATGAAGCAGGTCCTGTCTGCCCGTCTCAGGCTGCAGGTGTGTCCTGATCCTCTGTGTCTGCGTCTATTTCTGGGGAAATTTCTAATTCAAAAACTTTATTATCTATCAACAACAACCAGTGATAGAAATTTGTCTTAGGGAAAAAGGCTCACATCACGTATATCAAACTAAGACACAATTGTTTTTAAGCAAACACCTTTAGAAAAAAATGAAATACAAATAACTAAAGATAATGATCAACATTAACATTAACTTAACCTTATTTTAAATGGATGTTGCAGTGGGAATTCCTGTAAGCCTTTTTAAAAATAATTGATTAGCTGAATTTTCAGCATCATCACATCAGTCTTCAGTGTCACATGATCCTTCAGAAATCTTTCTCATATGCAGATTTGCTGTGTGATGTTTACATTTGATGAATATGACGTTTAAAACAGTTGTACTGCTTAATGTTTTTGTAGAAACCATTATTTTATACATTTTCAGGATTCTTTAAAGAATATAAAGTTCAAATTTGTTTTAAATATCAATCTTTTGAAACATTCTAAATGTCTTAACTGTCCCATTTGATCAATTTATTCAGTGCATCCCTGCTGAATAAACCTATTCATTTCTTTTTTTTTTTTTTAAATGAAAGTGATTTTGCGAGGTAAGACATATTTTGTTGATCCTGGAACAACATTCCTGCCTGAAAATGTAGTCCTAACCCTATCCATATAAACCTTACCCTATCCATAACTCATAAAATCACAGGGAAATGATGGTGAATAACACTAATGCAGAAGCCTAATCCTGGTTGTAAGCCTAAACTTGACATTAACTTTAAACTTGCCCCTCAAATCTGATTGGTTGATTGGAATGTTGTTTCAGGATCAACAAAGATGTTGATCAAGGGACATGTTCTACTTGGTAAAATCACATTTACCACAAAACATTTTTTTTTAAATCTGTCTGGTACTCCATACAGTTTCTGAGCTATATTCAAATTGCATGGAAACATGGAGACACTATGCAGTTATTCAAAATGTCTCCTTTTGAGTTCCATGGAAGGAAGGATACACTGTAAAAAAATTGCTCTAGTTATGCAGCTGTTTGCCAGTAACTTACTGTAAATTTAAATTGATATTTACTGGCAACAGTTTGTTCAAAGTTAAATGAACATTAAACATTAACAAGTCTTTGTCTTTATAGAATAAAACTAACAAAAATAAAAATCTAATGCAAAGCATTCTGGGAACCAGAAATCTTCATCAACCTTTTTCTGTTTTTTTTTTCCTTCAGATTTTGGTTCCCATTAATGCTTTGCATGAGGCTGTTATTTTAGTTTTATTCTGTAAAGATAAAGACTTGTGAATGTTTAATGTTCATTTGACTTTGAACAAACTGTTGCCAGTAAATAACATCAATTTAAAACTACAGTAAGTTACTGGCAAGCAGCTGCCAGTAATACTGTAATTTCTACAGATTTTTTTTTACAGTGTATGTTTGGAACGATATAAGGGTGTGTAAATGGGTGAGAACATTTTTTTGGCAGTGGAAATCAAATTTTAAGCCTGATTAATAGTCTACATAAGGTTTTTTTCATGGTACATTTTACCCAACCATCAGGGTCTACCCCAGCCCGTTTAAGTTTCTTCAAACCTTTGATTCCCTGTAAATGATGTAGTCACCGATGGCGATTCCCGTTGGTACAATATTTACCCTCAGATGAGGTGTGTGGCGAGCCAGAAGTCTCCTGATAAGCATCTGTGCCTCCCCGCGCTGAATGAATAATCTCCTCTCTTGGAGGGTGTATCCTCGATTCAGTCTTCTTGGCTCTGAGATCTAAATAAACTAGAAGGGACAGAACAGCCGCTGTTTGTCAGATGGAACTCAAGCACAAAGATAAAAGCTGTAATTGCCGGATTACTCTTGTGTAAAAAACATCCAGCCTAGCCAAAACGTGGATTTTGTAATTCATCAAGAGGCATTCATTCACACAGACACTCGAGGACAGCACTCTAATACACACAAACACAAATATCCATAAATGGCTCGATTCCACATGCACGTCACACCACTGTGTTCCTCGGAGGCTTGCAAGAGACATTCCTCATGTTAGTGAACCTGACCGACCCTGGCACGCGTATCCAAATTGAGATCCAGGGGTTGCGGTATCTTTTGACTCAGAAGAATTAAGCCACACACACATTTTGGCAGCTGTGTGTATATCTGCTGTCTCTGCACAACCTCTCACAGGCCTGCCGTGTATTATGTGTAGAAGTGTAGAAGGCTGACCTGAAATCAACCCCGTAATATAGCCATTTCAATAACATCCCCTTCTGCCATCATTCTTTAACTGTGTTTTTTATGGGCCACATTATATTTTCCTATATTGCCCCACGAGGGTTTCTGGTGCACATTCCCTTCCATCATAAAATAGGTGGAGTTCCAGCGCCGTGGTCTAAGAATAACATCCTGTTTTTAAGTGCGAGGGATTCCTGTCACTCCTTTGTTGTGGCCACCATTCGGTCAGAGCGCTTCCTGTCTGATAAAAACACCAGGCGGGAACGCATTGTTCTCTGGTCCGCTCCCAGTCTGCTGATCTGCAGCGGCCGGCGTGAACCTTTCCCTGCACCATCATCATCATGGGTTTACACACATAAATCATTCAAAGCTCTTTTTTCAGCTGGTCAACGTTTGCAGTTTTTGTGAGAGCCGCTAGAGCAGCGCATAGGCTACCACTAATCCGCTCTCACCCAATCCACTTAAATATATATTGGGTTTAAGGCTGTTTTATTGTATAAGTGAAAACCTCTTGGTATTGCTGATCCCTGCTGTTCACATACTATTATGTCACGTGCTCATTATTATTCTCGCTGCTTTAAAATGATCACTTCTTTTTATTGAGAGAAGGAATTAGCCTATAAATCACCATTTATTACTTACTGTATGGTAAAGGTGAAGTTTGTGTTTTTTGGATGTTTATATATTTTCTCTTATCACATGTGTAGTATAAAGAGATGCCTAAAATGCCTAAAACACTCTGTGCAAATATATATATATATATATATATATATATATAAAATGACTCCAGTTCAGCTAAGCACATAGGTGTAATTTCGAACTTAAATGGCCACACACACCCCACATGAAGTTGAATTGAAATGTAAATCAAATTGACGGAAAGAGATATTTACTAATTTCCTAAAAATTCAAATGAATTCAACACACATTATGCATTCTAGGAAAAAAGTCCTTCCACAAATGTTACTTTATTAAATATGATGAAATTATATAGACTAAATACAAATAGGTGGCATTGCATCCATTCATCCCATACCCATCCCTCCCTCCCTCCCTCTCTCCCTCTCTCCATCCATCCATCTATCCCTCCATCCCAAACCATCTCATCCCATACCATCCATCCCTCTCTCTCTCTCTCCCTCTCTCTCCCTCCCTCCCTCCCTCTCCATCCATCCATCCCAAACCATCCCATCCAATCCTCCCTTCCCTCCATCCCTCTCTCCATCCATCCATCCCAAACCATCTCATCCAATCCTCCCTTCCCTCCATCCCTCTCTCCATCCATCCATCCCAAACCATCTCATCCCATACCCATCCATACTCCCTCCCTCCCTTTCTCTCTCTCTCCATCCATCCATCCATCCATCCATCCATCCATCCAAAACCATCCCATCCAATCCTTCCTTCCCTCCATTCCTCTTTCCATATATTCATCCCTCCATCCATCCCAAATCATTCCATCCCACCCCTATCAGTCCCATACACATCCATCCTTCCTTCCCTCACTCCCTCCATCCCATACCAATCCATCCATCCCATACCCATCCATCCATCCCTCTCTCTCTCCATCCATCGATTCCATCCAATCCCAAACCATCCATTTGAATATGAAAAGGCATTCTAAATATGAGGCTGAATGGCGTACAGACCCTGCTAGCTTTGCAAGCTAGGAGAATTTTCCTTCAAAACATTATATAAGTAACATTTCCTGTTCCCTCTGAGATAAAAGGTCTTCAAACTGAATTGAATATAACAGAAATACAGTTGCCAGGGAGACCATAACCACGTCCTGATTAAAAGGTCAGTGTTCGACTGTCAGTGTTCGACATAATAAAAGACCAGGGAGATCCAGTCCTGTTTCATCTGACAGAGCTGAAATCCTTCCCGCTGAACATTTGATTAACATACAATTACACAGCGAATGTCAGCCTTAAAACGGCTTAATGCAATAATCTAAAATCTGAGTTCACAGAACAAGAGTGCATACCTGCATCTAAACTTAGCAGCAGCTCATTGTGCTTCCATATAAATGCATTCGTTTTGAAGGTGAGGGTGTTTTTCAACGTACTGTGTGCAGTTTGAATGTACTGTGGTAAAAGCATCTACCTAATGCACACATAAGTGGTTTGATATGTGTACACACTTCATGCTGAATTCATGGTCAGAAGGCAGGTCTAAAACTCCAAGCATTGTTATAAAAGTACAGAGAAGAACAAGAATCTTTGGAGATTCTCCAAAGCAAATATAAAGTGGGAGTGGAAGAAAGTCTCTGTACTTGATGCAAATAGCTGCCATATGTTTTATGCACATGTAAAAAGAAAGGGTGAGAGAGATCAACATCACCACATAGGTGAGAAAGAGAGATCAGTATCACAAAACCAAGGATGTGTGTTTGTCTTGCATATGCGTGTCTGGTATGCGTGTTCTGGATGCAGGTACTAAAGAATCAACTTCCTGGAATAGAATGGAGATTTTCACTAAATCCATGTGTCCTTGGATATTAAATGATTTGTTATTCATATCATGCTCTGCGGAGCTGCTGATTGCATGCAGCTGTCTCAAAGCGAGGTTTGCACGTTCGAATTTTAATCTCTCCTGAGCGCATAACTCCAAGAGTGCCAAAAATGAGACCATGGCCCACTCGTACACTAATAAAGCAGCATGCACCTGGGAAAGACACTATGTCCCTCAGCAAGAGTAATCTCATTAGTGTGCATGAGCTCCTGTGAGGTGTGTCGCCACTACAGTAAAGGGACGGTTGGATTCATCACATGAGGCCATTGTTTAATTTCCTCCACCGGGGTTGAACTGATCATCTCATCACGCCTCCGCTCCTCCCCCCTTTCTCCCTGCAGCGAGACAGAGGCGGCCGTCAGACCCGCGTCTGGGCCCCTGACCCGTGCCTCTCGCAGCGTCAGCCAAAATTATTCTGCTGTTTGGTTCCACCAGATGTAGCAGCGCCACGGATGGGTTCCGTCTGGCCTGGGCGGCAAGTATGTAAGGGGATTAGCGGGTTGCCGTGACACGACAGTGGGATACTGTCCAGAAACAGCTGTGTGTCTCCATGTTTCATAACGTCCAGTTCTCCTCTTCTAACCCCACCCTAAGCCAAGCCTTTTGAGGAAATCTGACTCTCCCTGAAGTACTCTTGGTGGTGCTCTCCCTGCAGAGAAATGGAGCTCTAATGAAATGCCTGGAAGCAGATGTTCCGGATTGCGCACCAGGCCATCCAAGACGATGGGGCATCTGTTTGTGGGATGTTTGTTAATTAATTCATGACGCAACCATCCCCAAAATAAAAGAGGTCTGAGTGGATGTGCAGAATTTAGAACGTCACTCACAATCTGAGCTCTGCGGTGATGTTACAATTGTTAAACCCTACTTTGTTCTTACAATTATAGTGTCCAAATTGAAACTAATAACATATATCTGAGTATGATCGTTGCGGTTGTTAGCATGGCTGAACAAGCAACCCTTGTTCTGGCACCGTCAGAAGGTGAGATCTAATGTCATGTCATGCTTCCATCAGCTCCAACAGAAAATAAATCATGATTCACGGTATTATTTAAGGCAGCCAAGGTTGAGTAATTCCAGTAATTTTGTAAAAGACCAACGCTATCTCACGACCAATTCGTACGAATTCGTATGAGTGATTAAAAGGTGGCTAATTCGCACGAAATCACTCGTACGAATTCGTATGATTTGTCTAAACCCACGTGATGGGTAGGTTTAGGGGCGGGGTCAGGTGTAGGTCATTCGTACGGATTCACACGAATTTGGTAACTCGTAAAATATGTACGAATTAGCAAAAATCGTACGAATTTCTACGAGTGAGGTCGTATGAATTCGTACGAATTAGCCACCTCGTAAAATTCGTACGAATTGCTGAAAATTCAGGCTGAAAAGACATAGGTTTTGCATAAGTTAATAGGGTAGCGCTTTAGATTACAGCCCGGAAAGTACTGTGTAATTAAGAGGAATTTACAGAGTAACTTTCGGTAATTATAGTGTACCTATAAAGTACTTGCATGTAAGTATAAGGGAACAATATGTAAAGTTTGGAGAATAAAGGGGTAACAACCAAGAGAATTAAAATAATATTTATACTGTAAGTATGATAGAACTAGGGAACTTATTCTACTATTATGATACAACAATCTTACATTTGGGTGCAATTTAGTGAGAACGTACCTTTTTGTAATAATTGTGCACCAATACATGTATAGGCTTTTTTTAAATTACAGGGTACATATCTATGCATTTATACTTTTTTTTTTTTTTTTTTGATAGCAAAAGTGCAGATGTTTAAGTTTGGGCTAACATGTTTCAAGGCAAGAAAAGCTAAGACTATTGCAATTTTGGGAAATGTGGTTACAGGGTAAGTGGTGCTTGTATAATAAATAAAGGTTTCCGAGTCAGTGATATAAGATTGTGTGTATGCATATTTATTGTTACCCTGTAACTACATGGAACAAGAGGGTGACAAGCACCACTACATGAAACAGTAGTATCTTTCCCCAATATTTTAGCAAAAGTTGCAATAGTTTTCGTTTTCAATGCACTTTTGTTAAAAAGATTACATTTTAAAAATTACAGGGTACATATCTATGCATTTATAAAGCCTATACAGTATGTACTGGTTCACCATTAT
The DNA here is from genome assembly GCF_029890125.1 of Rhinichthys klamathensis goyatoka. Taxonomy (NCBI): domain Eukaryota; kingdom Metazoa; phylum Chordata; class Actinopteri; order Cypriniformes; family Leuciscidae; genus Rhinichthys; species Rhinichthys klamathensis. Next base: position 662,614 of record NW_026607106.1, on the reverse strand, counting down.
TTCAAAAAGGTATGCAGTGTATGTTCTTGCTAAATTGCTCCCAAATGTAAGATTGTTATATCATAATAGTAGAATAAGTTCCCCTTAGTTCTATCATTCTTACAGTATAAATCATTTTTTAATTCTCCTGGTTGTTACCCCTTTATTCCCCAAACTTGAAATATTGTTCCCTTATACTTATATTGTAAGTACGTTATAGGTACACTATAATTACCGAAGGTTACGATGTAAAATTGCTTTAATTACGCAGTACTTTCCGGGCTGTAATCTAAAGCGTTACCGTTAATAGTTTGATGTACTAGTGTGGCACCCTTTTATATGGTATAAGGTCTGTTCACACCAAGATGGAAGTTCGGTGAGAAAATTTGTTGCGATAAACATTTTAATTGGAATGATAGTTAATGGGTCTGATTTGCATGCCGCCAAAGCGACATAATTTATATGAAGATGTGTTACGTATTGTATCTCTTTTCCATCACACTGCGAATAATGCTGGCCAACAAATAAGATTTGTGGCTGCTGATAAATAAAACGACTTGAAGCAGCGCTGCACAGACCAATTGGTGATGACATCAAAGTACCGCAAGATTAAAAAACATACAGAGCCGTACTTTGATCTCAGTTGTAATTAATATCAGACTCTAAGACAGTAAAGACGCATTAAAAACTGACGAACGCAAGAAAACTCATCTGGAGTTTTACATAATCAATCAAGGCACGTTCGGTGACAGTGAGGTGTATTACACGTGGGATTGAAATGGTGGCAACAAAGATATACCTAACGTTAATTTTTGTCATGGTGTCTTGAAAAACGAAGACAATTTGAAGGTCTTTATAGGAGAAATCACATTGCAGGACTGTGAGTCAAATCTTCTGACACTGCCAGAATTTCGTCGGAGGTAAAATTTAATCGAAACGGTCATTAATTGGCAAATGTAAAAACTAGCGATCAAAGACTTCAGATTTTAGCCTAGAATCAGAGGAATCTTTTAGGATTTGCAAAATTGGTCTCAGTCAAACGGCCAAATCGTGGCCAAAATCGTACAGTTTGACCCGGCTTTAGTGGCGCTCAAGAACAATTATTTTTGATAAGCGACTGAACAGCTGAAAATTGCACAGCGCTTTGAGTACCAGGGCAACTAGGGTATTTCTGCTTTTCTAAAAGCATTGTCAGAGAGTGAATTCACATTTCCATTCCACCTGTCTGCAATTTTTACACATTGATCTGAACCCAAGCAATAGCAGTCATTTCACCTTCACCTTACCTATAAACCCGATATAGTCTGGCTATGTCTTGAGTAACCCACTTCTTGCTAAAATAACCTTGAATTTGGTTACATGTAGTTTTTGTTAAAAAATATTTCCAAGATGTATGATATTCTATTATGTAAGCAAAGTCAACAGTGATTACAAGGTGTTTGGTTTAATTTCTTTGATATGTTCTATGCATAGCCTGTACGTCTATTCTTGAGCTATGGTTAGACTATTCAATTTTCACTGAAAGCTCAAATTTTGCCTTGTATAGCCTAGACGTCAGGAACAGACAAATCAAATTTGAAAATCATACTGATTTTTTTATACCCAATATTCATGTTGGTGTGAACAGCCCTTTATTTTGGTATTTGTCATTTCTGTTTCGTACTTGCAATGCCATTTTTTTAAAATTATCATTAAAAAAGGAATACCAAAATCCATGTTGTTACCTTACCCAAAGTCACAATGGTATGCCTAATGGTGGTAGATAATATGCTATGTATCAGACAGTAGATATTGTCTGCAAGTAACTTGCAATTTTATGTTTGAACCAAAGAATTATAATTCTATAGTGTACTATATGTTCTATCTTCTATATTTGTTTTATGTTAAATAGCTCAGTCTCAGCTGTTATTGCATATAGCTAGGCCTATATTCTGGTGTGTTGTGCTCTGGTCTGGGTCTCATTAAAGATACTCAGTATTGTGCGGTTACTCTGGCATGCTTCCCACTCCCTGTGGCCCGCTATCCACAGAAGAGTTTGCCAAAGGGTGTGTGTGCTTGTGTTTGTATCTATAATGTGCATAGAGCTGGAGAAAATAAAAGTTATAAGCTTCAAATGTCATAATCAAAGTTTAAAGTTTATAATCTGTTGTGGCTTTCTGAAATGTTTTCAGTGCATTTAGATATAGGACACTGTCTGGGCTCAGTTCAGTCAGCTGATAGGAGTGCAGGGGCGCTAAAGCCAAGCAGAGCAGTGATTTTATAAATGCATGATCATGCCGGTTAACTCCTCACAAGACTGTCCTGTGATGGTAGGCTCACCTCAGGAAGCTGTATGTACTGACCGTGTCTATTGTTTGTTTTATTGATGGCTTGTGGGCATTGATATCACATGTCAAAATGTACTGTAAATGCGCCACCATATCTGGGAACTGCGAATGTAATCTTTAGATAAATATTATCTTTAGATAATCAGATACAGAAGTTCCGAACAATGAAGGATGCTACTAAATTATGCTGCCTTCTAAAGATGCGGTCACATTAGGAAGATTTGGGCAAAATTTCACGAGCAAAAAACGTCCATTGTCTATTGTCAATAGTCTACCGATGTATGAAGCACAGCTCACACAGAACTAAACAGCTTTCTGTTGGTCAATGCGGCAAATTCGCATGATAAACTTTGGTTTTCTGAATTCAATTGTGAGTTGAGTCTCCTGTCTACATGCATAGTGCTTTTTCATGATGCCTGAAGTTAGGCTACTGCTCAAGTAGAGTGTTTCAAGTTTAGAGTGCTTCCTTGAAGGGTTAGTTAACCGAAAATATTTAATTCTTTCATTATTTACTCACCCTTATGTCGTTCCAAACCCATTAGATCTTCGGAACACAAATGAAGATATTTTTAGTGAAATTTTTTGCAATTTGACGCTTCAAAAAGTTCATAAAGAGATTTTTCCATTTGAATTGAGCGGTTTAGTCAAATTTTCTGAAGAGACATGATCGTTTATATGATGAATGAACAGATTTAATTCAGGCTTTTAATCACATTCATTAACTCACACGTCAATTACGGTAAACGGAAGCTCAAGCATGTTCACTTGACGTCTGAGAACCAATGAGGTTCATTCTCGAGTTACGCAGCACGTTTGAGCTTCTGCAGGAACCAATGAGGTTCATGCTCGTGTTACGCAGCACGTTTGAGCTTCTGCAAGAACCAATGAGGTTCATTCTCGTGTTACGCAGCACGTTTGAGCTTCAGCAAGAACCAATGAGGTTTATTCTTGTGTTACGCAGCACGTTTGAGCTTCTGCAAGAACCAATGAGGTTCATTCTCGTGTTGCGCAGCACGTTTGAGCTTCAGCAAGAACCAATGAGGTTCATTCTCGTGTTGCGCAGCACGTTTGAGCTTCTGCAAGAACCAATGAGGTTCATTCTCGTGTTGCGCAGCACGTTTGAGCTTCTGCAAGAACCAATGAGGTTTATTCTCGAGTTACGCAGCACGTTTGAGCTTCTGCAAGAACCAATGAGGTTCATGCTCGTGTTACGCAGCACGTTTGAGCTTCTGCAAGAACCAATGAGGTTCATTCTCGTGTTACGCAGCACGTTTGAGCTTCAGCAAGAACCAATGAGGTTTATTCTTGTGTTACGCAGCACGTTTGAGCTTCTGCAAGAACCAATGAGGTTCATTCTCGTGTTGCGCAGCACGTTTGAGCTTCAGCAAGAACCAATGAGGTTCATTCTCGTGTTGCGCAGCACGTTTGAGCTTCAGCAATACCAATGAGGTTTATTCTCGAGTTACGCAGCACGTTTGAGCTTCTGCAGGAACCAATGAGGTTCATGCTCGTGTTACGCAGCACGTTTGAGCTTCAGCAAGAACCAATGAGGTTCATTCTCGTGTTGCGCAGCACGTTTGAGCTTCAGCAATACCAATGAGGTTCATTCTCGAGTTATGCAGCACGTTTGAGCTTCAGCAAGAACCAATGAGGTTTATTCTTGTGTTACGCAGCACGTTTGAGCTTCTGCAAGAACCAATGAGGTTCATTCTCGTGTTACGCAGCACGTTTGAGCTTCTGCAGGAACCAATGAGGTTCATTCTCGTGTTACGCAGCACGTTTGAGCTTCTGCAAGAACCAATGAGGTTCATTCTCGTGTTACGCAGCACGTTTGAGCTTCTGCAAGAACCAATGAGGTTCATTCTCGTGTTGCGCAGCACGTTTGAGCTTCAGCAGGAACCAATGAGGTTCATGCTCGTGTTACGCAGCACGTTTGAGCTTCTGCAAGAACCAATGAGGTTCATTCTCGTGTTACGCAGCACGTTTGAGCTTCTGCAAGAACCAATGAGGTTCATTCTCGTGTTACGCAGCACGTTTGAGCTTCAGCAGGAACCAATGAGGTTCATGCTCGTGTTACGCAGCATGTTTGAGCTTCAGCAAGAACCAATGAGGTTCATTCTCGAGTTACGCAGCACGTTTGAGCTTCTGCAGGAACCAATGAGGTTCATGCTCGTGTTACGCAGCACGTTTGAGCTTCTGCCAGAACCAATGAGGTTCATGCTCGTGTTACGCAGCACGTTTGAGCTTCTGCAAGAACCAATGAGGTTCATTCTCGTGTTACGCAGCACGTTTGAGCTTCAGCAAGAACCAATGAGGTTTATTCTTGTGTTACGCAGCACGTTTGAGCTTCTGCAAGAATCAATGAGGTTCATTCTCGTGTTGCGCAGCACGTTTGAGCTTCAGCAATACCAATGAGGTTCATTCTCGAGTTACGCAGCACGTTTGAGCTTCTGCAGGAACCAATGAGGTTCATGCTCGTGTTACGCAGCACGTTTGAGCTTCAGCAAGAACCAATGAGGTTCATTCTCGTGTTGTGCAGCACGTTTGAGCTTCAGCAATACCAATGAGGTTCATTCTCGAGTTATGCAGCACGTTTGAGCTTCAGCAAGAACCAATGAGGTTTATTCTTGTGTTACGCAGCACGTTTGAGCTTCTGCAAGAACCAATGAGGTTCATTCTCGTGTTACGCAGCACGTTTGAGCTTCTGCAGGAACCAATGAGGTTCATGCTCGTGTTACGCAGCACGTTTGAGCTTCTGCAAGAACCAATGAGGTTCATTCTCGTGTTACGCAGCACGTTTGAGCTTCAGCAAGAACCAATGAGGTTTATTCTTGTGTTACGCAGCACGTTTGAGCTTCTGCAAGAATCAATGAGGTTCATTCTCGTGTTGCGCAGCACGTTTGAGCTTCAGCAATACCAATGAGGTTCATTCTCGAGTTACGCAGCACGTTTGAGCTTCTGCAGGAACCAATGAGGTTCATGCTCGTGTTACGCAGCACGTTTGAGCTTCAGCAAGAACCAATGAGGTTCATTCTCGTGTTACGCAGCACGTTTGAGCTTCAGCAATACCAATGAGGTTCATTCTCGAGTTATGCAGCACATTTGAGCTTCAGCAAGAACCAATGTGGTTCATTCTCGTGTTACGCAGCACGTTTGAGCTTCTGCAGGAACCAATGAGGGTCATCCTCGTGTTACGCAGCACGTTTGAGCTTCTGCAAGAACCAATGAGGTTCATTCTCGTGTTACGCAGCACGTTTGAGCTTCTGCAGGAACCAATGAGGTTCATGCTCGTGTTACGCAGCACGTTTGAGCTTCAACAAGAACCAATGAGGTTTATTCTTGTGTTACGCATCACGTTTGAGCTTCAGCAAGAACCAATGAGGTTTGTTATAGCGTGTCATGCAGGTTTGGTTTGAGCTTTTGTTTATGTTCTCTGATCAATGTTTATATGTGAATAAAAGTCTAAATCCAATTCTCATTTTTTGGGTGAACTAACTAACCCTTTAAAAGGTTTTTTTTTTTTTTTTTTTTACAGAGCTTGTGTTTCTGCTTCATAAGGTGCTCTACTATTGCATTTGACCTCCTCATTTTTAAAAACTGTAGCTACTGTTGTTCAGCTCTTGTTGTTGAAGTTTGCTAACTTCAAACTAATGGTCGCAACATTTGTTGTTTCTGAATGGAATAGTCCATTATAAGATATTTTTGTTGTTTTCTTGTACACATTTTGTGGTTAGCATGGTAATGTTTGAGACTGATAAATAGCTTTTTTGGAAGAAAGTGTCACCACTATCTGTTGTCAAGTGTCTCAAACCAGGCATGACATAAACTAACCACATCCTTCTTAAGAAGCCGTTGCAGAATTGTTGCGTGGAAAAAAGGAACTTTGCACATCATAGTTGGTACCTCGAAAACAGCCTTGAAGGTCTTTTTTTCATCAAACAAAGACTCCTTGGTAAGGCATATGAGACACTGAAAAAGTCAATGCCTTTGGCTGCCTGTAAAAAAAAAGAAGAAAAAAAAAACTAGTGAAGTTAAGTGAATTCGATCCATGAGCTTTGACTAGAGGGCCATTTACTTGTGTGCTTGTGGTGATTTATCTTGGTAAATTGGAGGCTTGGTTGGTTGCTGTGAGAAAGTGGACTCTTAACAGGAGTATCTCAACAGGTACTCCATATTGATTTTCTCAGCAGCCTCTGAAATCATGATACTTTGAAATCTAAAAACATGAGCAACAAGAGGGCAAATATAGTCAGGGAGAAAAAAAGAAAAAGAAAAAAAAAGCGTATAGTCCTCACAGCTTATTTTTACCTAAACATGGAATACAGGAATATAAGTAACTTTTTTATGGAGCATGATCTAATCTGCATTGTAAATGCTTTCAACCAGGGGAAGAAACAATCTGAAAAGTGTGGGACACATTTTAAACCTTATCAGTCAAGAGCAGTGAGTGAATTAAGCATACAGACTGGCAGGTATATCAGGCTGCTGTCACTTCCAATCCAATATATTGTTACACACGCACTTTCTTTCTCAACTGTTTACTCTACTTAAGACATAACTGACTGTGTTTAATACTCACTTAGATGGGCATTTTGACATAAAATTGTGTGTATTTGGCCATTTAAGCTGCTGAAGAGAACTGAATTTGGGATCAAGTGCTGTCAGGGAGGTGGCTTCATGTGCGCGTGAATACTTCAATTATTGCATTAAATAACATTAAGCATGTCACACGTGTAACAGTTATGTGTCTAGTCTCTTCTCTGCTGTCTGTATTCTTTTGGAGTATTAAAATCATGCCATTAACGCAAGCCATTGAAATATGCATATCGCGATGTGCTTTTTTTCTGTGCAATATGTAGATAATTTTGATATATTGTGCTGCCCTACTATCGCGGTATTACCATGTTTTGCTTGATTTTTAAACATTGCTAAGTGGATATCATATATTTTTTAAATGACTCGATTCAATATTCAATACCATTGCACCATGATATTATCATTTCACTATACCATGGTACCACCAGTTCCTATTTGTAAGGGATAAAAGCACAATTCTGCATGTATAAATATTGTTTCATTTAGCTGGTCGGGTTCACATATGGAGGAAAGGAGTGGTGCACCAGTCATGTGCAACTGGCTTTGTCAGCTGTAATGGGAACATAAATTTACTGGTTATGGTCTCTACTGTGCATTTGCTCATTCTCTGGAGTGTGTTCACAGACAGATCAGTGGTATACGATGTCACGGGGTTCTTGGGGCTGAAGTGAACCAACACTGTGAAAACATTCGCATGCTCCTTTGTTCTTTTGCCTGAGAAGGTTCATTGCATAACCCCAAAAGACTTTAGGCTTTAGAGTGCTTGTGTTCTGGCTTTAGGTAGAAATGGATTTCATTCCCAAGCCCTACCACTGTACATATCCAGTTTTAGCCGCCATTAGCTTTAAATGCATGTCTCTGTTAGGCCTGAACTCATCCACCGGTAATGGAAGAGCCACCCTGGCATGGTATAAAAGACATCGGTAACTTTGCTCTCACCCCTTTTCCCCGAACTCCCACCAGACTGAATCACTTTCCTTTGTGACACTGCCCCATTTGTGTTCACTCCTGCTGCTATCATACCTTTAGTCTGCATCCAGTATAAAGATATTATAGATTGTCATTGTTTTAGTTTGTCATTGATCTGAACCGCCGTCTAAGTGTACTGGGTATCCGAGTCTCATGCGTGTTTGTGTTGCACTGGGTGATCCAAGATGAAAGGCTCTTAAAAGCTGTTTGGAAGTGAAGCCCCCTCACTGCGGAGTGGCATAGGGCCTCCTGCGTGCAATCTTAGTGGAGCAGAAATTGAACCCCCTCCTTCCCGCCCCGGCTCCGCAAGCTAAACCGGCCCCGAGCTGGCATGGGGCCCCTCGATCAGATAACACTAACACTGTTCTGCTCACTGGCCCAAACCGCACTGAAGGCAACCTTTGGCTCCAGCACGGCACACAGGCGTTTGAGCATCTGTGTGCTGTACACCGTCTAAACAGATTTTTTAAGGCGTGATGTTTATCTTAGTAATATTCCACCCTCAGCATCTATCAGATAAGACTGTATTACGTGTCTCTGACACACATTGTTTTTCCTGCCATGGTTATGTGCATGTCTGCACACAAAAACGCTTCCTGGCCATCCATTCAAAGGTGTTGCTTTCTGAAATGTCAACGCAACACATTTTCTCTAGATTAGATTCCGCCTTATTACAGAAACACACGTCACTTAGATTGTTGAATTTCCCTATTGTTTACCATACTTTATTTATACACAGATTGTCATCATTACTGCCCTCAACTTTCCCTTAGTCTCACCAGATCTAACGCATCAGTGTTTATTTTTTGTTTTTATGTGGGACTTGCTTCTGTATTAACTTGCTTGCAGATTGCGGTGCACCAAAAAGAGTGCAGTGAAATAACCAACATTTATTACCCATTATCATGGTACCCGAAAGCAGGGGAACTTTCCCTATGCTTCAGTCTCTTTCCCTATATGCTTCAGTCTTCTCACATATCATGTTTGGCTATACAAAATGTGTTTACATAGTCTAGCTCAATGCCATTAGTGTGATGTGGGTCAATGCAAAACTCAGAGGAAGTAGACATGCTGGAAAAACTGTTAACAAGACACCTTTGATACAGCCTCGTCTGGACTTTTGCATGTTGAATTTTTGTTTTTCGGCAGATATATGGATATAAATAATACATTATTTTAAGTACTTACACATGAATCTGAGATTAAAAAAAGGGGGGACAGTGAGACTTTTGAAGATACTGTGGCTGTAAATATTTTTTGGTGCCGCGATCAGGGTTTTCTGTGGTTCTGTATAAACCAGGTAGACATCAGAACACAAGACACTCTCTGTTTGGCAGCCGCTGCTTTGAGGAATCCAGGCAGAACTGCAGGAAAATGCCTCATCATAAATTCAGTGGCTGTCTTCTGGCATCCGCTCTGTTGCTTGCTCAAGGCTGCTCTGACTTTGTTGGATTGACCTGTACTTTATACTTTTTGTATAACTAAACTCTGTGGTCAGATGGCATTCTTCAGTAGATTTTTGTTTGTCTTTTCTGTTGGAGTTTAAAGATTAAAGTGTGCAGCCCCCCCGTTTCAATAACTAATATGGGGCCCTACCCACATAAAACATAAACATAATAGAGCAGAAAAAGCAAGGATTCCTGTTGGTTTGCATCAATGGTATATTATTTTATTACGTGCACTTTCAGCTTCATGAACAGGCAGCTCAACATAGAAATAATCCAACATTATTTGATTAAAACTATACAATTATACAGCGTTTTACGTTGGAATAAGCCTCGCCCTTTCACGCAGGGTAACTTCACTTTTGGTCGACTGAATGAAGCTTTCCTTTTGTTGTCCGATATCTTTCGTTTTTCAGCACCACTGGCACACGTACGTTTCATTTCCTCTTAAAATTCTTTTTCTGCTCAAAATAACATTTTACCCTAACGGCAAAAAAGGCAAAGGTGTAAATACATAAACTACAGATATTATACTTCAGATCGCTTGAGCCCTTCGCGGGAGTCACCATGGTAACCGCGAGTTCGACCAATCAGAGACGTCAGTGTTTCGCAAATAACAAGGTTGATTTCGTAGCTTGTGGCTTTTAAAGGAGCAGAAACTTTCATTTCACAACCTCGTAGCTCGTGGTCAATCTACCTTGAATGGTTTAGACATTATGGCTGAAAATCAATATCCTACGGAGAAAATGAATGGGATTTTGCTGGTCTTTTGGGGCCCCCTTGGAGGGCGGGGCCCGTTTCAATTGAAACTGGTGAAACATAGGTAAGGCCGCCCCTGCCCGAAAGCATCGTTGGCCAACTATGGTCGCAAGTTCCGTCGTTACCAATAGAGTTCAATGGGAATTGCGACCAACTTGCGACCATAGTTGGCTAACGATGCTTTCGGGAAACACACCCCAGAGCGATGAAGGATGCAGTAGTGAGCAGGAAGTAAAGCCGTGAAATCAACGCCCCGCCCTCACTCTCGCAGGCCTATTTCTGCTCCGTTCCTCCGTTCTGCTCCAATTTTGATGTCTGTTGATTGCAGTACGACAAGAGGCTTCTTAAAATAAAGTAAATACAATCTCCCCAGTCCTCCGAAGATCCCGAAAAAAAGTCCGTTGGGGCTTCTGTGACTACTTCGCTCAGAGAATGTCAATCACAGCTGTCAATCATGACGTTACACCACCGTTTTTATAGCATCACGTAACTAACTAAAAACAAACTTATTTTAAAAACAGACACTTGAACTTATATCGGCGTGATAAAAACCCCAGCAAATGACAGAAACCACCTTTGGAAAAAAGATCTTTGAAGTGTAATTTACTTGTTTAGTGGTCTCACGTCCCGTTGAATAACACGGGGAGGGGGGGTTATGACCTATACTAGGACCAGTCATCAGGGGGTGATCGAGACACTTTGGCTTCACTTTTCAGGGCTTGTGGGGCACGCTTGGTTGGGCCAGACAAAATTACGGAAGATAGATTATCAACAGTAGCAATAGTGTAGGGGTGAAGCTCATGGCAGAAAGTTTTGGCTCAATCGACTCTTGTTCGAATACGCCTTTTGCCAAACTCACTCCACTCCCTTTTCCCATCATATATTAGACTGGAGAGGTATTTATTTTCAATAATAAAATTAAGAAAATATTTGAAAGTTTTTTTTTTTTTTGTGGTTTGGTTAGATTTTTCATTTGTTCCGATCAGACTGTAAAAGATGGACGAAGCCCCTTCACTCTCTTCCATTGATGAAAAGTGAAAGCCGCCAAAGTCTCAGAGTCTGCACAGTAGTGAGCGTGAAGTGGAGCAGCGATATCAAGGTCAGAACCTGCACAGAACCTGCTGCTTTTAAAATAAAGAATATATATAGGCTACAGTATGTATATATATATATATATATATATATATATATATACAGTCATGGCCAAAATTGTTGGCACCCCCTGGTAAATATGATCAAAACTGGCTGTAAAAAATAAATCTGCATTGTTTATCCTTTTGATCTTTCATTAAAAAAATTGGCACAATTCTAACCTTTCATTGATGTAAAGGAATTGAAAGTGGGGGGAAAATCACATTATGAAATACATTTTTTTTCTCCAAAACACGTTGGCCACAATTATTGGCACCCTTTAATTAAATACTTTTTGCAATCTCCTTTTGCCAAGATAACAGCTCTGAGTCTTCTCATATAATGCCTGATGATTTTGGAGAACACCTGACAAGAGATCAGAGACCATTCCTCCATACAGAATCTCTCCAGATCCTTCAGATTCCCAGATCCATGTTGGTGCTTCTTCTCTTCAGTTCACTCCACTCATCAGGTCAGGGGACTGGGACGATCGTGGCAGAAGCTTCATTTTGTGCTCCGTAACTAATTTTTGTGTTGATTTTGATGTTTGTTTTGGATTGCTGTCCTGATGGAAGATCCAACCACGGCCCATTATAAGATTTCTAGCAGAAGGCGTCAGGTTTTGATTTTTTATCTGTAGATATTTGATAGAATCCACAATGCCATGTATCTGAACAAGAAGTCCAGGACCTTCAGCAGAAAAATATGCCCACAACATTAAAGATCCAACGATATGTTAAATTGTACACATGGGGTACTTTTTATCCTTGTGTGCACCAAACCCATCTAGCGTGTTTGCTGGCAAAAAGCTCTTTTTTTAGTTTCATCTGACCACAGAAACCTGTGCCATTTGAAGTTCCAGCCGTGTCTGACAACTGAATATGCTGGAGTTTGTTTTTGGATGAGCGAGGAGCATTTTTCTTGAAACCCTCCCAAACAACATGTGGTGATGTAGGGGTTGTTTGATTTTTTTTTTTTTGTGGCTTTCTGACCCACAAGACTCAACTAATCTCTGCAATTCTCCATCTGTGATCATTGAAGAGTCTTTGGCCACTCAAACTTTCCTCTTCATTAAGGCAATATAGACACACGTCCTCTTCCTGGCAGATTCCTAACATCTTTAGTTGATTGAAACTTCTTCATTATTGCCCTGATGGTCAAAGTGGGGATTTTCAATTTTTTAGCTATTTTCTTACAGCCACTTTCTATTTTGTGATGCTCAACAATATTTTGATGCACATCAGAACTATATTCTTTTGTTTTACTCATTGTGATGGATGATTAAGGGAATTTGGCATTTGTGTTTCCTTATATTCAAATTCCTGTGAAACACCAAGTCATGGCAGGACAATTTCATGTTCCTAGTCACCCTGGTGTGCTAAAAAAAGGTAAATATTAATGGGAATATCCTTCAGAGATATTTTACTCGCAAAATATTCTAGGGGTGCCTATAATTGTGGCCAACGTGTTTTGAAAAAAAAAAAAAAAAAAAATTTCATAATGTGATTTTCCCCCCACTTTCAATTCTTTTACTTCAATGAAAGGTTAGAATTGTGCCAATTTTTTTTTAATGAAAGATCAAAAGGATAAACAATGCAGATTTATTTTTTACAGCCTGTTTTGATCATATTTACCAGGGGTGCCAACAATTTTGGCCATGACTGTATATATATATATATATATATATATATATATATATATATATATATATTGATAGGGACCTGAGCGGTCACAAGGAGAATCACACCAGGCATCCGTTTAAAGATTGTTCCAAAACAAGTTTAATACTTTAAATGCAAAAGATCCATACAACAGTGGATAAGAGCAAAAATAAAAACAAAGGTTTCAAAAACAGTCTAAAAACTAGCACTGTTTGAGGTAGGCCTACTAAATCTAGCTCCAACTTCTCTCACTAACTATTGGAGACTGAAGTTTCTCAAGCTCAAGCAGCATTAACAACCTTTGCATTAAGCCATACCACTCTCTGTTCCCCATGCCTCACGTCTGATCAACCTTAAATGTATAATTTTCCCGCCTTTAGTTAATTGGAACATACAGTATATTTTCTGTAAAACTAACTCTCATCTCTCTATATTTCAGCAAGTTCTCTCAATGATAGTTAAGACAAAGAGTTAAGAGAATTAACATGTCAAACCTCCCATGGGTGTGCACCTAGAGGTTAGGCCCACTCTTCGAACAACAGGAAATAAAACCCACATGAACAATTACTACATGCATGATAAAAAAAAAACGAAAAAAAAAACAATAAGGACATAATTTTTAAGGATGGAGAAGCAACACTGGCTCTCCATCACACACAAATGTATATGAATCATATGGACAGCTTTTTGGGTGATTTTCAAGTTTTTGTCTTGTTTTTTTCTCTCCTTTTTTGGTCCTTTATTAACTTTATTGGATAGAAAATTGGTAAATTGGAGAATTTGCAGATAAATAAGACCATACAGGTTTGGAACAACATGAGGATGAGCAAATTAGTCCGTTTTAAGTGAACTGTCCCTTTAAGGATCCTCTATAGGGGCTGTGCTACATCATGCGAATCTGGAACTTGTATCAAATGTCTACAATATTTTCAAAGAGGCACTTTTCAAATAATATTTGAAAATCAAACTACTATATTATAGTAGTTTGATTTTCAACCTGTTGTACAAAGAGAGGTCACACCTAAGATCTTGCCTTAATCTAACTTAATGCTGTAGAAGTTTGACAGTTTGGTCAGACGTTTGTTTTGTGATCAGGTTGTCTTCCTGCTGTGCGGCTGAATGTGCCGAATCCCTTGCGTGGGCCTCTTCTAGACTGAAGTCCTGCTAATCTCTTTTGTTATTTTGGTGGGTGTGTTCAAAGAGAGCTGTCAATATCAGTAGAGCTTGGATTTACCCCAAACCCTCACACACACCTACACACACACTTACTTAGCTACTTAAGAACATACTAGACTTCCATTGTTTAAATATAAAGCACAAAATAATTAGAACAGATTAACCCTAAAACTTAAACTGGTTTACTTTTCAGAAATGAAAATGAAAGAGTTTTACATTGTAGATTTCTATTTCAAATAAATGCTGTTCTTTTGAACTTTCTATTCATAAAAAAACCCTGAAAAATTACAGTTTTCACAAAAGTATTAAGCAGCACAACTGTACAACGTTGTTAATATCAGAAATGTTTCTTGAGCATATTAGAATGATTTCTGAAGGATCATGTGACACTGAAGACTGGAGTGATGATGCTAACATTCAGCTTTGACATCACAATAAATTACATTTTAACGCAAAGGAGACTTCTTTCAAAAACAGAAATGTTTTTTCACACTTTTGAACAGTATGTAAGATAGTGTGGAGTTTTCATAGTTTCATTTCTATTTCAAAATTTCACGTTTAATTCGATTTGTTACTTGTCGTTTCTTTTCTAATGAATCGTGAAATTTACAAGTAATGTTGGTAACACTTTACAATAGGGGTGCACTAATAAGCATTAATTAATACTTAACTAATGCACAGATAATCATGAGGTAATGTATGACTCATGAATAACTAAACCATTAATTAACTGCTTAATCACAGTTCACCTGCATAACACACACACACACACACACACACACACACACACACACACACACACACACACACACACACACACACACACACATGTGCATCATACTCCCTAGCTGTATTATCCACTCGGCTTGTCCCTCAGGAACAAACAAACTAGCAGATGGCCTAACCCTCAGTCCATTAAAAGAGTTGTGTTAGCAGTACGCTGTTCGCTCTCTGTATTAGTCCAAAACCATGATGATGATCATGATGAGTTTGCAGAATTGGCTGCAGTTCATGTGCATGGTAAGTTTTATAAAAGGAGGGTTGAAGCTCTGAATTACTGAGAGCTTTTTGAAATTGGACTAATGCCCAATCATACCTTTACTTCCTCTGTATTGGTATTAGCCATAATATTATTTCATGACTGGCAGCAACAATAGTTCCTGAGATACTGAAGTTCATTAGTGCTGCTAGTCAAACATAATAAAAAATGGAATACGACAGTAATTCTAAATTTAAAATATACTATCAAAACAATTAGATAGCAGTGTTAGTATCTCAGTCTATAAAGGGGCAAACATGGACAATGTAACATGGGTGAATGTAACATGTTGGGTGAAAACCTTTGCTAGTGTTATGGAAGAGTTTATTTGAGAGATGTATGAAGTGTTTTGGTACAGGTTTACTGCTTTTGAATGTGAAATGTCCTGAGTTGTCAAGCTGAAAGATGGTAATGAGAACTGTGAAGAGTTTTGAAAAAGTATTGAGAAATGGGTTCTGGCAAAAAAAAAAAAATTGTAAACGCTTTAGCAACATCCTGACAACCACCCACAAAATCTATAGATATGAGTGTTTTCTGTAAGCTCCACCAAAAGAGAGAGTCTACAGTGAGGTCATAGCTAAGGTGGGGCCCATAGAGAGGGAGAGGATCATTAAGGGAGTCTCTGTTTTCCCTCCGCTCATCGAGCGTCCCATCGCTGCTAAGAACGTGACTCGAGAATTGAGTTCTGCTTCTGTCCGCACTGTAACCTCTGGAGCAGGCAACGATGTCAGGACCTTCTGAACTGCTAACAGTTTTAGTAGCTGCAACAACTAAGTGTCCCTTTGTTGGCCATTATTAAATATTACAGTTGATTTTTTTGCACTTTGCAGTCTTTATTGTCTCCCTGATTGCATGGTTCTGGGTTTGTTCATGGTTCCGGCACTACAGCTCTAAGAGTCATGTAAATGTTTTTGTCACGTATCTCATGCATGTCTCATGATGACTGATGTTACTCAACTAGTTAAAGACACCTGTGATGGGGTGATATGTTGTATGCAGTTAAATGAATCTCAGGGGCCATTTACACAACGCAATTTGTGAAACGGTGATGTCATGCGCATGTGTATTATGTGTTCAGTCTATAGGGGCGGAATACTGTTTCTTTACTAAGTGACATCGCCAACTACTGGCCTGGCATGAATAATACAGCGTTATTAGTTGTTTTGTCGGATCCGTGTCAGCGGTTTTGACAATGTTTTTCTCTTTTTAGTACAAACTTACCCTTATATTTTAGACGATGAACTTTATAAAGTCAAAGCAGGCAATTAGAGACAAATATTTGTTCATCTTCATTAAATATATATTTTATTTGATAGTTATATTCAATATATATATATATATATATATATATATATATATATATATAATGTATATTGTACATTTTATATTCTTTTTTCCATTTATAATTTTTTACCATTTGTAAATATATTTTACACATACATAATTATACATATATAAAACAGTACTATACATACATGCATACACTACCGCTGTGCTACCTTTCAAAAGTTTGGGGTCAGAAGTTTCTTTTCCTCACCAAGGCTCATTTATTTGATAAAAAATACAGTAAAAATAGCAATATTGTGAAATATTTGTAAATTTTAAATAAATGTTTTCTAATTTTTTTATATCAGAATTTTTCTTAAAAAAAAAAAAAAACTATTTATTCTTCAGAAATCATTCTAATATGCTGATTTGGGGCTCAGGAAACATTTCTTATTATTAATGTTGAAAACAGTTTTGCTGCTTAAGTGTTTTGTGAAAACTGTGAAATGTTTCATTTCAGGATTCTTTGATTAATAGAAAGACCATCAGCATTTATTTAATCTTTTAATCTTTTGTCACATTATAAATGTCTTTACTGTCACCTGTCAATTTAATGCATCCTTGCTGAATAAAATTATTAATTTCTTTTAAAAAAACATTTAACTGAAGTGTATAATAGCTATATTATACAGTAAAGTGCAGTGTATTTTATACACTTTATATACAAGTGTTTACTCCCTTGCACAGCCCCTCAGTGATTTAAAGTTTTTTTTTGCATCACCATGCGTTTTGAGACTTGCCATCAGTCTGGCTGTGTGTGATACTCTATCACTATACAGTGAGGCAGCAGAGCGCACTCATCCCTGGAGCCAAACTGTCCCCTTTCAACCCTGCAGCGTCAGCCTGTTATAGAGCTGGAACAATGGCACGGCCTGAACCTCTTCTCACACCGCATCAGATAAGAACTAGCTCTGAAAACAGACACAGAGTAAGTTGAGCATTCCTCTCGGCCCCACACAAGGAGCTCTTTGTGTGCCCTGCCATATTTGTGGCCTACATGGGACAGCATTGCAGTGATGCCAGAGTGCAGGATGCATGCTGTTTATTAGATTGCAGAAGGCAGTGATCTCCTGCACCTAATTGGATCCTCTCAGGAAGGGGATTTGATTAAAGGCCACATATTCTGTCATTAATAGGAGTTTTCCCCCTGGGCAGGGAGGACCACCCACCGGGGACGCACTTGAACGGTGTTCTGGCAAGCATCGGCATAGCTGCCTTTCCCACAATCCCTACATAGGCCACAGGCGAAATTTAAAGACGTTCATAAAAGAGGTTGAGTGGTTGAAGAAGTATTCGCATGAGTCAAACGTTATCTTATTTACTGGTTAACTTATTAAGACAGCTAGAGTGAAGCTGAACTATTTTCCCAGGTGAATTTTGGGAGAGTTTATGCTAGAGAAAAACTGGTTCACACTGACCAAAATACAGGCCGGGATACACTACATGGTTTTCATTTGTCATCTCCATGAGTTTGTTGTGTTTGGAACAACTTTAAAGTCTTATAGTTTGTGATCCTCAGTTGTTTAGTGTACGACACCCAGTTTTTCTCTGTAACCATTTACAAAGTTGTCAAGTGAATTTGATTTTTAAAAGTTGTGCAATGTCAAGCCCCCAGTGGTGGACGAAGTACACATACCATGTACTTGAGTAAAAGTAAAGATACTCAAGGTAAAATATTACTCAAGTAAAAGTAGAAGTGCTGCCTTTAAACATTCACTTGAGTAAAAGTACAAAAGTATTTGCCTTCAAATGTACTTAAGTATCCAAGTACTTTGATTTTTGTATGGCTATAATGTCCTATTATAATTTGTCACAAGACTCTTGCTTAACTCAGTCTAAGTGAAGACTAATGTCACTCTTGGCACATCAATCTATTAATGAATCTATTAATCTATTAATGAAATGACATTAATTAGTCTGATATATATATATATATATATATATATATATATATATATATATATATATATATACACACTGTATATATATGTATATATATATATATATATTGTCACGGTGTGGGTTTTGTGTTTTGTTCCTTGTTCTTGTCTGTCATGTGATTCCCTGTTTGTCATGTTATCCTGCCATGTGTCTTGTTTCATGTTCAGCTGTTCCCCGTTTTGATTAGTCTCCCCATGTGTTTCTAATTTACCACGCCCCCTTGTTATCTTGTTTAGCTTGTTTGTCTGTGTATTTAAACCCCTGTGTTTCAGTTGTTGGCTGTCGGTTGTTGAATGTTGCTTGTAGTCTGTTCTGAGTACCTTGTTCTGACCTTACCCTGGATTACCTGTTTGTTGGATAATTAAAGTGCTTGCATTTGGATTCGCTCTTCATGTCATTCCTGACGATTCGTTACAGAACAACCGACCAAAAATGAATCCAGCAGCACGGACCTCGTCTGATCTCCCCAGCATGAGCCGGGAATTCGCGGGTCAGATCGCAGCCTTGGCCCTGGATAGCACCGATTTATTTCAGTTTACATGGGGATTTATTCCTATTGCTTCTTCCTGCTCCCTCGGAGACGAGGCAATTAAATTGTGTTACCGGCTGGGGGCTAAGGAGGTCAACCCGAGGGAGCTTCCCAATATCTCTGGTCTGGACTGGAGAGAGGCACTCTCCCGATGTCTGGAGAGCTTCCTCCCACGGTACGCCAGGTCATCATCTGACCTCCACGCCCAGCTGGATTTTCACGTCCAGCCAGAGCTTCACGTCAGCCACGTCCAGCCAGAGCTTCACGTCAGCCACGTCCAGCCAGAGCTTCACGTCAGCCACGTCCAGCCAGAGCTTCACGTCAGCCACGTCCAGCCAGAGCTTCACGTCAGCCACGTTCAGCCAGAGCTTCACGTCAGCCACGTCCAGCCAGAGACCGTCCAGCCAGAGACCGTCCAGCCAGAGACCGTCCAGCCAGAGACCGTCCAGCCAGAGACCGTCCAGCCAGAGACCGTCCAGCCAGAGACCGTCCAGCCAGAGACCGTCCAGCCAGAGACCGTCCAGCCAGAGACCGTCCAGCCAGAGACCGTCCAGCCAGAGACCGTCCAGCCAGAGACCGTCCAGCCAGAGACCGTCCAGCCAGAGACCGTCCAGCCAGAGACCGTCCAGCCAGAGACCGTCCACGTCACGTCTGCCCAGCCAGAGACTGTTCTCGTCACGTCAGCTCAGCCAGAGACTGTTCATGCCACATGTGCGCCGCTTGAGCCCTCAGCAGATATGGCCACTGCTATGCCTGAGCCCTCAGTGACCGCAACACTGGCCATTATGGCCACAGCCATGTGGTGTGAGTGGGCTGCGCACACACTCGAACCAGTGTGTGTGATGTCTGTTCCCGAGCCAGTGAGTGTGTTGTCTGTTCCGGTTCCCGAGCCAGAGTCTGTGTTGTCGGTTCCCGAGCCAGAGTCTGTGTTGTCTGTTCCCGAGCCAGTGTGTGTGTTGTCTGTCCCCGAACCAGTGTGTGTGATGTCTGTTCCCGAGCCAGTGAGTGTGTGGTCTGTTCCCGAGCCAGTGAGTGTTTTGTCTGTTCCCGAGCAAGTGTGTGTGTTATCTGTTCCCGAGTTGCCGTGGTCACCCGAGGGGTCTTCACCGCCGTGGCCGCCTGAGAGGTCTTCACCGCCGTGGCCGGCTGAAGGGTCTTCACCGTCGTGGCCGCCCGAAGGGTCTTCACCGCCGTGGCCACCCGAGGGGTCTTCTCCGCCGTGGCCGCCCGAGGGGTCTTCTCCGCCGTGGCCGCCCGAGGGGTCTTCTCCGCCGTGGCCGCCCGAGGGGTCTTCTCCGCCGTGGCCGCCCAAGGGGTCTTCACCGCCGTGGCCGCCCGAGGGGTCTTCACCGCCCTGGCCGCCCGAGGGGTCTTCACCGCCCTGGCCGCCCGAGGGGTCTTCACCGCCCTGGCCGCCCGAGGAGTCGTCTCCGCCCTGGCCGCCCGATGGACTGTCACCGCCCTGGCCGCCGGAACTGCCTTGCCCCCTGCACAGACTTGACCCTCCTTCCCTCCCCCAAGACCACCTCCGCTTCACCACCCTCCTGAACTATTTTATTTGGGGTTTTTTTTGTTTTGTTTTTTTTGTACTAAGGGGCGTCGGGAGCCGCCCATAGGGGAGGGGCTATGTCACGGTGTGGGTTTTGTGTTTTGTTCCTTGTTCTTGTCTGTCATGTGATTCCCTGTTTGTCATGTTATCCTGCCATGTGTCTTGTTTCATGTTCAGCTGTTCCCCGTTTTGATTAGTCTCCCCATGTGTTTCTAATTTACCACGCCCCCTTGTTATCTTGTTTAGCTTGTTTGTCTGTGTATTTAAACCCCTGTGTTTCAGTTGTTGGCTGTCGGTTGTTGAATGTTGCTTGTAGTCTGTTCTGAGTACCTTGTTCTGACCTTACCCTGGATTACCTGTTTGTTGGATAATTAAAGTGCTTGCATTTGGATTCGCTCTTCATGTCATTCCTGACGATTCGTTACATATATAAATATATATATATATATCAGCCCATTCTCATCCCTAGGCGTCATGAAACTGACGCCTTGGGAATCATTTTGACCATGCTTCAATATTTGACGCTTTAGGCACCCTTTAGCGTCAGTTACATGACGCGATCCTAGGGCGTCATCTTACTGACGCTTTACCTTTAACGTCAGTTAGATGACGCTATCTAATCCTAACCCTACCCCAGACCTAAACCTACCCGCGTCATCTAACTGACGCTTAGGTAAAGCGTCAGTAAGATGACGCCCTAGGATCGCGTCATGTAACTGACGCTAAAGGGTGCCTAAAGCGTCGAATATTGAAGCATGGTCAAAATTGTCATTTTAGTGACGCCTTGGGGTGAGAATGCGTTGTATATATATATATATATATATATATGTATATATATTTGACTTGAATTAATTTTTTGTGTGTTTAATTTTGGAGGGAAGGGGACTGTTCCCATAAGGTATAAAACATTTACAGTATTTACTGTATATATTTTTTCTCCACCGCCTATGGTCATAATTATTAACATCCATATTATGATACATTCACATAAAACTGCACAACGCCATTAAATATATATATATATATATATATATATATATGTATATATACACACACACACACGCGCGTACACACACACACACACACACACACACACACACACACACACACACACACACACACACATATATATATATATATATATATATTCTATGTTATGGGAGCAGCCAATTTTCCTCCAAAATTAAACACAAAAACGTATTAATGCAGTGTTTCTGCTAGGCTACTCCCCAGAAAAAAAAGCTTTTATATGCAAGTCATTTTAGTGGCAACGTAAGCAATGTACATTATGCTACAAAATACTTACCGATAATTGCTGCAATAATTGCTGCTGCTCTCTGTCCCGCTTAAAATCATTGTCAACGCGATTTGTTTGGAACTATTGAGAGCTACACGAATAACGTGACCTCGCGGCGGCGAGATCACTGTCACAACCATCTATGTTCCCAACTCTCATATTTAACGGCTCTGGTTCGCGCTTAGATACCGCCAAGGCAAGTTCAAAACAAAGCGCGCGCGCTGTACTGTGATTGGTGGCTCGTTTGACCAGTTACGTTTTTATCCACTCATAAATAAAAAGGAACGACTGATTTTGAAAATGTAGTAGAGTAAAATGTAAGATATTTGACTTTGAAATGTAGTGGAGTTAAAGTAAAAGTCTCCCAAAATTTAAATACTTGAGTAAAGTACAGATAAGCAAAAAAGCTACTTAAGTACAGTAACGAATTACATTTACTTCGTTACTGTCCACCACTGCAAGCCCCATGTAAACTTCATTTTCCACGTTCCGCCCTGACTCACGCAGAGTTAAAGAAGGATGGAGACTTTCAAAGTATACTTTGCCGTAACCGTGGAAAGACACCTGTCACAAACAAATGTCCATGGTGGACTTTTGTTTTCAAAGCTCAAATCACTTGCACGTGCAACTGCACTATCCATGTGACGTAATCTTCATCATCAGGAGGGTCTGCGGATGGCCTAATTATAGAGTGGTGCAGGTATGACGTCAGAAGACTAATTCGCCATTGTTTCCTTACATTTTCCAATGGGGTTTTATAATGGAGTTTTTCAATTTATGTGTAAAATAAAGCCTGTGGTAAACATAACTCGACGAAACATTGACATGTTTTTCTACGATGCGAATTACACTCACCCATAGCTAAAATGTGAATTATGTTCGTTTTTGAGTGTAACTAAGAGACAGTTTGGGGTGTGAGTGTGTGCAGTGTATGTCATAAAGTTCAACATAAGCCTACATGAATTTGTGCGCATCAGCTGAGCTGAATGTGTCAGAATACACTTGAAGCACACGTGATTGTTGTCTTTGGTGAATCCGGCCAATGGTGAAACAGCTGTGTCGTCATCAGAGCTCGTGCAGCCGATTTGGGGCAACTGCAGCAGAGATATTGGGAGATACGAAAGTCTGTGGCTCCACCACTGGAAAAAGCATATGGCTAACTTGGATCTAGTGTTCCTTGATAAACAATCGCATTACAACCTTAATGGTGCGACAGTCAATCACTGTTTGCTGATACCATAGAAATTAATGAGAAGTGCCGTAAACTGAACCATACCTGTCATGCAATCGTCCGTGACTTCTCTTATAAAACTGTATTTTTTCAGTGTAAACTAAAAATAGATCAATCCCCCCAAAAAATTTAAGAGCAAACATGTTTAAGATTAGCCGATGGGAGGTCGATTTATTGAATGGTACCCTATTTCCTCACAAAAGTGGTATTATTCAGCCTCTCCTCCATTGACACCCATTAAAAAAAAACGGCCTCTTGGCTCCTCCTTTTTCGGCTACACCACGTAGAGTGCGCGAACGGCCGAAGTACACTTTGGGATTAATCCCTCTTTAACACTGCAATCATTTAAAGTGTTAACAATCTTAAACATTTAAAACACTGTGAAATTTAAAACTGGAAAAACATTATTTTCGTCTTCTGTATGATGAAAACTTTCCCTTTAAAGTGGGCTAGTACTAGTACAATGACAGTTTTTGACCTTGTCCTTCACTTTTTGTTTTGATACATGACGTTATGATCATTGGAACATTTGTTACAGACTCTCTTCAGTTGATCAGCATGAGGCAATGTCTCTGTTTTCCCAACAGGACTTGATGTCAACAGAGTTGGTAATACTCCACAGAAGGGAGTACCATTAGACACACATCATAACTATGACTACACAGCAATGATTGTTACTTGTTAGCAAAGCTATTGCATCCACCCTGCTGTGTCTCTTTTCTATCAGAATGATGAAGCATTTTCAACAGACTTCCAAACATTTAGTCTTCAATTAATTTGTTAGCTTAGCAGCAAAAACATATACCAGAAAATAGGGATTGTTAAATGAATTTTTAATTTTAATTTTAAATTGGTGAAATAAGTAAATAAATGAATCAATAAATAAATAGTTTTTAAAGGGGTCATGAACTGGCTTTAAAAAATATATATATATTGTTGTCTGAGGTCAACTTATGACGTTCGCTTGGTTTTTACATTCAAAAACATCAAAACGAATAAGTAATAGGCTATTTTCTACCCTAGTTTTGAGCCTAGCTCAAAAACGCTCGGTTTTTATGGGCGTCTCGCATTGAAGACTTGGAAGTAAACGCCCACTGCTGTGAGTGGATAACAGTTTTGCATATTATAATGAGTTTCGTGTAATGCGCGAATCGGTGGGCGGGGCTAAACCGGCCGTGTTGAAGTAGGCGTTGATCTTCTTCTGCGGGGGTGGTGTTTTATCCTCTTTGTCGTCATAGTTCCCCACTTTGAAAAACGAGTCATTTGCTGAGCCTGGTCTCAATACAAGCTTTTATTGGACTAACAAGGACGTTTTCAGTTCTGAAATTTACAGGATATTCTTATAATATGATGACCTCTTAGATGTCAAAAGTTTAGACTGTTAGTTTAGGGTTCGGGTTAGCAGAATAAGTTGACATGTATAGTTGCAAATTTACTTATAGTCATAATGTCTGTTGTGGAGCATCAAAATAAAGTGTTAGCAGATATTAAGCAGGCAGTCTAATAATCTTCTAATGAGAGTTAGCTGACATGTAGCTTGTAGAATGTCTCAAAATAAGGTTACCAAAGTTTATGTTAGCTTGTTAATGTTCACACAATTATTTCATTGTTAACTGTCAGTGTTCATATTTGAATCCTAAATTTGTATTTTTTTTTTATCTCTCTGAGAAACAATGTTTTCTTCATAAGCCTTCAGAGTAGAGTAAACACCCTTATTTAATTAAATGTGAACAAAAGGAAAGCTGTGAGGGATGTAAGAACCGTTGCTTCAATTATTCAGATTCAATCTTTCCACCAATGAAACATTGACTGTACGATTTGTTTCCCCCTCTGGAAATTCCTTGAAAATGTTTTGTGGGCTGCATGATTGACATCCAAGTACACAATAACTTAAGTATCGATTCGAACAGACCGTACTTCCACCATTTCTGTTTGTGTCATATTAAATATGCTGTGTGCTCTGACTATGAAACCGCTCATATGAGTGTCGCATGCAATGTGGAACATAAAGTTCTGTTGTTGTCAACACAATTTTCCCTACAGTGAATGGCGGACGACAAACCTTCAAAGACATTTTGAAGTCTCAGCAAATTATTTTTCTCCATTGTGCTGAAAGCATTCTTTTTTTTCCCCGTCTCTCTCTGCATTGTGAACATAATCTGAATGTGAACATCATTATTGTTTATGGCAAGCGGGGGGAAAATTAAATCATTTTGTTGAAAGATTCCTCGCCAAGTGATGCATAAGGTTTTGGCAGCGCTTACTGCTGGAACGCAGCCAGAGTTCACACAATAACTGCATGATTACATGTAATGAATACAGTCTTATAGCAGCTCTGAGTCATGTATGACCCCTGTTTATTGAATATTATCCGCTTTTCGTGCAAGACCATGTCTCCATATTGTTTGAGGCAAATTGGTTTTATGAGAAAGTGTTGTCATATTTATGTACACTATACTGAGCTAGCAGTATCTTTATGATCATAATCTTCCTTAATGGCTCTCCCCTAAAATGGCTGCATGTTTAGGACAGTTAAAAAGAAGCAGACAGGGTTGTGCAGTCCGCCAAAGAATAATTTTTGCTTTTGCTTTCTCTTTGTGCTGTTGGCAGACATCAGCCACTAGTGAGTTTTACTTTGCCAAAGCAGAACTGATTAATGAGCAATACTGTGTGTCAGTGAAGTCATCTGCTTATGTGCATTTGTGTGCGTATGAGACAGTTTGTGGTTGTAATCTGCTGTAAAGTATGTTAGAGATGTCATAGCACCTCTGCTTCAGGGAAAGCAAATAAACCATGGAGGCAGACCTTGGCACTTTTTTCCTTCCCTGGAAAGCTTTTAGCCTGCGGCCTGCTTTTTCATGGAGTGATTCCAGAGAAGCAGAGAATCTAATGTGTTTTTCCGTAGCATTTCCCATTAGGTGAATCAGCCCTGCTGGGACTTCCTCGTCTAAAAGTCCCCCATTGAGAAATGAAAACAGTTAATTACACACTTTATTTTCCATATATTTTTAGATTTAATTGTTTGATATAAAGTTTTGTCATATTACACTACCATCAAATTTACAGTGGGGCCTAAAAGTATGAGACCACTTTGAAAACCATGTCAGCTCACAACCAATACTGAAAAAAATCAAATAAATGAATTTAAATCGAATTTAATTCAATAAAAAAAATCAAATAAAACCATATATACTGTAATGAAAACATTTAGTTTCAAATTAGAAAAATTGTAATTTATATTTTTCCACTAGTGTTGCAGTCATTCATGCAAAATGGGGGACACATTAATAAATGCAAGATAAAATAAAATAAAATTATGAAATTAAATTATGAAATAGAAGAAATAAAATGCAATAAAAAAGTACAATTAAATTAAACAATAAAGTAAGATAAAAAATATATATTTTCTAAAAAATAAAATTGGAAAAATGTGAATTTCTAAATTTGTACTTATGTCAGACTTTTGCAAACATTGTTTGTTCCTCCAGCTGCATCGAATAGTGTGTCTGGATCATTAATTGCTGTTTACAAAGTGTGCAGTAATGAAAGAAAGGAATGGAACCAGGAGGACCAGAGCAGGAAAAACAGGAGAGGAAAAAAAAAGAGAAAGAAACAAAAGAGACCACATGGCGGTTGTATCCAGACGTTGATGTGCCTCCTGACAGCTACAAGAGCAACGGGACAGTGCAGGCTGGTGTTATCAAATTAACAGGCATCTGGATCTACTTGCTCTCCCGGCTGGGCTTCGTCTTCCGCAGGCGGTGCTCACCAAACAAACATCTCCCTTTTGATTAGAACCAAACCCGCACACATACACGCCAATTTCATGTGTGCATGTCAGGATCCCAGGTTACAAAGGTTACATCAGGAGTAGCCTCGGATGGAGTTGATAGATTCCTCTTAAAGTGGGCTGCATTGAGACTTTCTCCCATTAGTGAAACGTCTCAGCCTTAGAAGTCACGCCCACGGACCGCCCACACGCCGTTCGCTGGACGTCTGATGAATTTGGCCCACAAAACTGGAAACAATTTCGCGAAGGCTGACTGGCTGACTTCTACAGGTTTTCCAGGAACCATAGTGTCTTTAACGGTCCATCAGGAAACAAAGCCGCGTTTAAAAGTTCAGATACTGCAGCAATGAACGCTAAATACTGGATAAAAACAGCACAGACACGTAAAGACATCAAACGTTTGGTTTGTGCCGCTCAGTTGAATTTAAAAGAGATGTGTTTGCATGTTTACCAACGGGATATGGGAAAAATGCTATTTTCCTAGCTTGGACAACCTTTTTGATTTCCAAGTGATCCCATTATATTAGTTGTGTGTCCTTTACTGAGAAGGAAATATCTGCGGGATTTGCCAGTCCGACATATACACACCTCTAAACATGACAAAACAAAACTGCATTGGTCACTTTACATGTCAGACAAACTGGTTCAGGTGTGTTTGATATAGGGTTGCAGCTCAACTCTGCAGGATAGTGGATAGTACCCAGGGTTGTAGGTTGTAGATTTTAACCTCAGCTCTGTGGTTGCTGGACACTAAAAGGACATGAGAACAGAGCTGTTAGCATAACCTTGAGTGTGTCTGAACATGATGGATGGAGTGACAATGTAGATGAAATGAATTGGAATAATCTTGCCCAGTGAAATGTACCTGATCTGTATTTGCTATTAATGGTATTAAAGTTCTTGTGTTAATTTCACAGAGAGCTGCCTTTTTGACAAGGCTCCTGCTTTTGATAGATGGCGGTGTGTAAACAGGTCTATTAAAGAAAACTGTTTGCTAAAGCTCCTGTTTGTCAGCAAGGGCAAATTACAGGAGCGAAACAAGATCCCTTTAAGCATGCAATGAAAGTAAATGACAGAGCTTTGAGAGTTGAATGAGTCATACTTTTCTCTTCAATTGTAGAGCATTTTCATACCAAAGCAGTGCCAGAAAGGGGGTGAGCTTTGTGTAGGCAAGGGGGCTCATTTCTGTATCTGTCACCAGGGCTTGACATGTACACCCTTCAAATGCGGGTGGATTTCAGTGGTGGCGTGTAGCGCAGTCACTCCTACTAGCCACTTTGGCGGGTTGAATTTTATATAATAGGCCTATACATTTTACAATTGTAGTCTTAAATTGTAGTTTTAAAAAGGCATCTGAAATAATAAACTAAGTGCAATCTAGTGTGAACCTATTGATTTTTCGTACATATCGATACTGAAATGTCTGAAAGCAGGATACACAATACCAACTGCGAGTTCTCACTCTCTAATCTCCCCGACAGCGAGTTGACACACAAACCCGCGTACCTTAACTCACGCGTTTCATTTTCTCCGGATGAATATTGTTGGTGTTACAAGGCTTGAATTTCGGCGAGGGATTGTGTATTGAGCAACATTTTATTCATTCCCGCAGATTTTGTCCTTGCACCCAAAGTGCGCGCATATAAAGACAAATATATTGGCTGTATAAAACAGTATAATGGTCATAATTACATTTAGTCACAGTATAATGGTGCGTCAGGTCTTAAAGTGACAGCAGCCTAATACACCGGCTGCCAAATTATGAGATAAAATTAAAAATATCTATATAGTTTTTAAGATGGTGCGGAAAGCAAAAGCTTGTATTATCATTTCATCTGCATCCAAATGCAAATCGCGTCGTTTTTACTTCCTTTTTGGCTTATGCTTTTCCGGGTCAGTACGTCGACCTTGGGTTGTTTCGCCAAGTGTATAAATGCAGATATCGGATATGAGTGTGTTTTTAAAAAAAAATGTAAGCTGGTCGTCAAAGAGAATCGGATATAGTCAACAAATCAGAACTGGACATCAAGACATCAAGCAGTATAAATGAGGCCTTGAGTCTTGAATAAGAGCGCTTACCCATCATTTTCTGAGTGATGGGAGGAGCATTAGAAGTAGATTGGGGGAGAGAAAATGTGAGTGATGTTTCCTCCAAAACTCACTGTCATAATGGTGGAGCACATTCAGTTGCTTGAGGGTTCTGGGTGGCTTCTAAGAGGTTTCTCTGCCTAAGTCAAAGGAGCCCAGCCTCAAGCCTCCGTGATATTCAGGATATGATGTCATATTGCTCATGCTCCGCTGTTACGCGTTTAAAGATGTATAAGGGGATGATTACATAACATTTATGTGAGACACTGTTGCTTTGTGTGGATGCAGGAAGAACAACCAAGAAACTTCAATTAAACGTTAAGAGGAAACGTTTATTCTCTTTGAATGGAAAAGCTTTAAACATGTTCACCTAAATTAAATAACAAGATTGTTCAGAAAGAAAAATAACACACGAGAAAACAAAGACAGACAAGAGTGTCGCCAAATTATCGAAATAAGCAAAACATAACTGATATCTAATTTTAAGTGTACCCGTTAAACTAACTGCCACAAAAGAAAAAGAAAAACAAAACCGAGTTCTTCAGCGGAATACGCCGCCTTAATTAAACTACACTAAATAAAAACAGAAATACAGGAATGGCGAACACTCCACGCATACCTAACACAACAATGATTCCTACCTCCCGTCATGATTTCGCAACAGAGAACTCAATGCTCCAGATGTAAGCGGATCGGCTAGGCATCTCTTAGTGTCTTACTAAAACTCAGGTCAGGCAAAAGCATTTACTCAAATCAACAATAAAGACAATAAGCGTGAATCGTGGTAGTGGTTTCGACAATGTGCTCAGAACACGCAAGTTGGGTGAGATCTGGCGAGGATCTGTCTTCCTAGTTGTGGATGGGCCTTTTAAACTCATGGCACAGCAATGGATTGGTCGAACAGATGATGACGCCCCCACAATGACGTCACGTGCCCGCAAACAGCCAATGCTCGGTCACCACCTGAAAGTAATGAATGGAGACAGAACAGAAACACACACACACAAATACACGTGGAACGTAACATCCGCCCACAACCTCAGCCATTTGTATACTGCCAATGAAGCACTTTACGTGTCTTGTGTCGACACCCCCCATGGAAGAGTGGGGTGAGCAGTTGCTCATTATCATTTAAAGAGACATGCACCGAAACGGGTCACTGTGAACAGAGCTGTTTATGAGGCGGTAAACGGGTGTTGTTTTACACAACCATTGAGGACTTTTTAACCAAAGCATGTTAAATACTTTACATGAAGACCCTAAAGAATCATACCAACTTGTGCAAAAAGAGCATCCGATGACCCCTTTAAGAAGCTGCACTGTTTGAGGTGTCAGTTTTAATGTGGGATTAACTACATGCCAAAGTTTAATATTTAGGATTAGGGGTTTAGAAAATCCAATACCAATAGCAATGTTTGATTTAACAAACACCACTACAAAATAATTTCATCCATTACATGCCATACCTAAGAAGGAACAATAAAGACATTAGAGTTAAAGAGAAAAACTGCTCTCAGTCAAGTTCACAGGGGAGGAGGAACAGCTGTGACAGCGCCGCATGTTGTTGAAACATTGTTTCTGTGCATTTTGAAAAAAACAAAAATGAGATAACATTTTAACAGCTGCTCAGCACCCATCAAAACACTCCACTTGCCTACCTCCTGTAGTGGAGTGTATAGGCCACGTTGCCTGCCTCTGGCTGTTTGCAGCCGATGGCAGCGGGTGGTTTAGGGGCCATTGTGTTTTTGAGTGGTGGTGAGGGTAACATGGACTCTTTCTGTGCGGTTTCGACACACAGGGCCTGAGAGAGTTTCTGACGTCCTGACCAGCCCTAGTATACAAGAACACTGTACCCACAAGCACTCATGACCAGCAACCCTTGAGGAATTTGTGTTTCTCACACTCTAATGTCCCAAGTGGGAAGTCTCCCTACAAGCATTCCCACAGTTCCTCAGCAACTGGCTGACCAGGAGCTATAAAGGTCAGAGGGAAAGAAGAAAGATGGCTTTTTTCTTTTTTAGCCTGCGGCTCACACCAGGGGACATTTTATGGCACTTTTAATGAAGTCGTTGGATAGTAGTTGCACCTGAAATTATTCAGACCTGTTATTTGTGTGTCCTTGAAAAATATCCCAATAAACACAGCTTTAGCACTTTGATTTACTGGAGACATTCTGCCTAGACTGGTCTACACTCTGGTCAACTCATTGTACTGTGTCTTTTCACTGAATGTGAAAACACTTTGAATGTGTGTGTGTTAGCTCTGGCCATCCATCCAGGATGTTTTCTTGCCCTTGGCCTGGGACCCTAAAAAGCACAAGTGGTTTGGGGAATGTATAGATAAGGTGTGATATCACTCACATACACCTGCCTCTTTTCCAGTTAATAAATGTTTATTTTATTATTATTATTATTATTTTCCATGATAACTATACATTCATTCGTTTATTAGTTTAATAAATAATCTTTATAAAAAAATTATGTTACATAATTAAAATTAAATAAAACATTCAACAAATGATTTAATGAGGGCTGTCAAACAATTAAAAATTTTAATCTAATTAATTACACGATGTGGCAATTAATTAATCTATTTAATCGCAAATTAATAGCACATCAAATTTGTCTGAGAAATTACCCCCAAAAGATCATTTAAAGTCATTATTGTGTTAAATAAGAAAAGCTTCAAATAGACATTACAAAAATCAGCTTTAGAAACCCTTTTGTTTTCTTTTTTTTTTGGATGAACTATACCTATAATGTGTTTTATTATTAACATGGAAATATTAACTTTTTATTTATTGAACTGTTGTATAAAATCAATGTCACATTTGATCTCTTGCTATTCGGGACACAAACAGCACTCGTGTGGTATTGCGTTCGTTAATTGTGTGATATATCATGGGCTTTTTTCCCCAATATATATATATATATATATATATATATATATAAATTGGGTGTTAGTTAAATTTTTTATTTTGGCTACTTTTTAACAACATATCAAACATTGAAGTTGAGATCATGATTAACCAAAAGAGGTACTGCATATTTAGATTTCCATGTGTACAAAGCATATACAATAAAGATTCAAACAGAGGAATTTGTAGGTTTTATAATCTCTTTTTTTTTTTTTTTTTTTTTTACCTGTCAGTGTATTGAAATATTGGCTTATTTCTTAAAATGTGTGAAGTTCCGTTTTTGCAATTATCATTGACATTATGGAACTTTTGTGTTGTTTAATTGCATCGGACCTCATAAATATAAGCCTCTATGTAACCCCGGGGGCTCTTCAGAACCTGAACAAGTTCATAAAAACTGTATTGTGTTGTGTATTGTAGTTCACAACAGGTCGGATAAGAAGATCAAAGCCATTATGCAGAATATCGCCACCATCTGAGTCACATGTCTTGATGAACCACATGTCCTTGTTCAGTTGTTTCACTGCCCCCAGGCTTCACTTAACAATAGGTATTCAGCTGTTGTACTTTCAGTAGCACAAGGCCAAGTCTGATAATCAGTGTGAATGATTGAACAGAAGTTCATCCACTGTGCCATTGAGCAAGACAATAAGCTTCAGTGAGAAACTGTCTCTGTAATGAGTAAACCAAGTCTGTAATGGTGTAAAACCATCAGATCAATGGCAAATTTGAAATCATTTATTCATTTAGGCCTGGAACTAATTCTCTTGGTTTATTTGTCTGAATTATTCTATGATAAAGGTCTATCTTGCTTGTTATCAAGCTTTGAAGAAGGCTTTGAAATGCTAATGGTCTACAGCTTGATTGTATAAATTGAATGTGCCAAGTTGTGCATTATCGGAACAGTGAGAAGTTCCAGTGACCTCCAAATGAACCAAGAGACTACATCCATGGCAACCAGGGTCATTCTTTTTCTTTCTCTGCTGGTGGTCATGGCTACCATGTTCTTTGTTACTTCACTGATCATGAAAGACATCAAAGGTGTAGGAGCTGTGGACACTTTGGCTCGACGACTGACCACTTGACCGGCAAATGCCCGGCTTTTGAAAGTCATGATAGGAAATGAAGTATAGATTACTGCAGTGCGGTGTCACTGGATCTTGAAGGGGGGGCACTGCTGTATTAGTTAAGCCTCTGATGGTATTAGTGCATCGCAGGAGAGGAACAGACGTAAGCAAACACAAGTGCGGTGGTCCTTCACATTCAATTAAACCTTGTGCTGAGTAAGCCTGTGCTTCTCTTTGCTTACCCTTGTCCTTACTTTAGATCGAAAACCTATAGAAGAGGAACTAATGAGAGGTGTTTAAATTAGGATAGACAAGTTCAAATATGTCCTGAAGTCTCTGTTACAGCCCATTCTTTTTAATGTGTGACTGTATGACTCAAGTTATGCTACGTTAACTATTGTTGTCTAAGGAATTTCGTATCTGAGTTTAATGAGAAATTTCAGATTCAATGTAATGCCAGAAAATAGCTAATCACCATCTTTGGGTGTAAATGGTGAAAATATTAGGAGGTCAATAGAAACATTGAAGGATTAGTCAACATATAAAGTAAATTCTGTGAATTCTGGCATCATTACCTCACCCACATGTCATTCCAAACCTGCATGACTTTATTTCTTCTGTGAAGCACAAATGTAGTAGTTTTGAAGAAATGTACTGGTTGATCTTTTTCATGTAGTGAATGAGGACTTTCAAGCTTCCAAATAGAATCATAAAAGTCTATACGACTCATAGATATATATACTAGATGTCACCTTGGGGTTCTAAGCATGCGTCAAAACCGCCGCCATCTTGGAACAGGGGTCTTGTCATAGGAAGTAGCTAGGTAACGCTGCTATCTCCGCCTGTACTTCGAATTCATGGATTTTTGGACTTTTGTGCTGCGTATGGATGTTTACACGAACAAAATCTGAACTAGGAAGAATGTAAAAAAAAAAAAAAATTGTTTTATTATTTTCTCTGGACTCAATGATAAATACATGTCTGACCATTGGAACGAACCAAAAAAAACTAGAACATCGCATTCATGACAATTTATGGTGATTTTATTTCCGTTAGACCTTTGCCTACATTGACGCTTATGCATTAAAGAGGAGGGGCTCCCCTGTTCCATGATGGCAGCTCTATTGACGCATTCGTTCCAATGAACTGCCGTAGCCAAGGCGACATCTAGTGTATATTCTATATGACTTATATGATTCTGATTGGTTTTGCCTGGATCAACTATTTCATTAAAAAGATTAGAAATACTCAAAATAACAATTTGTCCTTAAATCAGACTACTTTATACAACTTTGCATCATTTCTGAAGACTGAAAACTTTATTGCAGGTAAAAACAGAAGAAAGAAATTCACACAGGTTTAGACCAACATGGGGGTAAGTAAATGATGACTGATTGTATTTTTTATTTTTGGGTGAACTCAACAGGAAGTCAATAGGAAAGTTCTGGTCCACTTGCTGTAATTTGAGCGTGAGTGTGTGAGGTTTGCTTGCTGGAGCAGTGATGTGCGTGTGAGGAGACTGCAGAAAAAGGAGGCAGAATGTCTCAGAATACAGAGCTGTAGGCATAAACAGAGGGTTGATGTGGCCCAGCCTCACCACAATAATGGGTACTCTGCAGTTCCCCCTCCGCTCCACCCAGAAGAACAAACATCCACCGCATTAGAGCGCTCCCAAAATGAACATCTCAGGATTCAGAAAATGCTCTCAAAGTGGGTTGACGACACTCCCAGACCATCCCCTACTTTTGTTGGGAAGGCCTTTCTGCTTTCATCCACACACACAATTGCGAGTGGAGCCCAAATTTGGCTGAGGGCAGGGAAAACAAATAAGTCCGCCAATCTGATGTAATTCGATTCTACCAAAGGAAGATAGCCAACCTTAGCTAATTAATTGCACAAGCTAAAGGCCCCTGAGACTATGAAACGTATGGACTGTTTGGCTCCTCTCTACGACACTGGCTTTACGCCATTCTGTTTCAGAAAACAATATCAGCAGCAGAAACACAAGGACAAGCGAAATAAATCAGATTAGGCTCATGTAATTCCCTGCCAGTATATTTCTGGACACAACAGTTCCAGAAATACTCAAAAAAGCAAGTCTCCAAGCACCATGGTCGCTAACAGTCTTCATACAGTATGTGTAAACTCCTAGGGAGGCCACATATTGAAATGCCAAGCTCGATGCATACAATGTAATGCTTGTATTCAGGATTGACTTGTTCCCACTTCCCAACCCTGATGCTCTGCAGTGGTGTCAGCTGCTCTTTGTAATTTTCATCATGAGTTCTGTTGAATACTGTTTGACTAGACGTTACTGTAATGCACAGTGTTTAATGGGTCTTTGTTACATATTAGTACTGGGGTGTTCAGTCTTCCCTTCCCATAAAAGCTCCCAACATATTGTTTCATGCGGAGGCATTTCTAGTGTTTCATTTGTAGGCTAGTAGGGCAGAGACCCTTTATTGATACTGTTTTTGATATATGGATCTAAATTGTCTTTGCCTGCAGTAAAGAGTCATTTACAAGCTGCTGTGCAATAAAGACCTGCTTTTTCAACGGCAAATAATAAAAAACATATGCCAGTTTTGTTTGCTATAACGGATTGTATCCACCTCATTTTGTACTATTTTTTTTTTCTTCGTATTAAAGTATCCCGTTTATTTTTTCGGTGTGAGAAACCACTGCAAACCATTCAGTGTGTGAGTAAACTGTCCAGATGAATCAAACTGAATTTAGAACAAACGATTCGATCAAAAGGGACATTCAGTTGCAAATCTGACATCGCTAGGTCTGACTTGATTGCTAAAAAATATTATCAGGGAAAATTATTCTCAGGTATATTGGATATTTCTGTACAGTAATCTCTATTGATAGACAATGATTTATCAGTAATAATTTAGTAGGTCACAGCAGTATTTCGTTGGGGCTCCTGTCCCAGTAAAAAGAGTCATGCCCCTGGTTTCCCAAGCAAGTATGAATGGCCGTGAAATTAAATGAGCAATGTGGAAAACTCATCGTAAAATTTAAAGTTCAATCATAAATGCTCAAAATAGCAAATTAGCATTTGTCCGATTACAGAAAATCACACTCAAAACAAGAAGATCCCTGGTTCGAGTCCCAGCTAAGCCAGGAGGCAATTCTGTGTGGAGTTTACATGTTCTCCCTGCGTTTGCGCGGCTTTGCCCCCGTTTCCACCACAATCCAAAGACATGCAGGACAGGTGAACTGGATACTCTACTCTGTGTTATTTGCCATCTATCCAGGATGTTTCCCTCTCTATGACCTAAGATGCTGTAGCATCCTTGCGACCCTACATTGGACAACTGGTTTGGAAAATGTATTGTTTTAAAAACAGACGTAGATGACGATCTACTTCTGTTTGTCCAGTGGGACTACTTTTCGCCATGTTGTTGCTTAACGATTTGGCCTCCTAATATGCCATAGTTAGAATAGCAACCTATACCTTCCTTTTCCTTTTTGCACACTGTACTTTCTTTCACTTCACCAGAGATGACTCTGCGCTTTCAGAAGTCCTCTAAGGTGAGAGGGACAGGGACGGTGGAACGGGGTTGAGCGAAGCCTCCATTGCCGGTCCAGCTGCATTCCTCAAGGGCGAGCTGTCCAATATCATTCTGCTCCCTTTGACATGAGCTCTGGCAGCCACAAAGGAGTCTCTGTGTCGGTCTATCCTCACCCCAGCTCTCCCAACCTTCCTTTCTGAACTGCTTAATTACCCTGACGCCACTTCCAATCTGCAGCCCACCTGTGGCCTTCTGCCAAAGGTCCTTTCAACAGGTGCCTCTTTCCAACTTTTATCTGTGGGATTCTAATTACGTGCTCTCGTACAAAGCAGAAGATTTTGTCAAACTTTTTTTTGTAGAACAAACTTTCTTTTCCGTTGTTGGCATGATTTTAATGGTGTAGTCTGATTTCTTCGATACTGTCTATAAATTCGGTGAGCTATACAAAACGTTTTGATTTAAGAGCGGATCAGTTTTCTGTGCCTTTGAAGGCATTTGCTTTGACTTGCTGGAAAATCTGGAAGTTCCCCGTGAGAGGAGTTCGGCTTCTAGTCAACATGTTTTAACATGAGAGAAGTAAAGCGAACCCTTCTGTTAATGACAGCCCAGCATGCATAAATCTCGAATGGAAACACATCCCCTCTGATATCATTACTAATCCTGAGGTGCGGGCTGCCCATGTGAAGCAGAGGAACGTGCAGGTGTAACTATGTGGTGGGGCCGCAGGGAGTTGGCCTGCTATTGATGAAACTCTTCACTGCTACATTTCTGTGGGAGGATTAGGGCTGTGTGAGAATAGATAAGGGATGTGAGATCAGAGCGCTGTTAAACATACCTGACAGAGCCAGATCCAAACTTAGACCCACCCCTGAACACAGATCTATGCCAGCATTCCTCACTCTCCTTCTCTTAGGCCCTTTCTCTAAAAAACAAAACCAGAAATACAAATATACTAAACATCTTTTGTCAATCTCTTATTTATATAAGTGAAGTGATCATTTCTGTGCTACTACTAGCATCACAAAATGTAATTACAAAAACAAAATCACACTATTGGTTGAGCCAGAGTTGCTGTGTAGTTTAACAAAGCAATGGTTGATTTCGGAATACACTGTAAAAAATGATTTTGTGGTGAAGTAAATACTACTGAAAAAAACAATGTACATTTACATTTACAAAAGTTAGTTCAGGCAAGAATTAAAAAAGCTAAGTAAATTCCATATCAGTACTTAATTCAAGCGAGTAGAAATGAAAGCGTAAATATCAACTTAATAAAATTAAGTAAAAATTACTCAACTTTTCTGATACTGGGGTTCCCATCATTCACTGGACCTTGAATAATTAATGAGGTTCATTTTTCACTGGTTTCCAGCTGTATTTACACTGTTTTATCATTGCTTTTGTTGTTAGGATTATAGTAACTTGCCATTTTGTGACATTTCGAGTACATTTTCTGCTCAAAATGACACATTCAAACACAAAAACGATCCATCAAATGTTACCGTCATTGTGTATTTTCTACCAAGTATTGAGGTCTTTGCATTCACATGATGTTTAACATCAGACATGATGTAGTATAAATTACTTAGAAGTTCTAAGTAAAGCACATACTGGTATAATTCAATATTATTGTTTGAGTGAAATGTAATGCAAAGGAAATTTCAACTAAATTGATATTACTCAACCTTTTACTAGCCAAGTTAAAATATCTTATTTTCTTTGTTACTTTCACCTGACTAGGTTAAGTAAAGTTTACTTAATTCCATATTCCAAGTAAATCTAACTTAAATATTTCTAATTAAAGCTACTGATAAATATGTTTAGGTTTTTACTTGGCAAATCGTTGTAAATTTACTAGCATTTTCTGAGTGAAAAAAGTTGCCTAGCTTTTTTCAAGTAAATCCTACTCCAATTTTTTTTTCAGTGTACCATACAAGCATCCTAGTCTTAATATTTCTGAAGTATATTTTCAATATTTGGCAGAAATTTAAGAGCAATATGCCAGGAGTGGTATGCTAGTATGCTGTTTTGAATTTAGCGAATGGCTGCAGCCAAATATGCATGAAGTAGGTGAAAAGCAGCATGTGTCAGAATTCACAGATCACTACATCCGGTGTGATTTTGAAGTGACCATCTAATGGACACTTTACTATCCCATGAGGCCACAGGAAAGGAGTTGTGTATGGCAGGGAAACAACGTATTTTTATTTTAGCCAATGTTTTGATAGCATGGTTTACACTTTTCTGTGAAATTAATCTATATTTATTTTATAGTTGTTTCCTCCCTCACATTGTAAAAAAGATTGGAAAACACATCAAATTCCATTTGGAAGTGAGCATCCCTATGCTCTACTACTCGCTCTGAAGGGCAGAGCCCTTGAAGTGGGGACTTTGGAGGGAGAAGGTCACTTGTGTATCATAATGAAGCCGTTTGGCTTAATAATGAACTGCTGCATCTGAAATTGCATATTGTCTGAGTAGGTACTACATCTGAATTTGAATTTACTTTGCGACCGTTAAAAAATACGAGAGAAAGACAAAATTTTAAATATAAAATTGAAGGCAATGTCTCCCTTCAAACCTGTTACAGTCTTCAACCCCGTCACACTATTCTCAACATTGTCACATTATTATTTTTGGGAAAAAATAGAGGATTAAAAATGAAGGAATTTATTGCTGATTAACACCTGACATGTTATGGGCTAACACAATAAAATTGAATTTTTAGTTAAACATTACAGTAAAATTGAAAAACATTTTTTTTTTTAAATAAAGAGACCACAGACACTTAATTTGTGTATTTTTAACTTCAATCCCATGAAAATGTGAAAATAATCATAAATGTTACATGTGTAGTTGTTTGAGGGATACATGGGTAGGTTAGATGTTTGTTTTATACCAAGTTTTGTATAAAATCCTTTTTAAATCAATAAAATTACATTTTGTCCAGGGTTGAGAATGAAAGGTGTTTAAATCTGAAAAAAAAAAAAAATAATAATACTGAAAATAATAAAAGGTCTTCAATGTCTGAGGTGGGAAAATATGATTTGATGGAGGTTTGATATGTGCCTAATGATGTATTTAGAAAATTAATTATATGTAGTTAAAAAAAAAAAATACAAGTTGAAATATTACCAAAGGAATGACCCAGGTAGTATGAACCCAAACAGCAACATTGTGTCGGACCAGATCTGGTACACTAGGATTGCACACGGCCCTGTTTTTCACATACTATATAGTAGGCAAGTATTAAATTTCGGACGCAGCAAACGTAATCTCCTCATTATCTTCACCAGGAATTTTACCATAACAGCTCTTTTTTTGCTATTTTTTTTATACATTTACTTGAAATGACTATCGCATGTACCCCTTTCTAATGGACTTGTAGTAGGACCCTTTGCCAATGGATTCTGTTGATCAACACATCAATGGCGTCCCCTTCCTAAAGGGCCCTTCAAGGGCACACAGCTTCGGTTATGCACTACATAATGTAATTTTAATGGAGTTTGCTCGATGCACACAGTGCTTTGTGGATTCTATCACATTTTTATGCTAACACACTCCAAAACTAATCTTTAAGTGTTAGTATTTCAAAACGGTCTGATTTTTTTTTTTGCGTAACAGTTACATAACATTTATTCCGTTGCTAGGGCATTCAAAATGAGTAAACGCATTTTAATTAATGTTTTCAAACTGAGGGATGAAGTTATTTTCTGTGCTAATCATTAGCATCTGCAACGATAACTTAATAGTCCTTTAAGGGATGAAATCAAACTTTCCAAATGAGTCGAAACGAAACAAAAAAAGTGCTGATTACCGAAATGTGGTAGTTTAGATAATGTACTCGTGTTTGTGAAGACGCTGGACTGCATGTATAATAATTCAGGATGTTCAGCAGGGCGTGGGCGTTCCTATCAGCACATTCCATCTTATCAAACACGCTCTCGTTCTCTGCTTCTCATCAGTCATTCTATGTAATATTTATATAGGAATGACACTGGGTCTGCACTTCTCTCCTCATCTACCCTCTGTTCTTCATTAGCTTGCCTCTGCGGTACGGGGCGGTTCCCCAGCAAGCTCCTACTCTGTAGAAGGCGTCCCAAGCATCATGTGGCCCTCACACATGCACTCAGAAGAGGCCCACGCTCCCCCACAGAGAGAGCCGCATCCAGGACAGAGTCTTCACCGCCCCTGAGCGAGTGCTGAGGGGGGTTACAAAGGCCCGTTGCATCTGTCTCCTTTAACAACACTACATCCAGGATGTTCGGGCTGGATGAGGACCATGTGTAAGGAGATGTCCATCATGAATAACATGTGTGACAAGTGGAATGGAAATGCTATTAGCCCTCCCCCCACCATTAGACACGAATAGGCCTGTTATGTGTTAATAATGTGATGTAATGGTCATAAGGATATAGCAGTTCCTGTACGTGACATCAGGGGATCTCGTCTATATCCTCCCAGAACATCCAGAGGCAGCATTTAAAGGAAGCACTGCATATATTCTCTGTGGAGTAGGCAATCCCACAATGCACTGCCATAAGTTCCCTTGTGGAAAAAGAAGTACACTTAATTGTATTGTCACGCTATAGTATTGTTCAGTCAGGGTTTTGGTGTAATTTGTGAGCCAAGTCTTCCACGCAGAATGCTAATTTTGAGTTGTTCCCAACGTAGAGTGTTCCAAATCACTCGCCTATGAGGTTCCCATTATGGATGCTGCCTTAGAAGACAGCTGACAATGTAGGTCTGTTTTCTGCAGAACTGCTTTATAGATTAAAGAACTAATTTAATAATCGATGATCTTTACAATAGAACTGAAGCAACACTGAACTGACTTCAGCTGAACAATGACTTTTATTTCCAGAGCTGCTGTACAGCCGAAATCATTGAATCCATAGGCGTAATTCTATGGGGGGACAGGGGGACACGTCCCCCCCAATATTCAACGAAGGGCAATTTGTCCCCCCCAATATTTGATCATATTTGGGGCGCGTTTCCAATACAGATTTGCGCAAAACTTTTGCGATATTTTCTAAATGTCGATAAAAAACTATTGCGAAATGACGGCGTTCCATTAACCGATGTTATGCGACTAAAACGTCTTTTTTTCCTCTCGCGATAAGTCATTCCAAAAATCATGGCAACGGACGTTGGTAGGTTTATAGCCTATATCACAGCCACCGCATAGACATTATTATTATTAATGGAAGGAGACGTGTCGTGTTATCCAAGCGTTAATGGCAGGGAAAGACACGGAGTTCCTGGGTGTTTCTCCCTCATTTCTGCTCCGATGTCTTGATTTTGGCATTTCTTTGAGGTTTAGACACTGATCAATATAGAATGACTTTATTAATGTCATTATAGATCAGTGGGCTTAGAGTCCAGTAGACTATTCCTGTAATTATTGTTTCTTTTATGAATTCAATAAAGAACTCTGTCTCGTATTATGTCCAAACGGTCAGTGTACTTGCATTCATGTTTCTTATTTAACCCGTAATTGCAAAACGAAAAATGAACGGTTGTTGTATTTTTAAAACGCAAAGGTGAACACCAACATTTTAGTTTGACCTGTAGGCCTACACCAAATGCTGCACAAAAAAATAAAAAAATAAATTATATATATATATATATATATATATGAGAGAGAGAGAGAGAGAGAGAGAGAGAGAGAGAGAGAGAGAGAGAGAGAGAGAGAGAGAGAGAGAGAGAGAGATAGACGAATTTTCAGATATTTGTTTATGACTTTTTGCCCCTTTATTAAACATTTAAAATATTCACAAATTAATATGGAGAAAAAAAATGTAGATTTTACTGGTTTTCTAAGGCCAAATTAGAACCTGGAAATTATATTTTTCCCGCAGTGCTGAATGAGAAGAGCCATAACCACAGCCTACAGAAAGGGGATGTATAGGTGAGTAAGGCTATAATAAATGTGTCTGAAAAAATAACGAGGCATTTTAATTGTTTATTATTTAACTATTGTTTTCCTAAATCAGTGTCGGCTAAAAACATATCTCCATCTCCGGATGCACCTTTAGAGAGAAATGCACCTTTCATACGGATTACATAATCAGAAGGTATTAGCTTTCGATTCAAATTTGTTCCTTTTAAAGTGGACATTTAAAGCTTCAGTCTACAAAGGCTATATATCAGTTCTCGCGCTTCAGTTCACGGAGACCATGAAGCGCGCCTGATTGTTTTATTTTATTTTACAAAAGCACATCGTTTTCTTGTTATTGTGAGATTACGCAAATAAAAGTAGTTGCGAATAATGTATTATTATATTCTGTATGACCAGAAATGATAGAGTATTTTAAGTTGTTTCGACTGTTGATAGGAAAATGCAAGTGTTCGCGCCCGCGCCACCGTGCCATCCAGTACGCGCTCCACACCCAGTCCGCACACACACTTGGATATGCGTCAAAATCTTGTGTTTATTTGTGATAATCTTAGCCCTATTATTGTCCAACCTGTATTATGAATGAAATGTGACTAATTGCTTTGTTCCTTTTTTGGATAAAAGCGTCTTCTACATATAATAAATGTTATAATAATGATGATAATTATTATTATAATTTGCGGACACGGACCCAAAACACACCGCGTATTCTAAGTCAGGTGACTGTAAATGCGCAAAACCCGTTTCCATTGCAGTTTTGCGAAATATTACTTTTTCAAATTGCCTGAAAAACCTCCTCATGCGAGCGTAAAAACTTTATTGGGATAAACGGGAGTTTTTGCGAAATGGACGTGTTTCCATTGTGCGCATTTTCATTACGCAATTTCAATTTGCGCAATTTGAAGGGTAATGGAAACGCGGCTTGTATGATTATGCGGGCAGGGCCATATCGATGTGATTGCAAATAGCCTACGTCTTTCTTCCCAGCTCCGAAAATATAAAATCCCGGCCGGTCCATTTCCCAAATCCATTCGACTTGCCTTACATTATACTTTTGGCAAAACCTATTTATCCTGAAATCCATGTCATGTTTTCCTATCCCTTTAGTAGCTCGTGCATCGTCAGTGAGTTAGGAAAAACCAAACAGAAGAAGAGTTAGGAGGAGCGCGGAAATTGACAGACATTTGGCACATAGGCTATCTATGAATGGTAAATATCCTGTTATCCTGTAACAGCAATTTAATGAAAATGTTTATAGTCACTATATGTTTATAGAAGAATATAAGAGAGAGAGATCACTGACGGCTTTGTTGTCAATTCAGGCCTGTAATTGATGCCGATGCTGTAATCATTGTGAGTAGGCTATACGTTGGTTTGACGATCAGATGTAATAAAATTCCTTGTTGTGTTATACAATTACAAACATTCGGACTCTGACTTTTATTTTATTTTGATTAAAAAAATGTGTGCATG
The DNA here is from genome assembly GCF_029890125.1 of Rhinichthys klamathensis goyatoka. Taxonomy (NCBI): domain Eukaryota; kingdom Metazoa; phylum Chordata; class Actinopteri; order Cypriniformes; family Leuciscidae; genus Rhinichthys; species Rhinichthys klamathensis. The sequence goes on along the minus strand of NW_026607106.1, from coordinate 618,904 downwards.
CGCCAACACAAAAAGTTCCACAGCTGTCCCCCCCAATGTGTGATTGACAATTTCGCCCTTGATTGAATCATTTTCCTGTTATCACAGTAAAGCTGCTTTGAAACAATCTACATTGTATAAAGCGCTATGTAAATAAAGGTGATTTGACTTGACTTGCAGTGAAAGGGCTCATTTAGAACAGTGACAGTGTAAAACGAGTCAGTAAATGTCATGCTAGGTCCAGTCAGGCCCACACACCAGGTGTGACAGTCCAGAGCCTGACCACCAGCAGGAGCCACTTAGAGCTTAACAGCCCATGGCTGGCTTTATGACACGCTGCCAGGACACAAACATGTGGAGAAGGAGACTACAAAAGTGGACCTTTCAGGTCAGTTTCCAGCACTGCACGCTGATCTCAGAGCACAACTCAGTAGAGCAATGCTGGTGTGGATGTATAAACAAGGATTACAAATAAGAATGGTCTGCACAAATATCATTTGAATACACATGTGATGTGTGATTTACATACTAATTCTATCATGATATAAATACTATACAATTTAAGCTATCCATATATATATATATATATATATATATATATATATATATATATATATATATATATATATATATATATATAAAATCGCAGTACAGTTATACTGTGTAAAATAAGACATATAACATAAATATTATAATAATAAACAATAATAAAATATTTTATACTTGTATACATATACTTTTTAGGGTGAAACATGACCGAGACATGTTTTTGACATGTTTGTGAGATTCGCCTCAAACAGATGAAATGCATTTAAGCATTGTATCGCTAAAGATGTTGTTAGAATGCACGTGCAAAGCTTTCACAATACACCTTAAAGTCAAAGCAGTAGGCTATTAAAACACTTCGGCATCTTATTTTAGCAGTCTAATGATAGTCTAGATTGTAAACAATATGAAGCAATGTTGCCATGCTAGTTTTGAACTAGGACTGCTACCTCAGAAGTATAATAACTATGTATAATAACTGGAGTTAATAAGTAGGTGTCTTCTCTGTGCTCATAATTATGATGCTGCAACGCAACACAGATTAGCTTCCCACCTCTTCCAGTGGGTGTTATGCCATTTTATGATACCGTTATAGAGCCCTGTCAGTTTATAAGTAACTCAAGGTTTTTTTTTTTTTTTTTTTACTTACCTTTTTCTTTACGTCTACAATAAAATGACCCATCTCACCTCTTAATACGCCATCTTGTGTCTGGTCAAGGAACTAAAGATAGTAATACTGAAATCTGTGGGGACACCTGGTGGTGACTCCCTCCCTCAGTGTTTTACTGTAATATTTTCACTTGGGTACCATAACGACAGACAGACAGACAGACAGACAGACAGACAGACAGACAGACATAGATAGATAGATAGATAGATAGATAGATAGATAGATAGATAGATAGATAGATAGATAGATAGATAGATAGATAGATAGATAGATAGATAGATAGATAGATAGATAGATAGATAGATAGATAGATAGATAGACATATAGATAGACAGACAGACAGACAGACAGACAAGATAGATAGATATATAGATATATAGATAGATAGACAGACAGAAAGACAAGATAGATAGATAGATAGATAGATAGATAGATAGATAGATAGATAGATAGATAGATAGATAGATAGATAGATAGATAGATAGATAGATAGATAGATAGATAGATAGATAGATAGATAGATAGATAGATAGATGATAGTTTCTCTATACTGTTCACCACAGTCCCTCAGTAGTGTGTGTGTGTGTGTGTGTGTTTGTATCAAATGTTCACACATGTTCTAATTTGTAACACTGCTTATTTAAATTTAAGTTATGTTATAATATTTTCATCTATTGTTTTGATTTTATTATTATTATTATTATATGTATTCCAAGCTTTGGCAATATTGTATTATTTACAGTCATGCCAATAAAGCCATTTTTAAATTTGAAATAGACAGACACATACAGACAGACAGACAGACAGACAGACAGACAGACAGACAGACAGACAGACAGACAGACAGATAGATAGATAGATAGATAGATAGATAGATAGATAGATAGATAGATAGATAGATAGATAGATAGATAGATAGATAGATAGATAGATAGATAGAGAGATAGATAGATAGATAGATAGATAGATAGATAGACAGACAAGAAAGACAGATAGATAGATAGATCGATAGATAGATAGACAGACAGACAAGAAAGATAGATAGATAGACAAGATAGATAGATAGATAGACAGACAAGAAAGATAGATAGATAGATAGATAGATAATTTAATAGACTTAAAGCAAACTATGCTTTACTTTACAACCAAATCCACCAAGATATTTAGTTTATGATTTATACGGGTACAACTCTGCTACTGTTAAGTTCTAGTGTAACCAATATGAATTTTAATGTAATTTTAATTTCATTGTATCATAGCAGAAGAGATCCTATTGTATTATTTGTTAAGTACCTGGAATAACTCGTGAGGATCAGTTGCAGTGTCTTTGAAAGCATGCAGTGATAATGAGGCTGAAGACGGCTCTGCTGTTGAGATGAGATGTCACAACACCATCTGCGCAAATCGGGTCTCTCCGATTCAACTTGTTTTAATCACAAACACGTCTCTTTCTAATCGTTATCTCTTTATTGAACTCAGAGTGCACGCAGCCACACACGTGCATGCACACAGACCATATACACCATTACTGGAGTCACAAAGGAGACAGAGAGTTGCTGACAGTATCACATTCTTGAGCATCACATGTTTCAAGTGGAGCAGTAATATCAGTGTTGCCGGGTGCTGCGGTATGTTTCAGCAGGATTTGGCCTTCATTTGTTTGCGAGTGGCTCATTTCTGGTGGTTTTCACTCACCGGGAGGTGAATAGCGCATGAGATGTGTGAAGGTCAGAAGAGGAGAGATGCTGCTGAGGAAAAGTAGCAGGCTGAAGTTATAATAGCTGAACGGGAAGTTTCCTGCTGAGAGCTATTCATAATGTACAGATGGGGGGAAAAATGTGAAAGAAGAGTTCATAAAGCCAATAAACTCTGCTTCTGTCACAAACATAGCAAGACATTCAAAACGTGGTGGGCGAAAAGCCTTTGCGATGTGAAAAAGTCCTCGTTTTTTTTAACCTAGTCGCTTACTGGCAAAACAAGTAATTTGGCAGAGAAAATACAAGAGAAGAGAACCATCTGAACACTAAACCCGTAAGTTGAAGAACCACTTGGCATAAACGAATACATTCTTTAGGAAAGACGACATCTTACAGAAATGTTACGATAAAATCTCAACACAATCCAGTGTGATTCAAGGACAAATACTGAACATTCACCGTTTAAGATAAAGGACTTTTCTGAAAGTATGTTCCTTGATAAGAGCGAACAGAGAACACTTAATAAGGTAAACATGATCGTATCGGCTCTGCTGTATGATTACATGGGAAAAAGTCGTCAAAATCCTGTTGCCTTTCTTGCTACACGTCCAGGCCACATACACACTGCAAAGTTTTGGGAGTGACAACTGCATTTAAATGTGGCAGTGCATGTCTTCCATGTGTACAGAATACAGGAGTCACTTTTGGCATGGTGATAACCATAGCAACAGTTTGGCTGTTAAAAACCCCCCAGAGATGCCAACCTTTTCCATCTCAAATTGCTTGGGGAAATATTAAAGGGCAAATGAAAAAAGACATTGAGGGCTCGGTATAAGGATAAACATGAGGGGCTGTATAAAACCATCTTGTGCGTTTTAGAATCACTTTAGGGCTAATTGACTGTTTAACAGATTTTGGGAATAATTAATTAAAGCAAATGGTGATTAAAAGTTTGGAGTCAGTATGACTTTTTTTTTCCCCCAGAAAGAAATTAATACTATTCTGCAAGGGTGCATTAAATTGATCATTAAATTTATAATGTCACAAAAGATTTCCATTTAAAATCACTGCTGTTCTTGATATCTTTCTATTCATCCAATTATTTGGAAAAAAAATGTATCATGGTTTCCACAAAAAATATTGAGCGGCACAACATTTTCAGCAATGTTTTCACCATTGATGATAAGAAATGTTTTTTTGACCAGCAAATCATCATATTAGAATGATTTCTGAAGGATCATGTGACACTGAAGACTGGAGAAATGATGCTGAAAATTCAGCTTTACCATCACAGGAATATAAATATATAAAATAAAATAATATTGAAATAGAAAGCAGTTATTTAAAATTCACAATATTACTGTTTTTAGTGTACGTTTTATTCAAATAAAAAATTATTGGTGAGAATAAAAGACATCTTTAAAAAACATTAAAAACAATCGTACAATCGTACCCACTCCAAACATTTGAATTTTAGTAAGTATAAATCGGACAAAATTTAGCTTTATATGGAAAAAGCGAAGGAAAAAAAAAAGTGGTAAGAAGTGTCAAAGTTATCTTGTGTGCGTACCATTTTTCCACCCTGTAAATGTCAAATTTTCCTTTAGGGAAATTAATTTGAGATATATTCTCTGAAAGCAATATTTAACACAAAGTTGCTTATAAAAAAGGATTTTGAGATATTTTGGCCTGAAACAAAACAAAAATACTGATTTAGAAAAGGATTTTTTGGTAGTGAACCGTATTTGTCTGCAGTGTGGACGTGGCCTTGCAAAATACATGTAAACAAATTCAGTTTCTTTTGTAGCATTTTTGAAAATCCTCAAGTAAACATCTAATTATTTCAAAGTTCAAGATTTTCAGAGTTCAAGTCACAATCTATAGCTCAGAAAAGCGTTTGAATTCAATACAACTGAGAAATGTTGCTTTCAAAATAGACCTTTCTACTACTAAATTCATACAATTCTATGAACAACAAGCTCCATCAGAGGGCTTCAACATCAAAACACAGCACACATTAAGTGCTGAACAGTGATAAAATACTGATCTTTAAACATGATCATTTACCTCACCTTTTTTTCTTCTTCTGGACAACAGTGAAAAATACATTTAAAAGAGTTTGCATTTCAAGAGTAAACATAGTACAACAGGTAAAAAAGACCACCATCAGAAATACATGCACTACAGGGGACACATTACTCTTCCTCCATTGACTTCTCAATCTCTTTCAGCTTTCTCACAAACTCTTGAGCCTCTTTGTCTCCCGTTCTCGCCTCCAGCATCTTCATGATGGGCTTCTCTGTATCAAAGGAAGAAATGAATCCATCAGTCCAGACGCAACAATAATGTTGAGGTGGCAGAGCCTCTCGATAGGGAATGACACATGTAATTGGAAATCTTTTCAAGAGGACAGGCTGCAACAGATACTAAACACCAAGCGATGCTGACAAAACAATGAAATCCAACCAGTACACTACTACTGTTCTTTTTCTCTCTGAAATCTTGAAATAAAATTTCATATTTACTGTAAAACTCCTCATTATTCCATTGGGCTCAACCCTGTTTCTACAAAGTCACTTATTGTGAGTTTATTCTGTTTTACGTCATGTCAAAAAGATTGTTTTTACAAGATATTTATGCAAAGTTGGGATTTTCTTCAAGGCTGACTTTCAAAGTCAAGAGTGTGACAACTCATTCAAGAATAAGTGTAGAAACGATCTGTTATTGAGTACAATGGGACGTAATTGTGAATGCTTATTGTATAGTTTAGTTTGTGTACTTTTTGTGTAATTTTGATAGTGATAAAGTTAGTTGGGTAGCACTTTATTTTACAATCCTGTTCCTCATGTAGGTACGATGTACTTATACATTGATTACAAAAACTGGATAATAACTATAGGTACTTACCCTGAACCTACTCCTAAACCTTACCTTAACCCCTGTAGTTACCTTATATTACCCAGTAATTTCTTAGGTAAGTACTCTATAAGTAAACATACTGCAAAATAAAGTGCAACCGCTTGCTGGTTTATAGCTAAAAGGTTTGCGAGACAAACAGCAGGTCAAGAAAGGTAAAATACAAAGAAAAGTATCAATTATGCAGCAATTGCAGTTTATAGCACTAGCAGAAAAGCTTTCTGTGTCAGTCAGGAATTAAGAATTTTATTCACGCCAAAATCACTTGACTGCTGTGATCACGACGTAATTGCGAACTCGTGGGTAGGAATTTTACCAGAAGGACTTGAAGGTATACCATTACCTTCAACCGTAATCAAACACATCTGATCCAGCTAATAAAGGTCCTCAAGATTACTAGGCAGGAAAGAGCAGCGCTAGATCTAAACTCTACTGGAAGGTTCAGTGGGTCTCCTGAAGCAGAGTTGAGTACCCCTGATTTTACTCTTAAGGTGGATACATCTGAGAGATTATCATACCGCTTGGTTTTTGGCGGGACAAGTGCAGGATGACGGGTTGAAGGGTCTTTCCAGCAGGTGTGGCACTCGGCCTGCCCGGCCAACAGAAGTCACTCAATGGGGCCACAGCCTCGCCAGCGAAATCATTAGTGGACAACCAATCATAGTCCATCACAGTGAAGGTCAGACAGGCACACCTGTGCCTGTACTGCTCAGGGCTGACATGGCTGTAATGGAGCAAATGGAATCAACATGCTGTTTGAGGTGCTGGGACTCAAAGTTAATAGCAAGTGTTCAGGTGAGCAGTTGTTGTGGTACTCACAAGTAAAAAAGCTCGTCAAAAACAGGGTGCAGGGTTTTGAGCTTCACTTGGGTACGCTGACTCCGAGCCATGGGGAACAGATGGTGAGGACACAGCTCCACGATGACAAACGGGTCGCTGAGGCCTAGGAAAGCAGGAATTAGGAGACAAATCCAATAAACAACAGAAAATTTAAGCAAGTAACTAGATTTGTAAGGAAATGCCAGTGCCTGCATGGAAGCCAAGGAATAGTGCCAAAGCTTTAGGAAAACCTTCAGTACTTTATAATCAACACACAAGACAACACCGTCTCTGTGATGTATAACTGGCTATAAATGGTTAAAATACGTAAGACCTGATGTAAAGAAGGGTCACTGTGATTTTACCAAGCAAGACATGTTCCTGGATCAACAGATATTGTTGATCCTTGTACAACATTCCTGTCTGAAAAATTATTCTTCACCCTATGCCTACCCCTAAACCTAACCCTACCCATAATTTATCCCTAAAATCAGAGGGAAATGATAGGTGAATCACATTGATGTTACCACACCGGTAACACTTTACTTGAAGGGGTGTGCATAAGACTGACATTACACCTTTATAATCATGACACGACACATGTCATGAATATGAAGGAGGTTTATGCATGTTTATGACAACTGTTATTAAGTGTCATTCGCTCAATTATGACATTTTTAATGCAAATATGACATTGACAGGTTATGATGTATTGGTTTATGTCAAGGTGTCATTACCAAGACATCTCAAACAGTGTCTTTGTCATGACAACTTAACATTACTAAGACAACACAACCTGTCATAAATATGTCATAAACATGATATAGCAGATTAATTATCAAACTTAAGAGACCACTTAGCTTTATGGGTTAATATTACAATAAACCTTTCAGGTGGTTGGTTTTGACATTGGCTGTCATGAGGGCATTATAACATTTTAATGACAAATTCAATTTGTACCACTGTAGTTCAGGTCAAGAAAAATATTCATGACACAGTTATAATGGCCTCATGACAGCCAATGTCAAAACCAACCGCATGACAGTTTAATGTATTGTTAACCCATAAAGCTAAGTGATTTCTTAAGTTTGATCATTAATCTGCTATGTTATGTTTACGTCATATTTATGACAATTTATGTTGTCTTGGTAATGTCAAGTTGTCATGACAAAGACACTGACAGATTATGATGTATTGGTTTATGTCAAGTTGTCATAATAAAGACATCTCAAACAATGTCATATTTGCATTAAAAATGTCATTATTGAGCGAATGACACTTAATGACAGTTGTCATAAGCATGCATAATCCTCCTTCATATTCATGACATGTGTCATGTCATGATTATGAAGGTGTCATGTCAGTCTTATGCACGCCCCTTCAAGTAAAGTGTAACCGAAACACCTAACCCTGGTTGTAAGCCTAAACTTGACAGAAACTGTAAACTTGTCCCTCAAATCTGATTGGAAAGTTGGACTTGGTGAAATCACGTTCACCGTAAAGAAGATCAGTCGCAATTATCAAAACATCACTGTCCTCTGCATTTTTTTTGTTTAGCTATAAAACAGTATGAAAGATTGATAATCATTTTGAGAAGTGCTGAATAATTAACAGTATTCCTTAGTAGTGTTTTTAAAGATTAACTTATTTACTTGAACATATAGAGAGATGTTTAGTGCTTAGTTTAGTGGGGGGGGTTTCTTCCCAGTTTAACATACTCCTCATATTTTGATAGTTTAATAGAACCTGAAGTGTCATTAAAAGCAAATATTGTGCAAATATCCCCTCCGGACATGACTTTTGGTCGCTCCTATATATGAGGTCAGGTATTCCCTACAATGTGGGGACAAAATATGGAGAAATTCTTTGGTCCCCATAAGGAAAACAGCTTAAAAATCATATTAGATACTATTTTTTTTAACATGTAAAAATGCAGAAAGTTTTCTGTGATTGGTAGTCAGGGCCGGCCCGAGGCATAAGCGAACTAAGCGGCTGCTTGGGGCCCCTTGGCCACCAGGGGGCCCCCCAATCGAGTCGAAAAATATGTTTTAGATGACTTAAACAAGTGACATAAAGGAATGAATTAATATGAATGAATGAATAATTAAAGACAAGAAAATTCAGATTTCATGATCAATATACCTCCCTACAACGGCTGCTGTGTCTGCCAGCGTTTAAGTCATGCGCATAATCTAGACACCTCGCGCGTGCATAGACAATTCGTGCGCATAGTCGCGGACTCGCGGTAATGTTAAGCCATGTCACAAAAAAAGTTTCCCTCTGGTGCCGAAAATAGAACGAAGAAAATGACAGAGGAGAAAAAAAGAGCAAGATAAAAGTATGTTTGCATGATTATTTACGGTATGTTTTGTGCAGCATTGAACCATTCCTATCTACGGCAAGCCCAGAGGGGAAAAATACATTGCATACACACACAGATACAACGAGCGCCAGTACATCATTACCGGTGTTATAGTAACAGACTTTGTTGGATTCTGTCATCCAACAAAGTCTGTTACAATAATAATAATAATAATAATAAAAAGATTTTGTGGACAGTTACACTGTATTGAGACAGTTGAGAAATAATAATATTTTTACAGTTTTCAACAATAATTGTCATTGTTGAACCCTTGCTCTTATTATGTTTTTAATTTCTCAGTTGTAATTTTTTTTAGCAAATAAATTATTTGATATGTTTTGAGACAGTTTGTTTTAAGAAGTTTCAAAGAGTTAGTAAAAGAGTAAAGTAAAAGTTAAAAAAATATTTAAGTAGGCTATCTATTTTTTATTAAGTATTTATTTTGTATTTATACATAACCTCATTGTATTAATTTATAATGTATCATTATTCCGTGATATTTGTGTCAATAATCGTCAAGCACATGTGACTCCGCGTAGTGGGAGGGGCCCCCAAATCAAATTCTGCTTAGGGCCCCCAAAAGGCTCGGGCCGGCTCTGTTGGTAGTTTTAGGAGTAGGGTTAGGCCTCTTAGTTCTACCCCCAAGAAACCGAACCTCAAATAGTTTTGTACAGTATAAAAACTATTATATCTATGGAAGGTCCCCATAAAACATGGAAACCCAATTTGTGTGCATGTGTGTGTGTGTGTGTGTGTGTGTAGTGCTCGCAAATTGCTGTGATTGGAGTTTACCATTGGCATCCAGGGCAATGAGATCAGCTGCATGCAGTATCTCCACAGTGAGTCTTTGCTCAGGGGCATCATAGTAACACTTCACACTGATACGTCCAAAGCGACTGTGCTTTAAGATTCTCTGTAAAGCAAATGGGAATTTGTTAAAGATTACTGTCTACATCACAGCAGTAATACATATAAAATTGTTTTCTAGTTTAGAACTAATAACACATTAGCCAAGGTTGAGACTCTACAACTGATTTTAGTGACAGGTTTTATCTTAAAAGCTAGTGATATATCATTTTTGTTTACAACCTAGCATTGTGAGTGAAACTGGCGTTAAGATTGTCTTCAATTGTAGGTAGAGAATTGATGCTACTTTCTGAGATTGGTCCACCGCTCTGTGACCAACATTTGAAGCAACCCTGAATGTATCTTTCATGTGTAAAGTGATCATGGATAAGTTATTGGATAATGCAGCCTTCAATGTCAACAACCAAAATGATCCCTGGATTTTCTTCGGTCGTCCGCATGCAGGCATGTCAATTCAGAAGAAATTTACTTTGAGTACATTTTCTGTAGGCCTTCTGTAACATAACTTTGTAATGTTGCTAGTAAAGTTGGCGTCTGTTCAGATCAGACATTTTTGAGGTTCGGTTTGGTTTTATAACTAGTTATGTAGACATCTGCCCCCGTAGGCAGTAGACAGCAAGTCAGCTTAGCGGGATTTGAGACACAGTCAGAGACTGCGAAATCGTACGCAGTGCAAAGAACGCTTAGTCAAAGAGGAAATGACTGATGTAAACTTTTAATCATCAGAGGAAGGAATAGTATTCGTGATGTCTTAGCTCCTAATCAACACCTCCTCTCTCAGCAGGGCTGGAGCTAAAAGCTGCGGTAGCCCAGCAAGACTCCTACCCACCTGCTGGGAGATTTTCTCCAGGAAATACTGTTCGATCAGCTCAAAGGAGGAGCATTTGTTCAGACGCAGCTCCTCGTCCAGGCCCTAATGGGAAGGAAGAGGGAAGGAAGATGAAGCCATGCCTAATTCATTTGGCCAGCCACATTGGTTGAAGGTGAGAATACCTTATAATCTCCACTCTTAAGGTCTTCCAAGAGCAGCCCTTCTCCATCAGCTTGGAAGAACCGCACCAGCGTCTGCACGGAAAATAACTTGTTAAGGTGTCTGGTCACTACCAGACTGACAATCAAAACATGTTTTCTTCTGTTATGCCATCATATTTGTCCTGTGCTCTTTCTTTGACTGCATGAACTCCAGCAGACATGCACGGACTCTCGTAACACACTTTTGAGACTTGTTGTGCTAATAGACCAACTATATGGTGAACAACATGCAACACTTGAGTTTTCATGTAAATCTGTGGCGAGTTCCTGCCAGTTCCTCTTTGCTTGAATACTGTGCCTAGATCTGTGGCGAATATATGTTGTGACTGTGACCGTGGCTGAGAATGCAGGCAGAGGGAAACCAGACATGACCCTTACAGTCCACAGAGTTCTTGTTCTAAACTGCTAGCTAAGTCCCTTGATGAGCCCTTACAAGGCATCTTGGAGTGGATGGTGCATGTCCACATTCCACTGGAATGTGCATAATACAGCAGGAAATCGATTAAACCAGGCAATAGCCATTTTAACTCCCCATCCCCCCCATTTTCATTTCCATCTTTTATTTTCTGCTTTTCTCTTCTATCTATCCCCATCTATATCCCTTCTTCTCTGTATTTGCCTCTTTTTTTTACAGTAAATAATAAATGATAGCAATAACATCATACATTCGCTACTTTACAATATTACACATTCTGGATGGGGAGATATACAATGTACTCCTTTCCTCCCAAAAAGGTGCTGGAACTCAACCAAGGGACCGGCGGACCTCTCTCAAAACCGATTTTTATTAATCTTCAGACTGTAATTTCATCCAGTCAGAGGATATCAAACATGTCAGATAATTTGAGCTGATTTTAGAACACATTTGTTTTCATTTCTCATGCATCTCCTAGCACAGAGGCACATTTCTGCGCGAGTTTGTGGTGTTGGAACCCCTTGAAAAACTGGTAGTGTGTGATTTTCAGTTGTTTAGTTTTTCACTATAACATTTAAAAAGTCGGCAAGTGTATGGTACCCAGTGTTTTAAAATAGACTTTAAAAGTCGTGTAGTGTAATCCTGTATTACAAGTTTTGTGAACATATTAACACCTTAAGTAATTGATTCAGACTTTTTTATGAGCTGCTTTTATGCAAATATATAATGAATACAATTTATAGTAATCATATATGGAAGTGTTGCTTCGACACATTGGGCAATTATATTGGAGTCTAGTTTTGCAGAGTTTAGATTTGTTTTGCGTTATCCAACCCTGGACTATGATGTTAATAGTGGTTTGAGATCACATTTTTTTTTAGCCATTGTATAGCCAGTTTAGCTGGCCTTGAACCCCCTTTTCTTTGGTGGGAACATGTGGAATGCTTACAGGTTGAGCACCAGAAACCTATCTGGGGAAATGGGCATAAGGAATTAGACAATAGCTCTGGACGTGATACCAAACCAGGATGGTTCACTCATATTACTATGAATGGGAGAAACTGCAACGCACAATAGGGCAGAATAGGGCAGAAAAGAGCCAGTGGCCAACTGGCTAAGTATTTGCACCACTCCAGCTGCCGTTAGAAACTCCGGTTCCAGTGTCCTGAGATGTGCACTTGGGACGGCACATGTGCATTGGCTGGACCAACCTGAAATGCTTTTTTAACCATTTTTTAACATAAGAAATAGCATTTATTAAACAGTCTGTGTCATATTTTATTGCTGATTTGAAATATGTTATTTAAATGTAAGTTTAGCAAGCTGTTTTTGATTCTGTATGTCCCCATTAGAGTTGGTCTTGCATGAGAAAAATAGCTACCCGGAACATTGCACATATGACCGCCACGTGAACTGACTTTCCTTGAAAGGGACTTGAAAGGTGATATTCATGTTGACTTATCCGTACTGACCTCTACAGTGTACTGGAAACGTGAGTAGAATTCCACCTGGACACCCCTGTTTTCCGCCACCGTGTCCAGGATCATCCGCAGGAGCAGCTCCCACAGACTCTGCAGAACCCTAGGGTACAAAACAACCAGAAAGATCACGTTCACGGACACAGTGACCTCCTTCACACGCAGTCAATTGCCACTTTAAAGTGCCCAATTTACTTGGAAAACATGCTTCCAATGGTAAATCTATGTGTCATTACTGTTACATTACTGTTATCGCTAGTATCATCGCTCTAATCACTAAAATGACGGAAGTAATTACCTTGTTAGATTCTCTTTAACCAATGACTCATTGAGGATGACTAGAGTGTCATCTAGGTACTTCATCAGAGGAGCCACAGCCTGGAGCAGTTCATCAGAGAGGACATATGTGGAAAAACACATTAGACCATAGCCGAATTATGCTAACATGAAATAATTAAATGTTCTTTCTCTGTTCTTTCATACTTGCCTCGTCATTGTTAATAGAGTCTGGAGATAAGCTGATGTGTTGAATGCATCTCCTGAGTTCAGAAAGCATCTGTGTAGGACAAAGATTGGTAACACTTTACAATAAGGTTCATTTATTAAACATTAGTTAATGTATTAACTAACATGAACTAACCATGAGCAATACATTTGTTACTGTTTTTGTTAATCTTTGTTAACGTTAGTTAATACAAATCCAGCTGTTCATTGTTTGTTCATGTTAGTTCACAGTGCATTAACTAATGTTAACAAGATTTTAATAAAGTATTAGTAAATGTTGAAATTAACATTAACAAAGATTAACAAATGCTGAAGAAGTATTGTTCATTCTTAGTTAATGTTAACTAATGTAGTTAACTAATGAACCTTATTGTAAAGTGTTACTCAAAGTTTTATGTGGTTTACTCCAGTGTGACTCATTACTCTGTGCAATCTGTGCAGAAATTGTGTCAAATTAACCAATCAGGAGTGCTTTTACTAAAAGCATTGATAGCAAACTATAGTCAAGTTCGGATGTTAATAACAGTTCAACGAATCTGTGTTTCCTGGAAACTGAAATAGTTCCAACAAACATTTGCAAAAAGCATTGCAAAGTTGTGTGGAAGAGGTCTCGACCTTTGGTTAGAAGCATTGTTTCTTGTTAGTATGACTCGTGGACTTAAATAGATCATACTCTTGAGAAACATATAAAAGCTAACTTGCAGTACAATCTATATCTTCCATTCCATTTATACACAAACTTCATTCTAGGCCAGATTTACTAAAAGCTTGCTCCAGCACAAACCCTCTTTTGGCATTGAAAAACTACTGTCGGGATTTACTAAAACATGACGTGAAAAATAAGCACTGAAAAGGTGTGGACATGGTTATTTTTGCGGCTGACCTTATTGCATATGCATTTGTAGGAGTTTCCCTTTTAGATGCAAAATTTATGGAATGAGAGTATTTAAATGAACCATGCAAGGTGATTTAAGGTTAAGGTTGTGTGCTAGTCAATTTGCAGCATTATTTATGGCCCCAAAAAAGCATGTCTTAAAACCAGATGCTAATTTGCGCTGCTCTTGGATTGGATTGGTCATTAAGGAAATGATCCGGCACCGTCCGTGTTCATTAAAGGGATACTTCACCTCTGGAAAGATGAATGTGTATTTAAAACGGGTCATTTATGTAGAAGAAATGTGAAATTATTTTTGAATTTGGAGCTTTCTAGACAGAGAAAAGCCAGAAAATGTATTTTTGGCTTATGTGGATGAAAGACAACAACTCCCAGAATGCACTTGCTTCGCTGCCCTAGGAGGCCACGCCTACCGGTAACAGAGCGCAGTAGTTAAACAACAAGTCTAGGCTACTAGTGAGTCTCCGTGATGAGTCTGCTCGAAAATGTGTTTCGAGATCGCCCAAAAAGTCCGGGATTCGGCTTTTGCGTTCTAGAGTCGCCATTCATCATGTTTACTGTGGCGAGCAGGACGAGGCTAGGGCCGCGGGACGCGGGAACGCGAAGCCGGTGGCGTGATTACCGATGAGCGACACCTGTGAGACGCGCCGGTCTCGTATCTCTCACAGAGGAGCAGGAATTTTCTTAGCAATGTTAAAACGCACATCAACCGATCACTTGTTTAGCGTTCATGTAAACACTACATTCAGATTCACCAATCGAAATGAATTCAGTTAGATTGAAACAAAAGGTGTGCATGAAAACAATGAATGTTGACTGCAGAAAGCAAAAGCTGAATCCCGGACATCGACGGCCGGACATGTCCGGGAAAAAGAGGATGGTAACCCCTACTACTCAGCTTTCTCCACAGAACAAGAGCCTGCTAGCTTAGCTTCCAAAAAATGATGGCTGACACTATGTGTACATGTGAGTGAGATCCCACCCTCTATGGGCGGGTTGAGAACATGCGGGACAGCCCCTACTACTGACTGTAGTCTTTAGCCTCTGGCCAAAAAATCTTCCGATGACGCAAAATGACGATTTTTGTGTCATCTGAGGATTTTTTCCATTTTTTTCCAGACAAAAAATACATAATTTTCTCGTCTCAGGGGGATATGAGGGTGGAAAGCATGGTAATTTGAAAATACTACAGGTTTTCTACTAACACAAAGCTTAATGCTAAATCCTGAAGTATCCCTTTAAGTTGCGCGTTGTCCGCAGAATTTTACACTACCATTGGCGTTTTTTTGTTTTTTTGTAATTGCGCTCCACGCTAATTTGTCAAGTTTAGTAAATCTGGTCCTATGTCTTTTAGCTTGTTGTATGGGTAACGCACCCCAAATTGGCCATTTGTAGAAATCTCATTTTTCAGAAAACAATTTTCATGTGCAGTATGCATCAGCGTTAACATAGCTTGCTTGTATGTCACCATATTCATAACACTGAAGCTGCTGATATAATCAAGTCTCTTAGTAGTTGAACTGTGCTCTTCGATGTATGCCATTACCCTATCAGTAAGATGTGTGATTAGACGCTTGGCCTCCCTCTGCAGGTCGATATCAGCGTTGTAGAGCTGCCCATTCAGGGACTTGTTGACCTGCTCCTTCCCTTCCAAGCCGCACGACTCCCCCATGGCCTGTTCTACCCCCCGCCAGTCCAGCTCCCGTGGCAGACCTCCCAGGTACACACGCACAAGCTCCGTGCTATTCAGAGCCACACAAACCTGCGCCAAAGCAACAGCCAGGAAGAGGAGGAAGGGAGATTGGAAATGAGGAAAGGAGAGGTAAAAAGTGGATAGAACAAAAAGGAAGAAAGTAAGGAGGTCTAAATGGGGTGGAGGGAGAGAGAGAGAGCATATAGTGCGTAATGAAAAAGGGGCGCTAACGAGGTCAGACACACTATGACACAGGCGCACCGCTGAGACGTCGGTGTTGTCAGGGAGAAGCACTCAACGCTGACATTTACTTCGCTCGTAATTAAAGCCAACCCTCCATCGCCCAGAAGCGCTACCTGCACGATGAAACTCTTGTTGTGGTCTTGTCCCAGCTGGCCCCTCTCAATCTTGCGCTTGATCAGCTCGGCGTAACACACCGCCTCGCTGCAGAAATTCTGCCATACATCAAGAAAGAATTGCGTTATGTGAGTGAAACCATCAATTCTCCTTTCCATTACGGACAAGCTTTTTATTTTCAGAGTTTTTGACTGCCGCTCTCCAGCTGTGCAAGCTTAATATGCTTATGAAAGTGGAGCTTAGAGATCAGTGGTGCTCACGTCCGTCAGGCGTGTGATGAAAATGAAGGCTCCCGCTGAATCGGGCCACGCCAGCTGGGCCCAGAACTCCCGCACCTGGCTGAAGCATGTTGTAACGTCCACTGCCGAGGAGCTGTGTTTGGTCTGACTCTGAATCAGCTCCAGCTGTACCATTAAAATACACACGTCACGTTATGCAGCCAACAAACCCTCACTAACACACTTTCAATGAGGGTACGTTAACTTGATTTTTCGGTAACACAGTGTCCTTTTTACACATTGCCTGTACTTACTATAGTAATAACAGTAAATTATCCAGGATTACTGAACCAAACCCTGACCCTATAGTAAGTACATGTTGTTACTCACTACATAAATACACTGTAACAAGGACACCTTAAAGTGGTGTAACCAATTGTTCTGACTTAAAGAGGCTAAAATCAAAGCAGCTGTCATTTTTTTAGTGCCTTTATCTCAATATGAACTGATTGTATAGGTCTTCGCAGTGGTAAACTAATATATCAGCTAGGGCCACGTTTCCAAAAATAATTATTAGTAGATCATATAACTTATTATACAAAACAAATTTTCTGAAAATTATAGGTTGAAGCTTATAGTAAGTATAGACTGCTGGAGACAACGGTACACTGTAAAAAATATTTCTCAAAGTTAAAAATAAAAATATTATTGGAGTACGTTTTACACGGAAAAAGTATTTCAGTCTTCTTCAAAATGTAAAATTTCATTCAATATATTACTTGCCGTTTCTTTGAAAGTATTTGTGAAATTTACTAGCAATTTCTGAGAGGAAATAGTTTTAAAGTAAATTCTGCACCAACTATTTTTCAGTGTATGAATAAAATTCAGTGGGAGCGGACATGCTGTCTTTAAAGTAGAAATGGGTTTTACAATGACTCACTGACATGGATGGAAACCATTGCACATGTCTTGGCTTGTCATGATGTCACCCAACGCCTCATCCTCCATAACCTATTCCACTCTTGACAATTCGCTTGCAGAATTGCTACAGATATAGCTTTACAATGAATCAGCCTATAACACAGTTTCCACATTATTGTGCGCCCCACGGGCCCAGGCCAGTTAATCTGCTGCTATTTTATGCTATTCTTCCTGACATCGCCATTGACAAACTTGTATTGGTTGGCCATGTATCGTATAACACTAAAATGTTTTGTCCTTGCTCACCTGATCCATTTCCACCGCTTTGCGGATCCTGTCAGTGGATCTTTCATGTACAATCTGCAGCCATTTGTGAATGGAGGTCTTAAACCAATTGTGAAATCCAGTCAGAGCAAACATCTTAGTGTCTCTGAAAATAAAAATGAGAATCACCAGTTATTTGGCCATACTCATTATCACTCAAGAGTGGATAACTACATCAATTATGGGTAAAATCATTTATCTATTAACCCTCATGTACATTCACTCACTCTCTCCATGTGAGTCACTCTTTACATAATAGCCTAGGTGATGAATTAGCACTCATGCAGATGGATGAAGGGCAACCCAATGACTAACTTGAGAGGCAGGTACTCCCTGAAGCGTTTGAGGGACTTCAGAGACATGTAGAGCTCAAAAAGGGTCTCTCCCATGGTTTGGGTGAACCGAAAACTCTCCTGCTCCAGGTTCCCACACACTCGCTCCATTGCCACATTGACGTCATCTGCCACCTAGAGACACAGCACAACATTAAAGCCCCTCTCTATCACCTAGCTCCTGTTTATCGAGGCAAGACTTATTTTTAACAGAGATCTATAAGCGTTCCCAGGGGCTTTCAAACTCACAAGCTTCTCTAACTGCCGGTAGGAGATGCTGAAGAAGTCAACCTTCACAGAGCTGGAAGACAAGACAAAAAACATGGATTTTCTGGATTTTTTGTTTTGTTTTGTTTTGTTTTTAATGCTCAATTTCATCGTTGTTTTGTCCCAACCCATCTCATTAAAGCTGAATTGTGCTTTTTTTTCACTGTTAAAATCATTTCTTCTGTTTCAGCTTCTTTTGCAGAGACAGCCATAAAAAACCTATTTGTAGGTTGACTTTCCAAAGTGTAAACAATATGGCTGTGTAGGGCAATGACAGCCCAACACAGAAAACACTGACTCAACCAATGGCGTGAGTTTGGGACGGGACTATCTGTTTGACCGATCAATTGCAAATGGGAGGTGTGTGTGTGTGTGTGTGTGTGTGTGTGTGTGTGTGTGTGTGTGTGTGTGTGCGTATTTGCTTGCGTTGGGAGGGGGGGTTCTGGAAACATGTTTGAAAACAATCATTATTTTTGCAATTCTGAAATTATACACTTCACCTTTATGCAAAGTTCTACAAAAGTTACCTGTAATAAAGCTTGTTGTAGACATTTTGTCCTCTCTGCACATCATCACATACTGCATCCACCACCACAACCAGACGCCTCAGCTGCTCCTCTAAAGTCTGTAGAAGATGTGCAGAAAACAAATACATCGGCTCACAGAAACACTCGACCAATGCTATCTTGCTCAGTTATGGCCAATAAAGAAACTGCAAGAGCTCTATTCACAGCAGTATGTCTTTTCAGATATAATATACTACTATATAAACTATCCCTGTAGCATTCCTGCCGCTCAAACAGTAAAGCATGGCTAGTCCCAACACTATGGTCAACTCTTGATTCCCAGAGAATGCATGAACTTATAAAATGTACAACAACGTAAAAGGCTTTGGAAGAAAACCTCTGCCAAATGCATATACTGTATGCTATGTAGAGGACCATTGAAACTAGGTGACCATTTATGTTGTGCTGTAGCTAAATGAATGGAAGTATATTTGATTATATATTTTTGGACATGTATTACAAATTGCAATTGTTATAAAATTAATACTTACTCCTTCGTCTGGTTTAATGTTTGATATTATTCCTTCATACCACTCAACTGTGCCTTTCTAAATTCAGGAACAAGCAAAGAAACCAAAAAATTACAAATAGTTAAAATATATCAATGCACCCATAGTACAATAAAATATGTTCCAGGCACTATTTCACATTCAACAGAAAATAATTAAAATGACTGTATGCAGTGGCCCCAAAAATATTTGGACACTTACTGTCGAAATTACGGAATGTCACTGCATTAGATATAAAATATCCGCTTGAGCTTTTCTCAGAACCACCTTCCATTTTCTGTGCCACTTTTGCAGTGATCTTTAACATCTGGTCTTAGGATGAGTAGTAGATGTGTGGAGTCAGTTCCTCTCTAGTTCACAAAAGTCTCCTAGATTTACCACAGGTGGACTTCATCACATTTACTATGTCTCACAAACATTTGACAACCAAAGTGTCACAAAACTTTTGTCTTCATTTTGAACAATGTATTTCATTTATTTAATGGAAACCAAACAAACCTCTTTTTTTCCTTGCTAAATGTTGTTTGAAAAGTGTACTTGTGCTGTATCTCTTTAATGTTTTGTAATAGAGACATTCATACATTACTGTTTGTTTTTTCAAATGTTTATAAATCTCTTCTGCTCACCAAAGCTGCATTTATTTAAAACAAAAGTACAGTAAAACAGTAATATTGTGAGATATTTTTACAATTTAAAATAACTGTTTTATACTTGAATATATTTTAAATATATAATTTATTCCTGTGATAACAAAGCTGAATTTTCAGCATCATTACTCCAGTCAGTGTCACATGATCCTTCAGAAATCAGTTTAATATGATCTGATTTGCTGCTCAAGAAACATTTCTTATTATTATCAATGTTGAAAACAGTTGTGCTGCTTAATATTTTTGTGGAAACCATGAAAAAGTTTTCTTTGATGAATAGAAAGTTCAAAAGAACAGTATTTATTTGAAATAGCAAAGATATTTATACAATATATATATATATATATATATATATATATATATATATATATATATATATATATATATATATATATATATATTGTATATACAACTTTTTTTATAAAATTTTTTATTTAATGCATCCTTGCAGTGTACATTTTTTGCCAAGTGTGGCTTCAGTGTCCAAATACCCTTCAGGACCACTGTATGTCTCACTGTTGATCTGGAACACCTAGTTACCTTTATAACTGTTGCTATTTCCAAGTGCAGTTCATTGCGGTTTGAACACACTGCTCTAAAGGCTGCCATTGACTGCATGTGACCAATGCTCCTAAAGCACACACACAAAGATCAATAAAGAACCAAAAAAAGGTTTCAACGGCGCTATCTGGAAACTGCATGCATTGTTCATACAGTATGTTTGTGTGTCTCTGAGCTTAGAGTACTGTACTACATTCTAGTAGCAAAAATCTCACAGGAAATCCATTTTCGTGTGTCCCGCTATATCCAATACAGATCTACCCAGAGTCTGAAAGGGCAGATCCCCATGAGCTTGCAGACACAGTTGCTGCAATTGATGGTAGAAATATCTGAATATAAATAGATTTATTTTGGTCCTTCGGCCAGAAAATCGACCGTGTGAATGCCGGTCTGCGAGCTCATGATTCTTTGTAGCATGTGTGTGTGTGTGTGTGTGTGTGTGTGTGTAAGTTTACCTCAGCATAAGCTCACAGCGTATGATGGCAGCAGAATTGTTGCAGGGGAATACTTGACGCATACTCTTCATTTGAGACAGGCAGTAATCACAGTAAAGTCTGAAGCTCTCAGCCAAGAGACTCTCCTGCACTCAGAAACACACAATTACAGAATGGAGCCAGATGAAAAGAATTAGTTCCAAACTAAAGCCTTAGGGGGGAATTCACAACGAATTAATGACACCTGCTCATAGCAGCGTTTATTTGCACCGGCTGACTGCGTTGTTTTAGCATCCGATTCTCTAAAGGAACGACACATTAAATTAGCGCACAGTGCAACTCTTCGATTCTGAGCGCAAGTTTGTGGGGAATGCGGCACTTTTTGCGAGTGGTATTGGCACAATGTTAAATGCACCAGACGATAGCAATGAGTATAATAAGCCTAGTTTACATGGAAAGTAGCCATGATTGTGATCAAAAGATTGACCATGCACCTTTCTGCAAGTCGACATGAAAAGGAAATTAACCCAATATATTTAATTTTATAAATGTATGTGATCTTATTTGTGACGAATTCATGTCTGCATAAGCTTACATTTTTCAATCAAAATCTTTCAGTGAATTGGCAGACTAATCTCTGGTGCGGGAAAACTGGACTTCTCCAATCATTTAGTCCATTATTACAACTGACTAGCTCACATTCAGATCTGCCTCCATCCAATCATCAACCTTGGTCTCTTGCTTGCCCCACAACACTTAAAACCATAGAAAGTCTATATAAAAAGGCATTAAAAACATTAGATAAAAAACACTGTCCCACCACCACTGTCAAGTGCTAAAAAAACATAGATTATTAGATTTTCAAAATATGATTAATTTGAAAATGGCCTGTCTGATATATAAAGTCCTTCACTCCCTCGCTCCGATATCTCTGAAGGACTTTAATAAATCGAAAGACAATTCTCTAAGGACCACACGAGCCTCTACTAGAGGAGACTTGATAATACCTCACAGGCGTACCACCTTCGGTCAGACGGTCCTGTCTGTCCGGGGTGGGAACCTGTGAAATAGTCTTCCTCGAACACTAAGAGAATGTACTACATATAGCTCGTTTAAAGTCCAGCTGAAAAAAATGGCTATGGGCAAATCAAAGCTGCACACACTAGTATGTAGGTTTTATCCTTTTTTAAAATTGTTTTGTTGTAACGTGTATATGGATGAGTGTTTTGTGAAGTTGAATGTAGTCTTGCGTGAATATTGTATATAGGATTTAGCTAATTTATGAATTGACTGTAGATGTAAAATTTTATTTTGCAATGTTTTGTGAGTTCTATGATCCTGGCCCGTGGGACTACGGATGGAAATTAGCCTTTGGCTAAAATCCGGCATTTTTACATGCATGTACTCCATGTGTTATGTTCATTAAAATGCACTGTCCCAATCAAATAAATTTAATAAAAACATTTTAAAAAAACAACCGATGGATGTAAATATGATATATAAATATGCACTACGTATTGCGCCTTATTAAAAGCGGATTGCGGGTGGTTAGTGAAGACGCAGGTGTTTGCGCTGAAATACTGGGAGCAAAAGTGACGCAACTATTTACACTACTATTACCTTCTTAAGCGCTGTTCACATAAGTCACATTTTTGGATTCAACTGCGCTGATTTTCCATTGTTTTTCTATGTAAACATGCACTTAATGGAAGTTTTTGACCATTCACTTTCCAAGAACTACAACAAATTACCCGTTTGGTAATTTCAAATTAATCAAAATTTCAAATTAATCAAATCAAATTGATCAAATTAATTCAACACGTTTTTTTTTCCGGGATTTGTGAAGTCATAATGTTACTAAAAGTCTAAAATCTAAAAGTTGAAACTATTTTCAAGCATAAACCTGAATGCATATTTTTTAGATTTACGCTTAGAACAGAAACAATATTGTCTCCAAATATTCTCAGACAATAAATCCTGATTTCGTGCAAATTTGCTTCTTAAAGGTTCTCTAAGCGATGTCGGGTGACGTCACTTCTTGTTGACGTTTAAAGTATTGTCAAACAAAACGGAGGCTAGCTAGACCCTCCCTCCTCCTCATCCGCGCACTAACCCCCCAAACCCCGCCCACAAGTCATTCTTGTCGGTGATTGGCTGGAAGTGTTTGTCATGTTTCGTGGAGCGGGTTAGCCCAGTTTGTTTTTGTTGCTGTTTGTGGAGCCTGGGCTGTCTGCAGAGATCGCGTTTCTTTACAGTGTGTTCAGGGGACAGGCAGCCAGCGGTTAGTGAGGAGATGTTTGCTGTATGTGACAAAAAAATGTTGGCCTAAAAAACGCGTGACATCGCTTAGAGCACCTTTAAGTAAGTGTATATTTTTTCTACAAAAGTTTGCATTTTACTGGAAAATGGTGGACAAAAATCCCGATTAGGAAAATGCTTTTTTGCGCAGCAGCAGCAGAGTGAATTCGCCCCTAACGTGTAAAACTCAAAAGAGTGCTAGAGTGATGTCCAGACACTGTGTTACAGCACATGGATGTTTCCCAGACGTTCAGGGTCAGCGAGCTGTTATAAAGACCCACCAGCTCCCCTTGCACAGCGGTATCCTCCCACTCTGCCTCCATGGTTTTCAGCAGCCTGAGAAGCAGAGCGTAGCTCATCCTCTGAGAGCGGTGATGGCTGCTGTAACACTGCCAACGGCTGCAAACACATGCAAAAACATCCGTTTTACACACTAGTATCAGTCTCACTGTTGGCAGGCATGTGTAGCTAAAGCATGCAGCGATTATCAGGATGGGCCTTGGTGTTATAATAAGCATTTGCTGTTTTCATGCTGTAGTGCTCATCCTGTCAATAAACACGCCGACTGCGCGGCGAGATATGACCTCACTACGGGTTTGATGTTTAATACGCACATGACGGCCTGCTGCAGTGGGGACAGGTCAGCCTGCACTGCATGATGGGACAGCACAGTCCATGCAGCCGCACACACTTGTCCATTCCAGTTATAAGGCTCTTTCTGCAATTAAAATGGATTATTTATGACAAGCTCTAAGCTTGATGCAGATGAATGCTAGGCAATGTAATACAAAAAAGTGCAACCTGAATTTGATTGTGTTCATAGTCCAGAATCTGACTCAACATCTTCTTGTGAATGGTTACATTGGAGGCCATTTTACTCAGTGCTGTGTCTCTCTATTGAGCAGAGAAAAAGAGTGATGCATTTATATTATAAAGATGAATATTGATGAAATTCTGTCATTTACTCACCATCCTGTCATTCCAAACCAACATGCATTAGAATGTACAGCACCATTCAAAAGTTTGGGGTCGGTAAAAGCCCATTCATACCAAAAACAATAACTATAAAGAGAACTCTAATTATATAGCATCCACAACAGCTGACGATAGCGCTCGGTTTATTCCAAGCTGCAGTTTTGTCGTCTGCCGCTTAAATGCTCTTATTAGCTGTCAATGTTTTTTATTGTTCATCAGCTGGAAAAAAAAAAATCTGAAAGTGATTCCAATGATATAATGTCTCTGTGCCATTATTGTTATAGTTGTGGTGTGGACTCTGCTATTCTTTTATGTTTAGAAGGATTTTTAGATCTGTATCTTTATCGTTATAGTTATCTTCCTTTGTGTGGATGGGCCTTTAGAGCTTTAAAATCTCTTCTGCTCATCAAGGCTGCATTTATTTGATAGAAAATACAGTAAAAACAGTAATGTTGTAAAATATAATTGCAATTTAAAATAACATTTCTATTTGAATATTATTATAAAAAAATAATTTTCTGCATCATTACTCCAGTCTTCAGTGTCACATGATCCTTCAGAAATCATTCTAATATGCTGATTTGGTGCTCAAGAAAATATTCATAATGATAAACATTATTATCAATGTTGTACAGTTATGCTGCTTAATATTTTTTTGTGGAAACCGTGATAATTTTTTTTTCAGGATTCTTTGATAAATAGAAAGTTCAAAAGAACAGCATTTATTTGGAATAGAAATCGTCTTAATTTATTGACACTTAAGATCAAATTAATTCATTCTTGCTGAATAAAATAATTAATTTCTTTTTAAAAATCTTACTGACCCCAGACTTTAGAACAGTAGCTGCTCTTATTTAAATACAATTAAATGGGAAACTGGGCTTTAGAGTTCCAAAATTACAATTGAAGCTCAACAGCATGGATCCCCATCGAATAGATGGAAAAGCGAAGCCAGTACATTCTTCAACATTCAATGTTTGTGCTCCACAGATGCATAGAAGTCATGTAGTACTTGAAATACATAAGGGTGAATAAATGATAATAAAAAAAAAAAATCAAAGTGAACTATCCCTTTAATGAGTGCTGCTAGATTCCAGGTGAGCAGCAGTACCTGAGTGGTGAAGAGGCGAAGAATCAGGTGACATTCTCCCTGAACTTTAGAGGCGCTGGATCTGGGCTCCAACTTAAACCATTTATCATAACCAACGACCGGGATCTCCTAGTGAGAGACAAAAAGTGGCATAAAAGTAGATACAGTGACAAACTCGATGAGTTGCCTGGCTGTTATAACAAATTAAATGTGCAGAATTAGAGCTTACATTCAACGGGATGTTGATGCAACCTAGGAAATCATCAGCATTCTCCTCACTTCCTGATGCAGCGGCCCCGTTAGACCTCACGGATTTGGCAATTTGCTTGAAATATCTATAATCATGATGCAACAGTTTGAGTCATACATTCGGCATGCATTTTAACAAGCATTTGCCGAGAATGAGTCTAACGCATCTCAGGCTCATTAGCTTTTAGACAACAGACGGTCGTTGTGTGATCTACCTGCCCATTCCTCTGAATCCGCTGATTTCATTCAGCTTCTTACAGGCTTCCGCAACTGAAACATCGTCATCGTGATCCCTAGGGTGGAAAATAACAACTTTTCGGTGAGAAAAACAGACTGCTCTCGTTCTGAGGAACATCCGAACATCTGTTGATACATCTTACCATATGTCCAGATGGAGAAGGTCATTGTGAACATCATCAATGTCACTGTGGAAAACAATCACATTTAAAAACGATGTCCCTGTTACATTATAACTGATGATTACAGATTTTCACTTTTCAATTCTAACAGTAAGATGCTCACAAAACGAAGTGTTCATTCCACACTGGGTTGAGAGTCTCTGGTTTGACTTCGGTCACTTGGATATCCCTTCCCGCCAACACCTCCTTAACACTGGAGCGCTTCTCTAGCTTTTCCCGCCTCTTGCGAAAACTGAACCTTCTCTCTTTCTTCTCCTCGGTGTCTTTGGGTGACTGTCCCAAGAGAATTCCCAGCATGCAGTAGGGGTCACTGTAGCCTACCCAGTGGGAGGCAAAAAAAATGTTGGCTAATTAATTCCACTAAGGTCAGGATAAATGGTTTCAAAGCAGATAAAACACTTTTTTTTCCACTGAATCATTTATGTTGTGTGAATTTTGGCTCATCAAAAGGAGAACAAAAAAACTTTGCAGACAAAATAAAGTCTAAAACTAACACAGTCTCTATGATGCTTTAAGTAATATAAATAAAATTGTCCTTTGAAGATTTTCTAAGGGATGTAGGTGTGAATGTTTTGTCTTGCTATTCTTGTTTGTTTCTGGAAACTCCAAAACAAAAATCAATACCAAAGACTACATCAAAAGGTCATGATTTTAGAAGTAAAGCAAACAAATAATACACGAAAGGCTAAAATATCTTACCATTGGCATCTTTCGCCATGAGATTTTTGCCTTTCATTACCGAGACCCTGAGAGAAAAGCTGGCTTTCTACAAAAGAACGTTTCACACATGGATTAGAAAGCACTACTGCAGTAATGAAAACGAAACCTGTTTCATTTGCTGTTCGACATGGCGGCGGCATCTTGAGTGAGTGCACAGTAAAATAAACGCAAGCATGCAGTGCTTTAGAGCCAAGGATTGTCGAGAGCAAAAAAGTCAACAGAGGTTTTCTTTTTCAGATGTTAGAAGTGAGTATGTTATGATGCACATTTAAATGGAACAAAATATTTCTGTCCTTTTCAAATACCTTCTAAGAGGTTCTAAGTTTATTTGATTGATTTTACATTTGTTTAGTAAGAGAGGCACTCTATGCATATCGATATTTTCCACTTGTTGAAGATTTTTTTTAGTCTTGATGTAAGACTAAAAATGTAACGTCTTTACATTTTGATGTAATGTAAAGCTGGCAGCAGTACATGCTGTGATTGTCAGAACAAGAGAGTCATGTGCATAGTATCAGACAAAACCCTCACCTTTGATTCCCTGACTCTCTGGAGGATGATGTCATGCTCCTCTTGACCCATTTCAAAGACCTGAGTGAGAGAGTGATCAGGGGAAAGATTAGTTTCTGGAATCATTCATGATTAAGAAATGCAATGACAGACATCTTCACAAGTCTTACAGTAAGTCTTCCACAAAAATATTAAGCAGCACAACTGTTTTCAAATAATAATGATAAGAAGAAATGTCTCTTAAGCAGCAAACCAGATCATATTAGCATGATTTCTGAAGGATCATGTGACACTGTGAGTAATGATGCTGAAAATTCAGCTTTGCAATCACAGGAATTTTAAAATATATTACAATAGAAAACATTTATTTTAAACTGTTATAATATTTCACTGTATTTACTGTATTTCTGATCAAATAAATGCAACCCCGTCGAGCATAAGATCTTACCGACCTCCAAACCCCTGAAGTTGGAAGTGTATGTAAATATAATAGATGTTGTACTGTGTATGTTTTTTTGTAAGGGAATTTCATCATAAACAAATATATCTATAGGCTTATTAGACTTTTCTAAAAAGTATATGACAAAAAAGTATAATATAATATAATATAATTTTTATTTTTTTAAAAATCAACAACTCTGAGACAAGAATGAACTTTTAGACAAGTTTGTTTGTTCATGGCTGCTCAATTAGAAATGGGTGTATAAAAGACTCACTTAAAGGAATAGTTCAACCTGTATGAATGTCTTTCTTCTGCTGAACACAAAAGAAGATATTTTGAAGAATGTCAGTAACCAAACAGTTGATGTACCCCATTGACTATCAGAGTGTCTCATACACACTTAAAAGAATAGTTTACTTCAAAATGAAAAATCTGTCATCATTTACTCACCCTCATGTTGTTCCAAACCTGTATGAAATAATTTCTTCTACTGAACACAAAGGAAGATATTTTGAAGAATGTCAGTAACCAGAAAGTTGATATGTGACCCATTGGCTTCCATATAGGAAAACAATACCATGGAAGTCAATGGGGTACATCAACTGTTTGGTTACTGACATTCTTCAAAATATCTTCTTTTGTGTTCAGCAGAAGAAAGACATTCATACAAGTTGAACTATTTGAAGTAAACTATTCCTTTAAGTGTGTATGAGACACTGATATTTGGAGAAAACGTTTTTCCTTGTAGACATAAGAGTTGTGTTGTTCAAAGGTCTCTAATTTGGAGTCCAAATAAAGTATCAAACTATTGCTTCTGAGTCTTAAACACACCTTGATCCAGAAGCTCTGATTAGAGTTTCTATCTCAATTTTCAACTTTCGGAAACATTGCATAGAAAACTCTTTATGGCATCTAAACTTCTACATAAAAATGTAATTCAAATGAGTGCTGACGGCCATTATTCTTGGGAAAGGGTTTTTTTGCCTTTTATAGAAGTGATGGTAATCAAAGCTCAGGCTATGTCAGGTTTTTTGGGGGGTTTTTTGGAAGAAAAAACATTATAGATCCGACACTTCAAACGGAAGACCTGCTGCACCTCGGTGTTAGAGGTCTCAGAATGTAATCAGGCTCCTCTGGAGTGACAGGGGTTTCATAGGTGTAATATAAGCACCGAACATCAATCCCCATTGGGCACGGGCTTTGATGTTTAATCATGTCTGAGACAAGAGCATCTGCTCCAACTCATAAAACCAAGTCAAAGTAAACAAACCCCCCACCACCACCCACATACAACCCTCCGTTCCCCCACAATCCCTTCAAGGAACGCAAGCACTTTGAAAACAAAAGATAAAACAAATATTTCTGTCAATTTCATTTCCATTTACAAATCAATCAGAGCACAATATTTATTTAGGTCTTGGTGTTTTTGGAGCACCAAAGGCACAACACATATTGTGATATTTGTGTTGATATTGGAAGGATGTGGGAGTGTTTAAATCTTCATTAAGCAAATAACAGAGTCGCACCTTCTGCAGGTAATTAAAAATGTCCCCTTCGCTGGTAACATATTCTGGCGACGGCACCCCGACTCGATTGACCACGGTGTAGATCGCCTCCTCGTACAGCAAATCCAGCTAAAACAGAATGATTGATTTTACGAAAAACAGCAATGTTCCACAAGAAGGAATAATGCAATCTGAATCATTCTTGCGTTTTGAAAGGATGACCAGGAGACTCACCTCATGCCTGGTGGCTCTTTCTGGAACAAAAGCCTGGTCTTTGCACTCTGGGGGTGGAGGAGCGCAGCTGCTCTCCTCCTGTAAATGCATGAGGACGGAGAACCAATAGAAACAAAGATGACAGGTGAGGGTGATCAATGAAGAGTGAGGAGATCATTAATTGTGCGTAACAATGAGCTCAAAGCAATTCCGTAACCATGTAGATTCAAGGGCTGCGAGCAATGAGAGTTTATGAGCTCTTCAGAATTATCGTCTGTGAGAAATGGATAATTTGATCCAAAATATGAGCTTTTATCTTACGTTAATAGATTAAGGGGATCTCGAAAATAACACAGCAATAAACTCTCACTTTTGTCAATGAACATCGTTTACTTTTTAGTTGGTGAATGTATAACACAATCAGTTCTCCAAGGGGAGTGATTTAACTCAAATGTTTTAATCAATGACTTGACAAGAAAATAGAAAATAAAACAGGTTTTATTCACAACACAGGCTTATGAAGTGATTTATGAAGCGCTCAGATCAAACAATTCTACCATGGTTCACTATATTGTAATACCTTGTGGTATACCAGACAAACCATGGTCCATGAATTAAAGTCCTCGTTCAGTATTAAATGGCTATTAACTAATAACCTCATGTTTGTTAGTATTCATAATTAATTAAAGATCCATCCCAGACAGCAACATACTGTAGTGTCGTACATCTGGTACTTGTGGATTCCATGCGTACCAGATGTGGGCCGGATCTGGGCCGACACTATGTTTCAGTCTGGGATTTTGAATTTGAATTCAGTTCCTGCAATTTGAATCAAAATGGCAAACATGATGCAGAATTGCTATTTAAATTTAAGGCTGAATAAACTGAAATTCGTATAACTGCAACAGTGTGTAATTTCTAATTAAGTCTTGATTCTTTAAAACTTAAAAGGAGTAAAAATGTTTTAGGCCTGGCAGACAAAGAGTTAACAGTAGATTGCACTTAATTTAGGGTGTATTCACACCAGGAAAGTCCGATAGTTCACTTGCTTTGGTCCGGACCAAATAACTTTTTTTTTTTGGTACGGTTGGCTTTCACACTGCTCTTTTGTAAACAAAACCACACGTGTACATTACTCATAGAATTGTTTTATTTTTTATTTTTTGTTAAATTGTTTTCTTTTACGACGGTTTAAACATCCCGGATAAGCGCAAATTAGTACCATTTTAATTAGCCGTCTTACCTACAATCTCTGTTCTGTGTAAACAATGAGTGACGTACACGTGCGAGAGATCACTTCCGGCGCTTTCCGGCGCTTGCCGGAAAAGACCGAAGCGCCCGCGCCCTCAGATCACTTGGACGTGGCTGTGTTTACAAGAGGTAAAAGCGATATAAATACTGTTCGTTTTCTCACACAAACCGCTCGTTTCGTGTCTTATAAAAAAATATCAAAATTGAAACTACTGCGGAAACAAAGACACCTACATCTTGGATGCCCTTGAGGTAAGCTAAAACATACCAAAAATTAATTTCAAAGTGAACTATCCCTTTAATAAGGCAGCTCGTCTCTTCGAAGCTCCAGGTCAAACCACGACTCATTTTATCAAATGTAGTAGTAGGCTACAACAGATCACTTTCCCATAACGCAACTCCGACTACGGAAGCCTGTTAACTCAAAGGCGCAGTGCTTTCTTGCAATTGGGTCGGTTCATGTTCACACCGTAAACGAACCGTACCAGAGTTCGTTTGGAACCGTACCGAGACCACTTCTTCAGCTGGGTCTCGGTTCGGTTGTTTGGTCCGCACCTGAGTTCGATTGCTGTATTCACACCTGCCCAAAAGGTCCGCACCAAGGGGGGAAACAAACTAGAGTTCGATTCAATCGAACCAAACAAGGCAGGTGTGACTACACCCTTACATTTAACTAATATATGGACCAGGATGGAAGAACTGAATCAACACAGCCGAAATGCATTATTTTCTTGTTATCACTGTAAATCTGTATTCTATAAAGCGCTATATAAATAAAGGTGACTTGACTTGACAGATCTGCAATCCCATGAAGCATTTGCAAATGATGCAATTAAATTGAAAAAAAAAAAAACGATGGAGAAATATAAAACTATTGATTTAAATTAGTCGATTATGCATATAGAAACAACATGGCAACATGGAGTATTCAATTTGGTTACATTTTTTCTATTGCAATTCTCTGATTGGTGGAAATTTCTTTGCACAATTCTACCAGGAATTCTGCTGTTAAAAATGATTATTTAAAACAATAATTTGAAATAATGTGGACTGCCAGCTTCAACAGAAGCATATACCATAGATTAACAGCCACGTAGCTCACAGTAGGTCTGTCTTTATTGTTTTATATGTTTTCATTAAAAATCAATTCCCTTATGGAGAAAATGAATTGGCTTTTCTTTTCAAATTGGTAATTTTTCCAGTAATTCCAATGCAACTTCCTATGGGTGTGGCCAATTCAATTAAAATGTTAGCAACTGTCACTTGATCCTAAAATCCCAGGAAAACAGACAAACGGTTTTCTAGCAATAACTCTAGCAGTGACTGCTGTCAGAGTTCATGAATCCACTGTAAGGAAAACATTGGGCAAGAGATGTGCACGTGGGAAGTTATTAAGGAGGGATTCACTGCTCGCCAAAAAGAACAGTGCTGCACATTTCAGCTTTGTTAAAGACCACCATAAAGGTCCAGACACATTTGCCAGAGTGACAAGATAAAATTCGATCTTTACAGCATAAATAAGTTATTTTCATCCACAGCAAAATGGTGAATTCTGACATCAGACCCTCAGCAGACGTGCCATATGGTGGTGGGAGTATCATGATTTACAGCCTAAGATCTGGATAGCTTGCGGTCTTTGTGGGCATAATGAATCTTAATTGTACTCGGCATCTCCCCAGCAGAAACGCTAGTGAATTTGACTGTCTGCTGTCTATTTTATCTCAATAGGCATTGTATTTTATTCCGCACTGCATTTAGTCTCTTTGCATTTATTATGTATTGCCTGTGAATTAGGTTAGCTGACATTTCCTCATATCATTGCCACTGTTGCTGTAAGGTTCTGGTGGAATTACATTTTATAGGTTTTCTTACAGCTGGACTAATGAGATTAATGACACTAAACCTGAGTTGATTTATGCATGAAAATATACTAGTGAGTGTCATGACATCCATGCATGAGGTGACGGTTAACAGAGTGTAGGTCGTGCATCGCAATGCTAATGATACTAAACACACAAGGAAATCGATAACGGAAAGGAGCAGCCAGAGAAATGTTCTGTTTTCCAATGGTCAAGTCAAAGTCCTGACCTTTAGCCGAATGAAATGTTGTGGCATGACCTGAAGTAGGCAGCTCAAGCGAGACAAAAATCTCAATGACTGGGTTTGCCTAATGATTTTCAACAAAAAGAAAACGTCTCAGGTTACGACTGTAACCATAGTTCCCTGAGAAAGGGAACGAGGCGATGCGTCATCGACGCTTTGGGAACGCCCACAGCGTGAATGCATCTGAGCATCAATGTCAACTAGTCCAATGGAAAGAATGAGCGTCACGGGCGGGTGAGGTCATGACCAGGAAGGATACAAGCACATCCGGTGAAAGCCGGCATTAGCTTCAAAAATGTCGAAGCAAGCCGATCACAGGGATGCAGGAAGTATGGCAGGGTGACGCATCGTCTCGTTCCCTTTCACAGGGAACTATGGTTACAGTCGTAACCTGAGACGTTCCCTTTCGAGGGAACTCGCGATGCGTCATCGACGCTTTGGGAACGAGAATACCCAAAACGCCAGAATTCCAAGTACCTGAGTGTCAGTCTGTTGGAACTAAGCACTAAGCACCTGAGAACCTGGGGCAGCATCCAGGTCCAAACTGTAAAACCTGACGAATGTGAGCGGTGAGGACCAGCCTGCCGCATCACATACGTCTTGAAGAGAAACTCCAAATAATAAGGCTTTAGAGGCCGCCATACCCCTCGTAGAGTGAGCTCTGACCACCAAAGGACACGGCTGGTCAGAGTACTCGTATGCAAGTGAAATAGCCTCAACTATCCACTTACTAACCGTCTGTTTAGAAGCAGGAAGACCCTTCTTAGGTGATCCAAAGCAAATAAATAACTGGTCGGACTTCCTCATAGACGATGTCCGATGAACATAAGTATCCAGTGCTCGCACTGGACACAAGAGGTTCAGCCTTTCCTGGTCCGCAGATGTAAAAGGAGGAGGACAGAAAGCCTGCAGCACGATAGGCCTCGGAATCAATCCCTGTTTCGGATATAAGAATGCCTTGACCATCCCCGGTGCAAACTCAAGGCAAGTGGGGGAAACCGAAAGGGCCTGAAGGTCTCCAACTCTCTTAAGGGACGAAATAGCTAGCAGAAAGATAGTCTTAAGTGTAAGAAATTTCTCTGAAACCGAATCTAAGGGCTCGAATGGAGCCCTAGACAGGCCTTGTAGTACTATTGCCAAATCCCAAGCTGGCACCCTAGTGCGAGTTGCAGGCCTCAGCCTCAATGTGCCACGAAGGAAACGTGTAATCAGGGGGTCTCGACCCAACGATGTACCCCCCACCAGGGCGTGGTAAGCCGCAATGGCCACCACGTAAACCTTAAGTGTGGAAGGACATAAACCTGACGTAAAGCGCTCCTGCAAGAACTCGAGTACTGTGTTCACAGAACAGTTAACCGGATCCCACTGATGTCGGTGACACCATACAGAAAAAACTTTCCATTTCAGCGCATATAGTTTCCTAGTAGCTGGAGCTCTGGAGCTTAGAATGGTCTCAACAACCTCAGTTGAGAGACCACTCTCTATGAGTTGGGCCCCCTCAGAGGCCAAACCCACAGGTTCCAAATCTTTGGTCGGGGGTGAAATATTGTGCCCCCGGCCTGAGACAGAAGGTCTCTCCTGATCGGGATCACCAAGGGAGGACCGTCTAAGAGATGGATCAGGTCCGCAAACCAGATCCGACTCGGCCAGCGTGGTGCTACTAGCAGTAGGCTTATTCCGTACTGGCGGACTCGCTCCAGAACTCCTGGGAGCAGAGCAACAGGGGGAAATGCGTACAGACGTAGCCTCGGCCACGTCTGCACCATAGCATCCAGCCCCAGGGGGGCTGGGTGAGTAAGGGAGAACCAAAGTGGACAGTGCGTCGTATGCTGAGACGCAAACAGATCCACCTCTGCTTGGCCGTAAAACTCCCAAATTTTCTCCACCGCCTCGGGGTGGAGTCTCCAGTCCCCTGGCCTCAGATCCTGCCTCGACAGGATGTCTGCCCCAATATTCTGGTCCCCAGGAATATACACTGCCCTCAGGGAGAGTACCTTCCCCAGAGACCACAGGAGGATCTGGTGCGCCAGCTTGCAAAGCGGACGCGACCGCAGACCCCCCTGACGGTTCAGATAAGAGACCACCGATGTGTTGTCTGTACGGACGAGCACATGATGGCCCCTCAGGTCTGGGAGGAATTGCTTCAACGCATTGAAGACAGCCATCATCTCCAGGTAATTTATGTGCCAAGAAAGATGATGACCCCTCCACCAACCCTGAAACGAGCGGCCTTCCATTACCGCTCCCCAGCCGGTGAGGGAAGCATCTGTCGAGATCGCAACTCGATGGCAAAGAGCTCCCAACACCGGACCCTGGGTTAAGAACCAATGCTTCCTCCATATAACCAAGGCACGAAGGCATCGCCGCGTGATCTTGATCATACGAAGTGGGTTTCCCCTCGGGGAGAACCCTCTGGTCCTGAGCCACCACTGCAAAGGTCTCATGTACAGCAGGCCAAAAGGTATCACGTTGGACGCTGCTGCCAAGAGACCCAACAGTCTCTCAAACTGTTTTACAGTGCGTGACTGGCCTAGCCTCAGCTCTTCTGTGGCTGCCAGGATAACAGCTACACGAACGGGCGATAGAGTGGCCCGCATCGTCACTGAATCCCATACCACACCAAGGAAAGTGGTTCTCTGTACTGGAGAAAGAACACTCTTCTTGGCATTGAGCCTCAACCCCAACATCTGCATATGAGCGAGAACGACACCTCGGTGCCGAACCGCCAACTGCTCTGATTCCGCTAGAATCAGCCAGTCGTCGATGTAGTTCAGAATACGTATGCCCTGAAGCCTGAGTGGGGCTAAAGCTGCATCTACGCATTTCGTGAACGTGCGGGGTGATAGAGCTAGACCGAAAGGAAGTACCCGATACTGGTATTCTTTGCCCCCAAAAGAAAACCTTAGGAACTTCCTGTGCTGAGGGAGGATGGAGACATGGAAGTAAGCGTCCTTCAGATCTATCGTGACAAACCAGTCCTCGGATCTGATTTGAGTCACGATCTGTTTGAGTGTCAGCATCTTGAACTTGAGTTTCTATACTGAACGATTCAACAGACGAAGATCTAAAATGGGACGCAACCCTCCATCCTTTTTCGGAACAATGAAATAACGGCTGTAAAAACCCGACTCTCTGTCGGGTGAGTACACCTGTTCTATACCTTCTTTTGCTAATAGGGCCTTTACCTCTTGCTCCATTACCAGAGCCTGCTCGGGATGCAGTACTGTGAGCAACACCCCGTTGTAGCGAGGAGGACGAGAACCGAACTGGATTCTGTATCCTTTCTCTACAATCTGCGGGACCCAACGAGAAATATTTGGCAGTAGCTTCCACGCTGCCAGAAAATCTACTAAGGGAACCAGCCTCTCGAGGCTGGTCTCTGGTGTTAACGAGACAGCCAGTTCTGGAGCCTGAAACATAATGGCAGGAACTACCTGAACTGGCTGCTCTAAAACCCCCCTCAGAGGGCGCGAAACCGATGCAGTGCCGCAGCATAGCATCAGCGACTCGCTGGAGACCGCTGCGCCCCGAAGCACCAAGGGTGACGGGGTTGGCAGAACGGTCCCGTGAGGTCCCGGCTTGTTGCGTCTGTTTCCAGTGTTTATGTGGAGGTGCACGAGACGAAACACTCTCTTTTTGTTGCGCACGATATCAGGAGCTCGACGGCTGGGGCTGCTCACGCCCAGCAGCCCCAGGGGGCTGGACACGGCGAGGGAGAAACTTTTTAAACGCCTCCGCTTGCTTCTTTGACTCTTGAAATCTCTCGACGACCGCATTGACTGCGTCGCCGAAGAGACCAGAAGGCTCAAGCGGAGCATCTAATAAAAAAGCCTGATCTTTTTCTTTTATTTCGGCCAAATTTAACCAAAGATGCCTCTCAGTAGCTACAAGGGCTGCCATAGACCGCTCCAATTGCTCTGGCGGTCTCCTTAGTAGCCCTGAGAGACAGATCGGTGGCCCGACGAAGTTCTCGAACCTCGTCAGGACCCACTCCCTCACACCTATCCAGATCCCCCAGCAGGTCAGCTTGGTAAGCCTGAAGCACTGCCATAGTGTGCAGACATGCTCCAGCTTGACCTGCTGCCGTATAAGCTTTGCCCACTAACACCAAAGTTGCTTTAAGCGGTCTAGTGGGCAAAGCTGAGGCCTTCAGAGACGATGCTGGACCAGGTGACAGATAGCTCGCAAGCGTCTGTTCAGCCTGGGGCATCGCCTCATAACCGTACTCTTTCAGCCCTCTTATACCTGAATATAAATGAACTTGAGGGCTGAAAAGACGTGACGAGTACGGTTTATCCCATGATTTAGATAACTCGTTATGTAGATCAGGAAAAAAGGGAAGGCCCCGTGGTGGAGGTGATGTAGCTGAAGAAAGGAAACGCTCATCTAATTTGCTTTTGGGACGAGCACCCCTTTTCTCAGCTGGCCATTCAATATTTAATTTTTCTACAGCCCTAGACATCACATCCACCAGCTCCTCATATGCTGGGGAAACAGGTGGCGAATCTCTTTCCCCAGTGTATGTGCTTAAACTGTCCATACTCATCACATCAACCTCCTCAGAGGAAGAGCAATGAAGTAATGGAGGGCTCTCTCCCCGGGCGGAAGAAACCGCAGAGCGGGCTTCCGACACCGGGGGGAGAGCACTGGATCCTCCGGGTAAGGAAGGAGAAAAGGCCCTCGGACCCGTCTCCAACCCCTCCGAAAGATCCTTTTGCGATCCCCAGGAATGCATTCTCTGTGCTGCCTCGGCAGCAGCGGGTCCTGCACCCTGAGGATCGCGAACCTGACCACTCTCGTCAAAGAGTGACAGGCGAGAAGCATGCGAAGCGGAAGCATCTCGCAATGCTGGCACTCAGCCCCCTGCTCCATTCCCAAACAAATAACACAAAGCTTGTGTGTGTCCCCACCCGTTAAATAACGCGGGCAGGGAGAAGCACACTGCTTGTACATTTGTTTCGCCATAACTCTTCCAATATAAATGCAACAGACAACAATAAATAGACAGAGACAGAGTAACACAGATCGCTTGCTGAGACACAGAAGCTAATGCCGGCTTTCACCGGATGTGCTTTTATCCTTCCTGGTCATGACGTCACCCGCCCGTGACGCTCATTCTTTCCATTGGACTAGTTGACATTGATGCTCAGATGCATTCACGCTGGGGGCGTTCCCAAAGCGTCGATGACGCATCGCGAGTTCCCTCGAAGGGGGAACTTTGTGATTCACTCATTCATGCATCTGAGGGCTACAGGAGTATATATAAATCAAACTTGTTTTATCATTACCCCCACAAAGATGGTGAATGTTGGATCACTGTGTTCAATGAAGATGTGAAAAAGCATATTTTCATTCATTAATTGCGTGATTAGAATGTCAGGACTACATGTTTCTGTAGGATGCTTCAATAGTGAGTAAACAGTAGCCATTGAAAGTGGTAATGACATTTTTATCACCGAGAACAACTTGGAGGCAAAGTCTCAGCCAGCATTGATTGCTGTCCTTTTCAACATATACTGCTAGAACAGTGGGAGAGTAATGCTCTTCGGTAAACATCTAATTGAAGCACATTAACTCTAATGCTGTCTGTAGCTATATGAGGGGAATAGTGAGGGTGAGTTTCTGTGATCGCTGAATCCCACAGCAATGTTCAGGAGAGAGAACTACTTTAATATGACCTGATTCTTCAGATTGAACACACAGGGGAATGTGGTGATACACCCAGGAGAAAGCAGGGATGTAATATTTTGAAGAATGTGGTTACCTCCGTTTGGCCGGCAGACAGCAGACTATCCTGTTTCTGGAGGATTTTATTCATTCGGTCAAAGAAATCTCCGTTTCCCCTGGCAACCCTGGAAATAGAGACGGATCAGTTCAGTTGCGAAACATTTCACCTTTGTTTACATTTAATTACACAATGTGGCTTCAAAAAAGAGTTTCCCTTCCAGCCGAG
Source organism: Rhinichthys klamathensis goyatoka (assembly GCF_029890125.1). Classification (NCBI taxonomy): domain Eukaryota; kingdom Metazoa; phylum Chordata; class Actinopteri; order Cypriniformes; family Leuciscidae; genus Rhinichthys; species Rhinichthys klamathensis. Next base: position 580,167 of record NW_026607106.1, on the reverse strand, counting down.
AATGGGATGTTTTTTCCTGGTTCTGCTTCACTGTAATCAGTATCACATATACACTGTAATCAGTATCACATATATGCTGAAATGTCACCTGGACCTCTGGAGTGCTGCTCGTTCACACTAATAAGATAAGATGAGCAACACAGAGAAATCTTTGACAGGCATCCAGCAAATGCTTGTTTTGGGTTGACATGCAATTACTTGAACATAGATAAATGGAGAAGTGGTAAAAAACTGTCAAATTGTCAAGTTTAGGCTGAAACTAAGAGCGATGCTGACATAAGACAGGATGAGGAGAAATTAGCATGAAGCTTTTACTTTCAGACAATGATGGTTTCAGGAGAAGTTAAACTTCTCTGTTGCGAACACTAATGTGAACAATAATACTTAGCAGTTGCTATATCCTAAATATACCACAAATAATGACTAGGTGAAACTCGAAAAATTTGAATATCGTGGAAAAGTTCATTTATTTCAGTAATTCAACTTAAAAGGTGAAACTATATAGATTCATTACATGCAAAGTAAGATATTTCTAGCCTATAATTTTGATGATTATGGCTTACAGTTTATGAAAACCCCAAATTCAAAATTAGAATATTGTGAAAAGGTTTTCATAGCTGTAAGCCATAATCATCAAAATTAGAACAAATCAATTCTAGAAATATCTCAATTTGCATGCATTGAGTCTATATACTATATTAGTTTCACCTTTTAAGTTGAATAACTGAAATAAATGAACCTTTGCACGATATTCAAATTTTTCGAGTGTAATAACAATAATGAACAATAATTCAACCACATAATAATTGTGATTGCAAGCGATTTCAAGTTCTGGTGGTCACATTGTATCTCAATTTATTGGGCGTCCCAGAAATAAAAAAAATTCAAGAGCAACATTAAACTATGAAACTGTATCATACCTATTTTCTACTGTTTAAACTGTCTAAGTAGCCTATTTTTTTTAAAAAAACTTGCAAGATAACATGCTTCTATTTCTCACTTGATTTTAACTTGATTTTACATACAGGTTGTAATAAAAGACGGAATCAATAATTGTATGAAATCCACAGGGAATATTTGCAATAGTGAAACTATGAAATACAATTACATAGAAAAAAAGGCCTTTCGTTAATGCAAACGAACTTCCTGTTTAAGCTCCGCCCACATCCTGTTCTAAAAAGATTATTTTATCATTGCAATAGATCAACGCACTCATATCTAGTTACGTCAATGGCAAATTTGTGACCAATTTGTATGAATTTATATGATATTCTTATGTTTTTATTCAATAAATATGGTAAGTTTTCGTGCGGCTCACATATACGAATTCATACGAAATTGCCACGAATTGTTTCCTCATGAGATCAGGTTGCAAAAGACACTTGCACAAATAATGAATTTCTGCCCACCCCTAATTGCTATACCTTTGCTGGTTTGTCCTCACCAGGCGACTTACCCTAGATCAAACAGCTTCTTCAGATACATTTCTCTGGTGAACATTGGTTTGATGCTCCACATGTCAACTAGTACCAAACCAGCACTATAACCACCCCGGTGCATAATTGAAATGAATGCCGGTCTTTTCAGCGAGGCAGGTAATCCGTTACTTTACACATCTAAAAGAAGGGGATCAGAAACCAGATGTGTCTCAGCCAAGCGAAAGAAACAAACATGCTGGGAAACACTGACAGCGGATTTCAGAACTTGTTGTGGACCTTGTTGATCGAGTTTATCTACAGAACGCCTGCGCTCACTGGGGATTGAGGTGACAGGCCTCCCCATCCCTCTGACAAGCCAGAAAATCAACAGCTTGAAACGCGTCCCTGAGAAATGGCCTCCATGGAGATAAGAAGATGATGGACATTTTCCGCCCTCATTAGAGTCACTGCCGCATGCACTGCTTAAACATCGTCAATGCAACAAGTATACAATCGTGTCTTGCCGCTTCTGATCAAGACTCTTACACCCTGTCCAACTTCATTTATATTATCAGGAGGCGATCCGGGGAGGGGGGAGGGGTGGTGGTGCAACTCCCACAAAGCGGGGTGAACTCTTGGACCCCTGCCACTTGCTAATTTTCCAGCCCCGGTCGTCATGGTGATGATAGCCGTTCAATGCGGGATTGGTTGGCAGAGCGCAGTACCTAGGGAATATCGTCCATCTCTCCTGCTCTGCCCTGCCTGACTTCAGTAGAGTGTGGAGGAATGAGCGGGGAACACATTAGTATGGCCATACAGCTGTCAGGCAGAACAGACCCCCTCGGTGAGCTCCAGCCCTCCCGTCTCTCATTATTTATCCAGCCCACAGCACTCCAGACCATTTTTTTATCAACAGCATCACAGCAGGTGAGCATTAGATACCTGCACCCCTAGATATGGGGTCCTGGGATTCCCTCAGGAGATGAATTAGGGATGACACCTTGAGTCTGCATACATCCATATAAATATGCACTAAATGAGGCCGCACATTAAATCATTGTCTGATAAATCTAGGGCTGTCTAGACCGTTTTGTTCTTACTCGTGAGAAATAAAAAATCGCAAATGAGATTTAGAGATTCCTTATAGGCGGCAGTGAGTTAAAAAAAAAAGTGCAAAGGTGCTGCATGAGATCGATTGTAGTCATTTTGTTAACTTCCATAATTTTCTTAATTTCAAGAATGCACCCTTTCTCCAAAACCCAAAAACTATTTTCCAAAAACATGTCAGCAAACCACAAGGTGTCAAGGTTTGGCTGGTTAGCATTGACCCAAATGGCCAGTCGCATTATATTTTTTGTTTTAATCACTCCCATTCATAAGCATGCAGATGCTCGAAACCACTAATGCAAGCTCATGTGAATTTTGCTTCGATCAAGTTTGCGTTCGGGATTGGAGAGCTCTGACCTGCAAATTCGTGTCGCGTGAAGATGTGACCAACAGAAAAATTGATATATCACGACGTGACCTCTTAGCTGACTTAAAGGGATAGTTCACTTTGAAATTAATTTTTGATATGTTTTAGCTTACCTCAAGGGCATCCCAGATGTAGGTGTCTTTGTTTCCGGAGTAGTTTCAATTTTGATATTTTTAGGTCAAACCGTTCTTGTCTGTCAGTCATATAATGTAGGTCTATGGTCACCACCTCAAAGAGCATGGACAGAAAAGTCCAAATTAAACATGATTTAATGACTCGTAAATGTAAGTACACATTGATGGTCTAAGACACGAAACGAGCGGTTTGTGTGAGAAAACGAACAGTATTTATATCGTTTTTACCTCTTGTAAACACAGCCACGTCCAAGTGATCTGAGGGCGCGGGCGCTTCGGTCTGTGCGGTACAAGAGGTAAAAACGATATAAATACTGTTCGTTTTCTCACACAAACCGCTCGTTTCGTGTCTTAGGCCATCAATGTGTACTTACATTTACGAGTCATTAAATCATGTTTAATTTGGACTTCTCTGTGCATGATCTTTGAGGTGGTGACCATAGACCTGCATTATATGACTGACAGACAAGAACGGTTTGACCTAAAAATATCAAAATTGAAACTACTGCGGAAACAAAGACACCTACATCTTGGATGCCCTTGAGGTAAGCTAAAACATACCAAAAATTTATTTCAAAGTGAACTATCCCTTTAAAAGAATAAACTTTAAAGCTGCAGGTTTGCAGCGTTGCATGAAAGTGCAAGAGGCAATTGAATATTTATACATTTTGTATTTATTATTATTTGTTAGATACTGAATTATGTTTTTAAAAAGGATGCCACATAAAGACGTTGCATTGTTGGAAGTGTCTGAATGTGGTATGAGACCCTGTTGGTAGAGGTTGTAACTATGCCATATAGTTCTAACACATCTTTCTCCGCTGATGGACATTTAAAGTGATCCTTCTAGACTGACTAAATATTTTTTATTTTTACTAATTGTTAATATTTCACTATATTATAGTAATTACCAGCGCTCATTCTTTAGGAGGCTCTCAAAAATGTGAAAGAAGCTTATATTTTTCCCTGTTCTTGTGCTGACATCAGAACAACAATAAGTGTGTTTCGAATCCGGCTGGATGTAACCGATCTCTGAGATTTGCCGCTTGCTGTCGGAGAGCTCTTAAAAGCTGAGATATGAATTTGGACGTTCCCATGGTGACACCTGTGAGGTGTTTGCATGCTTATCACAGACGAAGTGATTAGATGCAATATTTGTCAAATACACAGAGATTTCAGATGTTTTCATAGAGCAACACTTTTCATTCAAAATTTTATGTACTGCTTAATATAGCGCCATATGTACAAGAATAAAGTTTAACATAAGCCTATACAATTTATATAACATAAAAAGTGGGTATATATACTTTTTATATACTGCAATCTTATTTTGAAAAACATGACGCAATATAACATTAAGGTTATATGAAAAGAGTTTTTACTGTTATAAGAACAAATTTGTGAGCATCAGCTGAGAAGGTGTCAGAATAAACACGAAACAAGTGTTGTTGTTATTGGTGAATCCGGCCAATCGTGAAACAGCTGTGTCGTCATCAGATCTCGCACAGACGCTCTGGAGAGGCTGCGCAGAATGATCCAGCCGGCTGCTCTCAAATTGCTCTTGCTGTAATTTCATGGCAAATGTCAGTCACGTGGCATCAGCGCGTTTTTACAACAGCGGTTTGATGATTGCACTAAGCTATATCACATTCTGCATTGTCAAAATTCATACAAACGTCCTGGGGCAACTGGTGAGTAACACCGTTTCAACGCCAATTTTTACACGCATTTGACGCTTTGAACCCTGGCTAACATGCTACGGGTATCCCACTGATGGTGCCGCGAGCTCATGCAGCGCTGTCAAAAGCAATCCATGCATTAAAGTACTATTAGAAAAGCGATTTCAATCATCATACAGTAACCAGTAACCATCATACAATAGCCCAGCTTTTTGGCCGAGACGCAGCCTACGAGAGGTGACAGCACAGTTGGCTTTCGTTGTCACTAGTTCTTTGACTTTGGCTTGGTGAGTCCCGGGTTTGTTAGCGCACTTGCCTCCCATGCCGGAAATAGAGGCCAGTTAGTAGAGCTGTGCGAGTAAACCTCACTCCCCTGGCCTCAAGTGGCGCACTAGCGACTGACGCTAGCGGCTGCGGTCTTTAGCATACTTGTTAGAGCACCCGCCTCCCTTGCCGGAAACCCCGGCTTGAATTCCACTCGGAGCGGTGCGAGTAGAGCCGGAGGGGTTACATACACTCTTACTGTATGTCAACAACCTAATTTGTTACTATTTTTATTTTTTCCTGAGGAATTTTTAAGAGAAACATCTGAGAACATCTCAGCGACCTCTGAGCTATAATATAAGGTCAATAACCAATAAACTTGCAGCTTAAAAGTCATGAACACTTTTGTGTCTGTGCCTGGTTTTACAACTCCAATCAAAGCTTTTAAACCTTCCTATGTTGTTATTACTTGAAAAGTGATTGCATGGGAGTCATGGATTATTACAACTTCTGTGATTTATACGAATGCAAGTGACACACACACACACACAAATAGGCACACAGCTTATTTGGCCGTCCACATTCATGTTGCTAGGAAACAGAGTTTTCCATGAAGCTTTTTATTATTTTAGCGATATTGTTTATTTTCATTATTCAGACTTCAATGGTTGTATCGGAGAGCAAAAAGAAAAAAGAAAAAAGTAAATTATTTACTGACATATCACATATGAATGTAGAAGCTTCCCGTTGACTGACATATGGGACAAAAAATACAGCTTGGCACTTGTGAATCAGATGAATGCCCAGCCAAATTAAATGTTAAGTATGCAATAATCATTCTTTGGTTAGGGAGACATTTAGAGACAAATCATTTTGCAGAGTTCATGCAGAAAATAAAAGTAATGCTCACCCACACAACAGGAAATAAAATTCTGGATGGAGCTCATTACCTCTGATTCCATCCGGGCCCTTCAGGTCATACTGCATGTGATTACACTAATTTCTAATGCTGCCGCCAATCAGCCGTATTCCTCATATTTTCCACAGTGTACTGAGGGCGCATCATAATACAAGATCTTTTTCTTAACCAGGTCATTTAGATGTCTGTCACAACTATATGAAAGTTACACATTGAGGCTCCTGCTGTTGTGTTTCTCACAACCAAGTGATTACTGTATATCAGGTAAACAACGCAAATTCTCATTCATATGGATGATTAAGAATGAACAATATTTAATCTATAATTTAACATTGTTGTTTAGTTTTTGTAGTTTGTCACGTTCCAGACTGTAATTTCTCAATTTATTTGAGCAAACACGAAGGACATACTTATATAGAAGCACATGTAACACAGAAAAATATGCATCAAAAGGTTGGTGTGGAGAAACCCCCCACCTCTTCCTCCTTTTAAAGTGATGACAAATTGCCCTCTCTGTGTTTTAGTGTGAGCTGCAGTCTGCGGTCAGCTTGACAATGCAAAATAAAATTCGCTGTTATGATCAGCTCACATTAGTGTGCATGATTAGATACTACCAAGACAAAAAAGCTATTACAAACTGTCTGATATAACCAATATAACCACATTTTATTCAACCCCATTTGTATTGTATTAAGCAGCCATTTTGTTTTTCTGGTGTTGCTAATACCAGCATTATCTAAAAATTATGCCGAAATATTTATTTATTTATTTTACAATTTGTATGATGGTGATGACATACCATGTCCTTTACAATCAAAATATAACATAATTGCATTAAATTATTTTTAAAAAATCTATAAATAATGATGGTAACACTTTTTAAACACAGTTTATGGTCCAATTCTCACTATTAACTTATTACACTCACGCTGTTTGTGAAATTGCGTCTCGTAGAAAGTTTTAAAATGACTGATTTGATTTTATAATCTGTGTAGATTAATTTACTAATATTAGCATGCATATTACTAGGATATTGGCTGTTATTAGTACTTATAAAGCACATATTAATGCTTTATTCTGCATGACCATATTTTAAATCTCTTAATCCTACCCAATACCCAAACTTAACTACCTTACTAACTATTAATAAGCAGTAATTAGGAGTTTATTGAGGCAAAAGTCATAGTTACTGGTTAGTTAATATTGAGAATTGGACCATAATCTAAAGTGTGACCATAATGACAAAAGGTAACAAAACATCTCTGAAACCGTATAAAAGAGGTGTCACTTTTTAAATAAGTAATAATATAGCAATATAAAAGATCTCTCAAGAATCTGTGCCTGACATTTGGATCTCATTCCTCGTAATCGCTTTTCAAATGTTTCCACAGATCTGTAGATCTTAAACCGGCTGTAATCAGGGTCACCAGTGATGTGAATAAAGAAGGGACGCTCTCCACCGCTTTGGATCATTTGCATAATATTAATGAGTGTGTATCTGGGTTACAGGTATTACTTCTCTTTGGCGCTAATGAAGGAGACAAACAGCTTCCTGAAAGCCTAATGATGGCAGTCATACAGCCAGAGGCAAATCACTACAGACTATGCAGTCTCATAGGATGCTAACTGAATCCTGTCTAGTCCAGCTGCTAGTTAACAATGGATGGACTGTTTATTGATTACTGCTAGTTACATCTGGCCAGCAATGACAGAAATCACCCTTGCATATATGGTATAAATAACATCAGCGAAGAAGGGTACATCAAATGAAGTGCAAAACAATAATTTAGTTCAGTTCTGCACGTAACAGGTGTTTTTTCCCCTCCTAGACAGAAGTCATTAAAAATAAAGCAGCTCATATTTTAGGAGCAGCTGTGATAAATAGACATGTTTGGTTGCTATAGAAACCTCGAGGTTCATATATGCCCATCATTACGTTTGGCTTTGAAATCAGTCGAAAAGGAAATAAAAACAAGACAGACCGAGAGGACGGATGAAAAACAATCGACTTTGTTTACCTAGTGAACCCATTCACCACATACATGTCTTTGGACATGACTTTGATCATATAGTAGTGAATGGTCATGTGACCCAAGACCCAAAAAGTCACATGCATGCTCAAAGTGATGTCTTTACGGGTGTTTAGAGCAGTAAACATGTCCAGATAGGGTAGAAAAACATGTTCTGTTCTTGTAGCAATGGTGGAGAACATTTTAGTCGTATCACATTTATAGCCTCTGGTTTCTTTGCCTTTTCGTAAAGATCAAACTGACTTTATCGTTCTCTTCTAACCACAGAGACCAAACCACTTTTATCTTTGCTGCTTGGAAATTGGGTTAAAAAACCCTGGCCTGAATGAAAAAGAAAAGGCCTTGTGATACCGCTTTGAGACAGAAAGGTAATTGTTGCATGATCCGCACAAAGGCCTTCTTGTACTGAATTGTTAACACCGATAAAATTGAAATGTGATAGAGCAAGGTGTCGAGATTGAGTCATTATAAAAGCATGAATATACTATAAATGTAGTAGGCGTTCAAGAGCTAATTGAGTCACTGGCCTCTTCATGGACATCAGACATCCCACCATCTGTTAAGATCTGGGGGAAGTTAATAGATCAATACAAAACTCTAAACATTCAGAACATTGAAGCGATAGCCTCCGTTTGTTTTTGTGTTGTATTAATCTCTGCTGTATCACTCTAAAAAATAATGTTGTTAAAGCGACCAATGACCATGAAATCGAACTTTATGGGTGCAATTTCTCTCCTGTATTTTTTGAGACCGGTTGGGATAGGACATATTGAAGTGCTCATCCTTTTCAACTCGCCTTTAATTCACAAACCTGGTAAATCCACACTTGACAGGCTAATCATGGATGAAAACCACAACGACATTTTCAAAATGAATAAACTACAGCCACTTCCTCAGTAACTAATTGGTGGTTGGGAAAGGAAATTAATCAACAAACCATGATCTGCTGCTGCTTCTAGTTAAAGGCAGATAGTAAATTATGTGCACACTACTGTTCAAAAGTCTGGGGTAAGTTTTTTGTGAGTAAGTTATATATATATATACATAATTCTTTATGAAGCTGGAACTATGTATTGTAAAAAGCACAGACTCTAAAAAATTGGGTCGAACTTTGGGTCAAATATGGACAAACTCAGCCATTGGGTTACATTTTTAAATTACAATTTTAACCCACCGTTTGGGTTTGTCCATATTTGACCCAAAATTTGGATAAAACAAACCAGCATTATTAAGAGTGCAATACATACAAAAACAAATTGAATTGATTTCATGGTTCTTTGAACTATTCTCTTCTTTAGAAAATATATAATAATAATAAAGGCTATATATTTATACTGGTGCTTTAAAGCAGTGTTTTTCAATCATTGGCTGTGTTCCACTTCACTTTTAAACATTCTAAAGTAAATTATAATAAAGAAGTTTGTTAAGCAGTGTCAGGTTTTAAAAGCCTTTTCGTTTTTTAACGGGTTTTGATGGTCTTCGGGGTCTATTGGACCCCAAATGACTTTTGCTCAAATTAAAAAAAATGTTCTCTTTGTCCAAATGGTTTGAAACTTTCTACGGCTCTCAACACTTTCTAGATCTACAAAAAAAAAAAAAAAATTTTTTGATATCTGTTTTTATGTTGGCGTGACAAAAATAGTCACACTCGTGGTCTTCGGGGTCTATTGGACCCCGCAATCAAAATAGACAAAATAACATCATCAAAATCAGAAACAACGCAGAACACATAGACAGAAATGACAGAAATAAAGTGGCACACTTCCAATAATGCAAAAAACATCCACAATCCAAAATTATCATGCTCACCACAGGCGCACACACACACACAAACACACACATAAAGAGGAATACATTTATACAGGAATACATACAGACTATAAAAACTGTTCTCTTATCATTTGTAAAATAAAATAATCTAAAATGCAGAACCACCAAAAAAATTAATTGGTAACACTTAGACGCATTGAAAATGTGCGCACACACACATACACACACACACACACACACACACAGACACACAAACACACACACACAGGAATACATTTGTAAGGCTATAAAAAGTCTTATAATTTGTCAAATAAAATCATACAAAATGAAGAACCACCACAAAAATAAATTGGTGACACTGTACACATAAAAATAAAAATAAAATGTACACACACACACACAACAACAAACACAACAGTGAAGTGCCAAACCTGCTCCAACCCTGTCTGCAGAAGTCATGCGGTTTACCATGCATAGTGTTTTTTCAGTACAAAAAATGCTAAATTTTGACAAAAATTATTTTATTTTTGTTATAATTGTGATTTTATAATATTTAGATATGAATCCAACTGAATCCAACTTTAGAAACTAAATCTTTCAGTAATTCAAATAGCAAAAAGCATATAATGGAGCTCTATAGCCATCTAGTGGTTAAAGTGATTTATTACAAATTTTAACCTGTATTTTCCAAAAAATGGGCAAAAATCTTACATTAAACCTTGTAAAATTATCCATGGTATCCCCAGGAATGAAAGTTAGAAATCTGGGTCTTTTATAAAGTTTATTTAACATAAAATGCTGTTTTTTTGTAAAAATCCTATTTAATTAAATATTTATTTATTTATTTATAGAAATAAAAATAAAAATCATAAATTCTCCAAAAACTGCACAAATGTTGAGTAAAAACATTAATAAACAGAGTAAAATTATATTTGTTAAAAAAAAAATATATTGTTCGGTTAAAAAATTAAATGTTGTTGTCTGGGGTCCAATAGACCCCGAAGACCACGAGTGTGACTTTTTTTTGAAGACCATCAGAGGGTTAAGAATGTGCTCTCATGGTACAGACTCACCTGTGTACGACGGTGCCAGAGCGGCGTGCGAGCGTCGGGGGACTCCCTCCAGCGCTGGTGCTGGCCGGTGGCTCCCTCCTGGTCCTCAGGGACTGGCTCCTCTGCACCTGCCTGAGCACACTGCTCTTCAGATCCAGCAGCGTCGACATGCTCGTTCACTGTCTGCAAAAAATATCACACACTGCATCAGCTACGCCGTAGGAGAGGAGGAAAGGTGACAGAATGAGGGGACGTGTGGCCATTATCAGAGAGCGCTTTTCATAAAGGCGGGAGCGGGCGAAAACAATTAACCCAGCGTCCACCTCTCAGGCCGACCATTGGCTGTGCTCGCAACAGGCACGATGAGTAATTACAGGCATCATCCCTCCTTCTCGTAATCCAGTTATAAACACGCTTTGCATAGGGCACATGCGGCTGCTGTCCAGTGTTAATTGACGTACGTGTCAGGCACATTTGTCTTCGGCCACAGAAAGCGGTCATCTGTGTGAGAAGCGAAGCCTGCAATTACTCTCAATGTCAAGACGGCGGCAAATTTTTCACCCGTCAGCTCAGATGTGGTGCAGATGGAGATTGTGAGAGTTCGGCAGAGGCTCTTAATACGGTTATGACTGGAACCACAGGCTTAAACTCTAGGCCCTTAACCTGAGGAGTATTGAGAGGTGAGAACAGCTACTTCTGGGTAGAGACTCACTGGGTATATGATTCACTAGTGAGCCACATTCAGTCACATCTTTGGGAAAAGCAACGGCTCTATTCAGAGATAGAATCAAGGGGGGGCGGGGGTTAGCGTAAGAGACTGGCAGAATGAGTGAAGGAGAATAATTTTGATTGAGATGTCACATGCAGATGTACAAATAATTCTTTCAGCTCATGACAGTTTGCCTTTGTCAAATCTCTAAATGTTACGAGGAGGAGTTCTGAAGCCCACTGTCATATCAGTTGTTTTCTATGCAATGACTCTATGTTTACTTGGAGATCTAGCGTGTCCCTGGTGCATTCATAATACTACATCGGCATGCTTTTGGAGTAGGTATATTTTTCTGAAGATTTAGCTTTTTAAATCACCGTAGACTAGTTTGGACCAGTTTATTTTGCAACATACATGCTGGTTGTTGCATTCCAGCTTGACCAAGTCTTGGATACGATCAGCCAAAATAGCATGAAGGTGCCTCAAAATGCCTTGTACTTGTGAAGAAGATGCAACAAACTGGTAATTTATGCTGGTTACAAGTTTAGCTAGTTCAGGCCATTTGCAGGGTTGTTTTGAATCGAACCCAGCTGGGAAAAAAAAAAACATCTTAGCCTAAGGATTTTCAATCCTGCTTCTGGTGGACCAACTTCCTACAGATTACTGAAGACCTTGATTAGCTGGTTCAGATGCGTTTAATTGGGGCTGGAGCTAAACTTTGCAGGATAGTGGCCCTCCAGTAGCAGGATCGGACACCCCGTCTTAGCTGGTTGCTGAACTTAGCTGGGCGCTAAAGGATGCTAAAGACTGCAGCCGCTAGTGTCAGTCGCTAGCACGCCTCTTGAGGCCAGGGGAGTGAGGTTTACACACGTACAGCTCTTACTAGTCTATACGTCCGGTAAGGCCCTGATATATTTCAAGCGAAATCGAAGAACGAACTGATGTGACGTCATTTCGGACAAAAACAGGGCGAGACGAAGTTCTTTTGGGAGTTCGAAACAACTTGCCAAAGCGAACTTTTCTAAACACCTTCGTACTACCATTGGTCCATGGCGATACCTAATTGGTAGGTGTGCACTGAGGCTCCGCCTTCTTTCACATGGAAATCTTTTCTGGTTCATTTGGTCTGTGCAGTCGGTGAAGGTCAGACGTCTGTGATGAACACTGGAGAGCTGCTTTACAGTTGAAAATGAAGTTGTACTTCTGATGAAACGAGACACTGACACTGTTTTTCATGTTTAATATGGTAAAGCTGCTTGATTCTAAGATCTATTGTATAAAGTGATATATAAATAAGCGTGGCGTTACTTTACTGGAGTGCCGTAGAGCTTGTGCAAACGTCCACATCGCTACTCTCAGATGCTTTTCTTATGCTTTATTAAAGTACTTTTTCTGTTTTCTCAATTTTGTTGCGTGTTTATTTTGTTATTGAGAGGAAAGCGCATATTTACATATTCATCTAACCGTTACTCTCAGCACTGTGGGTGGAGTCAGATGTTCGATAACAGTATATTGCTGGTCACCCTCCTAAACCTAACCCCCCTAAACCTCAACCCCCTAAACCTCACTCCCATCCGGGTTACGGCACCAAATGTAACCGGTCCTACTAGACCCACTTCAAGCATGATTCGAACCGAGGTCTCCAGCGTGGGAGGCGCGCGCGCTAACAAGGACGCTAAAGATGGCAGCCGCTAACATCAGTCGCAGGCCTCTTGAGGCCAGAGGCATGAGGTGTACATGCACAGCTCTAACTGGTCTGCGTCCATTACATGAACACAACAAACTCATGCATAAAACATGCAGCTCGCTGCTAGAAGACGGCTGACAAATGTAAACAATGTCTTCTAAAGCCGGCTTAAATTATTGAACATGTTTGAAAGCCTCTGACAGGATGGAATTATAGTATACAACTAAAAAAATTGGACTCTGTTTCCATACACAACATGATTTTCTGTGAAATATGTTAACTTAAATCTGCAAATTGGCTCTGACTTTTGGCAATTAGCGTCAACTTGTGGTGATATAGTGGTATAGTGTATTCCAGCCTTTGGTCTGGGTTAAGATCATGTCTGGTTTCTCTCAGCTTGATTAATCCTGCAAGACATGAGGAGAGGATGCGTTTGCTTTTCACCTTCCTTTAATCTGACCAGACGTGCATTAAGAAATGTCAAAAAATGGGCCAAAGCAAAGCAGTCTATCTGAGTCTCAGCACCTTTCTCGACTCCCTCCACAAAGCAGACTCCATCAGTCGCTGTGCTGGAATCGAGCATAATGCACATTGAAGGGCACCGCAGTGCATTCACCTGAATTCTCAGCTCTTACTGGTGGCAATTAGCACCAGGCCACCGAGCAGCTGCTTCCCAGGTGAACACATTTCAATTACGCACTCCGCCACCTGAATTGAATGTCACTCCGTCGCAGTCATCAGCTCCAATGAAAGGCGAGAACTGACATGCTACCAAACACAAGACAACAGCTGCCAAGGGAGCGTTGCCATAGCCGAGAGCAGGAACATCGGCTCCTTCTCACCAGGTCATCCCCGCTGAGCCGCTGTCCCTCGCAAAGGCTCTTGGGCCACGTGAATGACACCACTGCTCAATAGAGACGGTAAGCCTGGCAGTCAAAGGCTTCTCGGCTGGGGACGGAGGGGTCTCTATGGTAACGGTTGAGCAAGAGGAACCGCCAATGCAGGTACACAGGATTCAACAAAAGCTGCACAAATCACGCTCTTCTTTTGCTTATATCACCTTTTGTCGGGGCATTTAAGCTAGCAACAGTGACCAGAGGATTCTGGGAAAGATTCAACATCATCTTCTATTTCTAAACTCGCAAGTAAAAGTTAAGAGCGCCACCAGCAGATAAGCAATATTGCTGATATGCTTCTCTCCTCAGCTTCAGGTTTATCGATTTCAATTTCTCCAGTTGCTACCAAATTGTTTTATTGATTTCATAATCTTCTTTTACATAGATTCCCACTCTCATTCATATACAAAGGCTGAACGGCTGCTTTTGCATATGGATTTTCATTCTCATTCATAGAGATGAGTTAACCTTCTGATCTTTGTCAAGCAAAATGAGGCAGGGCTGCTGTATAATGCTTTCATTCAGTCTGACACACAATCCTCACCAGTGCCTATTCCTCAACCTTCATTTATTTGTGGCAAATTCTTTCTGAAAAGATATGCCATCCAAGGAAGACCTTTCAGACTACAATGAGGCTTTCCAGGTCAGTCTGTGTCTGTTTTATGTGAGATGTGAGCCTCCACTAGCCATATGTCACCAAATAGACCATGTTGTATGATTCTGGCATCATCAGATAGCAAATCAAGTTCTGTATTGCATTACTTTCGAGCTATTTCAACATAAATCATATGTGCCAGGAAACTCTGCATGCTCTTTGACACTATTTCCTATTTAGTCTATTGCTCTCTGCCCACTATTCCAACAGAAACACTGTTTTCATAATAATTTATGATGGCAGGCCCTGTGATTGTCATCGACGCAATCACTGCTCTCTTCTCAAACAATGAATGAATAAGCACTGGATAAGCACTGAGAGACGGCCCATAACCGTGTCTCCAGTATTTCATAAATTGAAGAAATGTCAAGTGTCCTTCTCATTATGAAGCTCTGAATGGTGGGGTAAAAGGTTACCTGTAAGGGTGGAATTTTTTTTCACTTCAATAATGAAATGATATACACATATATTTAATAATATAACCTGCCTATAGCCATAAAGTAATCTAATCAAACCAGACCCACAATTCTTTCCCAAAATGTGTCATCTTTATTAGTTGTGTGGGTGTGGAAAAGCCTAAGTTTTTGTCATATTTTCAACACACTTTGTATTGTAATGTTTACTCGTTCTCCCTGTTACCTGGACCAAGAAATTCAGGGTTATTTGTTAGCAAAAGTCTGGAGGCAATGCCTCCATCGCACTACGATTGGATATGATTGGTTTGTGCACCTCTCGTTTTCGTGCACGTTCGCGAATCGGTCTTAATAAACGAAATGATGGCGTTAATGGAAAGACTAATTAAAAAGTAAGTAAACAACTCGGCCACTTAGATATCATCGCTTTATGTCACATCAAAATCAAACTTGAAATGGCCTGAAAACAAGATGACTGTGGGGGGTTTTATTGAGCAATCAATTTGGGAAAATTAAAGGTACATCTTCGTGTCTGTGACAGACTTTACCGAGTATAAGTTATAAGACTATTAAAAAGAACAGCTGAACATCAGTTCACAAATAAAATATATTGTTTAAATTGTTACTGCCTTTAGTTATTATTTTGGAATAAATATAAAAATGTGTAAAATCAATAACTTGATAAGATTCATACTTGGTTTTAATAAATAGCACATTGATTACACAGGCCTAGTTAATGTGAAAGAAAAATACAAAATAGAATTGTATTTTTGTTTTTTGATGTAGTTTATTTGACCAGGAAAAAGTGACAACATTAAGTGTAACTAGGACATGAATTTACAGTTGATTTATAAAAAGATAACCGTGAGGACTTTGCCTCCTCATTTCAGAACACCACTGCCGGCCATTGAAAAAAATATTATAATACTTTCCACAGATTGTCTTTTAGCAGAAGCTTATTCGCATAAAAAGACTTTAGACAGAGGTAGATTTCTAAATTGCTTATGTAGGCCTATAAGTCAAAAGGAATATATTTCTGGTTGGATGGGAATGAATTACTTACTAGTTACTACTATTGCTGGGCTGTGGTGGGGGTCCTAAGACAAAAAAGGTTAGGAAACACTAATACAGGGCAGGTAACACAGGGGAGGAACCGGGGCACATATCATTACAATCTAGAAGTCGATAAGACCAATAATCCTCCAGGCTGTGATAAAGGTGTATGGGGCCATCAGGGGATCTATGCCAGCTTATTCTCCACTAGGCCAATCTGCAGTGTTGATCAACGTTAACGTCAAGCATAGTATCGCAGAGACGTTTCACAATTGGGATCGATCTGACTCGAAGACCCATTGGTCTCTCTAAAATGAAACTAAATAAGAATAGCTATAGTTCTGTCTGTCCAAGATGCATTTGAGATGTTTACAGGCATTTACACTCACCATGTGATGGAACAAATCAGATAGACCTCCAGTGACAGTCTTTTACTCTGCGTGTGTTGTTTAACTGGATGCTGAACAATGACAGTTAATATTCGCCCTGTTCCAAAACCTAGTGAGCTACTTCGTTGCCTACATAGTAACTTGCCTCAAAGGCAGCATCCTATAATCATCATGGCACCTCAAATGATTTAAAAAACTCTCCACATAAGCCACGCACACACTACAAGACAGAAAATGTCTCCCTGCGTGCACTCAAAAAGACTCCTGTCATGGTGGTGCACACACACTATACAAGTGATCGTTGACTAGGTGCGTAAATTGCGAGATTGTTCTTCTCCCTGATCCTTGAACACATTTTGCTCGCATACAAACGGGATGGCTGATTCTTGACAATATGTCAACAACAACATGCAGTCATCTCACAAGTCAGCTCAGTAGATGAACTTCAGCGGATGGCGTGCACTACGATCTGTGACTTCTTGCTGCAAACCAGTCATCAGCTTAAATCAATCAAAATCACTTTGAGTCCTACACTGTGTTTTTAGCTATAGGCAGCAACACAAATAGCGCTCTGAATAGGAGACTTGACGCACACAATTGATTTCAATAGAGTTTGACATTGTTGCTGAGGTAACACTGCAATATTCTTATGCATAAATAATGCAAAGGACTGAAATTTTGAGTAAAATATTACAAAATGTTGTTTTTTTTATTATACATTTCATTTTTATTTATTTGTAATGGAACCATTTGTCCAATTGACTTTAAAAAATGGCATGCAGTGTTTTTGTCCAAGTTGTCATCATTTTCTATGAGGATAATTACATATATGGCCGCCATTGGCCAATCAAATACAAAGTTCTGTCATAAAACTCTAGATGGCGCAGGCTAATAGATCCTTAACTAAATCTGCTTGCAATCACATCATTCTCTAGGGCACAGGTGATTGGTTCCTGCTGAATCAGTAGCCAATGAACTCACTGCTCAACCTTCAAATACTGGGTCAGCATTCGCTGTAGCAGTACAGCATGCTTTCAGAAACCCTCCACCTTCCCCAGCTCCACCTGTATAGATCTGCTACGAGTAATTAATGTATGTTATATTGTGCAGCAGCAGCAGCAGCATGCAGTGTATGTATTGGCAGTAGCAAGTCCCGTACTTCCTCTGCAGCAGCAATAACAGCAAAAGCAATAACCTACAGCAGCAGCAGCAGCGTAGCAGATCTATTCCGCCAAGACCAAACATTCAACATAGTTTTTTTTTTTAAGTAGCCAAAGGATCCACACAATGCTGCACTGAAATTTGGCCAAACCAAGGCATCTTAGGAAGCAGCTTAATTTACGATGCTTAATTTTTTAAAAAGAGCAATTTAACTGGTTTTCTTTTGGACACTTTGTTATACAAAACTTAATTATGTACATTACACCATGATTCTACTTTTTGTCCACTGCTCTTTGCATACTGAAAATAACAGAAGTAAGATAATGGGTCAGTTTCTGAGGAATTTTTTCCTCCATTGTCAGTCAATCTAGACAAAAAAACAAAACAAAAAAAAACACCTGCGCCCTCTGAAAGAGTGTTTAGAGATAGAGTGTTTGTCTGCTAAAGGGATAGTCCACCCAAAAAATTTAATTTCTGTCATCATTATCTCTCACCCTCATGTCATTCCAGACCCATATGACTCTTTCTTCAGTAGAACAAAAAGCTTGACAATGGCTGTTAAGCTCCATAACAACAACAAAAAAACTATATTTCCAGGCTTCTGCAACCATATGATAGTTTTGTGGTTCTCTGGTTCAACTGACTTTTCAGTGAATAATGCCTTAAATTTCAGTTTGTTCATCACACAACGCTTTACATGGCTAGAATACAAGACTGATGCATTGTATGGTGCATTTTGGGACCTTATCAGGAATTATGATATCTCCTTATCTCATCATAATGAAGTGAAGATTCTGCAACAATTACAGATTTGGAATGAGATGAGAGTGAGTAAATGATGACAAATTTCTTTTTGTTTGAACTATTACAATTTATACAATTAATACAGAAATTTTCCAGTTGTCAGGCTGTGTAGTCCACTTCATAATATCATTGGAAATTTACCTTGCTGCTTATTTCATGTGACAGAATAAAACAATAATATTACAGAATTATTTGAACATTTACGGTCATGGTTTTAACAGGGCCACTGTTAGAATAAGAGCGGAATACATTTAAGTACTCAAATCAACAGCAAATTTCAAGCTGCCTTTTTAAATTAGGCAGAAATCTGTCACTCTACTAAAGTGGAGCAGCTGATTATTGGGTGAAATAAAGGGTAAATGATGACGAGTCGTCCTGATTTTAGAGACTGATGAAAAATGGATGGACATTTGCAAGCCAACAGCTCAAATAAAATACAATTTAACTTCAAAATCAAAGGCCCTCTTAAACTCCAAAACAGCATCTGACAGCAGCACATTAAAATACAGTCGCTGACTCGCTGCAAGAAAAGTAAAACAATTCCTCTTGTCTTTCTCTAGCAATACTGATATATTCACAGCAGCTCACAGAAAGACAGATGAGAGAATGGAGTGCTGTCTTTCACCTGTGGCAGGAAGCTCTGCTCACACGTCTGCTCAAGCCTTCTCTATGGAAAAAGAAAGTCGTATTTTCCATCTTGATACTTCAATCTTATATACGATATTTCTGAATTCTCAACAATTTATTAAGTGATTTTTACAATGAATACAAGAGATAAACATTTATTCAAATCACAGAAAATGTACATTTTAACATATCTAAATTATTTTCCACTCACATTAATTTCACTAAGATCATCAAAGTTGTTATTTAAACCACTGTTACGAATAAACTCCACCTCATCTAACTATCTTAGTCCATTTTGCCATTTAATTCTAAAGGTTTTTTTTATTTTTTTTTATTTTTTGCATTGAACTGAAAAGTTTTTTGTGCCATGTTTAAATATATATATAGACTTGATTTATAATTTGCTTCTTGGATTGTCAACCTTCTCTTCTGTCTATATGTGTTGTTGTCTTGGAAACTAACTCCCTTGTGCACCATTGCACCGTCAACACATTAGGGGAGGTGGGGGGTAAAATAAAATGTTCGCATTTGGATGAAAATACTTATAGGCATTCTAAGTTATCCAACACACGTCTTTCAACTATTCCTGCATTATTTCTACTTTTGGTTGCTAAAAACCCACACACATTTTACATTTCTGATTTGAAAAAAAAAAAAAAAAAAGATTTTTTTTTTTTTTAGTGTGGGGCTGTTTTATAATTCATTATAATTTACAATATGGACAATTGAATGTGATATGGAACAAAACGTAATTATGTACATTACACCATGATTCTACTTTTTGTAGAGTACCCCCCACAAGCTTTCATTGTCAGAAAAAAAAGCTAAAAAAAAAAAAGAGCTGCGCCCTCTGAAAGCTACTTTGCCACCTATAACATCTGTTGAGACATAGCTACAGGTGTTCAACTACTATAAGACATAAACACAGATCTGAAAGAATCTAAAAAAAAAGGTAGCAACATTAAATCAAATGCTTAAAAATTTGGTAATTCTTTAATGTAACGAAAACGCAGTTCAAACACACAAAAAGCCATTATGCAGACTAAAATACAAATATATTGCGATTTAGTTAAACAGAAATCCTGCAACAACATGAGGGAGGTATAAAGCAAGACTAAACAACATAATACACTGACTTATACTCACAGAAAATAGATTAAGCTAGTAATATTTCCCGCTCATGCTTATTAGACTATAATTCCCCGTGTTAAAATAATGACTATATTTCAGGCAGCACAATGCACGTATAAATCCATATAAATGCGAGCATCTCACCTGTGGATTTCTCATTCACTGTTGTGCGATGCGCGCGCGACTGTTTCCGTGCGTCTCAGACTTTTCTTCTCCCATCGAAATCTACGCAACTGGTTGGTGGTATATCTCTTTAAGACGGGAGATGTCAACTAAGCAATAAACGTTAATTTGTCCTCATCTGATGACAGGAAAACGTTTTAATTTCTCCGAGACGTTTCCGTCTGCTCTCGTGCGCACCGGTATAATCCATATATGGTGAAGGGAAGTGCAAGACTACTTTGCATGCCTCGAGCTGTTGCTGAGGGGCTGTCAGCCGCTTTGCCAAGAAAGACCGTGTTTTATACTATTACAGAACAAGAGCATATTTTATTGTTATGGGTAGAGCAGGTACTATAACATTAAATTCATATCAGAGACTTACATGCAAAACCAAAAACATCAGGTAAAACCTACAGAAAGTGTGAATACAGCAAGTCAGCTGCTTTATATAGAGAATAAAAGATTCTCTATAATAGTTGCATGAGTATTGCCTGCCAAACAGATGAATATCACAATTTGGACAGCCTACAATTTTACAAATCAGCCTAATAATTGACTCTCCCTTAACTGTGGGTTTTGCATGCTGTGCCATTGCATAACTTGGGCAAATTTCACAAAATCTCCCAAAAAAACTACAGGCTATTGTTTTCAGAGCTCACAGAAAGAAGGCCACAGCCAAGACTTGGCATTTATGTAGGTCTTCTCTATTTTGTTCCAATTAGACAAACCAGTAGGAGGAGGTGCTACCCTGCAGACAGTAGATCTGAGACATTTATTAGTATGAGTAAAACAGAAGCGTGGACCCGAGCTTCCAAACAGTGCGGTGACTCATACTGTCACAGACCAAACGTGTGAGAGCCTTGTGATCATGGACATGTGTGTGAGAATATGATGAAACATGATGTTTTTAGTGCTTGGAGCAAGGGAAGAAAGCAAAGGACATTGAGGATGAAAATTGCCTCCACTCTCAGATGTTTTGTTTTGCTTATTCTTTAGTGTTCTATCTTTAGAGATGTATTTAAATGTGCACATGTGACAGGCTATAGATGGGGTGTTCTTTACAATTAGCCCACTTTCTGATTAATATATAGGCTGCTTTTATTGAGCTGTGGTTATTGATTACTGGTCTTTCAACATGGGAAACTAGATTAGAAATAGATTAGTGTCAAAATACCTATTGGAGTAGCCAACGTCATCCTCAACAGGCAAATCTGGCAAGTCAATTCAGGAAATTAAAACGCAATCTTTGCCAAATGCCAGTTGTTAATTATAAACGCATCCCTCGGGTCTTTAGAGACACGGGAAGTCATTCACTACCCTCCTCCTCGTTACATTTGTTTATAGATAGACATCAACCTTCAGAGTATTCCTCAATCAATTCAATATAAACAATATAACATGAAAAAAATTAGAATGCAATGCCTGTTTTCCCATTCATTTATATTTCTTCTGCACAACAATAATTGAATCTTTGGTGACTGAATAGGTGCAATTCACCTTTATTCCACAAGGTGGCAATGTTTGATACAATGATGAAGTGACATTTCACTCTTAGGGTCCTATTGTAACAATCTAAGTGCATGGTCTAGGGTTGGATCCCAAATGGCACACTCCGGCCTTGTGGTCCTCCTTCGAGTTCACACTTGGTGACGTCAAGAAGTGCAGGCGAGTCCACGCGAGAGTGTATTTTGGGACAGGCTTGATGACATCATGCCACCGAAAGTCAAACAGCCACGAAACTCCTCCCCTCATTTATCTGATTGGGCGTTCGCAACTTCGCAATGATTCCTGGGTAGGTAACTCGTGTGGAGGGTGCGAAACAAAGTGCCTTCGCCGAAGTCCGCATCGAGGGCACAAAGGCGGCGCTGGCGAGCACACTTCTGAGCGCTGAAATGACAAATGGGACACGGACTCGTACACTTGGCGAGCACGCGCAATTTAAGGCCACGGGACCGCGAGTCCACATGAAGTGTGCCATTTGGGATCCAGCCTAAAGCGCATGGCGCAAGTGCACTTAAGGCATGTCCGAATACACTTTTGCTAGTTTAACGACGGGAAAAACGGTCACATGATCTAAAAGGCAGAGGTATAAAGTCCAGGTTCAGAAGTCCTCCTCAGTATTTTGTTCCAATCACCTGAATTTGCTAATTAGCACAGTTTTTCAGCCAGAACTAATTAGTGAAATCAGCTGGCTGAGTTCATGGATGGAATGAACAAATGGCAGGATTTTTACTTTCTGACCCCTAGACTTTACACCTCTGCTAAAAGCGTTGTCCCTATTCTCTTAATGAGTAATGGGTGTGTTTTGGGCGTAACATGAAATAAACCAAGCAGAGTCTTATCTCCCATTCCCTTTAAAAGCCAGTTGCGCTCGCACCATGGCGGATTGCTATTTATGGTGGAATTTGCAAGCAGAAAGACTGAACGCGTCTCCAGAGCACAAACGGATCTGCTCGTGCGCGAGGTTAAAGCGTGCAAGCAGACCATCTATAGGACAAGCTGGATTCCACAATATCTTTTTGTACACAATATTGATTTTTAACATTGTAACCCTTTTATTTTTAATGTTTGGCTAGTTTGTGTGGTGCTGCGCGTCCCTGTGTAATAAGCAGGGTGAACGCGCGTTGTGGACCCGCCTATAGGCCCACAATACTAACAACGTGCCGCAGGACGTGAAAATGATAACTGCGTTGGGCTGAAACTAGCAAAAAACACTTGCGCCGCGCTTGGCGCTGCATTGCGCCGGGTGTATGATAGGGCCCATAGTTACTGCATGCAGAAAACAAAAGAATAGGAAGTATCATCAGCAAAACTTGAGATCACTCAGCAAGTGCGATTGCTGAATGCAATCAAATATTAGTGTCTCTGTCACTTGATGGTGGATCTGGTGAAGCAGCTGTCAGTGATCAAAATATTGATTTTGAAGATGTTGAAAATTATAGTTTTGAGAATGTTTGTGATTGCGAATATCACTGCTCTGACGAGGACAGTGATGATGATGATGATATAAAATATCTCCTCAAACTGAACCCTTCCAAGCTCCAAGGAAACAAAATATGCGTTATTTAATTCTTCTGTAATTGTTAGTCTAATATCAGGAGAGTTTTATATTATCGTGACAGGTAGATGCAATAATGCAATAATGATTGGCGAAACATACATGCATTTAAGGGTTAACATTTAGATTCAATGGAGAGGAAATAGAGACATTAGTCGAATTTTCTGTAAAAAAAATTCCCTCAGAAAAAAACCTTCACACAGGTCTTTAAACAAAATCTCTAAACAAAACATTTTCTTTAAACAAAATCCCAAACTCTGCTCTGATTTGCTAAGATGCCAATGTCTGCAATCAGATGTCAAATCTCAATATGAATTCAAATTCTTCCAATCCAAATTATCTGAGCTATGCTAACAAAATTCATTTTATAGCTCTTTGCTCTATGTCAACAATTGTCTATTTTATTTCTCATCATAAATTGTAGCAGAAACATTTGACACACAATTTATATTTATTTTAGACTCTAAACAATAAAGTTTTCAGAGCAATACCATGCTCTTAAAAATAAAGGTTCTCTATTGGCATTGATGGTTCATTGAAGAACCTTTCCATTCCCCAGAAGTTTCTTTATAGTGGAAAAGGATCCTTTAGATTTTTTAAATATTCTTCTTCTAAAAAAAAATCTTTTAATACTGAAAGATTGGGGAACCAAAAATGGTTATCCTATGGCATTGCCTTTATTTTTAAGAGTGCAGAGCAAAAAAAAAGAAAAAAAAATGGTTTCCCAAAGAAGCTTTCAGTGAATAGTTCTTAAAATAATCTCTTTTTTTTCTTGTATGGAGAACATTAAGAATCTTTTTTTCCCATTATAAAGAACTTTTTGTGGAATGGAAAGGTTATATGGATGTTAAAGGTCTTTTGTGGAACCCTGCCATTAAAGATCCTTTATTTTTTAAGAGTGTAGCTGAGAAAATAGAACGAATAAAAGAGTAATGCTGTTGAATGGATCTCAAACCTTGTGTACATGCTCAGGAAAAGTGTCCAACAAGGATTAGCTGACTCTGGAAATCTCTGAAGATGTTTCTAAACTCGATCCAATTTGTGTTTTTCATTGCTACATCAGACCCTGTCTCAGAGCGTTTCACTATTTGTCATCCACGTATGAAGCTTTAGAATTCATGACCAGGAGGCAACGCAAAGTGTCACTTCCCCGCTCGTTCCTTACACCCCGCCACCATTGGTACCCCTCACCCATCTACACCACCCACGTCTCCACTGCCTTTCCTCGCTACTATAAATAGTCTCGGACACATTAATTACGTAGCTGCTGGGGCGAGGTGCCTCTCAGTACACTGAAAATCTTTAGCAGAGCCAATAAAACAAAGCGCCAGCTGGGCATCTCCTCTCAGCAAAGGATTTCCAAATGGCTGGAAGAAGCTCTAAACGGCTTTACCTGCACACAAGAAGGTGGGGGATGTATCCAACCGTTATTTACTTTCATTGATTTTCCAGCTGTGCTGAAATCATAGTAGGCTACCTGGCTTGAATGGTGGAATGGATTGGGATTGTCGCCATTAAAAAATCTTTGGTGACGCCGTTTTGAAATTGCTGCTTTTCAAGCAACAAGAGTTAATCATAATGAAAGTACAGTCAAGTGACTGTTTTGAACAAGCTGTTAACTAATCTAGAGGCTACAGACCAAAAGTAACTATTCTGAAGTTACTTATGTTACGTCCCCTGATGGCATTGAGGTATGATGAAGACGTACATAATAAAATTTAAACACACTCCTATCATTTTGGTCTCTGGGAAGTACTGTGGGTGAATGACACAAGAATAACTGAAAGCAGGTGGCTCACTTTATTTACAATATGAAAATTTCATTTGCATAAATGAAAACAAAAACAAACTTATTTACAGATATATACACAACTTAAGCAAAAATAAAATAAAAACAATAATTGAAATAAGCCACAGAGAGAAAAAAGATGAGCGGTGATAAACAAACAAAAATAACAAAACCAAAAGCACACACTAACTAATCCCCACCCTCTAAACTAACTGAAAACAAAAACAGAAAATATAGAATTATTCAGCGTTTAACACGCCATAACTAAAGCTTCTAACTAAAACAAAACTTACACAGAGATGCACACGCTCCTATTGTGTCTAACTGAGGTAGTTCTACATGTTTGCAATATGTATGTCACGTGACGTACTTTCTTTTTCTCTTCTCTCCGAACTGGTGATCAATTAAGACGTCCTCTGAGTTAATACAATCAAACAAGCAAGCCAGAGAACCACCACAAAGTCAATATACTTGAACAACAAAAGAAGCACAGCCAACAAACGCTCCAAGCTCCTCTTCTATGGAACTACATTTGTGCCAATAATAATGAACGTAACTTTTCAAGAAACTAATGCAAATATAAATTGAAACTGAATAAAATATCTGTGAAACTGTAGAAAAAAAAATCGCAGGCAAATGTTTTGACTTAATTTTTAATACACTGCATATTTTGCTGTTTTCACATCTTTCTTTCGCTGATCTGAACTTACAAACGCGCTCCCATAGTTTTCATTTACGCTTCTGAAGTTTTCATTTACGCTCCCTGAGTTTTCGTTCGCCAATCTGGCAAATATCTCTCGTGGGTGGGGGCGGGGCTAGCAGCAGTGAGTTCTCATTGGCTACTGAGTTTTTGATTGACAGCTTCGTGACCTGGAAGTGAAGACGTCAATGT
Organism: Rhinichthys klamathensis goyatoka; assembly: GCF_029890125.1. Taxonomy (NCBI): domain Eukaryota; kingdom Metazoa; phylum Chordata; class Actinopteri; order Cypriniformes; family Leuciscidae; genus Rhinichthys; species Rhinichthys klamathensis. The sequence goes on along the minus strand of NW_026607106.1, from coordinate 554,001 downwards.
TGTGTTTAACGTTATATGTGTGGCTGTAAGCGTCTGTAAGCAAAGCTTTCTATTTCATTTTAGTGAAATTAAAGGTAGGGTATGGGATTTTCAAAACGGCGGGCAGATTTTGAAAATACACAACTCAAAAGGTCCTACCTTCTTTCCTCCAACGCTGGCCCTGACTCCACCCATTCGAAGAACATGGACGCGCAATCATGCATCTGCAAAACTCAGATGCGTGAGATTGCACTTAATCTCTCTCTGTACTGGGGCAACTTGCACTTACTGTGACTGGGTCACAAGCTTTGAGTATGCACACGAAGGGGACACGCGTGCGCGGGGGATGGGGGGAGGGGGGTATGGTACGACCGTTTGATTGACGCACTTACAGTCCAATGATTCTAGGTGGTCTTGGAAATGATTGGCTGGAGTTTTTCGAGTCCTGCCCGTTTCACAGATGATTAAATTGCTTCATTTTCATTTCAGTGCTTCTAACTCAGTGGCTGTAAGTGGGTTAGGAATAGGATTTCAAGTGATTTGGGAAAAAATGGTCAAAAAAGAAAATCACATACCCCACCTTTAAGTTATGAATTTTGTTTTTAAAATTTTATCTGTATTAATCTGCTGCTACTACTTTGTCGACAGAAGCTTTTAGGAGCGCAAGAGATCTATTCAGTCTATCCAGGTGTAATTGTACATTAAAGGGTTAGTTCACCCCAAAATGAAAATTCTGTCAGTAATTACTCACCCTCATGTTGTTCCAACCCCGTAAGACTTTCGTTCATCTTCAGAACACAAATTAAGATATTTTTGATTAAATCTGAGAGCTGGATCACTCCTCCATAGGCTTCTAAGGGATCGAAACTGGCCGGCCCAGAAAAGTTAAAGACATCGTTAAAATACTCCAAGTGACTACAGTGGCTCAATCTTAAGTTTATCAAGCGACGATAATACTTTGTGTGCAAAAAACAAACAAAAATAATGACTTTATTCAACTATTCATTTCCTTCTCTGTGGGCCTCGAGATAGTTCAAGTAGTGTAACTGCACAGCGCTTCTGGGTTGTTGTACGTCACACGTAGGCTCACTATTGGCCGACACTGGTCATGTGTGTGAAACAGTTTTTTTTGGGGGGGGAAAAGTTACGTTCATTATTATTGGCACAAAGGTGCCATACCTCCTCTTCCATTCTCCAGAGTGCCTTATATCCCGAACCACCGCCAATGATTGGTTGTTTCCGACCAATAGCAGAACCTGCAAACCTTTATTCCACAAGGTGGCAATGTTTGATACACAATGATGAAGTGACATTTCACTCTTAGGGTCCTATTTTAACGATCTAAGCGCATGGTCTAGGAATGGATCCCAAATGGCACACTCCGGCCTTCTGGACCTCCTTCGAGTTCACACTTGGTGACGTCAAGAAGTGCAGACCTAAGGGACGCAGGCCTCGAGTCCACGCGAGAGTGTATTTTGGGACAGGCTTGATGACATCATGTCACCAAAAGTCTCATGCCATGCCAATTAATCTCAGTAAAATGAGAATTCCAGAAAAAATTCCCACGAGGTGTTATTTATTTTCTTTAAATATCTAGCAGAAAGCGGGAAATTAGGAAGAAAACAACAGCAGAGGGGAGAAACACAGCAACCGCTAACAAAAGGGGAGGGAACAAACATCCTAGCACATAACACCCCCAACCATCCGCAACCACATTATCCACTCACTTTTTGTGCCGAATCTCAATATTATAATTATAAAAAAGGGGGGCAACCACAGAAACCGAAAATTCTCGGGCCAGCAGCATGTGTCCAAATTTCAATCTTAACCGTTTTATTTCATCAGAAACGATCTTAAAAAAGGGCTTTAAGTGTAAAATACCGAACTTGTCCTTTAAGAGTATGTTAAAGGGTTAGTTCGCCCCAGGGACGGACTGGGACTAAAAAACGGCCCTGGACTTTGACTAGGCCCGGCCCAAAGCAATCGGTGCGCGGAAACTCGACAACAACAACAATAACGCCTGCCATGAGTGTCACTTTAACTGTGGCTCATGATACTATACCATCCAAATTATAGCTAACAGCATATTATACAATTTATTCCATGCTGTCTTAAAATTAATTTATTACTTAATAATCTTAATTAGTTTATGCAGTAATTAATCTTAGCTACTGCACAAATAATAATACCACATCTAAATGAAAATTAACACTAAAGGTGATTAACATCTAAACACCATTACAAATGTAACTTCTGAATTCAAAATCTTCAAAGTTTGTAAGCATTAACTGTAACATTACCAACATTTTTAAAAGTAAAAGCACAACATATTTCTTAATATTAGCAACTGCATGTGGCATTTTACAGCTAAAATGTTGAAGTTTAGCTGTTTTATCTACTGTAATCATTAAAAATGTAGCAAGCTGAATATCACTTCCTAACATCATCCCTAGCAAGTAACTTGCAAAGTAATTTCTGATTAATTCGGTTCGGGAGTAGTAGAGATAAAAGCCCGCCCGCACTGACAATTGATTGGTTGGGTCCTTACATGCGCTTCGTTAGGGACACGCGCACACTAGCACACACGCGCACACTAGCGCACACACGCAATCTCTCGCTCCCTCTCTCTCTGCCGTGCACGCGCTACGCATGCGCGCTCTTGCTCGCTCTAGATTCCGGGAGATTTTAACTAATTTGCGGACATCAGGGAGCCGCTATCAATATGCGGGAGACTTGGGATGTGTGTGGCGGCTGGTGGGCCGGCCCGCCGGCCGTCCTGGAGTACCGGCCGTTCTGTGATTCTCCAGATCACACAGATGGCCAGTCCGCCCCTGGTTCGCCCATTTAAGACATGAAGTTGTATGCAATCCTTACCAGCACTATAGTGCATACACACTGACCCACTCTGTTGTCACCTCCCTGGTCAGAGTTCTGGCCGCTGGAAGTTTTTCAATAAAGTACTCCCGGTTATTTTCCGGGGCCACAAAACTGTGCGTTTTACGTGAAAAAATTATTTGCGTTTCAAAGCTTGATTAATTTACCACACAAAATACACGCCGGTCAAAATTCATACCTCAGTTTTAATCTGCACTATTTTCTATCCATTTCTATCAATCCGCGCTGCTGTCAACGTCAACAGTGCGCACGTTCCGATCAGCTGTTGATAGTGCGACTCGCTGACAACATGTCTGACTGCGAAACTTGGAAACTTCTGATGATGAAACCAATTTTAGCACAATGTCAGACGGATCAGATGATTAAAGTAATTTTACCACAACGACAATGTTATTGATTGCAACACAAAACCTCAATTGTGTGTGTGTTCAATCAAATAGTTTTCTCAGCAAATTGTACCAATATCCCTATAGCAGCTATACTGTTTTTATATTAGACATCTTTTCACGTGTTTTATAATGGAGTCTAAACATCAGCTTGTTTACCGTACAGTTTAGACATGGGATCATAAAGTTAGTAAATAGAGCTTACCCGTGTTACTGTACAGCAAAACTCTTTAATTTTCCTTTTCCTCCCGGTTGGGGATGTAATCGTCTTCGCTGAAGTGAGCACTACGCAGAGTAGCCGATGGCAACCAGCCAACAACAAGCGCTTGCACCCCCTGCTGGTGAGATCGACTAACAGCAGATGGAGATTATGCTCGGTAAGCTGTCTCTAGTTATATTCGAAACAGGAAAACGATGGAATCTGAACTTTGATCCCGGCACATCCTTGTGTTCACAGCCTGGGAATTTACAAGTTCGCACTTTAAATTGTTAATTTAATACTTTTTACGTCGTTGTCAATCGATTGTGTAAACACTACAGCAGATCGGAACGTGCGCCCCAGCTAACAAAATTATGTTCTAAGAACGTTGTGGGAACGTTGGTTTGAAATGTTCTAAAAACGTTGAAATGTCCAGTTTGCTTAACGTTGCTGGAACGGTATCTTAATGTTAACATAACGTTGCTGGAACGTTAGCATAACGTTGCTGGAACGTTAGCATAACGTTGCTGGAACATTATTTTAAAGTTTGCATAACGTTGCTGGAACGTTAGCACAACATTGCTGAAACATTCTTAAGGTTAGCATAACGTTGCTGGAACAGTATCTTAATGTTAGCAAAACGTTGTTGGAACGTTATCTTAAGGTTAGCATAACGTTGCTGGAACATTATTTTAAAGTTCGCATAACGTTGCTGGAACGTTAGCAAGCACAACATTGCTGAAACATTCTTAAGGTTAGCATAACGTTCATGGAACAGTATCTTAATGTTAGCAAAACGTTGTTGGAACGTTATCTTAAGGTTAGCAAAACGTTCATGGAACAGTATCTTAAGGTTAGCAAAACGTTGTTGGAATGTTATCTTAAGGTTAGCATAACGTTCATGGAACAGTATCTTAAGGTTAGCAAAACGTTGTTGGAACGTTATCTTAAGGTTAGCAAAACGTTCATGGAACGTTATCTTAAGGTTAGCATAACGTTCATGGAACATTATCTTAACATTGCTGGAACATTGACATAGCGTTGCTGGAACATTATCTTAAGGTAAGCATAACGTTCCTGCAGCGTTCTTTCCCCAAAAATGTTATTAACAATACAACAATCAAAGAACATTGAAATGTCCACTTTCTTTCATGTTAAAATTACATTTTAAGGTTAGAAAAAAAATTCTGCACCATTCGTTCAACTTAATTTTTTTTATTAACACAACAATGTGAATTATAAGCACACACTTTTACAGCACATCAAAAAGTAGAACATTTCATATGATTATCATACATTTTAAACGCTACATTATAGCTTAAAAAAACAACAACAAATATTTTCATATAAACATTTAAATGAAATGAAAACCGTTTTTAAGGGTTAGTTCACCCAAAAATTCTGTCAGTAATTACTCACCCTCATGTTATTCCAACCCCGTAAGACTTTCGTTCATCTTCAGAACACAAATTAAGATATTTTTGATGAAATCTGAAAGCTGGCTCACTCCTCCGTAGGCTTCTAGGCAATTTCATTCTGGCGAATTTATCAAGCGACGACAATCATTTTTGTGCACAAAAAATAAAAATAAAAAAATAACAACATTATTCAACTATTCCTTTTCTTCCGTATGGGCCTCTGAGTGACTTCACTAGTGCTGGGAGAAAAAAATAGATTCACCTAGGTATCACGTTTTTTTTCTTCTTCTTTTTTCAATTTTAAAATTTATTTTTTTATTATTATTAAAGAATCGATATTAATTCAAATTAAATTTATTTTTGTCCTTGCTTATAGACGAGGTTGACCAAAGTAAGTCACTTTCGTTCCAACAGAGAATGAAATGTGTCGTTATCTTTGAGTAACGTAATATCCCTTTCAAGAGGACGCGTGAAAGCGACGTGAGATTGAATGCATTGAAAAGCCCTTGCGCTACTCATATACAGAGAGATAATACAATAGAGCTGCACGATTCATCTTTAAAAAACTTGATCTCGATTCAATCACCCACGCGATTTGTTTCCATTTCGTCTGTCTATTAAACCTTTGACAAAATCATATCGCAACTTTTAAAGCTGTGCTGACCCAGAGACGTCATGAAACAGCTTCACAAACTGTCTTTTCAACCTAATAGTATCATTATTTCTGTAATACAATAGTTCAAATTATCATAGAAGTTATGGATATGGCCAAAAAAAATTATCACAAACGATATTTTTTTTTATATCAGTCGATATCGATAATTATCACGATAAATGTCAAATCTTTATTTCTTTCAAGTTTAAAGGCAGATTTTTGCTCCTAAGTGAAAGTTGTATAAACCAGAGCGTTGTGGTTTTAAAAATCTGAGGTAGAACATTCAAACATTTGTCATTTTTCCTTAACAAAATAAATATCTGAAAAGAAAAATATTTCTTCAGCACAGTTTGCAGTGCAGGCTGCAATATTCAAATTACATGTTTTGTCTCGAAATGCATATTTGACAGTGAGTTGACAGTAAATCTACATCCTAACTCAAGCTAATACGACTATGTTAAATTTATGTTCATTAACAAAAACAGTAACATGTTTGTTTGTTTTTTATTTAAGGACCACATTTTTATTTGGTAAAATGTAATATTCTGACTGTTTGAGTTTTATTAAAATTAACCATTGGTCATCCAGTATCGTGCATTTAGATCATGATAACCACAGATAAAGCCAGGTACAGCCTATAGCACCTCACTATCATGGCAAAATGTAACTTTATGGTTTCTATGGTATTTGTATGAAAAACAGTAGCCTAACAGTTAAATACATTATTAAATACTGTAATTATATTCCATTAGTCATTTAATACATTGTCTACATTAATAATATTATACAATTCAATATGTATATCCCACATTTCATGGTGCAGTTAATATTACTAGGCTAACCTTACAGTAAATCCATGCTAGGCTAAATGGATTCAGTTTCAATTCAGATTCTGACTATATCGTTGCGCACAGTGTTTCTCCTGTTTGTCAGCGGTGTTTCATCTGCCTTTAAACTGATTTAAACTGGACATTTGTGTTCTTCGCTGAATTCAAGTGTTTCTCACTGGATCTCTTGAGCGAGACGATCGGAGTAAACACGTCTGCTCTAGTGAGCTTGCGCTGCCATTTGGACTTTGAGCCGAGCGGATAAACGGTCCGTGTGGCGCGCGGTTCAAATGAGTTTCGTTCCGCTTTTGGCGCATACACATTATCGAACATTTATCGACCTCTTGATATCGTTTTATCGAGAAAAATTATATCACGATAATTATTGTTATCGTTTTATCACCCAGCCCTAATAGAAGTACTAGGATAAAAGTTTAAATTTAAAAAATATAAACACTGATGTCTATGATAGCGATCAAAATAGAGTAAAGCCCCAATCACACCTAATGTTTTTCCGGTCCGAAAACGCGAGGCGACAGCACTGACCCAATCAAACAGAACGAGCAGTGAACTGCATTTTTTGTTGGTAGGCAAACACAGAAACAGCTGTCCTGTCATTCAAGTAAACGTCAAATCAGCCTTTTATTAACTTTGTTTACTTTCTGTTAACATTGTGGTAGTTATGATTTGTGAAGTCGTTAAGCTCCTGGTAACCCCCGAGAGCACCACAAGTTTATCCTCCATCATCGCACTCTCCGGCGTTCAAAGCAACAGTAGCTTTCAAAACTACAACGGAAGACCCGCCTCTCCATTCATTCGATTGGACAGTGGAAAAAAAACAGAGGACAGCGCATTTACTGCTCTAAGTTGATTTTTTTTTAACTCCAAAAACGTGAGGCGCAACCGGCGGTTAAACGCGAGGCGCCTGGGGTGTATAAACAGCGTACAGAACGCGCACTGCCATAGGGAATCAATTGAAAAAAGGCGCCTCTCACTGCCAAAAACGCATTTAGGTGTGATCGGCCCCTAAACCAGCTTAAAATAACGCATAAAATAATTATCGATTACATTGTTTAACAAGTGACTTACAAAATGTATTTATTGAATCATTTATTTAAGAGAATGTAGTACTATCGTATGATGCTTCTGAAATAAGTCAGAGAGATGTGATGAATTGTTTTTGTAAATATGACTCATCTTATACATCATGTAGCCTGTACAGTCTGTATAAGTGTATGATTTAACTTTTTCTGATGGTCTAGTGTTAAAAATAAAATAAAAATCGCAATATCGAATCGCAATCCTAAAAAAAATCCTAATATCAGCAGTATCAGCACCCAAGTATCGTGATAGTATTGAATCGGGAGATAGGTGTATCGTCCCAGCCCTAGAGTTCACGAGACAGCGAGAACTGAGAAGATGACGTAGATGGGTCTCGATGTAGTGCGGCAATTTTGTGAACTCACTCAGAGGCCCACACATAAGAAAATTAATAGTTGAATAAAGTTGTTATTTTTGCATACAAAAATTATTGTCGTCGCTTGATAAACTTAAGATTGAGCCACTGTAGTCACTTGTGGCGCTTTTCCACTGCATGGTACGGCACGGCACGCTTTGGCGCTTTTCCACTGCATGGTACGGCTCGCTTTAAATGGTACCACCTCTGTTGAGGTTCCAAGCATACTGTACCGATACTAAAATGTGACGTGAAAACACTGCAGATCACTGATTGGTCAGACAGAATCGTCACTACCAGCGTCATTGTATTTGCGAGACATCAAACCCGCTAGATTTAAATAGCCAGTAAGGGCCGTTTCACACCGCAAGCGTGAGCGGTGCGTGAGCAGCGCGTATTTTTTTCGGCGTGCATGTTAATCAATGAGTGCATTCACACCGGGAGCAGGAGCGTCGCGTGAGCGTCAAGCAGGAGCGGCGCGTGAGCAGCAGTGAAGCGGGGGTTTCGGCGCCAAGTCTATTTTTGCTGCGCTGCTGACGCTCAATTAAAGTGAAAGCTCACTTTTGATGGACAAAATAAATATGACTTCACACAAAAAGTGCCCGAAATGCACATAATAATTTTTAGTGAGTTTAAACAAGAACTGGAGTAGGCAAAAAAAGAAAATGAAGACTCAAAAATATTTATAGAAGATTAGGCTACCCATTTAAATTTGTTTTGCATTATTCAGTTTGTATGAAAGCATGGTGTATTATAAAAAACTAAACTAAAGTAAACTAGCCAGAAAATATTATATATAAACTTTCTTTTAGTTTATGTAATACACAGACAGCTACATAGGCTGGCACAATAACCCAAATCAAACAAGAGTGTGCGTTTTATTTGCTTGTTTTTATCCGTGGAGTTTGCAGTCTTTGTAAACATATCGAAAGTATGACTGAAACGACAAGATTGGGGCACAAGATTGTGTTGTTTTGTTGTTTACCATTTAAATATGCGAATGTTGTACACCTCCCCATAACAAACTTTCAAGACTATCAATTTTATAAATGACCAACTTCTAAAAACAAATTTATAGTTCTTTGTAAAGAATTGCTCGCTTATATATGTAGCTTTGGAGCCGCTGCAGTGACACTGTACAGACGCGTCCAGTGTGAATACTCTCGCGCAGCTGCAGTGACGATGTAGTTACGCTGACGCGCTGCTCAAGCGCCGCTCACGCTTGCGGTGTGAAACGGCCGTAACAGTCACCGCTGTAGCACCTGTTTTAAAACTACTTGCTTGAAGAAAAAAGAAAGAAAAAAAACTTCCAAAAAATAAATAGCTGAATAGTGTTCAGTGGACGAAGTGCAGATGTTCATCTCGTTGGTTGCCGAGGAGCGGATAAACTATAAACGATCAGTCTTTATAATCCCACCCACTTTGAAGTGGTACTAACTGCAGTGGAAAAGCAAACCGAGCTAAAGCGAGCCATGCCGAGCCGAACCGTATCATGCAGTGGAAAAGCGCCATTGGACTATTTTAACAATGTCTTTACTAACTTCCTGGGCTGGCAGAATGAAATTGCCTAGAAAAATATCTTACCGTAATTTGTGTTCTGAAGATGAATGGAAGTCTTTGGAACAACATGAGGGTGTATACTTACTGACAAAATATTAATTTTTGGGTGAACTAACCCTTAAATATAAGTAGTGTGGGGGTGCCAAACTAGCACTGTGGTCCAGTCTCTTCATGCCCCGTCTGTAAAGTGAACAGATTGACTGATGTTACTAATGGTGATTTATTATTTCATAAACATTTAATAATAACAGTGTGGCTACTCCATAAATGTTAACCCTTAAGTTATTTAGGCTGTGCTTTGAGTACTATAAATATTAAACCACACAATATTAAAATGTAGCTTACAAAGGTCAAGTCAAGTCAAGTCATCTTCATTTATATAGCGCTTTTAACAATGGAGATTGTTTCAATGGAGAAAGGTTATACAATGGAAAGGTTCAATAACACATTGTAAAGGATTAGCTAACGTTACACCTGAAAATTAAAACTTCCATCAAAAAAAAAAAAGTAGCTTGACGAGGAATATACATTTTTTGTAGTAAGGTTATTCATCTGTGTGTAACGTATGTGTGTGCGGCTGTATGCTTAACGTCAAATTAAAAGAGCATATTCATATAAAACGTTGATTCAACTGACTTGAAACTAACGTTAACTTAACGTTACCTGTGAATTAAGCGGTTGCGCGTCATTCATGTTAATACTAGGCATAAAGGGCATTTAAAACCTTTACAAAACCTCGAATCAACATTAAAAGCCTAAAGCCTAAACTTACAGCTAAAGTCTAGTCAACCTAACGTCACCTCTAAGTTAGTTAACTTACCGTTAGCCTAACAGTTGAGATGCTAACGGACGTTTCCCGAAGACACTAAACCATTTCTATAAAGTAAATATTCAACGGAAGCGTGTTATTTCCATGAAAGAATGTGTCTGAAACATTTTTATGTACTATTTGTGTAATTTTGGGGACTAAACTTACCTGAAATTAGCGAAACCAACAGTGAGAGACGGAGTTGCTGCTTGTCGTCAGTTGAGCCAAAGTTGAGCTCCCGCCCGTTTCCATGGTAACTCCAGTTCAAATGTTCAAATGCAACTCGAATGTTCAGTGCGCGCGCATATTAAAAAATGTAGAAGTCACGCTGCATTTAAAGAAGATTTGATCGAGGGAATTATTTGATAATCAGATAAAATATCCTGAAATGTGAGGTTAACATTATTAAGCTCATGGCCATCACCAAACTGTAAACGGAATGAGAATATGAAGCATTGAGTGTAAAACAATGTTTACCACAAAGTCATTTATATAATAGGTTATAATAGGCTATAATATTATATAGCTTTATATAAATGGTTAACGTGGTGTAGAAATAAAATTGCAAAAAACATTTATTAAAAACTAAACATGATTTAAGGCATGGATATATTTTAAGAAAATACACAATATGTACACACATTTACAGATGTAACATGAGGAACAATTTAAAAGATTTATGTTCAATGTATTTTTGAAATAATATATTTTCAAAATGTATTTCAATATATTTAACAGTGCTTCACATAATGTGAATAGCATATCTATAAATTACAGAAAGGTCTGTCTGTCTGTCTCTGTCTGTTAACCACACATCTCTCGAACCGTTTGTCCAATGGATTTCAAACTTGACAGGTTTCTTGCTACGGGCATGAGTAAGTGCAGTGTCAAGTTTGACATTGTTTGGATTAGAAATGCAAAAGATATCGTTAAAAATAAACATTCTGACAAAAACTATGTGTATGTCATTATGTCAGTATCTGTATTTGCTTATACCATGCACAAATAAAAATGTCACTGAACTTTTACTGTGTAATTGTAACAATGAGCACTCAAACACACCAAACCAACAATTACTAAAAACACAATCAACAACTGATTTTGCACGGGCACTTTGCCATCATTTGTAGTAACCAATTCACACACTGTTTGCTCAAGCGTTTTCTCAGAGTTCACTGTATAGCTGCTCCCTGAATCGTCGCGCTTATTCATTTGTGGATGTTAACTGAATCTGTAAGTCAGCTATGCTGTTTACTTCTGAATATTATCTTTCATTCTGGTGCGCTTAACGTTATCGCTACTGTGTAATAGTAGCTTTTAATTGTTAATGCTATTAACCAACAAAACATATTCAATGCATTCACAGGCATCATTTTTAGTAGCCTATTCACAAACAGTTTTTGCTCAAGCGTAGCGTTTTCTCGGAGTTCACTGTGTAGCTGCTCCCTGCATCGTGTAGTTCAATTTTCCACATTTATTTTATGTCATTATTTCAGGATCAGTATTTGCTTTCTACACAATTAAAAATCTCACTGAACTTCTGCTGTGTAATTGTAACAATGAGCACTCAAACACACCAAAACAACAATTACTAAAAACACACACAAAAACTGATCTTGCACCGGCATTTTGCACTAGTTAATATTAATTTATTAATAGGCTATATAAGTGCTGGTTTATTGGGGTGGTGTTATAAACTATTGTGATGTTTAAAATGTTTATATGGATATAGGCCTAGTCATATTATACAAATCTAGTGATTGTAAACTAATGTTAAGAAGCGCACATTTGTTAATTCACGAGTTCACATCTACATATAATTATTATGGTAAAGGTTATAAGTACTTGGCGTGCTGTCCGGGTGGAGGGCTCTGAGCTCGGAATTTCTGCCCGAACCCAGAGTACTCCCCCCGTTGGTAAGAGTAGATGGAACTAGAGATGGAACTAAAAGTGAGGAGATGGGGTGGAGGTGGGAAGCTGATAAACTGTCAAGGAACAGAGGAGGGTTCTGCTGTTATTTATCTTGTCCTGAGTTGATTACTGATTGATCTCCACTTGTGCTGATTGGGTTAATTATCCCGAACCTTGTTAATAAAACATCATCAAGTGTACTTAACATTATGAGAATGTTCAGCAAATAACATGTTCCCAGAACGTTTTATGATAGCCTAAATATAACATTCAGAAAATACTAATAACATTATAAGTATGTTCTGAGAATGTTGTTCTAATAACGTTTTCTATCAACGTTATGAAAATGTTCATCAATCACAAATAACGTAATAAAGACGTTCCAAGAACATTGTTCTAAGAACGTTTTCTATCAACATTATGAGAACTTTCATCAACCACAAATAACGTCATAGAGACGTTCCAAGAACATTGTTCTAAGAACGTTTTCTATCAACGTTATGAGAACTTTCATCAATCACAAATAACGTCATAGAGACGTTCCAAGAACATTGTTCTAAGAACGTTTTCTATCAACGTTATGAGAACTTTCATCAATCACAAATAACGTCATAGAGACGTTCCAAGAACATTGTTCTAAGAACGTTTTCTATCAACGTTATGAGAACTTTCATCAATCACAAATAACGTCATAGAGACGTTCCAAGAACATTGTTCTAAGAACGTTTTCTATCAACGTAATGAGAACGTTCATCAATCACAAATAACGTCATAAAGACGTTCCAAGAACATTGTTCTAAGAACGTTTTCTATCAACATTATGAGAACTTTCATCAACAACAAATAAAGTCATAGAGACGTTCCAAGAACATTGTTCTAAGAACGTTTTCTATCAACGTTATGAGAACTTTCATCTATCACAAATAACGTCATAGAGACGTTCCAAGAACATTGTTCTAAGAACGTTTTCTATCAACGTAATGAGAACGTTCATCAATCACAAATAACGTCATAAAGACGTTCCAAGAACATTGTTCTAAGAACGTTTTCTATCAACGTTATAGAGAACTTTCATCAACCACAAATAACGTCATAAAGACGTTCCAAAAACATTGTTCTAAGAATGTTTTCTATCAACGTTATGAGAACTTTCATCAACCACAAATAACGTCATAGAGACGTTCCAAGAACATTGTTCTAAGAACGTTTTCTATCAACGTTATGAGAACTTTCATCAACCACAAATAACGTTATAAAGACGTTCCAAGAACATTGTTCTAAGAACGTTTTCTATCAACGTTATGAGAACTTTCATCAATCACAAATAACGTTATAAAGACGTTCCAAGAACATTGTTCTAAGAACGTTTTCTATCAACGTAATGAGAACGTTCATCAATCAAAAATAACGTCATAAAGACGTTCCAAGAACATTGTTCTAAGAACGTTTTCTATCAACGTAATGAGAACGTTCATCAATCACAAATAACGTTATAAAGACGTTCCAAGAGCATTGTTCTAAGAACGTTTTCTATCAACGTAATGAGAACTTTCATCAATCACAAATAACGTCATAAAGACGTTCCAAGAACATTGTTCTAAGAACGTTTTCTATCAACGTAATGAGAACGTTCATCAATCACAAATAACGTCATAAAGACGTTCCAAGAACATTGTTCTAAAAACGTTTTCTATCAACGTTATGAGAACTTTCATCAATCACAAATAACGTCATAAAGACGTTCCAAGAACATTGTTCTAAAAACGTTTTCTATCAACGTAATGAGAACTTTCATCAATCATAAATAACATTATAAAGACGTTCCAAGAACATTGTTCTAAGAACGTTTTCTATCAACGTAATGAGAACGTTCATCAATCACAAAAAACGTCATAAAGACGTTCCAAGAACATTGTTCTAAGAACGTTTTCTATCAACGTAATGAGAACGTTCATCAATCACAAAAAACGTCATAAAGACGTTCCAAGAACATTGTTCTAAGAACGTTTTCTCTCAACGTTACAAGAACGTTAATAACGTTATATGAACGTTCCGAAAACATTATTTTAATAACGTTTTGTACTAACATTTACACAACTTTTAAAGAACGTTAGTGAATGTTCTGGGAACGTTCCCTGTTAGCTGGGGCACTGTTGACGTTGACAGCAGCAGCGCGGATTGATAGAAATGGATAGAAAATAGTGCCGATTAAAACTGAGGTATGAATTTTGACCGGCGTGTTTTTTGTGTGGTAAATTAATCAAGCTTTGAAACGCAAATCATTTTTTCACGTAAAAACGCACAGTTTTGTGGCCCCGGTAAATAACCGGAGTACTTTATTGAAAAACTTCCAGCGGCCAGAACTCTGACAAGGGAGGTGACAACAGAGTGGGTCAGTGTGTATGCACTATAGTGCTGGTAAGGATTGCATACAACTTCATGTCTTAAATGGGCGAACTAACCCTTTAAGTAGTATGTGAACCAAACTTTGGAAATGTGTCAAGACTATCAGAATACACATCTTTTTTGTCTTCTTCCATATTTTAAGAGATATAACCATAGAAACCATACCGGGATCAAAATGGACCCGAATGCAAAAAGTGTAACTTTTCACTTTTTGCATTCGGGTCCATTTTGATCCCGGTATCAAATGAGGCTTTACATATTATGCAGACCTTTTTTAAAAAAATATATATATGAGTTAGTATTTGTCAAAATACTTTTGTAAAATATATGTTGCCTCATTACCATACCTCATACACACTTTTGTAACTGCATTTTTTTGATCAACATGAATATGCATACTAATTGATGAACCACTACAGCATGAAACATTTTCTTTTTCATTAAAATAAAAGTTTATGCTAATGAAATGTATTTATTTTAATTAATATGAATTGTTAGGCTGCATAAACTAGGTCAGTCGGAACCGGGAACACTTCCTATAACACCTGATGTACTCGTTAAATCATAAGAAGAATGGCATCATATTAGTCTCTCTGTTTATCCTGAGGTTTACTGTAGTCAGCCGGATCCGCGCCTTATCCAGATCAGATGGTAGACCTGCACCTAGACACGACTACAACGCATCCCTGATGTGTCAGCAGAGATTGTGTCAACTAGACTCTCCCCTGTTAAGGCCTCATCGACATGACAGCCATCAGCACTGATCCTCAACAAACCCTTCTCCATACCGGCGTGATGACTCTGACCTTCAGCCAGATGGAGCTGGATAATATTCTGATTCTGCTGATCCAATCTCACTTCTGAGTCTGACCTATAATGCTGCCTGAATCATAATCATACACAGTTTGTTCGTTGGCCAGAGGAGAACTGGCCCCCAAATGATCTTGGTTTCTCCCAAGGTTTTTTTTCTTCATTCTGTCACCTGATGGAATTTTGGTTCCTTGCCACCATCATCTTTGTTGCTTATGGCTTTTAGCTTGCTTAGTTGGGGACATTAATATTCAAAAATATTATTGGTCTGCCTGCATTGACACAATTATGAGAACTGAACTGATGTTTTTTTTCTCCATTGTGCCACCTGATGGAGTTTTGGTTCCTTGCCACTGTCACCTTTTTCCACCTTTGTTGCCATTGGCTTGGCTTGCTTAGTTGGGGACATTCAATTTAACATTTAATTTAATATTCAACAATAATATTGATCTGCCTGTCTTGACACTATTATACAAGAACTGAACTGAGCTGGACGATGACATCGCGGTTTTCTCCAGAGTGGCTATTTATATATATATATATGTGGCAGTTTGTATTTTTAGGTTAAGTCCGACTACGCCACCCGGAAATAATCCGGGAACCCACAAATCATTCAGGTACACAAAACACACAGATAAGTTGCGGCTGAGTCAGATAACAGACACCGATGATAGTATAAAACAATTTATTCAAGAAAACACCATTTAATAAAATACAACACGATCTTTAATAATAAATCCTAAAATAGATCAAACCTCACATACATACACACATATATCCTACCACTTCAGAACCTGGGGAATTTGTCTTGCCTATCAGCTGGACACAGCAATCACTCGTGCTCTCTCACAACACTCCATTGTGAATACTGCAGACTGTCAGTCAGACCACCACCACACCCAAAAGACTTCAGGAACCACGGGTACCCCAGATTCTGAAGGGAAAAGACAAAAGCAATCAATATAACAATAAACAAAAAAACACACATATACTTTCCACATAAACTCAGTCAATGACGCGTATAAATCACACACGGCCAAAAGGCCGATCTTTCTCTCAATAGCAACACCAGCTAACCTGCTGATGCTCGTAGACCGTGATCAGCACAATAGCGGGCGATAATGGGTCATTCCCTTACTACTTGACGACCAAATGAACCCAAAATCACAAACAGAAAATCAATGTAACACAAAAGAACAGAAAATACAAAACCCAAACCAAACCAAACACTCCTAATAGCATACAAGTATCAGGGTGACACACATAGATCTTCGTCCTGTAAGATTACACCCCCCCCACCCCCCGTCCTCAGTCCATCAGTCGGGGAACACTGTCACAGCACCAATTTAGATGTATCCTGGCAGGCTGCACGCCCGAAGCATGTCTTGATCCGCTTGGGTGTCGTCCTCCACCAAATGGAGACCGGCACACTGTCGAGTTAGAATTCACATACAATTTCACATAAAAATACACAGTTCAAACGAGAGACGGAAGGGTGGGCGAACACGGCGACTGGTAAGTGAGACACCATCTAATCCGTCCAGAGTCACCGTTGTCCCACGCAGATACGGGTTACGAAAAGCAGCACGAGCCGACAGCATCCTCAAAGCCTCCCAAAAGTGTGCTACGCCTGCTGCAACACCTCCATGCCTTGTACCACTGCGTTAAATAACTCATGCTGCGCAGTGCACTCGAAGACGTGTTAATAAACGGCTCGCTATAAACGTTCACTCCACGTGTCTTCCGTTCTCCTCAGCCACACTCCTGAACCTAAACTGGCACCCCAACAAATGACATCACTTCCCGAACCCGGAATAGCACGCTTGCCTAGATGTCCGTCGCACCTATTTTATATGTTCACGGAACACCATATTTGGGAATTAACCCTATAATGGCTGATTACATCACCACAATCTACCCC
This sequence comes from Rhinichthys klamathensis goyatoka, assembly GCF_029890125.1. Taxonomy (NCBI): domain Eukaryota; kingdom Metazoa; phylum Chordata; class Actinopteri; order Cypriniformes; family Leuciscidae; genus Rhinichthys; species Rhinichthys klamathensis. Next base: position 536,770 of record NW_026607106.1, on the reverse strand, counting down.
CCCATTGATCATTGTAGTCCCGGCGATGAAAAACACTACTGGTCCCACGGTCTGAACCAGGCCGGGCACAAACTAGAACTGGCAGAAACCTGATGGACTTCACTTCCCACCGCTCGCGGCAAGTGGTGCCGATTGGAGTGCCCCAACACGGCCCGTTCTTCTTAGGGCACCCCCTAACATAGTGGGCGGTTCCGAAGCTATGGGTTCTAACTCTAGCCGAGAGCTAACGCCACCTCCAGATATTCCCACTACAGGCTGATTAGTGGATTCCTCCGCTCCCGGAGCTAGACCAACCCTGGCCTCTAATAGAGCCCTACCCCCTTCTACACCCCCTGGAGTAACCGTGGGGCCTCTACCACCACACGGGCTAAATTCCCATCCTCCAGTTCGTCCTCCATCTCTGGGGGTGACGATGGCTCGACAGGCCCTACTAAGGACTCAGTACATGCTGGGTTATTCTGATTACGGGGTTTCAAGGACGCCTGATGAACATGACGAACCTTCTCGAGGTCCTGCACCGGTGCCACGGTGTACACTGACCCACCGTCTCGTGGAGTCTGGACTACCTGATATACCGTCGAGCTCCAAAGGTCCTGGATCTTATGACGTCCCACAAACCCATGCTTGTGCAGATAGACTAGTTGACCCTTCAATAGTGGCTGTTCCCTTACCTGCCGGTCATGCTTTGCCTTCCGATGTTGGGCTGCTGCTTGTAGCCGCTCACAGGCATCATCAAAAGCCACTTGAAGCCGGGACTGATGCTCTTCCACCCAATGATGGACCCTACCAGCCACTGGCTCCTGCACCCAACCCAGCAGGAAATCCACCGGCAATCTAGGCTCCTGCCCAAACATCAAATAGTAAGGGGCTTCTCCAGTGGCCTGGTGGGGAGTGGTATTATAACAAAACAGCTCCTGGGGCAAACAGGATGCCCAGTCCCTCTTTCTCCCGGTGGGCAAAGTCCGCAACAAATTGTGCAGAGTACGGTTAAACCGTTCGCACTGGCCATTGCCAGGTGGATGGTAGGATGTAGAGCCGCGAGCCGCGTAAGGTACTTTCCGCTTTTATTGTACTTCATTAACACTGCAACGAGTGGAGCAATAATGGGATTTACATGGCATTGACTTGTTTTTTTTTTTGTAATCAAATTTTTCTAATGAATTCTTACTTTAACGTGACCAAGGGGGGGGGGGGGGGGGGGGTGTGTAAGTAAACCACCTCCACCAATCAGACTTCTTTTACCCGCCATTCGTTTTTCGTTTTTATTGCATCAAAAAAAGTTAATATGGCAAAGCGTCCCAAATTATCTGGTGCCCAGGGGAGGTAAAAAAGAAAAGAAGAGGAGGAAAAACGCGACAAATACAAAGGTAATGTTACAGTAAAGATGATGTTAAATAATGATATTATTTTGATGTTACAGAACGATGATCAATAATGCCATTAGTCATTAGCATACATGGTTAGCTAATCTAAAAGTTCGCTGTCTCCCAGTCAGGAAATATCCTTCCTGGGCACAGAACTGAACTCGCTGTCTATGACAGCGCGACTGTCGCCAGAGTGCAGACTGAACATTATCGCATCACGAAATCCTTCCGCTGCGGCACTATAGTCCCGCTCAAGAGGTTTCAGAAAATGCTGGGTCTCATGTCCTCAGCATCATTAGTACTCCAGCTGGGTCTGCTTCGCATGCGCCCACTGCAGTTATGGCTAATAGCACGAGTACCACCTCGAGCTTGGGCCTCCGGTCTGTTTTGCCTCAAGTTCGATCAGAAATGCGTCACAGCTCTGATACCTTGGAGACCGACCAACTGGTACCAGTCAGGTGTAAGCCTGGGGACTTCCTTGAGTGTGCAGGTGGTGTCCACGGACGCCTCCACCTCAGGATGGGGAGCGCTGCACGAGGGCAGACCGTTCTTCGGCCAGTGGTCAGAACGAGAGAAGCTCCTACACATAAACTGTCTAGAAATGATGGCAGTCGACAGTGCGCTGAGGCGCCTTTGTCCACGTATAAAAGGGCACCACGTCTTGGTCCGCTCGGACAACATGTCTGTGGTAGCCTACATAAATCACCAGGACGGCGCCAGATCCCGAAACCTTTACAGGCTGACGGAACGCCTCCTGGTCTGGGCTCAGCACAATCTGCGCTCACTGAGAGCAGCACATGTGCCTGGTCACCTGAATTTGGGGCCAGACAGACTGTCCAGAAACAATGTTCCAGTAGGAGAAAGGTCTCTGCACCCACAGACGGTCCTTCTGCTATGGGAGACATTCGGCAGAGCACAGGTAGACCTGTTTGCGTCCCAAGAGAACGCTCACTGTCGGAAGTTTTTCTCCAAGAGCAGGGATGCGCTGGCCCATGTCTGGCCCCGCTGCCCCCTCTATGCTCTTCCCCCAGTTTTGATCCTGCCTCAGGTGTTGGAACGAATCAGGGAAAACAGATGCTCAGTGCTCCTTGTGGCTCCGCTCTGGACAAACCAAGCTTGGTTCCCAGTCCTGATGCAGCTGACGAGCACTGCCCCATGGCCAATACCGATGAGGAAAGACCTCCTCTCTCAGGCCAAGGGCTCGATTTGGCATCCTCGCCCGGAGCTGTGGTCCCTGCACGCATGGGCCATCAACAGGTCCCCGCAAATCTCCCCGAGGGAGTGTTAAACACGACACACAGGCTAGAGCGCCGTCTACTAGACGACTCTATGCCTCGAAATGGTCCCCCAGACTGCGGGGTTACAGAAGTGCTCTCCTTCCTTCAAGAGCTGCTGGATAAGGGCAGAACCCCATCCACGCTCAAAGTTTATGTGGCGGCCATAGCTGCGTTTACAAAACCCGCGACTGGCCAGTCACTGGGGGAAAATGATCTGGTCATCTGCTTCCTAAAAGGAGCTAAGAGGTCGGCCTCCCCGTCTACATTTATAATGTTTTATAACCTAGAGGTTCCCGCCTTACAGGCTAAACTACTATCGGTATAAAATCAAGTACTGTCTGCCCCGCTGCTTCGGCGCAGAATACTAAAATCGCTTGAGCACTGCTCGCTGGCCGATAAAATTACCCCATGGGCAAAAGTAAGACCCATACTGTTACACAGTTCAGGCCGATTGTTTTCACCCTGACTGTGTGAAACACTGCAACAGTGATTAGCTCCCTTTGGATGCTAGCTTATTGGGAATGACGATGTTCTCAGACTCTCTGTGAGTCCCTGGTGATTGTGCACTATATGAGCCCCCGGCACCTGCCCTTGGGACTTTGGTGTTGGATCCCAGCACGCACGGCGTTTTACACTGTGTTCCCCTAGCGTTAGATATTACGCAGTACGAGAGAACCTCTCGCAAGAGAACGTACTCGGTTACTAACGTAACCTCGGTTCGGGAATGAGTACTGCGTATCTTGCCGTGCCTGCAACACGCTCTGGTTCGCTTCGGCGATGAAAAACCAGTGATATCAGCCCATCGCGTTATATTTGTAGGGCTAGGCCACGCCTACTTCGGCGGGAAGGTGACGCAGTGGGCGTGAAGCGCCCCGATTGGACCGTCACCAAAGGGCCTCTCTCGATAGGCTGCTGCAGTTGCCGCAGGACAGCCAATAGGCACGCAAGCCGCCTTTGCCTATGTCTGTATGCTGCCGCAACACGTTTTACATTCATTCAAAATTAAGGATAATTTTTTGGCTTCAATATCTCGTGGAAAAGAGGTCTTCCCCTAGCGTAAGATATTACGCAGTACTCGTTCCCTCTTCTAGAGAGAACCGAGGTTACGTTAGTAACCAAGTACGTTTCACAGCATAAATTCATGTTTTTACAGGTTGGTCCCATGGACTTTTATTGTATTTTTCGATAGTTTCCGAGTGCCTGACAACTGTGAGGAGGGTGAATTTTTTTCTAACTCGTTAGTTTAGATCATATTTAGATATAAAATGTATGACAAATAAGGGTGTGGTTAACTTTGATTGACAGCTTGATTGACAGCTGATAACAGGCTGCGCCGAGTGGAATTCCTGAAATTTGACGTCTCGGCTATGATCTGACACAACACATCATACCCTCTGTATCCTTTCTGAACATTTGTATTGAAATATCGTACATAAAATGGGTTGCTCTGATATAAACTGCACTAACCGACACTGTAGGAGTACTTCGCTCCATTTTTTTCCGGTAAGTGGCATTCCACTACTATTTCACGTAGTTAGCACTATTTAGCATCAATGTTTGTGTGCAGTTGCACTGCAACAGTTAGCATTACATTGCCTCAGATAAGTTAGTCTGAGGTAGGGATAGGTGGGGTTTTGGGGGGGGGGGGCTAATACAATGCTAAATCATAAATCAGATGTACCTACTATGTACAATAACATACCGATGTCCAGCAATCGATTTAATAGTACATTGTGTTTAATTTGTCGTTTAATGAGATCTAATATGTCGTAGAATTTTTTAACGTGAAGAAATACATAAATCCGACAATTACATGCATGCACTTTAATTGTCCAGTGGCAGAACTTTTGCCAAGCGTGTCAGAGGTTCTGGGTTCTAATCCGCACTCGTATAGTTTTTTGTTTTTTTCTCTCATTAAAACCGATTATGTTTATCAGTGGTTGTATATCAAGCAGGGACACGTTTGTGTGCATTTTACTTTGTGATTTCACCAGAACGAATAGAGAGTCTCCGCAACGGATTAAAGCGCGCGTCCAAGTTCAAAATTAGTGGAGACAATATCGACCATGGCAAAAAGTGGTGGGGACATGTCCACCCGTCCCACCCGCAAATTACGCCTATGCTTATGGTTATAACCGGTTATAACTGACGTTTGAAACACTGTAAATGCGTCTGCCAAATGAATAAATGTAACACAAGAATAGACTGATATGTCCCACATTGGAGTGTTCTTCAGCAGCTTTGCAGTGAATGTAGTAGCCATAGACTATAAAAAGTAGCCTAGTCTGCCAGTCGATCTTGTAACGTTACAGATAGCTGAGGCTGCTTGGCTGAAGAGGCGCGTTCACCGGCCAGCTCAGTCTCACATAAAGCCCGCCCTTTTACCCATATATGGATTGGCCAGGCGGTGGGCGGGGTTAGGATTTCCCAAGATTTTCAAAAGATGGCGCCGCCCATACCCCCCATAAACGCCTTAAAACCGTTATTCAGAAAGTCTATGGGTGATGTCACATGTGCTTTGTCCATTTCTTTTACGGTCTATGAGCACAGCGTCTTCTGGACATGATGCTATCCAGTGTCCACAGGAATCAGCTGCCGGTTTGAGGTTCATGTTTTCCCTGGTGTCTGTGCGCGCAATATACTAATGTTTCGTCTTGACGTCACAACGAAACGGCTTATGACTCGTTTGAAAAACGATTCATTTAATTGACTCAGAGTCCACTCTTACTTTTGAAAGACAATAACTTAATATACGGTGCACTTTCAGATTTAAAACTTTGCAGGATGTTTTCATTCACTTAGAGCTATGTTACACACTACATGAAAGGTCATTTTCAAAAATCCATAATAGGGGCCCTTTAAATGTACTCTGAGGGTTAAAAATAGTGATTACAGTACATTATAGTACAGTACACTAAAATTCCACTTTAGACATTGTATACTAACTATGAGTAACTTTGCAACTACATGTCAACTTCCATTCATTAGGTTAGAGTTTGGGTCAGAATACGTTGACATGCAAAGTTACTTATAGTCAGTATGTCTGTTGTGGAGCATCAAAATAAAGATCAAGCAGATATTAAGCAGACAGTCTGAGTCTACTAATACTCAAATGAGAGTTAGCTGACATGTAGTTGCAAAGTTACTTGTAGAATGTCTAAAGTGGACCATTGAAATACAGTGTTACCAAAATAGCTAAGCTGTAATGCAGTTTTTTTTCTGTAACAATGTTAGTAGCATCACTACCATTAGTTAGTTACTCCGCATCATGGAGCACAAATATAAAGCACAGAAAAACTTGCTTTACAGCCTACAGCTCATTCTATTATGGTACATTTGGCTCCACTGCTGAGGGGCTACATCTAATGTGACCAATTTAGTCATTTATAGATGCATTAGCACTTAAATATATTTACCACGGCAAATAAAACATGCTAAAAGTCGTGAAAACCTCAATTAAGAGTTTAAGCCACTGTTATTGAGCCATAACCCACGTAATGAGCTCCACTGGATTACAGAATGCAGGTTTCTTTCTTTTTCAGTGCATGCTAAGTGGCCGGGTCAGAATGAATTAGATTTGAACAGGATGCTATTGTGTTGTGTTCTTGCAAACGCTGAGTGCTTGTAACATGGAGAATTAGGGCCTGCACTTTATAAACAGCCAGTCGACGCAATTGATGGGTCCTTTGAAGCTCTAGAGGTTTTCACTTCCACCAGCACTTGTGATGCTGCATACTGTTTTGTATTAAAATACATCACAGTTTGAAAGGATCAAATGGGAATATTTCTTTTAAGCTTCCCTCATCGCTTGCACTCGAAGCTTTCATGGGTCGAATTATCATCGCACAGACGTCTCCTCTTTTGTGTAATCGTAAACGTTCATAGGTGGTTCTTCAATGCCGTCCCAAGTGATCATGATAGAGCCTCTTCGAAAGTTATATAATCTAAAAGCAAAAAAAACAGCATCAGATAGAAAGTTGAGTTCTTGCAGAACCCTGTTTTCGCCTCAAAGTAAAAAAGAAAGTTGAGTTCTTGCAGAACCCTGTTTTCGCCTCAAAGTAAAAAAAACCCAGCTAAATTAGAAATAAAGAGATCACATTTCAAGATATAGTCACAGCTGGGATAAAGTAGCAATTACTCAATATTAAGTCACAGCTGGGTGAAATAATAATTGCAATTACCCTTTTTAACTCTGCAGCAGAAGCAGGTTTCAATACTTTCTTGTCAGAAAGAGCTGAGATTTTGTGAACCGCAACAACGACATGACAAACAGTTTCACAAACCTATAATATAAAAATATATTTGACTCCCATATATACTGCAGGGGTCTAATCAGTGGCAATAGCAATTTAGTTTAGCCAGTTACCAAATATAAATGCTCACATACTTGTTCCATTTATTATTTTGGTTGTACGAAGCATTTTTTCATTAAAAATACAGCACTGTCAAATGTTGTGCATGGTGCTAATTAAATCAGCTTGTTATTAGTACCTGGATGCAGCTGAAATCACATTTCATGAGTCATTCGTGCAGAAATCTAAGGCTTCAACGTCAAGTCTTAAATTGATGATTAACAAAGCTCGGCTCTATAAACAGCCAGGCACAAATACAGGAAAGTTATTTCTTGATATTAAAATGACTAATGCATCAATATATGCAGAGAGCTTAAATTCCCACCCAATAAATGACAGCTTCTTGACATTATATAATGTGTGTCCCGGCTGGCTCAGACTATTTGAAGTAAGCCTACCGCACACATAAAACAACTACAGCTTTACTTTAAAGATGGGTATGGGAACAGGCATTCGAATCTAACATTGATTAATATAAAAATGTCGGATCAGATTTGAATGATCATGTTTTGGAAAGGGAAATGCAAGGATGCATTAAAAGTAGCCTAACTTCTCTTCCTGGTCTCGGACTGTGACACCTGAAAGGGACGTTTCCTACGAGGAGGCAAGGGAGGCAGTGCCTCCTAAAAAAACAATATGATGAGGAAATAATCCAGATTACAAAGATGAAACAACACAATGTGACATTAAAAAGTGTATAAATCACTTGTTTTTCTAAAGTAACACTGTCCAACAGCAACACCAGCAGGTAAAGTTACGGCAGGAGTCCGCGTCTCTCTTGCCTCCCCTGAGTCCATTGAGTTTTAACAGACCCCCTAATGCAGTGGGTCTGTTAAAACAGTGGGTCAGCGGTGATATCATATCCAATCATATATGATCATAATCTATCATATCCAATCATAGTGGGCGGTAATTGAGAATGAATGAGAGGAGGCAATGCCTCTATCCCACTATGATTGGATATGATAGATTATGATTGGATATGATTGGTTTGTGCAGTAGATCCCGTATCTTGTTTACTTGCACATTCCATGCGTCAGTCTGAATGAACAAAATGATGAGATGCTAATGGGAAGACTAATTAAAAAAGTAAGTAAACAACTCAACAACTTAGATATCACCGCTTTATGGCACGTCAAAATCAAACTTGAAATGGCCTAAACATGATGACTGTGGGGTTTTTAATGAGCAATCAGCTTGGTGAAGTTAAAGGTTCATCTTCACGTCTGTGACAGAGTGTTTATCGAGCTTCATGACTGATGAAAATAAGTTGACTATTAAAAAGAACAGCTGAATATCAATACACAATTAAAATAATTTGTTTAAATTGTTACTGCCTTTAGTTATTATTGGAATGAAGACAACACTAAAACAACACTGCTTAAAACACTTACATTGATGAGATTTATACTTAAAAAATAAATAAAACAATACTAATTATTTTTTGATGTATTGCAAAGTTATGTTTATTTAACCAGGAAAATGTGACAATATTAAGTTTAATTGGGACATGAATTTACATGTGATGTATACATTTTTTTTTGAAGATTTTGCCTCCTCATTTCAGAACACCACTGCACGAATCAGTGATTCCTAAATGGTTATTATATGCAGTTATACTAGACACAGAGAAAATATTTGAAAATTATGAAACGTGACTGAGAAAAATAATCGATGACACCTTTCCAGAGACTTGGAAAGGCATGAATTGCTTCAATGTCGAGGATGTGTGTAGAGCAGTGTTAATGATTTCATTTGCATTGCAGAACTGCCATTTGCATTGTGTTAATCTTATTTAACCAGCTACTCAAAGATGGCAATCAAAACGGTTACTGTAAGAAATCCCTCAAGACACACACACACATGACTCTAAAAGCTTCTGAGGACAGTCTTGTATTCGACATTATTAGCAAAAGGCAGATTGATGCACATGGTTACAAAATCCCATTGTGTCATGAAATGCATTGAGAATATTACTATCCAATTAAATCTCAAGAAAACATGAGCTGTTTTCCCATGAAATCAAGATAGCACAATGCTAGTGATTGCTAAGGTGTTCTGAGTGGCTGTTAAGCCATTTTTTTGTGGTTGCTATGGTGCGCTGATTGGTTGACGGCTAGTTACTAGCCCATTTTCAATCTTCTATATGCAAAGCCCTACAGATGGCTTTTCCAAACTCATAACTTAAATCATGCGGAAAGGTTGCTATAGGATGCTTTGATAACAATCTGCAAGATTTAGGCACAATTTATATCTGTAGCACAAACATGATGAATTTTAAGATTTTTGAAAACCCCCACCAATATGAGCAATATAGTGATTTTTGCCTTAGCAATTATTGTGTCAATTTTAGTAATGACACAATAATTTTTGGTTTAATTTTAAATGCATACAGCCAAAAATTGTAAAATATCCAAATAAAATAATGAAACTGTAAGACTGGAGAAACTGGAAGAGAGGGCAACTCTCTGAGAGAACAAAGGAAATTAACATTTGAACTCTCTCTTGTGCACCATTCGAGACGCAAGTCTCACCTCAGAATCATCCTAATCTACATTTCTTTCCCTCTTCCCCCACTCCTTCTCTGAGATCACCAAAATTCACCCAAGAATCTATATGGTTTGATGTGAATAATTATCATACAGTATTACACATGTTTGGTATCATTTGAAATGTCTCAGTGCGACTGGTGCAAAGGTCTCATTCCCAAAGTAGTAAAACAAAAGGTAATGTGTTTTTAAGAGTTTAGAGAAAACTTGCACACAAAGGAGGGTGGGTCTTCCAGGCAAATGGCCTCCTGCTCTCAAAAGGTGTAACCTCTGAATGCACATTTCCATTGTTAGCAGATGTTTCCATGTGAGAGGCTTCTGTCTATATAATGAAATGCAAGAGGCTCGGGGCGTTTCTGTAACTCAGATCAGCCCATAATGTTGAAGAATCTCAAAGACTTTTTGAATTTTTCTAAATGTCGGGTTTAACCTTTTACTCTTTATCTCTGAGCATTTGATGTTATTGTATTGATTATCTGTGAACTGATTATGAAATTGGCATGATACATTTACCTGACATAATAAATTGTAAACATTTGATTTTATTCTAACGACTCTGACATTTTTTTCAGTAAAGAGTTAAAAAGAATAGTCAAACATTCGCTCACATTCAATAATGCACAGATAAAACCTTTTCATTTATGGAGTCAGATGAAATAACGAGTTAATACATGAAAAAATTTATTTCATTTAATCAAACTACTTTGCCACGCAGAGACCTCCACCCGCTGATCGAATGCCGCCATTGGATCGATTGAGTCGGGCTTACAAAATAAGAGTAATTACCAAGAAGTTACACTTTAGAAATCTCCTCCTGCAATTAGTAGAATAACATCTTAAGTGGGTCTTTCTGCCTCTCCACTGACAGGATTTCCCACTAATAGTTTCTAGCCAGTATCCTTACAGGGTGTAAAATCATGCTGAAAATATTCATATTCATAATTGTGCTGACCCCCGCAAGAGCCTGGAGTCCAGCCAGCGTTTCCTCATTCACATCAGAACAGCATTGACAAGCTCACAGAACCTAATTCTACAATTCTCACGGGAATGAGCGCAGTGAGAACACCTTACCAAGTTAATGTCAGTGTGATTAAACATTACCTTTGTTAGGAAGAATGCATAATTAGCACGGAAATTCTCCTGCTTTAACATCTCATTTCAATGAGAGGAGGCTTATCAAATTCAGGGCCAGCTGTTGCTTCACCTTTAACATTCAATGTGGGGCATTTTCCCATGGGGATAATAGCTATCTGGCTGTTAGCTTCCTCTTGACAACCCAACAAATCCCATGGCCTGTGCTATAGGCAGCAACCTTGGAGCGAATCTGCTAAATCTGATATATAAATTAGCACCATCCCATTTAAGCGGTTTCAAACCAGGTACCACCAATACAGAACATCCAAGTCCCAGCTAACCACAATTGCTGCCTCTCATTTCGGCAAATGGGAGTTATAAGCCAATACGCATGAACCAAAACCTATAGACCTTATTCACAGCTAGGCCATATTTGTTTGCATTTTTAACAGGAATAAAAGCGAGGCTGTGAGGGATAGACATCTCTTCAATGGTTGTACTGTTAATGAATGTGTTTTTGTAGTTCTATTGACAAAACACTGCAAAAAAATATATTTCCAAGATATTTCAGTAGACACACACATACACAAAACTCCAGACAACATGAGCTATGGAAAATTATAAGTGATCTAGGAGCTTTATAAAGCTTTTTAAAGCGGATGCCATTGAAACACGGCAAGTCTATCCCTCACAGCCTCCCTTTCACCTGTCATGGCGCTGCTCTGAGTAAGGTATATTCTTTAAAACAGGTTGCTTCCGGTTTAGGTCTTTTTTGTTAAATGTAAAACTCTTTTACTCAAGATATCTTCAAAGGAGCAAGCAAAACCGATGTCCATTGCACATGCAGATATGTAAAAGTTTATTTTCTCACTAAAATTTATATTTAAATTGAATAAAACGCCAAAAAATTCAAAGAACTAGTTGTGTTAGCTGATACTTAACCCTAAAAAAGGGCAAGATAATAAAGATACATCAGAACATTTATTTATTGCTATTTTCCAAATGATCAGGGGCCTGTTTCAGAAAGGAGGTTAAGTGAAAACTCTGAGTATGTTAACCCTGAAATGAGGGAAACTCATGGGAGGTATGTCAAACCTGAGAAAGCAGAGTAAGTCAAGCCCGTTTCTGAAAGAGAGGTAACTTATGTATCAGAGTCAGTTACCATGATAACTTACTCTGTGAACCTAACCTGGTCGGGAGCAGGTTTTCTTCAGTAAACCTAGAGTTTATTTCAGTCTCCTCCCCTTTTTTAAAGAGGAAGCAGTGTTTAAACACCTCATTCATTCTTTCAGTACATTTATTCATTGCTGTTTTTACTGCTGTTTTTCCCCCTATTTTTTCAATAAGATGAAGTCTAAATAATTCCTTAACTGGCAACTGAAAATACAGTAGATTAGAGTTACATCATGTAATTCTAAACAAATACAGAATTAAACTGTGGCATTTACAGAAAATCACTGAACCGTGTTCATCTGTGGGGGTGGGGGCGGGGGTGGGGGGTGAGAATGTCCATTTTTAGATATAAACTTAGATTCTATAGGTTAATAAAAATGTGAAGAAATGTGAATGTGTAGATTGTTTGATGTAGACACATTATATTAACATTACCTCTGTATGCCTCTTTGTGGCAGCAGAAACTGTTTCTTCATCCCCATCGTCCTGTGAAGATGAGCATTTGATTGAGTAAACTTTATAATACTATTTGTCATAATTTTTGGTGTATTGAGTACTTACAACTGCATGGGAGGCTCCAAAAGACAGATATTACAATCAGAATCTGTTGGGACCAACAAAAAACCCAACCCAAAGTAAAATAAATGGAAATATCAAAAATAGCCTATATAAAAAATAACATACTCAGCACCTCTTAAAGTCGGCATGAAATCAAATTTGACAAATCTTCTTTTTATATGTAATATTGTAGTGTTTATTATAAATTATTTATCTGTGCACTTCATTATTTTTTTAAATTCATGTACCCTTATAATCTTTAATCAAATACATTACCCTTCCCTCCCCCCTCGAAACGACCTCTCTACTCTTTCGGTCACGTGCCATGGCGAAAGGGTGCGGCCAGAGCCGATGAGGGTGCGGCTATCGGTGCACCGCCTCTCAGAGAACCTGTCAGTTCGCGGGAGGCTCGTATAAATATGGGCTGATTCCTGCCTGGAAATTTAGCTGCTCTTCCTCGTTCTCGTCGCCGGGCTCCTCAATAAAAAAATCCTTCATGGGAGGGTAACGGTGTGGAGTCCGGTGGAGAGAAATCCTCCACAACTGAATGTAAACCATAGACACTATAAGAAGTGGACAGAGCCATCTCATTGGAACTCAGTTGAGACAGTTGAAGCCCATTTTTAGAGATTTTTGAGCACTTTCGTTCCTGACGCGCAGACTCAAACCGACTCAAACTAAGCTTGATGACGTGAGCAACGTGTCTGACAGACGTAAATCTTCTAGTAGCTGTGCGTGAAAATTGCCAACGTTAATCTTGCAGAGACGGGGAACTTGAGCAAAGAGTTCTTTGGCGTGAGTGAGCAGGAGTAAGAATTCCGTTGCTTTTATGGACTCATTATCTATGGGCTTCTCCCTTGACGGGACGTCCCCCCGATTGCCTGCGAGCTTCTCCTCCTGTCTGTACGGTAATTTCGGTACAGCGCGACAGAGAGTCGAGTGGTTATGACGCAATCGTTAGCCTATTTTTACAAAAACTGTTTCTACGGGGCCATAATGTAACATAGAAGGTAATGGAGCCCTTTATACATTGTCGTGTTTCTTTAGAAATAAATAATGGACAAATGGAGTCTTTAAACGCCTCATATGTAAAGTTATTCGCTGTCAAAGTGACGCCAAAATGAATGGGAGTCAATGGAAATACAAGTGAAGTTCTGCTACAAGATGGCGGCACCCGGCCGGCTTCAACTTCCGGTTGATGGATTACCCCCTTGATGTAAACTGGCATTCAAATCTGCCTCTATTTTGTTTGCAACGCCCAACCTCCAACGATCCAATCAATTCCCAAAGGACGAAATCAAGCCCCGCCCTACATTTTTTTTTCTGATTTCAGAAGCCATTTCACTTGGATATACGTCACAACAAGGAAAAAATGACAATCTCAACTTCCGTTTCATGCCGACTTTAAATTTTATCAAGGCCCTTGAATCCTGGGGAGTGACTGGCTCTGATGAAGCCCCTCCAGGAATTCCTTCAGCCATTGGCCTTCCAGCATTCAGGCTCAGGGCCATCTCCATCTCCTCTGCATTTGTGGAGGTGGTGGTGCAGGTCCTCCCCCCGTTTTGCGAGCCTCTGCCTTCTTTCTGTTGGCTGAGTAGTAGTCAAATGAAAATGAACATTTAATTGTGTGAAAACAGAATTAGACCTATGTCAAAAATGCTGCTGCACTGCTATATGCTGGATGCTATTTAGTTATTTAATATGTCAAATGTTTGTAAAGTCAGGTAGCCTACACCCATGATATGCTCAAGCCTTACCTGATTATTATGTTTTTATATTTCATTTTCAGCTGCTGCCACGTTCTTTTAATGCCTGCAGGATTGCACCTACATGAAAATTAAAATTAGGTTGAATAACATAGTGTTCTTCCAGTTTCACCTCTAATATTATAACAGTTGGGTAAGTTACTCTAAAATAGTTATTAATAACTAACTAGAAATGACATCTTCAACAGTGTAATTAGATTAATGTAATAATTTCTATCTCTAGAATGTATTGGTCTACTTATATTAAATCCCATATCAACCTCAAACACTTGAACAATACAAGGAGAGACAAGAAACTCCACTTTTAATGCTTTCAAATTAACAATATGCAATTGCATGAATTATTCTTGAATTGACCAAAGTGTGTAGAGGGAGAAGGTAACATTAAAAATATACATTTTAAAAATGTATGTTAAATCCACTATTGTTTTAAACAGAATTGTTCTATAGTCTATGCAGTAGCCTGTTTAATGCAATTACATCCGATTTTACTTTAAATTACAGAAGAATTAAGAGTAATCCCTTTAAAGTATTTAGATTACTTGGTAATTAATTACACCCAACACTGTATAACAGTAATTAAAATGTAAACTTAAGCATTGACTCGAGCAACTTTTTCTCCCAAGCTAAAACAGTTCTGCTGGTGAGAAATATGCAGACCTCTTTTTGTCTGGCGCTGTTGCCATGGTGACTCATAATATCTGCGCTCCATTGATAATGGCTTTTTATAGTTGTGGTGCACGCGCTTAACTCAGAGTCAGTCAACTTAGAGTTGATTGAACTAACTAATTTCAGCTGTTCTGTAACCGTAAATCAACTCAGAGTTCAAGTTTTAACTCAAGAGTTGGTTGAACCTCCTTATTGAAACGGGCCCCAGGACCAGTGTTGGGGGGTAACTCATTACAAGCAACTTGAGTTATGTAATCAGATTACTTTTTCCAAGTAACTAAAGTAACACACTTTTAAAATTTACAACAAAATATCCAAGTTACTTTTTCAAATAAGTAACGCAAGTTACTTTGTTTTCCCATTTATTGACTGACAGCTCTCTTGTACCCATGTAGAGACAAATCAAAATGCAGAGGCGTGCAAACATGATGGTTATTGTAGTTCTAGACTAAATGTGAGCATGGATTTCCTCACTTGCACACAATAAAAGATCCAATATTCCTTAAAAATGAATAAAATCAGTGAAATACAGAATCAACTATGTAAATCTCCAATAACTATGTTTAAAGTCCCCGTGAACCGGAAGTTGCAAACATAGACAGTAAAAGAAATGGACACAGCGACCCCGTTGATTTCAACGGAGAGAGTTGAAGCCCAGGGCACTCACTTCCTGATAGCCAAGCGTTCTGCGCAGGCTCAAACTGAGCTTGACGACGTAGTTGTCACGTGAGCAACCGTTCTGACCTTCTAGTAGCTGTGCCGGGACAAATCTGAATTGAAATCTGAAACAAATCTGTTGTTGAAATATTTTGTCCCGTTGCTTTTATGAACTCTCTATCTATGGGCTTCTCCCTTGACTTTATGCCTCCATGTCCACCCGATTGCCTCATAGACAGTAAACGATTGCCTACGAGCTTCTACTTGTCTATACGGTGATTTCTCTACTGTGCGACAGAGCGTCCCGTGGTTATGACGCAATCGTTAGCCTATTTTTACAAGAATGGCTTCTACGGGGCCATAATGTAAGATACAAAGTAATGGAGCCCTTTATACATTGTTGTGTTTCTTTAGAAATAAATAATGGACAAATGGAGTCTTTGGACGCCTCAGATGTAAAGTTATTCGCTGTCAAAGTGACGCCAAAATGAATGGGAGTCAATGGGATGCTAACATCAGGTGATAGCCAGCTACAATGGCGGCCCCCGGAGGCAGCTTCAACTTCCGGCTGATGGATTACCCCCTTGGTTGCAAACGACTTTTCTCCAGTGTTGTGACGTATTTCCGAGAGAAACGGAATACTAAATGAGGCAAAATAGTGGGCGTGGCTTTTTTTCCCAACTAGCACCTGATTGGATCTAGAAAAGTAGGTGTTTTCTACTGTCAGTTGGAGGGGCGTGGTCACGGATGTTAAGCAGACGCCCAAACCGTCAAACCTATGTCATCAGGGAAGGTCCTCCAATGCAGAGGGGAGGGGAAATTTCAGATTTTGATTAAAGATTACGAAGCCAAAAAAATTTGTGTGGATTGACTTACATGGATGAATTGTTCACCACAAAACGATCAATTTAGGCAAACAAAGTAAGTATGGTCAATTTCGAATTCATGGGGACTTTAATACAACATTCATTTGTATGCCTTTAATCTCACTTGACCAATGCTTGCTTCTGACCTTCAATGATTCAGTTAACTATAAGCAAAAATGACCATAGATTTTTTTGTTTTTATTAGTAAAGTGTAAAACTGTTCTCCTGCATCTTCTTCTGTTCTCCAGAATGGCGGCCCAGCTGAACGGTTTGCTTGAGCAGCGCCCTCTACTGTACACACGTGAATTTGCATTTGCTTCAGCCTGAGGGTTATCACAATTTTCTTTGGGCATCTTTACATTTGCCCAAAAATATAACTATTACAAAAAGTTTTCACCCAGCCCAGGTGAAAAAAAAGTACCGTAATGCATTATTTTTCCCAAAAAAATTAACGCAATTAGTTACTTAGGAGTAATGCAATATTGTAATGCATTCCTTTTCAAAGTAACTTTCCACTGATCAGGACAATTTATTCTCTCATAACTTGAAAACATTCTTTGTAAAATTATTTTAAACAATAAGTATAATACATATTTATGAATATATTAACTTACTGTCTCATATTTAATACACACATTTCTAGGGCCTAAAAAAAACTGCTGAAAAACCTGTTGTACACAATCTACATGTCTTCTGCCCTCTGATTGATACTTAATACTTTTTTTTCTTTCAAGTTAAGTCATTTTTTGCGGAGAAATCTTTATCGATTTATATAAAATACATGCAAGATGAACATTTACAGGACTGAAGCAACTTGGATTTACATGATTATTCATATAATCAAATACACACGCTAAATAAGACACAACATGCTTTTGGGGAACAATAATTTGCCAATCTATATTTATCACTGAATTGCGATATATGAGCTATAAAAGCCTGATGTATGAAATATGATGCTAAACAAATTTGTAAACATGAATAAATATCAATTGAACATGTGCATTACTAAATATAGTTATTTATCTTTGGCATTATTTCATCAAAATAATATAATTTTTAAATAAGGTTTTGCCCTAGACATTCAATTCAAAACTACACAATTATTCGACATCTACTGCACTGACAGACAACCCAGACAAATTCAACCTCTTAATTCAATGAATGCCAGTCACATAGAAATCTTCAAACATAAAGTGACCATGACCAAGAACCATGAGAAGACTTACCTTTCAAGCACGGGTTGAACTCAATCCATTCATGGGATGAAGCATGTTGAAAAATTTACCTGCAGTCACGACTGGCTTTGTATAAACATTTTTATTTACTCTATACACTTACATGAACAAAACACCATATAAACACAAAGAGACTGATGCAGCGGTTAACTAACCATTTGATTCAGAGGCCTTGTACGCAAGTCT
The DNA here is from genome assembly GCF_029890125.1 of Rhinichthys klamathensis goyatoka. Classification (NCBI taxonomy): domain Eukaryota; kingdom Metazoa; phylum Chordata; class Actinopteri; order Cypriniformes; family Leuciscidae; genus Rhinichthys; species Rhinichthys klamathensis. The sequence goes on along the minus strand of NW_026607106.1, from coordinate 519,041 downwards.
TTTTTCTTTTTTTTTCTTTTTGTGAAACACAGACGGCCGAGGCACAATGCTATCATACTGAACGGTACATGCTTAGTACACTGCCTGCATCAGGAATGGAAATCTCTCTCTATAGACACTAACTCAAAGTAAAGAAAGTATAAAAGTATCATTTTACAGCAGTTGAAATACTGACATTAATAGCAAGTTTTAAATCATTAAAACCATGAAAGAGACTAAGGAGGCCAGTCTGAAAAAAAAGAAAAAAAGATTAAGCGAAACAAAAGTTTTAGACTCATGCCTCTGCATCAGTGGAATATCATTTCTTCTGCATGTGGATGTTTGTGCCTTTTTTTTTGTTGCAAATGTAGCACTGTTACCAAGCAACCCCACCCCCAAAAAATAAAATAAAAAAAGCCACACAACCTAGTGTGAACTCCTCTGCTGTGGATTTGCCCAACTGGGAAGGTGAAAAAAAATTTATACAAAAGACCAAATTTAAAACCTCCAGGATGAGCATCAGTGGATTGACAATGGCACAACACATTCATTTCTTTAAGCCCAGCAGTAAATAAGTATGGGATGGGGGGGGATGGGGGCTGGAACAGGGGTGAGGAGACCTGGTCAAAACCCATTTCCATTAAGTGAGAAATCTTGAGATTTACGGCGAGAACTTTTTGGCTTGTGCTCTGACCCTTTTTTCATACTCCACTCTGTTTTGGCTGAAACAGAAATGCAAACACAAGATTCATAACAAAGGCAATAAGAATTTCAGTCTCAATAGGCAAGACTATATTTGAGGGTGCGTACCAGTAAATTGTGTATGCCTCAGCCTGTGCGGGATCCTGAATATTTGGTTCATTAAGGAGTTCTTGGATTCCTAGCAAGATCTAAAAAGATATAAATAAGTTTTAGTGCTTCATGAGATAATACTGCCCTCTTCAGGAATGCATTGGACATTTGGCTTTTGGATATTTTAAAAATCACACCACAAAACCATGCAGCATTTGCAGTTCAAATCTTCTAAAACAAAAAATCCAAAAAAATCCAAAAAAAGAAACCACAATTAATCCTTAAAAATGATCTTGAACTACACGTTATTGGATATACCAATTAAATGGACCAATGCATCAATTTTAGGGATGTTCATTTCGGTTTCGTCCTGACAAGACTGTTAAATTAGAGTTAAGTTAAATTAGATAAGTATCTGTGATACCTAAATGGTTTAGTTGTACATGCACAAATAGGCCACATACACTTCAGGAGTGACAACCGCTTTTAAATGCAGGAGTGAGTCAGTTACCATTCCATGCATGTACGGAACACGACTCCCGGAACTGCGATGATTGACACCGGGGTAACCATAGCAACGTTCTAGTGTCTAGTCTTTGATCTCCACTATACTGACCAAAGTAACATTACAGTGACAAAAGACCCGCTGTGTTGAGCAATTTTAATGAAAGCAGTGACGGAGGCCTCATGTTGTGGTTATGTTTGGAAACGCTGATTCACCTAAACATTGATCACCGAGCATAAACAGAAACTCAACCGTACTTGCTTGACGCGCGAGAACAAGCCTCATTGGTTCTTGCAGAAGCTCAAACGTGCTGCGTAACACGAGAAGGAACCTCATTGGTTCTTGCAGAAGCTCAAACGTGCTGCGTAACACGAGAATGAACCTCATTGGTTCTTGCAGAAGCTCAAACGTGCTGCGTAACACGAGAAGGAACCTCATTGGTTCTTGCAGAAGCTCAAATGTGCTGCGTAACACGAGAATGAACCTCATTGGTTCTTGCAGAAGCTCAAACGTGCTGCGTAACACGAGGATGAACCTCATTGGTTCTTGCAGAAGCTCAAACGTGCTGCGTAACACAAGACTGAACCACATTGGTTCTTGCAGAAGCTCAAACGTGCTGCGTAACACGAGAAGGAACCTCATTGGTTCTTGCAGAAGCTCAAACGTGCTGCGTAACACGAGAAGGAACCTCATTGGTTCTTGCAGAAGCTCAAACGTGCTGCGTAACACGAGAATGAACCTCATTGGTTCTTGCAGAAGCTCAAACGTGCTGCGTAACACGAGAATGAACCTCATTGGTTCCTGCAGAAGCTCAAACGTGCTGCGTAACACAAGCATGAACCTCATTGGTTCTTACAGAAGCTCAAACGTGCTGCGTAACACGAGAAGGAACCTCATTGGTTCTTGTAGAAGCTCAAACGTGCTGCGTAACACGAGAAGGAACCTCATTGGTTCTTGCAGAAGCTCAAACGTGCTGCGTCACGAGAATGAACCTCATTGGTTCTTGCAGAAGCTCAAACGTGCTGCGTAACACAAGCATGAACCTCATTGGTTCTTGCAGAAGCTCAAACGTGCTGCGTAACACGAGAATGAAACTCATTGGTTCTTGCAGAAGCTCAAACGTGCTGCGTAACACGAGAAGGAACCTCATTGGTTCTTGCAGAAGCTCAAACGTGCTGCGTAACACGAGAAGGAACCTCATTGGTTCTTGCAGAAGCTCAAATGTGCTGCGTAACACGAGAATGAACCTCATTGGTTCTTGCAGAAGCTCAAACGTGCTGCGTAACACGAGGATGAACCTCATTGGTTCTTGCAGAAGCTCAAACGTGCTGCGTAACACAAGACTGAACCACATTGGTTCTTGCAGAAGCTCAAACGTGCTGCGTAACACGAGAAGGAACCTCATTGGTTCTTGCAGAAGCTCAAACGTGCTGCGTAACACGATAAGGAACCTCATTGGTTCTTGCAGAAGCTCAAACGTGCTGCGTAACACGAGAATGAACCTCATTGGTTCTTGCAGAAGCTCAAACGTGCTGCGTAACACGAGAATGAACCTCATTGGTTCCTGCAGAAGCTCAAACGTGCTGCGTAACACAAGCATGAACCTCATTGGTTCTTACAGAAGCTCAAACGTGCTGCGTAACACGAGAAGGAACCTCATTGGTTCTTGCAGAAGCTCAAACGTGCTGCGTAACACGAGAAGGAACCTCATTGGTTCTTGCAGAAGCTCAAACGTGCTGCGTCACGAGAATGAACCTCATTGGTTCTTGCAGAAGCTCAAACGTGCTGCGTAACACGAGAATGAAACTCATTGGTTCTTGCAGAAGCTCAAACGTGCTGCGTAACACGAGAATGAAACTCATTGGTTCTTGCAGAAGCTCAAACGTGCTGCGTAACACGAGAATGAAATTTATTGGTTCTTGCAGAAGCTCAAACGTGCTGCGTAACACGAGAATGAAACTCATTGGTTCTTGCAGAAGCTCAAACGTGCTGCGTAACACGAGAATGAAACTCATTGGTTCTTGCAGAAGCTCAAACGTGCTGCGTAACACGAGAATGAAACTCATTGGTTCCTGCAGAAGCTCAAACGTGCTGCGTTACACGAGGAGGAACCTCATTGGTTCTTGCTGAAGCTCAAACGTGCTGCGTAACACGAGAATGAACCTCATTGGTTCCTGCAGAAGCTCAAACGTGCTGCGTAACACGAGAATGAACCTCATTGGTTCTTGCAGAAGCTCAAACGTGCTGCGTAACACGAGAATGAACCTCATTGGTTCCTGCAGAAGCTCAAACGTGCTGCGTAAACCGAGAATGAACCTCATTGGTTCCTGCAGAAGCTCAAACGTGCTGCGTAACACGAGGAGGAACCTCATTGGTTCTTGCTGAAGCTCAAACGTGCTGCGTAACAAGAGGAGGAGCCTCATTGGTTCTTGCAGAAGCTCAAACGTGCTGCGTCACGAGAATGAACCTCATTGGTTCTTGCAGAAGCTCAAACGTGCTGCGTAACACGAGAATGAACCTCATTGGTTCCTGCAGAAGCTCAAACGTGCTGCGTAACACGAGAATGAAACTCATTGGTTCTTGCAGAAGCTCAAACGTGCTGCGTAACACGAGAATGAAATTTATTGGTTCTTGCAGAAGCTCAAACGTGCTGCGTAACACGAGAATGAAACTCATTGGTTCTTGCAGAAGCTCAAACGTGCTGCGTAACACGAGAATGAAACTCATTGGTTCTTGCAGAAGCTCAAACGTGCTGCGTAACACGAGAATGAAACTCATTGGTTCTTGCAGAAGCTCAAACGTGCTGCGTAACACGAGAATGAAACTCATTGGTTCCTGCAGAAGCTCAAACGTGCTGCGTTACACGAGGAGGAACCTCATTGGTTCTTGCTGAAGCTCAAACGTGCTGCGTAACACGAGAATGAACCTCATTGGTTCCTGCAGAAGCTCAAACGTGCTGCGTAACACGAGAATGAACCTCATTGGTTCTTGCAGAAGCTCAAACGTGCTGCGTAACACGAGAATGAACCTCATTGGTTCCTGCAGAAGCTCAAACGTGCTGCGTAACACGAGAATGAACCTCATTGGTTCCTGCAGAAGCTCAAACGTGCTGCGTAACACGAGGAGGAACCTCATTGGTTCTTGCTGAAGCTCAAACGTGCTGCGTAACAAGAGGAGGAACCTCATTGGTTCTTGCTGAAGCTCAAACGTGCTGCGTAATACGAGAATGAACCTCATTGGTTCCTGCAGAAGCTCAAACGTGCTGCGTAACACGAGAATGAACCTCATTGGTTCCTGCAGAAGCTCAAACGTGCTGCGTAACACGAGAATGAACCTCATTGGTTCCTGCAGAAGCTCAAACGTGCTGCGTAACACGAGGAGGAACCTCATTGGTTCTTGCTGAAGCTCAAACGTGCTGCGTAACAAGAGGAGGAACCTCATTGGTTCTTGCTGAAGCTCAAACGTGCTGCGTAATACGAGAATGAACCTCATTGGTTCTCACACGTGAAGCGTACATGCTTGAGCTTCGTTTATCATATCTGATGTGTGCGTTGATTAATTTTTATGTGAATAAATGCCTAAATAAAAAACATATAAAGCGATCGTGTTTCTTCCGAAAATTTGGACTAAACCGTTCAATTCATATGGATTAGACTAACAATCTAAAGTGTCAAAGTGGTAGTTGCTTAAAATGGAGGGACAGAAATCCTTCCGATTTAATTAAAAATCTTCATTTGTGTTCCGAAGAGGAACGAAAGTCTAAAGATCCAAGCTTCACAGCTTACCTGCTTGATTGTAATGGCAGGCCTCCAGTCTTTGTCTTCCTCTAAAATAGACAAGCATACGGTACCAGACGGATATACATTCGGATGGAATAAAGGAGGCTCAAATTTACCTGTAGAAGAAGTCACATCATAAAAATCTGGCATAATTAAAAACACAATGTGCATACAAAGTACAGATAATGGATTAGCTCCACTAAGCATCTGATTTACACTTTGGTGGAGAGGAAGGATAGTCATCCTTAAACAGCATCCGAAGTTTGAACAAGCCTCCCTCCCACGGTGTCTGAGAATAAATAAATAAAAATTAATAAAAATAAATAAAAAAAGTACTTATTTACTTAAAGTCCCCCTGTGGAAAAAAATCCAGCTTTTAATGTTGATTATATGTCTACGTGGCATTTTAAATATGAATTTGCACATGGTTTATCTTAAAGCATAAGTCAACACCATTGCAGAGTATTTTCTCCTTAAAACGGCAGTGAACCAAAGGGTCTCAAAAAAACGGTTTGAAATCGCTGGTGTTTCTGACGTCACAAACTACCTTGTAACCAATCATCGTCAACGAGTGATCATCATTGAGTGGATCTCTGAGCTGGTGCGAGTGAGTGGAGATGGGACTAATTAGCATATTCATAGAACCAGGTATAATAAATGAGGCAAGGGTGTAGAGTTACATTCAAGCTATTTTAAGGCATGAAGAGATTTGTTTTCAAATACAAATTTTTAAATGTGTCATTTTGGTGATCGAAGAGGAGTTTTAAGGGATAAAATTGACTACAGAGGGACTTTAACATTTTGTTTTCCAATCATACAAATTACATTCTGTAGACAAGAATTCACAGGAGCAGAATTCAATATGATGTGCATACCAGAACATCATAAACAGTTATGCGTGCCTGTACTGTAAACATTGAAATGGCACTTACTCCTTTTTTCCCTGGGATGGCACACTCCCAATTCATCAAATTCATCGTTCCATCAGGGTTTTTTGTCGGTACGGCTACAAAACCCTAAAAAAAAAAAAAAAAAAAAGATTTTTTTTTTTTTTTTTTTTTCTGTGGGTGGCTGCAAAAGTTTCAAAACGTCTCTAGAATCTTTTTAATTTATGGCACACACACCCCAACAGTTTCAATAGTGACTTCTCAGCTGAATAAATTAAAATAAAGCGACATTTTAAAATAACATCTCCACCACAGATGGAAAGCACTCCCCTTCAGTAACCCCTTCGCTGCTTTTCCTCCAAAGGTTAATACTGCAGCTCTAATAATTTAAGAAGCTTCTAAAACATGTGGTGATTTGAAACTGATAAAAAAGACCCTCCATGGGTCTACACAAAGCCTGTTGCTTCTCAAACATTTAAAAAGTAAAAAAAAAAAATATATATATATATATATAAAATCTCACTCTTATTTCCTATATAACAGCCTCACATCTGTGATCGGAAACATCATACTTACAAAAGGATGGTCTTTCCGCCAAGCCTTTCGTTCTTGTGCGAGACGACTTAACGCTATACCAGACATGACTTGTGGCCCACTTAATGATTGAAAACCTGAAAAAAAAAATATATATATTTTCTCTTTAAGCAAGATGCACATATCTGTAAAACTATACACAGTCATTACGCAATTTTCTTCCTTATTAACTATCAATATTTAACTTGATAATAAACAACCCTTTTAGTTATATAAAAAATTAAAGGGGAGGAGTAATAACATTCATCAGGATTTGCTTACATTTTGACATTTAAATAAAAAAATAATAAACAATAAGTTGTTAGGTTGAGATTACCATTAAAAGGCAAAACCTTGGCTTAAAACTACATTGGGTTCATACAAATGAGGAAATGTCATTGGAGTATGAAACATCTAGGGAGCTTTTGATTTCATTAGAACATACAGTAGTGAAACTGTAGTGGTGGTGATACACACTGTTGTTTATGGTTCTAGTACAGAATAACTGCACATTTCCCAATCTCCATCAGTAGGAGATGTATGATCTGACAGAATCAAACAAATCCTGGATCTATCAACCGTCCTGGAGTCAACCCAACATGTGTGACTATGTACCGTGCTAATGAAATGTGCTTATTTTATCAGCCGTGATAAGGTTATTACGTTCAAACATCTTAACCATTTGACTGATCAGGATGTCCAATAATCCATTTCTAAAACTTATTTATTTGTCCTCTGGGGTCTCTAAAATGACACATATTGCACTCTCCCTTCATTTCAATGAAGTTCAAAATAGACAAACATCAAGATGGTTTCATTATTAATTACTCTGAGGGTTTGATCATCATGATTCAAAAGGAGCATGATTCACAATGTTTACATATTTTTTTTAAAGGCTGGGCAAGCGATTTTCTTCAGAAACATTTTTGCTATGCTGGTTGAAAGCCTCTGATAGCAATAGCCAAGTTAAGGCCTGTTCACACCGGGACAAATTTCGTGCGCGATATTCGCCGACGTTTAATGCCTCGTGACTAAACAAAGGGCGCCAATGTGAGTGTCCACACCGACGCGAAAAACGCCATGTGTAAAGGCGTCATTAAAAAAAAAAAAGCCTCTGGTTCGTTTTTTTAGTTTGACGCGCCGCGTCAAAAACTATCCGACCAATGAGATTGGCGCTTTTGCTCACGTGTCTGGAGCTTCTGAAGTTACAGTAAAACACAACTTGGGGGCGCTCAAAACACAAAACGGTCTTGCCGAGCACACATACGTAACGGCGAAGAAGATATAGACTACGCCAAGTAGCGTCTACACTGCCGGGAAGAAAAAAGACGAGGAAGATGCAAGGCAAGATGAATGTAGAGCTGCTGGTCTTGTTGGTGTCGGAACATAAAGAACTATATGACAAACGCGACAGCGACTACAAAAATCTTGATAAAAGAGAATGTTATGGAGTGGTATTGCAGAGCAAATGGGCGCCATCTAATGTCAGGGAATAAATTTGCATGTTCACTCGGCTCGTCGTCAGCGAAAATCGCTTGGGTGTGAACACAAACGCGTTGAAAAACACTGCCGAATAACGCACGTCGATATTCGTCCCGGTGTGTACGAGCCTTTAAAGTGGTCTAAATAGGTGTAGGGGGGGGGTGTGTGTGTGGAACCATTAAATGTTCACCCAATCATTCTATTCGGTCCGAAAGCAATGATATGATGTCCCTCCTGCCTGTCAACGCATGTATTCTTTATACCTCCACAGCTAGAGCAGACATTAGGCCTACACATCATCAGCGCGTTTCATACTATGAGTTAGACAGACGTCAGTCACCGAGCACCGCAACCGAAACAGCAGCCACCTTTTACAGTTCCTCCTGAACCAAAACAAGCTTATGCTGCGTTCCCGCCATAACTACCATAATTTGGATGGACGAGATAGAGACCTGCGACGCTACACCAGGAGCATTTTTTTAATCCATATTGAGACAACTAACGATTAATCGTAAACAAAATGGTTGATATTTGGTTCTCTGTATCAGGTTGTTACTTGGTTTTTGAGACTGCTTTAAAATATATATATATATATATATATATATATATAAATATATATATATATTATGTGCACTTGCCGTCAATTATAAGAATGCGGCAGAGATTAAGCAGACCAAATGATTGGAGAAATCCAGCATACATCACTTGTGGTTTCACCCGAAGATCTAGGTGACTTATTAAACCGTAAAAAAAAATAAAAAAAAAAGAGTCTTTGCATAAAATGACAATCTATAATAGTGCGGTGAGACGATAAGGTATAAATTGAGAAGTGAGAAAATTAAAAATGAATAATGTTTTCATAACCGCATGCGAAAATTGTGTAATCCGACCAACAAAGTCTCAAATTAGGGGCCATTAACTCTAAAAAGAGTTGATAAACATCAAATAAACAAACTCAATAAATCGCTGAAAAATAATTAGCTTCAAGTTAAAATCTATAATAAAATTGCATTGTAAAGTCATTCGGTGAGAGAACGCATGAATGAAGAATGCTATTAAAAATATGCAAATTACTCAGGGTTTCCCTAGTTGGCACAATCAAAGCAACTTATTTTAATGAATATGCTGCCCGCCTATGTTTGATTAGAGTAACGAGCAAATGAACCGCATTGAATGAATATACCTGTCAGATGCACATTTTTTTTGCGCGATGCCGCACAGCAGCATTCCTCACTGCGCGCACATCAGCCGCTGATTGAACCAAATCACGCTTTGTTGCGATTAACTGCTCGCGTCAAACTACACGGACAAAGATGCATACTCTGCATGTGTGCAATTACATTATTATAATACAAGCGCGCTGTAATTTGTCGCGTCGCGTGCAGTCTGGATATGCTGTTAGCCTAGCATAGGGCTAGCTAACAAAACCCGCAAACAAAACACCGCAAACTAGAGTAAACGTCCACAAATTAACCCTGCTTTTACACCAGACATACCTCGTCAGTGAAGATGAGTACTGTACTCTATCAAGAGCCGGTTAATTGGGAATTCGCGTCAAACTCAAAGCACAAATCTAGCGAAGTTTCCCTCCTGGAAAAAAGAAAACACAGACATTTAGCCAAGATAATTAGGACCCGTGAGTGCACACGCAGATGCCTGAATGAAACTTTCAACAGTGTCCATATATACTGGGTGAAATTGAATGGATTGTTTCCTATAATTACAGGCTGACGAATTGCAAGGTATTCTCTATAAACGCAAACTGATGGATATCACCTGAACGTCCAATTTAAGGTAAAATACGAACAGTTAATAGATTAATTAAACAATGTAGCTGATTGAAACATTTAGATTTTGTGATTAGTTCAATAACACTGCATTTAACTTATTTGCTGCTTATTTTTAGCGAGTCAGAAAAAAACACTGATTTAAAGGGATAGTTCACCCAAAAATGAAAATTCTGTCATCACTTACTCGGCCTCAACTTGTTCCACACCTGTATGAATTTCTTCCTTCAGTTGAAGATAAAGGAGGATATTTTGAAAACTGTGGGTAACGAACAGTTGCTGACCCCACTGACTTCCATAGTATGCAGAAAAAACACTATGGAAGTCAATGCTAGCTAACAAAACCCGCAACTGTTTGGTTTCCCACATTCTTCAAAATATCTTCTTTTGTGTTCAGCTGAAGAAATAAACTCATACAGGGTTAGAACAACATGAGGGTGAGTAAATGACATAATTAAAATTTTTGAGTGAACTATCCCTTTAAGATTTTTGGTCAGGCAGTTCTTGGACAGCTAAAGGACGTCTTAGCTCTCAAGCGCACATATTATTGAGGATATAAATGTGAATAAATATTAGTCTAATATTTAAAACACATTCAGCTCTTCTTTATGCAGTACTGTATGCTATATTACTACCATTTTACAGCACTCATACCATAATATAAAATGTCACACATTATCACTGCTTTTTCATTTTTATTTAGGCTATTCATTTCATTTTTTTTATACCCATGCCAAGCCCTGATTTATCTATTTTCTGCTATATTGACCCCCCAAAATAGATTCTGATGACACTGCACATTTATCCAGCCCATGATGTCAACAACAGGAACAATCCTTAAAGGGGAACTGTGCAGTTTTTTTTTAGCTTAAAGCTGCTGTCCGTAACTTTTTTAAGTTAAAAATAATCCAAATTAATTATTTAAAAAAAACATCTTCAGCCAGTCTTCAAAACTATCTGCTTGCCATAGCTAGATTCAAAACGGTTAGCTTGTAATAATGATTTTAATTCCAGTGGTACTGGTGGGTTTTCGCGGGAAATTCGAGCATGTCTTTGCGTCATTACGTCACACCCGTACACATAAAGGAGTTTCGGCTAGCCGGCTATACTGCGCGTGACGAGATGTTTAGATGTATAGGCTTTTCTCGCAGCACTTTACATAATTAAACTTATGGCATCCAGAAAGATCCAAACAACAATCATCAGTGTCAACTGGAGATTCAGCAGTTATAAAACCCAAAAGACTTCGTACTTCGGATTTAAGGTGGAAAGAGAAAGAAACCGTCTCATGCGAACACAAGTATACACATCGGTGGGGCTTTTGAAAGGTGCGTGAACTCCCGAAGGGGTTCGAAACGGAAGAAGAGACAGCTTTTTCTGCTGAACAAGTAAGACATTTCAATAGTTCAATCGTGTAACAGTACGTTTTCTTAATTCACACAGTTATGGAGTTTCCTTTGTTGTGCCTTTCTCGTTTTGCTATTATGGAGAATATGAATTCTGAACTACACAGGTAATCATAAAACACATTAAATAACGTTAGTCACGCAATGCTGATGTTGTTAACATGAACAATTTGAGAACAAAGTAGGCTATGATTTGCACGGTTGCTGTAAATCGCGTTGATTAAATCTAACGAAGCTTATCATGTCGAATGCTTTTTCCCCCTTAGTTGATCAGAACAAAAATGGATGTTACTTACTTGTTCAGAAGACATTTTCCGGTGAAAATTCTTATGTTGGTCAAGCTTTCAAAAAGTGAATCTGTGATTCTGAATGACAGTATCCACACAGCGCGGCGATTGACAGCACCACTCGCCTCAAAGCACTGTGTTCATCCGGGCTGTTTCATGCCGATTTACAACCCACGTAAAGATAATAATTCCGCGAATCACTGCAGTTACAGATTTCGAACCGAGATGGCGACAAAAAGGGAAAAAGCTACGGACTGCAGCTTTAACTGAACAGCTTCGGCGTTATTGGAATGGTTATATGACGTTTTTTGGGTTGAATGGTGGCCATCTCGCCCCCCCCGCCCTGGTGCCTGTGAGCGAAAAAACCACACTTGCAACTTTGGCCCGGCGGGCCGCCGGCCTCAGCGTCAGGAAGTATTGCGTGATATCAGCTCTCGTGATGTAACGAATAGCTTTACGGCACTGCACACATACACGCCCCTGTCGTCGCTACTCGATCCGTACCGGAAACACGATCTGTACTGCGAATGTGCGAGAACAAAGTTTTTCTGCCACTTCCTGTCATCGTCAATGTTTTTACGACAACGTCACTGTCACTACTCGATCCGTACTTTACTGTCACGATTTGTACTGTACTGTCATGCATGTGCGAAAAAAAAAAAAAACATGGATTCTTTTGCATTTTATGTGAAAGTTCAAGAGTTTCTCTTAAAAGGAGAAATGCCTGACAATCACGCAGAGCGTCGGAAAGTGAAACGGTCGTCTGCGAATTTTATCATCAAAGGTAACTATGACAAGGCTTAGACTAATCCAGTATTAGGCCTTAGTTCAATTGTGTTGTGTAACAATATATCGTGCCACAATATAGCGTAATACAAAAATGCAACAATACGTATCGTGGATAGTGACAATATGTATCGTTAATAGTTCACCCAAAATAAAAATTACTGTGTGAGGAAAAAAATTATGTTTTCAGAGTTTTTGTGTAAGTACTTCATTAAAATGTTGATTATAATACATGTATAATAATGCAATGGGGAATATTTGTGGGTCCTGATAATGCCAAACGTCTTATGTTACCAGAATGTTAATTCGTGTGTGAGAGTGAGCGAGTGTGTAAGGGGGGGAGGGAGGGGGAAGGGAGGAGGGATGGAGGAGAGATGGGGGGGGGGGGGGGGGGGGGGGGCTTTGGAGGAAGAAGGAAGAAGGGAGGGAGGGATATAGATGGATGGAAAGATGGATGGATGGATGGAGGGAGAGATAGATGAATGGAGGGGTGGATGGAGGGATGGATGATAGATGGATGGAGGTGGATGAATTCATTTATTAATAAATAACACACTACAACCATCATACTGCCCAAACTTAATGCACATCTGTATGTAAAATTTACAACAATAGCTGGCTTATACAGGATTGACAAAAATATGAGTGTTAACAGGAAACGGAGCACGTAGAATAACACATCTTTAGGGAGAAGAAAATAAATTAAAGTTAAAATAAAATAAAATAAATAAACAATAAATGAAGTGACAAAGGATAAATAAAAGTAATAAAAGTCAATTAAGGGGCATCAAGATCGTGTAGGGTCGAACAACAACTGCTGTAAATGGTTTCGAGATATCAGACAGGAAGGAGACGCGTTCTCGCATATGCGCAGTACAGATCGTGTTTCCGGCGCACGGATCGAGTAGCGACAGGGGCGGAACATCTGCAAATGGGATCTTGTTTTAACCACAGCCACATCCTTCATGTCATACTTTCGTCACAAGCACTCTGACTGTGCATGTAGATCAGTAGAAGATTGCCATAGCGTAAATGCCAGGTGGAGTAATGCAATGTACAACTGGTATTTGATTGAAAACTGCAGATTTTTAGATTTTCAGCTACATTTTATATTTTTGTAAACCGGTTCAATGGGAATATTATCAAGGTAAGTTTTAGAATTTCTCTACTTCTTCTTTTATAGTCACTTTTACCTGTATTTTTCCCCCCGACTCAATCATCTATTTTTCTAGTTTAATCACATGTTGATTATAGACTAAACAATATGATGATAAACACCTTAAATGTTTGTGATGCTTTTGTATATTTTATATGTATAAATATGTAACTATGTGTATGTATTATTAATTACATTTGTTTTATTTTCTTAAGTTTGTAGTTGTTATAACGTTTTATCTTTTTGAAAATTAAAATGAATTGAATTAAATTAAATGTACAATATAAAATGTGGTTATAGATTACCGATTTAAATGCCGTTACGTGTTAAAATAACATGTTTGCTTTCTTTGCAGTTTGCATGTGGGCTCTGTACAATGCGTTTGAGCAGGGCTGACCACAGTTTATGTCATTGTTTCTCCACAATGGCTCTATGGCAAGCCATATTCTTGCTTGTTTGTGGACTCATTGAGTGCAGTAAGTTTGCATTTATTGCAATATTACCATTCCTGTGAAAAAAAAAAAAAACTGTAAGAAAAAAAAAAGTTGCTGCCTTAAATTAGGTACAATCAACTTGGATGTTCAAGTCCTTTCAACTTAAATTACATTAAACTGACTTAAAAAAAGTTGAAAATTGCTTAACTTATTTTGATGAGTTAAAACAATGTAAAAACATATGTTGTCATAACGTATTGATCATATACGTATAATCTTTTATACTGACAGTCATATCATCTTGTAAAATAAGTGCAAACATCCTCAGAAGGATATAGCTGCAACAGTATGATTTGCCTTGTGTCCTTTGACCTAAGCAGGTGTTGCTTTGAGAAGAAACGCTGTACCGTTTCTGTAGCTCGTTTGACCACATTTCCTCTCACATCACTCTTTGCAGATGACGCCGTGTGCAGTGTGACCTGCACCACAGACTTCATCTCCAAGCTGAACTGCTCTAATTCTGACTCGGCAGAAACGGCTTCGTGTGATATTGTGGCAGATTGCAGGTACAGATCTAGCACATTGTGTTCTTACTTTTGAGAATGTGAATCTACTGAATCATTGTCTGGCCTCTGCTTATTGTTTATTTTTAACCTGCTATTACCATTGGTCAACATATTGTTTAATTAGCACGTTTCATGTCTCGCAGGGATGAATTTTCTGCTGTAAATGGGACCTGCAGAATCAAATCGCCACAATCCTGGTGCACAATGGAACCAGAGGATCTGGATGATGTAATATCCTATGATACCAACTGCTCTATCATAGTAACACAAATGGCCAAACAAGGCAATATGGAGACCCCGACAAGGCGTCACTCTGAAAATTTTGTTTTATACAAATCTAGTAAGTTCCTCTGTCCACTTCAGGAGCAGTGTAAAAATAAGCGCCATTTACAGTGAAATCCAAATCTGAGATCACTACAAAAAGTGCTTTGTAGTGAAAACACGCTCTTTAGATTATAAAAGTGTTTTTCAAACAAGTTGTTTGGGGAACCTAAAATGGTTCTTCTGTGGCATCGCTGCAAAAACCCCCTATTGGGGTTTTTTTTTTAAGAGTGTATGAGGATTTTCACAGTCTTGTAGGTTTTGGTTTGTCCTCTTTTGCTTTAAAGGGGTCATCAGATGCCTGTTTTCCACAAGTTGGTATGATTCTTTAGGGTCTTCATGTAAAGTTTGTAACATACTTTGGTTAAAATTCCTCAATGGTTGTGTAAAACCCTTTTACCTCCTCATAAACAGCCCTGTTCACAGCGACCAGTCTCTTTAAATGATAATGAGCAACTGCTCACCCCTCTCTTCTGTGGGGGGTGTCGACACAAGACATTAAAGTCCAAGGCCCTGTCCCAAATGGCACACTCCGGACTTGTGGACTTCCTCAGAGTCCACACTTCGGTGACGTCATGTAGTGGAGACCTATAGGGCCCTTAGCGCGAGTCCGCGAGGGCGCATTGAGAGTTATTTTTGGGACAGACTCGATCGTCACGCCGGAAACAGGAAGACGGTCTGATTGTTGTTATGGACAGGAGCTACAGGTTCGGGGAAATATGCTGCCTATCGTTGTTGTGTTTACATATGACTCAGTAAAGCCCTGACATTCAGGTCTATTTATTTAATGAATCATAATGCGCTCGTATTATTCAGCTCGCTATTATTAGCCTGTTTGAGACATCAACCACTGGTCGAGGATCATAATGTTTGTATAAACTTGTCATAAAAACCTAATGATAATTACACTTAAATATTTTCTTCTCAGCCATGTTAACAATTGTCCGTGAGCGAAATCTCCTCCCATCCGTTGTCTGATTGGCCTTTCGCAAGGATTCCTGGGTAGTTAAAGTGCGTGGAGCCTGCATCTATGCGAGCTTCGCGGAAGACCGCTTCAAGGGTACAAAGGGGGCGCTGCTGAGCACACTTCAGAGCGTTAAAATGCTAAACGGGGCGGCCTACGGACTCGTAGACTCGGCGAGCACGCGCAATTTAAGTCCACGAGACCGAAAGTCCGCATGAAGTGCGCCATTCGGGACAGGGCCCAAAACTGTCATGCCCTTCACTCGCTAACTTCCCTCAGTCTCGTTCACTCGGATGTACGTCATTGCTTACGTTGCATGAGTGCCCACTACTGGTGGAACCTTTGCAATAGGCTGAATCGGAACGTGTTAAGCCCTTGATCACTTAATCCACTATGGGGTTGATTTATTTTTATTATTTTTTTTTCCTTACGAAATTGTTTAATGCAGCATTCTATATGTATATAGGTGTGTTTGAGTTGTTTATTAAACATTTTTTTAAATAATTAATATATCATAGAGTTGTTTTCGGTGGGGTAAATTAAACGCAATTTGCGCTGACGTCACAATCGTGTTGCATTGTGGTATATGGAGCTGTCTGAAGTGTACATATGAAGTAGACTCAAGCGGCTTGATTATTGAGAGTGTGTAGACTTTTTGAGGATTAATAAAAAGTAGTGAATCGATTTTTTTTCATTGTATGGTGGTTGTGTCCACACACTGCAAAGACAAATCTATATGCAAACACCATATAAAAGTAAATTTTGCAACCGACGACCCCTTTAAAGTTTGTGTCAAACCTGATGATCATGTTCTCCAGCATGATTCAAGATGATCCAAAGAACATCTTGAGCGTCAGTGGAAGAAGAACATCTGACTGGCTGTGCAAAGAGTCACATGATCATCGTTAAACATACATCACTGATTAGTGAAATAGAAATTGTGCAGAATCTTGAATATCGCTACTTAATTTTACATCATAACCTTACTCAAAAATCCCTTAAACCTTTTTGGTTGGAATTGGATTTTAATCCCAGATTTGTAATGTGATCTCAGACTTTTTGGACTCCACAGTAAATCATCGGCCTTGTTTACTTCTGTACATTATTCACTAACATTTGTTTTGTTTTCTTTTTTTATAGTTAAGCTAATGCAACCTTTCAACCTAAGCATTGCAAAAATTGATGGGGGTTTCAACCTCACTTGGGATGTGGCTTATGAAGACCACTATCTGTATAAAAAATTATACTATGGAGTACGATTACGAACTAAAAGTGACCCGGATGAGGTAAAAGATCAATTTGTCTGTCCATATGGAGGGAAAATGACCCATATTTTGCACACTTTTTTTTTTAATATGCTGATCATTCCACAGAAGGGGCAAATTTACACTACGCAGCAGAACCGACAATCCATGATTATCATCAGTGAAAAACTCCTGCCAGGGAGGCAATATGTGGCAGACATTCAGGTCGCTGTAAATCCGGGGTGGTTTACATCCATGTGGAGTGAATGGAGCAACAGTGTTGAATGGACATCTGACTCTCCAGAGACCGATCAGTACTATTTCCTGCTGCTGGCACTTCCTGTTGTGGCGGTGGTGCTGCTGGTGTACAGTGGGAAACTGTGAGTATCACTTTTACTTGTCCAGTATTTCATCTTGGCTCGGTTTCACAGACTGGGCTTAGACTTTGCCAGCAGTAGGTCTTAGTTAAATTCGGGCATTTAAGTAGCTTTTTATAAACGTTCTTTTAGGGGGATGGTGTTAGTTAGTTAGTTAGTTAGTTATTTTCTTCGGTCATTTTGAACAATTAAATCTTAGGTCATATGTAATTCAAAAAATCCTGTACATAATACAATAAAAATAAAAAAATAAAAATAAAACAATGAAACAAATAGAGAAAGAAAAGAAAATTTAAAGACATTAGAAAGATAAATACAAAATGAGTACCTAGGAATTTAAATGCTAAATAATACCTGACCGAAGGGGTTTAGGCTGAAGTCAAGACTTATTTTGCCTAACCCCTTTTACAACAAAAACACTATGTCCAAAGATGACACAATTTTATGGTTTCTCTTATACCAAAAATGATAACATGTAAGCACAGAACTTAAACTTCAACAATCAAAATTATATTATGCATCCACTTTCGCTTACTTTTCTAATGTTCTTCATTCAAGTGTTCTATACTTTTCCATAATGTTTAACTTATATCTTTTCTTTAATGCATTAATAGTTTTAGAGCTCTTAAGTGAAATAAGAAGACTGTTCCATAAATTAACTCCTTTAACTGATAAACACCTTCTCTTAGTAGGTCCCTCTTCGCCATGGGTTTTTGTAACAAATCAATTCCTCTGAGGCTATATCTAGATTCTCTGATTCGAAACATCTCTTGTAAACAGTGAGGAAGCATGAAATTGTGAGCCTTGTACATCACAACTGCTGTGTAAACATCAACAAGATCATGAAATTTTAATATATTTAATCTAATAAAAAGTGGGTTTGTTGGGGCAAAATATTCAGCATAGCTAATCACTCTAATTGCTTTCTTCTGTAATAAAAAAATAGGCTGAATATTAGTTTTATAGGTATTCCCCCATATTTCCACACAATAGCTAAGGTATGGAAAGACGAGGGAATTATACAATATATACAATGCGTTTTGATTCACAAAAGTTTTTATTTTACACAGTATGGCAATAAGTTTTAAAATTTTAGTCTTTAGTATATATATATGCACCTTCCAATTTAACTTATCATCAATATTAATTCCCAAAAACTTTATTACATACACCCTTTCAATTTCTACCTCCCCAATTTTGAGTCGACATAGTTTGTTTACTACCTTGTTTCCAAATACAATATATTTAGTTTTTTGCAGATTTATGGAAAGTTTATTTACTTCAAACCATTTTTTGAAGTGTGTGCATCTCGAGACAAAACAATGGCACTGATGTATTTTAAGATATGATTGGCTTAAGCTTTGTTTGTGAAACTGGCACTTATGTTCCAGTTCAGATCTGCATTTGTCAAAAAAATTGCATTCTCAGTACTAACTGTTTACTTGCCAAAGATAAAGTTAAAAGTCTAGCTCCTCACGGAGGCCGCGAGGTACATTTTTAAGACTTTAGGGAATTGTACAAGCTCATACAGAAGTCACTTTGTGGGATATGGAGAAGTGAAGCAAACTCGAACCTCTCGCATTATGACTGTTTCTTCATTTATGAGTCACATGAGTGTCTTTATTATCTGTTAGTCATATGCCGTTGAGGCTTATATTAACCTTTCAAACCATCTAGATCAGTTCACTCCTTCTTAAAAATCTGAAAGATTATGTACTGAGAAGTTTGCCTGATATCCCACATAGTGACGGACTTGATAAAAGACTATCGACAAGTGTGATCCTAAATTTCGATAGCGCCTCCTCTAAATGAGTATTCCAGTAATCGATATGACGGCACTTACCGTATATGAATAGTCCTTTCTCACCTCCTACGTAAAAACCACAACAGCAGCAGATATGTTTGTGCAGACAGTCTATTTTCATGTAGGTCAAAAAACTGGAGGAAGTCAGAGCTACAAGCTCTGCAAGTGCATAAAGCTCGACAGTTTCCATGACAGCTGTTGTTTTCATTTGTTTTTCAGCACGTAATCATCATATGTCCAGAAATAACAGCCTGTTTTAAATGCATCCACCAAACTACACTCCAGTCGTATAACACTTTGTCTTTTTGCATGTGTAGAGGGGGCATCAAAAAGCCGACCATGTGGCAGCACATCCCAAGCCCGCATGAGTATTTCAAACCGCTCTACCATATACATCAAGGAGACTTTAAGGTATGTTATGCTTCTAAATCTCTTGTGCATAAGCAGAAGTCTCTGTGCGTGTAACATTAGGGGACTTTCATACATGCGACTTACTTAACCTCACTCGCAATGGGGGAATGTGACATTTCTCAAATGAGTCAGTCTGTAGGGGCTTCAAAGGAACAGGAGGGCTCACTTAACATTTGGTAGCGATTGCATTGAATATGAAAACTGAAAGTAGCAGTTTTCCCCTCTAATGGAAAGTACTATGAGTTCAAACCCAAACTCTGATAAGGTGGGTAGTTATAAATAGTTGTTTTTAACTAAAGGGGAATTTAGTGAATATTCCACTGGGTAGGCTAATGTGAGGTGAAAAATACTACCCTCTATCGAAAGCTCGGAACAAAAAAATAAAAAGGGAGTTGTTTCTTGTTGTTATTCCCTCAGAGCAACTCAGTAACTCTAATAGTCGCAGCTTGAGGATTTTTCTGAAACATTAGCGTTTTGAAATATGACTGTGTCGTGAACTTGCAGGACTCGAGGCACCAGCTTTATTTAACCATAGCAGTAAATGAGGAAATCGTGGCAGCTTTGTGGTGGTGATCTTTATTTTCGAACTGTAAAGGAACACATATTCCAGTAGAGGTCAGTAACGGGCTGCATTAGCAACTTTTTAAAACGTTTAGAAGGATATATTTAACAAAGTAGCCTACTGTGTGAAAACAGTAGAGGTGCGTTTTGATCTGCTCCGTGACACCCTGTGTAATTTTCCAACCCCCCCCTTAATACTAAAACAGATTAGGCCTACTCAGAAAATTCTACAAAATCAATAATTGATAAATAATCATTTTATACATGCATGTTATGTCTTTTGTTTTGTAGTTGTGCTGTTTTGCGTTCATATTATCAGTTTTTATTCGGTGAGCACAAAGCACCTTGAATACGAGTCATTTTTACTTCATAAAGCATTTAACGTTACTAACCATAAAGATGAAAAAGCTTTTAATGAATGATTTTTATTACCCAATTTTATATGAACACGTTTGAAAGTTCAGGAAATGATGATTGCGATAAGATAATCTGCAACTAGGCGTTGTTTTGACATTAAGCAGTGTCGGGTTCATCGGGTTCGTTTAGTGGGTTAGAAGGATCATGCGACACTGAAGACTGGAGTAATGATGCTGAAAATTCAGCTTTATCACAGGAATAAATGATTTTTAAGTTATTTTAAACCGTAATATTATTTCACATAAATCGTTACTGCATTATTGATCAAATAAATGTAGTCTTGTTGAGCATAAGAGACTTCTTTTACACAAAGTTTCAAATGGTAGTTTATACATTTCTCATGTTGCAGATACAATGACTTGAATGCACCTCATTAAGATGAACATGTTTTTAATTTTATTATTAAAATTTGGTAAAATTGTTTTAGGGGGCATAATGTTACAAATGTTAGAGTGATGCATGTCCTAATATCATAATGAAGACAAACAACTAATTAAAAGAATGACATTCTTGAATATAATCATTTGGCATAATCTTTTATAATTTCTCAGGGAAAAAAAAGTGTTAAGCAGTGTTGAACTTGTGCTAATCAAAGTCTTGGGATGCAGGAACATTTAAAATTGTTTTTGTTTGTATAATTTTTTTTATATTTTTAAGTTTTTATAAGTTTTATTTGTCATTGACCTTCCAACGAATACAAGATCAACAAGTGTATCATTTAGTAATATGGCAGGACTGTGGAAGTGACTGTCCCGCCAATTGGCCAGAAATCTTTCACACTTCTCACATACTTGCTGTTGATCCATCCAGTCTTTAACTTAATGTCTTTTATTTTCATCATGACCAAATAAATAAAATGATCTACTTGTGTTTTATTTCAGAGGTGGGTCGGACCAGTCCTGACGTTCAATAACTTCGATTTCCAAGAGAAGAGCACCTCTTTGCAGGTGCTTTGTGAGAACCAGCAGAATGACAGCTCAGAAGAACCTAGTAACAGCGGGAACGGTGAGCGGGACTTTGGTCTTGCGGTTCAAAACTCATCGAAACTCTACTTCCTTGGTGGCAGCAGTAACAGCGTCGCACACTCCGGCGGACACATATCGATGGACACCGTTACAGTGTCTGGTCAGGAGGGCGTCGTGGCCGACTGGTCCAGTGACAGTCACAGACGGAGCCTAGAGGACTTCCTCGATGGCAAAGACACCGATCAGAGAGCGGC
Organism: Rhinichthys klamathensis goyatoka; assembly: GCF_029890125.1. Classification (NCBI taxonomy): domain Eukaryota; kingdom Metazoa; phylum Chordata; class Actinopteri; order Cypriniformes; family Leuciscidae; genus Rhinichthys; species Rhinichthys klamathensis. The sequence continues at coordinate 497,304 of NW_026607106.1, read as the reverse complement.
TGAGATCGCAGACAGACAGCCTCTTGTACCTGAAGGCAGCGGGAGTTTACAGGGTTTAGACTGTGATGACTGGCATCTACAGGAGCACGACCTGGAGAACATTGAACAGAACTCGCTGGACTCTTACGGTTCCAATGAGGAGTCTGATGACGGTTACCCACAAATGGGATTGGATTTAGACACCATAGACAGTGGATTTCTGGAGTCAGACTGTTCAAGCCCGTCGGCTTTTGATGGGAACGAGCAGATAGAGACTGATTCACTGGATGGCGTGGGAGGCTCCCATTCAAATTATGTCAAACAGTGGGTGGCTTTTACAGCAGTTCAAGTTGATGCCCACAGCACTGGAAAGTAGCTGTTCATGGGAGTTCCTATTACTACATCGAAGTGAATCAACCGCAACTGAATAATAAACAGGAGATTGCGGAAGCGTCTATATAAAATATCTGAAGACATTGAATCCAATTTGCTCATGTGTTGATGTGAGCACTGCAGATTCTCCTCACACTGAACTCTTGTGGCATAATGCTACAAAACAGACTAAATGTTAGTCAGTTGTATGATCGTTCACAGGACATTGGTTTACATTAGGCTGCAGGACAGTATGCATGGTGGCATCTAGATTGGCATACTATCAATCATGTAGATCAGAGTTTGCGCAACTAATAATCATTATCCATCACTCTAATTGTACATTTTCTGTCATGCTCTATTTTTATCTGTCAGTAAAATATTGTAATGCTTGGCATTTTTAATGTGACATTGATATCACAAGAACTTCTGTGGCAACGATACTGAACAAAATCCCATGGATTATTCCACTAAACTATATTTGGAATGTTTAATTTTTCTCTTCAAATTGTCCCTCTCCTGGTCAGTTTTGCACTTTAAAACTATATTTTCTCCCCTATACTTCACTTCTAAATCCAAATAATTATGAAATCCCTTTTCATCTCAGAGTTAAAAAAATGTTTAGTAAATGAAAGTTACAATTACAAGAAATAAAGTCTCAGAGTAAAACTAAATAAATAAAAAGGCAACTATGACTTTATTTGTCACAGTTGTGATCTATAAAGTCATAATTGCCTTGGAGTCTACACTTTACAGAATTCTATAATTAACATTTCTTTCTATGTTGTTAACACAACCACTCCCTCTGGTATGCTAAAGTACAATTAGTGTGTCCTCCTAAATCATTGTCTGTAGCATGCCAAAAGTGCCTGGGTGGTTTACTATCCCAGCTAACAAAAATAGGTTCTAAGAACGTTTAGCTTACATTCCCATTAAGTTATGAAAACATTATTTCTTTAAAGCAGCACTAAGTAGGATTTGCGTTTTTGTCAAACAGCGACCCCTAGAGTCGCTGTGGAGTACTTGTACTGTCGTGAATAGCACTCACGCAGAGATGGCTCGCACTCACGGCCGGATCCCCTCCCCCTGTACACCGGTACCTGTTCAGTAGGATGGACGCTGTAACGAGTGGAAATAAGGTGTGGCCCCTTTAAGAGCTGCGCGCGCCCTGTTTAACTGTCGGCAGTCTGTATTGTATGTGCGCCTCGAACACCACATGTATACGGCGCCGGGTTATTTCTGTTTGATGCTCATTTTATCAGAATTTTATCAGATCTGTTTTTTGCCGTAAAGCAATTCGTTACCTCGCGAGACCTGATATCACACGATGCAAAGTTGCAAGGGTGGTTTTGCGGCTCAGAGGCACCAGGGGGGTGCGAGACGACCACCATTCAACACGAACGACCACCATTCAACACGAAATCAGTAATATAAACAATACAATGACTCCAAAGCTGTTCGGTTAAGGTAAAAAAGTTACTTAGTTCACCTTTAAGTTCTCTGAACGATCAAAAGTTAAGGAAACGTTCCATTTTATCATTCTTAAAACATTATGTTAACGTTACTTTTGAATGTTCTCTGAACATTCTCAAACAAGTAGTAGCATTTAAAAAATGTTTGATGAACGTCCAACAAAAACATTTCAGGAAAAAAGTCCTATGAACGATGTATCAATAACATTTTTATCCTAACATTATTAAAGATCAGATAACGTACTCGGTTACTAACGTAACCTCGGTTCTCTCTAGAGAGGGAACGAGAACTGCGTAAAAGCTTACGCTAGGGGAAAACCTCTTTTCCACGAGATATTGAAGCCAAAAATTATCCTTAATTTTTTATTAATGTAAAACGCTTTGCAGCAGCAAGCAGACACAGGCGAGACAGCTCGCGCGCCTATTGGCTGCTCTTGCGGCAAATGCAGCAGCCTATCGAGAGAGACTCTGCGTGACGTAATGACCAATGGGGGCAACTCGCGCCCATATCGTCACGTCCCGCCAGAAAAGGCGTGGTCTCACTCTATAAATATGCTCGTTAGGCTGGTACAAGCTGGTTTTCATCGCCGAAGCGAACCAGAGCGTATTCCAAGCACGGCAAGATACGCAGTACTCGTTCCCTCTCTAGAGAGAACCGAGGTTACGTTAGTTACCGAGTACGTTCTCTTACGAGAGTATCTCTCGTACTGCGTAATAGCTTACGCTAGGGAACACAATGCAACACGCCGTGCGTACAGGGATCCAACACCAAAGTCCCAGAGGCAACGCCCAGGGCCCATATAGTGCATAATCACCATGAACTCACATAGAGTGAAGGAAGAGAGGCTGGAAGCATCATTCCTTATAAAATAACACCCAACATGGTTATTACAGTTAAACGCGCAGCCAGGGTGAAGTTTTCAGCCTGAACTGGATGGTCATACATGTGTCAATACTCATGGAGCTGTAGTAGACTCAGCATTTGGGCCGCACAGCGGGGCAAATAGCACTGAATTCTAGACCGCCAAAAGCTTAGCTTGTAAGGCAGGTACCTCCAGGTTATAGTATTTTATAAATGTAGACGGCGAGGCCCAGCCCGCGGCCGTACAGATATCCTGCAGGGTAACCCCGCTAGACCATGCCCACGAAGAGGCCACGCCTCTTGTGGAGTGCGCTCTGACATCCAACGGGCACTGCAGGCCCTTTGCAGTGTAAGCTAGCGCAATGGCATCCACTATCCATCTAGATAGGCTCTGTTTCGAGGCGGCAAGTCCCTTGGAACGTCAGCCAAACAAAACGAAAAGCTGCTCAGTCTGTCTGAAAACAGACGAGCGCGACACATAAGCTCTCAGTGCCCTGACGGGGCAAAGGAGACTCGCGTCCTCCTCCTCATTGAGAACCGGAAGGGCAGACAGGGAAATTACCTGGGCCCTAAACGGTGTATTGAGGGATTTCGGCACACACCCGTGCTTAGGTTTGAGGATGACCTTCGAGTCATTAGGCCCAAACTCCATACATGACGCGCTTACTGAAAGCGCTTGCAAGTCCCTTATGCGCTTCACTGGAGCGAGAGCCGTGAGAAACACTGTTTTGAAAGACAGGTGTTTCATGTCCACCAGCTGGATTGGCTCGAACGGGGCGCCTTTCATGGCATCCAGGAAAGGTCCCACGTCGGGACTGAAGGGGGCCTGGGAGGGTTTAGCCTCCGAGCTCCCCTAAGGAAACGCACGACTAAGTCGTTTTTCCCCAGTGACTGGCCAGACACCGGTTTTGCAAACGTTGCTATGGCCGCCACATATACTTTGAGCGTGGATGGGGTCCTGCCCTTGTCCAGTAGCTCTTGAAGGAAGAAAAAGCACTTCCGAAACCCCGCAATCCACAGGTGAAAAGCTCTGGGCTTGACACCATGCAGAGAAAACAGACCATTTCGAGGAGTAGAGCCGCCTGGTAGACGGAGCTCTAGCCTGCGCGATCGTGTTTAACACTCCTTCCGGGAGGCTAGCGGGTACCCGTTGATGGCCCACGCGTGCAGGGACCATAGCTCCGGGCGAGGATGCCAAATCGAGCCCACCGCCTGAGAGAGGAGGTCTCTCCTCAATGGTACAGGCCATGGGGCAGTGCTGGTCAGCTGCATCAGGGCAGGAAACCACGTCTGGTTTGTCCAGAGCGGAGCTACGAGCAGCACTGGGCATCCGTTTCCCCTGATTCGTTCCAACACTTGAGGAAGGAGCGAGACAGGAGGAAAAGCATATAGGGGACAGCGGGGCCAAACATGAGCCAGTGCGTCCTTGCTTTTCGAGAAAAACCTCGGGCAATGAGCGTTTTCGTGGGACGCGAATAGGTCCACTTGTGCTCTGCCGAACGTTCTCCACAGCAGCTGGACCGTCTGCGGGTGCAGCGACCACTCCCCTGCTGGAACATTGTTCCTGGACAGTCTGTCTGGTCCCACATTCAGGTGACCAGGCACATGCGCTGCTCTTAGTGAGAGCAGGTTGCGCTGAGCCCAGACCAGGAGGCGTTCCGTCAGCCTGTGAAGGTTTCGTGACCTGACGCCGCCCTGGCGATTTATGTATGCCACCACTGACATGTTGTCCGACCGGACCAAGACATGGTGGCCTGTCACCTGGGGACAAAAGCGCCGTAGCGCTTTGTCGACTGCTATCATCTCCAAGCAGTTTATGTGAAGGAGCTTTTCCCGTTCTGACCACAGGCCAGCTAGCGGTCTGCCCTCGAGCAGCGCTCCCCACCCCGAGGTGGAGGCATCCGTAGACACCACCTTCACACTCGAAGCGGTCCCCAGGCTTACACCTGACTGATACCAGTTGGTTATTTTCCAAGGTTTCAGAGCTGAAACGCACTGTAGGTCGACCTTGAGGCGAAACAGACCCGCTGTCCATGCCCTGGGCGGAACCCGCGCTTTCAACCACATCTGCAGTGGGCGCATGCGAAGCAAGCCCAACTGGAGTACAGAGGCTGCCGAGGCCATCAGCCCCAGCATTTTCTGAAACCTTCTGAGCGGAACTATCAAGCCGTGGCGGAAGGATTTCGCGACGCGCTGAATATTTAGTCCGCGCTCCGGTGACAGGCGTGCCGTCATGGATAGCGAGTCTAACACTGTTCCCAGAAAGGACATTTTCTGACTGGGAGACAGTGAGCTTTTCGCCCAATTGACTGTGAGGCCCAGCTCCTCGAGGTGCTCGAGTAATGCGGCCCTGTGTTTTATGAGCTCCGATCGTGATCGAGCTAGAATCAGCCAATCGTCCAAGTAGTTCAGGACTCGCATGCCCTGAAGTCTCAGGGGTGCGAGCGCCGCGTCCATGCACTTCGTAAATGTACGGGGTGCTAGGGACAGGCCGAACGGCAGGACTGTGTATTGATACGCCTGGCCCTCGAAAGCGAATCTCAAGAATCGCCTGTGATGGGACGCTATTTGTATTTGGAAATAGGCGTCTTTCAGATCTATTGACATAAATACACTGTGGAACTTTTCAACCTTTATAATATATTACCAAAACCCATTGAGATGGTACATCGACTTACAATAGGTTGAATGACACGTCTGCCGAAGCCTGAAGGTGTCTGTATCGCTTTTACTAGCACTATGTAACTTCGGGTTTCGGGTAGGAACCCGAGCACAAAAAGAACTACAAAATTCGACCGCTTTACGGCATACGTCACTTCCCCCACCACCCCAACTTCCTCAAATTCTAACGTGAGAGCTCAACTCGCGGATTGCCGGCGTCTGTATGTTGTCGTCATGGCTGAATCAACAGCTACTCGGAAGAAAGCGAAGAAAGCAAAGATTTTGTCAGAGGAGACCAAAAAAAGAAAAAGGGAGAGTTTAAAATAAACATCGGCATAAAAGTGTATATATAATGTAATATTTACTGCGAATTCGTGTAACAAAACTGATATAAGTCACAACATACTGCCGTATACAAATGTAAATGTTTTTTTTTCCTTTCAGCTCATATATGTTTGTATTTGTGTAAAAGGAAAAACAAACTGAAGACTACAAATAACGGAAATATGTAGTGAGTTATATCAGTTTTGTTACACGATTTCCCGACTACTCGATTTCATCTCCAACCCATTGCAAAGAGATCCTGAAGACGTTAATTGTTTGCTTCAGGTGTGTTTGATTAGGGTTGGAGATGAACTGTGCAGGACAGACGATCGGCAGGAGCAGGATTGGGCAACCCTTGTCAATGCGACTTACCTGATCAGACATTGTTTTCTGCGTATGCTACTTTTATTCAATTTGTTTTCTTTATAGGATTTATATTATTAATCTTATATTTATATTATTATTTTGGTCAGTAGTGAATCGATTAACTTTCTCCAACATACAAATCAAATGCCGTCTGCACACACATAAAGACACTGGAGGTTGACCGGTTGACTGTTTGTTGACTTTTGCGACAATGCTGCGGCGCTTGTGGCCTCTAGGGGCATTAGACGTGAAATTATGGAAAATTACAGGTCGAGCGCACCCTAGTGACCAAAAATTCCACAGTGTGCCTTTAAGTTAAAGTTCAAGAATTGGTCACTAAAAAGCCCTCTACAACCAATATTCAGAATATTTGGGGGATGTGTTAAAATGTTTGAACCTAAGAAGAGTCATGAATTTAGCTACATGCTAATGCTTACATGCTAACACCAAAAGTGCATGACAGGGGACTGTGGTGATTTTATGATGTATACTGACAAACCATACTCTGCATCAGCCGAAGTACATCTAGCGTGTATAGCAGAAGTATGTGAAGTGAGGTGTGACCAATGCTATACTGATTATCTATTGAGGTAATACTGAGAAATACACTTTGTGACTTTTTTGCATGAGGATTACACTAGCTGTGCAGTTCTTCAGTTATTGCACACAATGTTGGAGTTATCAGTGTTTGCTGCACAGAGCAAGATAAGGCATGAGTCACAGACTGATCTACAAAATGCCAACCTGATAATAATAGGGTATTTCTACTTATCAGATCTTTTGAACAAATAATTAGCTCAGCAGAATATCTCGGTTTTCTGTTTTGTTTTGTTTTTGGTCAAGTGCTTAAGTGAGTGTTTTATTTTTCAATTAATGCTCTATATCTCTTGATTTTCATGAAATTATTTCATGCACTTTATTTGAATGATCTTAATTAGGCTTCTCGTAATACTTTGATGGTTGTAGGTGATTTCATTTGTAAATAGAATGGAAGGTTTGAAAACAAACTTTATGGTCACTTGACAAAGACATGACTTAAGGCCCTTTCACACGATAACTACAAGGATAACGTTAAAGACATAGTTCTAAAAAAAACGTTCTAAGTATAAAACAAATCCAGAGTTCACACCACAGCAATAACAATAACGGCACAGAGAAATTATATTGTTTAAATGATGATCGTGATTTTTTTCCCCAGCTGATGAGGGTACAAACATTGACACCCAATCAGAATCCATCCTGCTTTAGAGAGCTCGAGCATATAAAGCTGCCGACGACAAAACTGAATACGCAGATTGTGGTGGGTTCGTGTGGATCTTTGTCTTATAACGTTAGTTATCTTTATAGTTTTTGTTCTTGGTGTGAATGGGCCTTTAGCCTTATTATTTTCCAATTAATTTTGTTTAAAAGTTATATAGCCAAGTATTAACAAGTCGTATAAGACAGAAACGTGTATAGCAACATGTGTGGCCTTATTTGTTTTCGACACGCAGCCGCAGGAGCACTTTAGAAACTCTGCAACATCTGAAACTGGAAGATGAAAAAGGCACAGTGACATACAGTAGGAAGCCACAAATAAAAGTTCATATTTGTAACTTTTCATCTTTAAAGTCACTGCAATAAACATCAGTCATTTATAATGATTTCCATTACACGAGAGTAGATGTTAAAACTTCATGCTGATTTGTACTCGGCTTTCGCCAAGATAAGCAACACTAAGACGTAGCTTTACAGTAAACTATGCTTCTCCATCCATTTACGCTATATATAATCAGTCAGACATGGGAAAATCAATTTTGTGTCTGAAAATATTATATATTATTAATGCTGTAATTTAGTATATGACAAAAATACAAGAAAAATTATTTTAGGGCTATTCAAAATGCATTCAGGTCCTCCCTTTGCTATAACATCTGTAAACTTTAAATGTAGGCTACTTATGGATCATAATGTGAGGAAACTTTAGTTTTGCTACATTGTTACATTATGTTGTGTAAGAGCCATTTTGTCTTTATTTAAACTTTGTTATGTAAGTGTGTGTCCAATAGGGGTCTGTCTTTGGGTAATTGGTTACTGAATATAGGTGGGAACCTTCCTTCAGGTGACAGGTGGAAAAGGAAATTCCTCAGGGGAGTGTTATTAGTCCTATCTTGTTCAACATAATGATAAATTACATATATGAACAACTGGGAGAGAGTAATGAAGACCTATTATATGCAGATGATGCTGTCATTTGGAAAAGAGGACGTAACATTTCATATGTTAATGATAAGGTTCAAAAGGTTCATATACTTGAACAGTGGGGAGTTGATTTGAGGTTTTAAATTTTCTATTCCAAAGTCACAGGTTGTGTATTTTACTAGAAAGAAAGTCCCTGAAACTTAAAGGGATACTCCACTTTTTTCCACATTCAACCGATCTCCGGTTCTGGCGGTACCACTTTCATGACAGCAGCAGGCGTAATGATATGACGCAGCGCCTGAAAATAGTTCCGTTGTGTTGATGGAAGGTAGCCTATTTTCAGGCGCTGCGTCATATCATTACGCCTGCTGCTCTCATGGTACGGCAGTAAAGTTTCTTGATTATTACGCAGGAATGAGAGTATAGTTCCTAGCCATATCAGCCTAGAAAATCGCAACTTTACATTTTCCGTCGTTCTTAGTGCACGATGTAACTACAGAAGAGTCAAGTTTTAAATAGGAAAAATATCGAAACTCTTTGGTCATTTTTTTTTTAGAAATGCTAATGTTCTTGTCCACTTCAATGATGTATGCTAAGCTATGCTAAAAGTGGTACCGCCAGAACCGGAGATCGGCTGAATGGATTCAAAAACGGTAAAACTCAACAGTTTAACTCTGGGGGAGTTGTAAAATGAGCCTATTTCCAAAAAAAGTGGAGTATCCCTTTAAGAAAATTATGCTGTATAATCAGCAACTTGAAAGAAGTGACAAATTGAAGTACCTAGGAATATGGTTGGATGCCAAACTTACATGGAAATATCATATTGAATATATTGAAACAAAGTGTAAAAAGGAGAATGGCCTTATGCAACATGAGGTCACTGGACATAATTGGGGAGATGACTCTAACATACTGTATATAAAGCACAAGATCAACGATTGACTATGGTTGTATAATGTATAGCTCAGCATGTAAGACATCCCTCAAGAAAATTGAAAGAATGCAATTTAAGGCTTTGAGGATTGCCCTTGGTGCTTTTAAAACAACTACAAGTGCTTTATTAGTAGAATCTAAGGAAACCCCTATTAATTTAAGGTATGAGAAATAGTCTTTAACTTATTGGGTTAGGTTAAAAGGAAGTTTTAACAACCCAGCTCTTTAAGTGCTTAGTGATTGTTGGGAATATTTTAAAAAGTCCAGTGGGTTTGGTTGGAATATTGACAATTTAGTGAATCATTATGGATTGAAAGAATTGAAGTATGGCCCAGCATTAGCTTTAAGCTGTGTTCCTCCAAACCAGAGGTAAACATTGATTTATTAGTGGAAAAAAAGTGAGCATCTCACCAAACAAAGTTATACTGAAGCCTGTTTAAGTTATTTAAATACTTCATATTATGGATATCTGAAAATATTTACAGATGATTGTAAAGAACCCAAAGGTCAATGTGGTATTGGTATTTATATTCCATAATTTGACAAAAGATATGGATATAGACTGAGTGACCTTTTATCAGTATACACAATAGAGATGACTGCAATAATAACTGCCCTTAGGTGGCTTGAAGAGACTAAACCTCTCTTTGGCAGTACTACAACATTTTATAACAGATAATGCAATACGAGAAGCTTTGGTATTAGAGGTGAAGCATCTTCTTTTAAATCTTATAAGCCTTGGATTAGTTGTTCAGTTCTGTTGGATTCCAGGTCATTATGGAATTGATGGCAATGAAATTGCTGATAAATTAGCTAAAAAAGCACTGGAATTAGACCAAGTAGGAATTCACATTGCATTGGGCAAAGGAGATGCTGAAGCATTAATTAAATCAGAGATGATGCTAAGGTGGCAAGATGAATGGGGATCAGAGAGTAATGCCAGACACTATCATGGGAACCAGAGCAGTGTTGGAGGGAAAAGAATCACTTCATTGGGTCTTGATAGGCATGAAGAAGTTGTTTTAACCAGATTGAGGTTGGGCCACACAGGCCTTAATTCCACATTATCCTTAATAGATACAAATAATGGCATGTGCTCTGAATGCAAAGTCCTGGAGGATGTTACCCATGTTTTATTTAAATGTAAGAAATTTGACCGAATTAGACAGAAATGGAAAGACTCTGATGCAGAAAATGACATTCATAATATTTTACAGGAGCAAGGAATGGAGGGACAAAGAATCAGGTATTTCATAATGTATCTTAATGATACTGGTTTAATTAGAAGAATTTAGTATTTTTAATATTTTTTATGATTTAATGTGTCAATTGCCAACGCCAATTTTACACACTCCTGTGTAATAGTCCAGTGGATGGCGGTATATATCGTGAAGATATGATCCGCCATTAAGCAGAAGAAGAAGAAGAAGAAGTGACAGGTGTTCCTTGAGGGAAGGTGCACTCAGTTTTTTGACCGCTACGTTATGCTATGCTACTCTGTGCTATGCTACGCTATATGCTATGACACGCTATGCAAGTAGGGAATCTGTACTGGTGATGGACTTGGAACTGTAGATTTATTGACTGTTTTTTTTACTCTTGGAATGAAGACCAGTCACGGTTAAATAAATCTACAATGTAAGCATATTAACTAGTGTGTGGACATTGAAGTGAATAACAACCTGAGCGTGCGTCCAGTTAACTGTTTGGTTACTGACATTCTTCAAAATATCTTTCTTTGTGTTAAGCAGAAGAAAGAAATTCTTACAGGTTTGAAACAACTTGAGGGTGAGTATATGATGATAGAATTTTAATTTTGAAGTGATATCCCATGATTACATGTTGTTTTATGTTTTTGTACACTGTAAAAAATGATATGATCCATAAGTTATGACAACATGCATTTTTCAACCTTTTTTACGTCATGCAAGAATCAACACATTTTTCAAGTCAGTTTAATGTAATTTAAGTTGAAATGACTATCAAACATCCAAGTTGATTGTTCCTGCAACTTTTTTTAGAGTAAGGTATGTTCACCAGGACAGTTTAATTTAATGTGAGAATTTACCTCGTGGTTCCACATGTGTGAGAACCTTGTGATGCCATCTTAAACGACTAATCGGAGATTTCAGATAACTTTGAGGTTAAGACCTCCTACATAAACAGGAACTTCTCTGTGTATAAAACCAACTTGATGCCCTTCACTGCCACAGATGTCAACTTTCACGCTATTATGTATGTCTCCAATGCTTCAGAATAAATTTGGTGAGTTGATATAATTGTGTCTGTTCTAACATGTGTTCTTTAAAATTTGAGCCTAAATACAGGAATGTATGATACATATGATTTGTGTTTTGGCTTTTAATGTTCAAGTACACGTTCAGGATAATCACCTTATTTGTAAAACTCTAGAACTTAAATCAATGGAACCTGATGGACTTATATTGAAAGTGTTTCTTTATCAGTGTAATTGTTTCATTTATGGCTAACTTTTCAATGGGGTCTTTTCAGTTGCATGCTGAATTATGTCTTGAAATGTGGAAGTGTGTGTACATACAATCCTTTACAAGAATGATGAACCGCACTGGAATGATCTGCATTTTCTTGGCTTTTTTAGTGGAGCTTAATGCCAGTTCACAGGGTAAAAAAAGGCTTCTCAAATCTGCACTTTTAGTCACAATGGATTTTACATGTAGTACTTCCAAAAATATGTGACCATTTTTCTGTTTCATGTTTCAGCTCTGACAAAAGGGCTCATCTGTGTGACAGATTACCGGAGAACCATCAGCTGCTCTTTAAAACTAACAGTCACACCCACTAGAAACACATCATACTGGCTGGAATTTAAAAGGTCGAAAGACTTGTAAGCAGTTATTCATTACCATTGTCTGTTTAGTAATTCATACACTATTTTTCAGTTGAATTTGTGTGCATTACAAGTGCATGTGCATTTGTGTGCATTACAGATTCTCCCAAACACACAGGCCGTATATATGTCCACTCCAGAGAGCACGTGAAGATCACACCTGCAGTTTCACAGTAGTTAAAACAATGGCTAATTTTCATGCTTATAATGTGACGCTTCATTATTTGGAAAACGGCAGTAATTATTCGTCTCTGCTGGATGATGATTTTCGTCCAGCAAAAAACAGTGAGTAAATCTTTATGTAACTAAAGAAAAAAGCTTTTTTTTTCTTTTTATATTTCACATACATGAAGCTTCTCTCTTTTCCCAGTTAAGCCAAAAGCCCCATTTAATCTGACGTTACAACATGTAAGTGGGACGTATCGTTTCGTTTGGAAGAATGGATACGAAGATCATCCATTCAAAAATGCTCTACCCATCATGTACAAATTCTTGTACTACAAAGATGGAGAAAATGAAAGCGTAAGATTAATTAGAGATTAATTAGAGTGATGATTCAGCTGTAAATGTCCACCATTCATAGTGTGTGTTCTCAGAGAACATCCTCAGTTTCACCCACATGCTTTGAAAATGAATGTTTTCTATGAATGGTTTCACAATGACGTACTTTTCTTTTTTCTTTTTTTTTTGAAGGAGGTTAGTGTTCATCCAAACACTGAAATGATTCAGATTGATGAAATGAAGCTTGATCCTGGAACTACGTACACTGCTATGGTGAGGACTGGGATACATAAAGATAAGACATACAATGGAACGTGGAGCGACTGGAGCAGGACAGTCAAGTGGAATACGGCATACAGAGGTGGATACTGTGATAATGATCTATATTTACACTCTCATGTACTTGATTTATATAAATCTATATGTTTGCTGAGAGATTAAAGGTGCAGTAAGCGATTAAAAAAAAATGCTGTTGAAAGTGGATTGGCCAGAGCAGCACCACACGCTTGTAGCCAATCAGCAGTAGGGGGCGTATCCACTCATGATGGGGGAGGAGAGAGAGAGAGTGAGCAAGAGGGAGATTTAGGCCTTGTCCACACGGAGATGTGTTTAGCTGTATATGTAAACAAAAAATTGTATCGTATCGCCGTTTCGTCCAGACGGATCCGGCGTTTTGGGAGCCTGAAACCGCTGTTTTTTTTTTTAACCCTTTCACACGTACGATCACACCGGTGATATTAGAAAAGAAAGCTGGAGAGACCTAAGCGGGAAGGCCTGAAAACGGACACAGAGATTGCGTTGTTTCTGAGTAACATTGACTTTGCTGATTCACAAAACAAAGATATGCCAACCCGATCTCATGACCAATTCGTACGAATTTGTACGAGTGGCTAATTCGTAACAATTCATACGACCTGACTCGTACGAATTTGTAGGATTTTTGCTAAATCGTACATATTTTACGAATTCCAAATTCGTATGAATTCATACGAATGACCTACCCCTGACCCCGCCCCTAAACCTACCCATCACGTGGGTTTAGACAAATCGTACGAATCCGTACGAGTGAGTTCGTATGAATTCGTACGAATTAGCCACCTTTTAATCATTCGTACAAATTCGTACGAATTGGTCGTGAGATAGCGTTGGATATGCTGTTGTTAGCTTTAGTAACAGGACAGTTCTGAGTGTCATTGAAGCATTATTTTGCTTTAGCTATAGCTATGATAAAGAGACATCCACTCTTGCATTGCGTTTTCATGCATTTGGGGGTGGAGCAATGAAGAGAGGGGTGTGTTTGTTTGGGATTATTTCAAATATCAACAGTTTCTCAAAAATCGCTTACTGCATCTTTAAAATATAACAAACTGGGATGGGTCAAATTTATAATTTTTTCTCAATTTTATTAATATTATTATTGTTGTTTTTTATTTATTTATATTTTTGGTACAAGATGAGTCCAGTCAAGTCAGCAAGATTGTCATTGGAACAGTTTTAATACTCGGACTTTTAATTCTGCTTCCTGCTGTAAGGTAATTGTTTATCATACATGTGCTATTGCCACAAATTTATGCAAAATTATGCAATACACCAACAGGTGAGACAGGAAAGGTAACTGGATATAAAATGTGACATTTATGCATTGCAGTTTTAAGATGAAAGAAATTTCATTGGTGCCGACACCAGCAACGTACTTCCAGCCTCTTTATCAAAATTACCAGGGCAATTTTCAGGTAAGATTTCAGACTTCAAATAGACCAGGGTTTCCCAAGTGAGGGACCCGTTTGAACCCATTGGTGGTACATGAAATGAGAACAAGGGACTTGTGAGAAAAATTACAAAAAATAAACATAAATAAATCATGTAAAACACTGAGAACCACTCAAATATAATATGTAAGCAATTAAGTACGAGAGGCTGTGCTGTATCGTGAATAAGTAACGGCTGAAGGGCGTTGTTAGGCACGACGCGAAGCGTCAATACAGGCAAGTGCTGTATCGTTATTCACGATACAGCACTTGCCTCGAGTACCTTATTGCTTTTATAAAACGGTTACCACACAATAAAAATATTAAAGTAAAAAAAAAATGTATTAGTGCAACTTTCATAAAGTAAAATCACTAAAAGCCTTCCTTCCGCTAGAAAAAAATAGTCCCTGACCGTGAACAGCAACAACGTTCCAATGTGTAATATGCAGGAAAGCTCAAATAAAAACAACATAGGAACTGCAGTGTTGCAACCGTTGGGTGGTCATAGCCGTGTTTTATCATGAATAAAGCACAGCTATTGACCAATCAGAATCAAGGATTGGAACTAACCGTTTTATAATAATTCATATATAGATAAATATATTTTTAAGCGTATTTTATTTGAAAAAGTATGTATGTGATATAAACACACACACACACAGTATGTACATGTCATGCCCATTACGTGTTTATAGGTGAGTAGTGTTTCTTTACAAAGTAACATCGCCAACTACTGGCCTGGCAGAATAATACAAAGTTTTTAGTCGTTTTCATGGAGATCCATGTTGTCTGTAAACGAAAAACGCAAAGTAACATAAGTCATATGTATAAAAAAGAAAGAAAGAAAAAAAAACGTATAAAACATTCAGAACCTTATGTTATCCTACATAATATTATGTATAATATCAATTAATTTACAGTATAATATATATGTATATATTTATACTGTATTTTTTACACACACACATTTATATATATATATATATATATATATATATATATATTGTGTAAGATATATCATCATATTCATATCAGATTAATATTTCCTCTTTTATTATCCTCTTTTTTCCCCCAAAAGTGTTGGGTTTTGGCAAAAAGTCCTTTACAAAACATTCATGTCATAGAAGACTTTTCAACAGTCGACAAGATTTCCGAGGTCATATCTACACTACAGGATCAGGTAGAGAAAACGGGCATGTATCCGGCAGCACAGTGCCATCAACCCTATGTGGGCCCCACAGCTGAGGTCTGGGCCCCACGCCAAATACCCAATACGTGCAGCGAGACCAGTATCCCATGTGAGGAATTTTCTTTGTTCTGTGAAGTGTTGCCAGATGAAGTGGACGACTTCATGCAGTCTCTCAGCGTGGCGTGTCTGAGTGGAGATGTGCTGTGTCTGAATGACTCTGCTCTTAGTCTTGAGAGCCTTGAGGACTTTGAGGCCTCTGAAGCACCAGTTATCATTAACCCAACGCCCATGCGTTCGAAACAGGACTACTGCACTCTCACCGACATTCCCACAAGCCCCGTCCCCACCATCGCCAGAGATATAGAGCTGGATGAAAACACCTTCAGGGATTAAATGCATGAAGACATCTGTAGTAGACAATGACATGTGGTCATTCTGAACTGACATATAATGCATTTATTCACTTTTTGAAGTATACAATTTATGCTGTAGAACAAGCCCTTTTCAAATAATGTTATCAAGGAATTCTTATTCTTCACTGAAAACAAGTTGTCCACGCTAAGAGGTGTAAAAGTAGCTCCAAAAGTAGCTGAGTTCAAATGAGGTTTGAGGTTTTGTGTGCAGTGATGTGATTCTCCAGATTCTGTTTTTCATTAGTGCTGAATATATTTCTATTTGTGATATTTGTACTAAGAAGAAAGTTTAAATATTGCGTATTTCATGTGGAAAAGCACACTAACACTTAAAGCGATTTCACCTTGAAGAATAGATGTTATTTAGTAATGCACACAGGAATTCAGTCTAATTCAAGGTTATTGAAAAAAATCACAATATGTAAATAATTTTCTGTTGTTGTTGTATGATTTATTATTGAATCTGTATCATGAATTCAATTTTCCAGCAGAACAATGACCCTAAACACTTAACATGGGAGAATTAGGAGTGTGTGTGTATATATACACATGCATCACATTTTGAGATTGCTTTTTATCTGTTTCTCTGTTCTGTTCATTTTTGAGTTTCTTTGTTAATCTTGGGCTAATCTTGGGCTGTTCTGTTCTCTCCCTGTTTATTTCTATGGTTTCTAATTGATTGTGTTAGTTTCAGTTCAGGTGTGTTTCATTAAGTATCTAGTTAGTTTCTCCCTTTGTCTGCTGTGTATATAATCCCTCAGTTTGAGTTTGTGCTGGTTATGGTAGGCTATTAGTCGTGTTAAGTTGTTGTGTACTGATTGTTTCAAAGAAGCTTTACAGATATAACAGGAAAATAATGCAACAAAGTTTGTATCTAGAAGAAAATAGCGTTTTTCTCCATCACCAAATGTTTTGACAATCACAATACACTTATTGTGATGCAAATTTTTAGTCATAGGCTGCCTGCATGTTAACAGGTAACCCGGCAGTTTTTCGTAAAATAAGTCTTCTGTAAAATAAAAATATTGTTATTATTTTCAAATTATTATTTTGTTATATTTATTATTAAATACTATATTGAACAAATGAAAGTATTATTACAATAGTAATATTTCTTATTTAGTTAATATTTTATTTAGCAATAATACATAATAATCATATTTATTATTAATTAATAATAGTCATATTAATATATCAGCACACAATTGTTGTGAATTTTAACCAGGATAAAAAAAATCGTAATTCGACTTCAACTTAAGTTATGCTGTAATAATAAATAGCTATTTTCCCAATACCTTTCATGCAAAGAAAGAAGCTCAAAGAGTGGTTCAAATAAATATAGTTTTAAACAGGGTGGGACAATTAGTTCTATAAGAGGTTTTGGGGCCTTCGTATTCACAAAGGGCCAACAGTAACACAAGTTACAGGGAGCCCTCATAGTTCAATTGCCTTGTTTAAAAGGTCCTGTATAGACTATACAGGACACATATATTACAGCATAAATAAACATTTGTTTTCATTGTTAATGGGTTTTCTGAACCAAACTGGATCACGCAGCCAGGGCCCCCCGGGCTTCTGGTAGTCAATGACCCCTGGGCACTGGCCCCATAGGCCCGGTACGTAATCTATCCCTGCATATAATGGCAGATCAATAATATTGTTGAATATTACATTAAAGCTGCAGTCCGGCATTTTTCCTCTTTGTCGCCATCTCTGTTCGAAATCTGCAATTGCAGTCATTCGCGGAATTATCAACTTTACGTGAGTTGTAGTTCAACACCCTCGACACGGCACAGCGCGGATGAACACAATGTTTGAGGAGAGTGTGCAGCTGTCAGTCACCGCGCCGATGTGGATATTGTCATTCAGAATCACAGATTATTCTTTTTGGAAGTATGACCAACATAATAATTTTCACCGGGAAATGTCATCTGAACTAGTAAGAAACATTCACTTTTGTTCTGGTTCTGACATTGCAGTAAATCGCGCTGATTAAATCTAACAATTGCTTATAAATTATCATTTCACGCAAAACCGTGCAAAGTAGCTATATGTTCTCAAATTGTTAATGTTAACAACGTCAGCAAGCATTGCGTGACTACATCATGTAATGTCCTTCCGATATTATCCTTGTTTTCGCATGGGTCCGGTTGCAGTCTCTTTTTTTCTGTAGCCACTCCGAAGTCCGAACGAAGTCTTTTGCATGTTACAGCGGGTGAGTCTCTAGTTGTCACTGATGATGATCGTCGTTTAAACCTTTCTGGATCCGCCATCAAATTGATAAGTTTAATTATATCAAGTGCTGTGAGAAAAGGCTATAAATCTCTACCTCCAACATCCTCACACGCAATATAGCTTATACTAGCCGAGACTCCTTCTTTATGTGTACAGATGTGACGTAATGACGCAAAGACATGCTCGAATCTCCCGCGGAAATCCACCAGTACCACTGGAATTAAAAACATTATTACAAGCTTACCGTTTTGCATCGAGCTAAGGCAAGCAGATAGTTTTGAACACTGGCTGGTTATGTATTTTATCAAATATGTATTTTGGATAATTTTTAACCCAAAAAAAGCTACGGACAGCAGCTTTAAATGTCCCCAACTAAGCAAGCCAAAAACGAAGGATCTACAGGAATTTTCACATACAACCATCTCTATAGGGTTTACTGGAAAAGGTCTGAAAAATAGACAGACAGACACATACACACTCACTCACTCACTCACTCACTCACTCACTCACTCACTCACTTACTTTTAGGGTAAACTTCTGGTACATGGAAGAGCGAATGAATGAATGAATAAAAGTAACCTTCACCAGGCTAAACTTCAAAGGAGGCAAATGGGAGAGCATAAATCAATAAACAGGTAGACATATATTTTGTCTTCCCAGTTGCTTCAACAGCCAAAGAAAAAATCCACAACTGTTGCGTTTCCACTAGGCTACAACAATCCAAAAGATTAAAACAATGCAGAGATTACGGCTGTCAGATGAGGGAAACGGTCTCTCCATTGGCCGTGCTGTGCTGCCCTCTGCTGTCCGGAGAGCCCGTGCTGCAGTTCTCACGGCAACTTCTCCACTGCATGAGACGTTGTTGTGGTGTGACGTCAGAGCTGGCAGGAGAGAGAGGCAGCAGCGGCCATCCACTAACAGCTCTGTAATGACAACATTACTGAGACATCTGCCTGTGAACGTCCATGGCCAAGACCAAGACCCAAACAGTGAGTATATGATGACAAATACAACATTAGACACCGAGTGACACTGAATGATAGGGTGTCATGGTCCTGCATCTTTACAGTGTTCAAATTAGCCAGTTGCTATCTTCTTCTAGCTAAGCAGCTTATTGTTTGGGGAGGGATTTCACTTTAGTAAGTTGCAATGTCTCTAAATGTAATTCAAACCATTTAAGTAATTTGTTTGGGTGTTTTGAAAGACGAAGAAAGGCGTGTTTTGCACGCACTTGTTTGTTTTCAGCATTTCCAAAAAAATAAATAAAAAAATGTAAAAAATAAAATAAAAAACTCTTTCCGTGCTTTAACGTAGTTCATCGCTATTGCATGTAGTGATGCCATTTATTATATATCATTTTATTTTAATAAGCGCGGTTGTTTTGACATGTCGTTTGTCAGCTGACAGGCTAAAAACAAACAGCAGTGCTCGTGAACATGCCAGAGGAAGTGACGCAGCAGCGCAGAGTCGGTTAATGATGGATTTGTTTAATTTGTTTAAGGTGTCCGTACAGTGTCCTCACGAAACTGCTCTCACGCGAGACGTGCTCACTTGACAAACAACACCGTGAAATTTAACAAGAGTTGCACAAGCTAATCTAACTCTAAAGACGCACATCTGACTATCACTGCTGCTCTAAATCAGCAGAAACATTTAAAACAAACAATGCATAAAATTAACTCGACATGATTATGTCCACAGATTAGCCCAAAATTTTAAAGCAGAAGGATGAACTGGTTTTCGATTATTCTGTTTAACACGTTCAGAGATATTCACCTATGTTTGGGTGCCTCTTCTGCTTTTTGCATTTTATGTGTTTTTCCTTGGCTATCACGCTGTCCAAGAAGTTACCATTTTATGGCTTAAAGGTACAATATGCAGGATTTTTGCAGTAAAATATCCAAAAAACACTAGGCCAATGTTATATATTTTGTTTAGTTGATTACTTACAATATCCCAAATGTTTCCAACTATTCGTAAATCGTGAGAAAATTGTGATTTTAACCAAGGAAATGGGGCGTGTGAGGAGTCGCAATGGCGTATATCCGCGTTACCCCCGGTTTCCGCCAGGTTTGATGTCGTACTGCATCAGTAACCATGGCGACAGACGTAGACAACTGGGTTATGGCTAGAAGGACGCTCACGCTGTTGTTGTTTTGTTCAAACATTATGGACCATGGCAAGCAGACTTTGAGACAAAAAGAGGACTAAAACGAAGATCAACATCTTTCGAGATGCCGAGAGCTCCACGTCCGCAACTTACTTTGATTTGACAGAGACGCGAGTGTTGCATGTTACTTTATTAGACCGGTGATCAAATGTACATAAAACTAATCAATGTTATGTAGTTCAACATGATGAAATGTTAGAATATGATCTGTATGTTATTCTCTAATGTTAATCTAGCTTAGTCTCATACAGCCAACAAACAACCTAACTGACAACATTCCACCCACAAATGCCGTTTAGTGTGATAGTGTAACTGTTAGAGCAAGTGAAACAGCGCTGCATTACCTCAAGTTTAATTCCTCTAATAAACTGACCTGTGTGAGTATTAATTCAGCACTTGCGTGTAGTTCGGTAGAATGAAATGTCCTTATTCCTTTATATACGCGGGACTCGCGTTGCGTGTGGCGCTGGTATACGTCTAGCAATCGCACCCTGCTTAACACCACAGTCATGTTAAAAACATCAATGTATTCACTCATCCATAAAAGATACATCAGCTTGACGACAAGATCCATAATTCCGCTTAATGGGGAATATACGTCATTAATATACGCCTTTGTTATTGTAAGAGGTTAGCGACCCCTGGTGGCGAAAAATCCTGCATATTGTACCTTTAATTTTCGGAACATTTGTTGCTCAACATTATTTTTATAAAGGTTTTCCCCTTTAGGCTCATGGTCATGGGAAACCTAGAAGAGTCGTGGGAATGAATAGAATCAATTAATAATCCAAATATCAACATTGTTGTCTTATTATGGAAGGCCATGTCTGCCAAATAAGAAAAAAAAATACTTTGTTAAATCATAATTATGAAAATTACGAGATACTAATTCATTATGAGATTAAAAATTCACAGTCATAATTATAGGTACTAAGCCATAATTATTTTAAGATATATTAATATATTAAGATAAAAAGTCAAAATGATGAGCTATACTAAGCCTTTATGACATACTTTTTATCTCATAATTTCAACTTTCTCATGATTATGGCTTAGTATATGTCATAACTTCGAATTGATGTCAAAATTATGAATTACCAAAGCGTGATTTTTTATTTTTACTTGGCAGAAATGGGCTTTCATGTATTAGAGATATTATTTGACAGTAAAAAAAAAAAAAAAAAATTCAAGAATTAATGATTTAAGCATTGGAAAATCTGCAAATGGAAATCTGCCACAGCAGAATCTGCACAATGATTATAAATAAATAAATAAATAAAATGCTTAAGTATTACAAATGAAATTCAAGGGGCCAAAAGAATAGACCCTATACATATTTTCAGAAGGTTATATAAGGTTGAAAAGATTATGAGGGTTTCAAAAGATTCAATAGCCTCCTAATAATTACTAAATTTAATTGCACAAATCCAGCAGTGCTGGGAAAATCGTGTTATGACATCTGCATCAGGATGTTGTTTATGTGGCTACATATTTGATAATGAGCCACAAACACATGCAGGAAATTCATGCCTCATCTCTCAAATCAACTGAATGAAACAGTTACTTGAAGTCAATCTGCTAAATGTGTTTGTTTACAGTCTAAAAGATATGATCTGATATTTGCAGCTTGTATGCCTCGACCCAGATCAGGGATCTTGAGACGTAGTCGAACAGTAATATTGTGACAGTGTCATTGTCAGTAATATTGTCACAGTAACATTGTGTTGCCTTTCACTGTTTGAATAGGAGTACGATTAAATTTTTTTTTTTAAACCCAAATAAATAAAAGCACTTTGTCTAGACGTTTATGAATGTATTTTTCTTGTGGTGGCACTTTATGACCCAGCTCGCAACTCGGTTTGTATTCACGCTTACTTTGGCATCCTGTCAACCTTTACTATACTGTCCTCTCATGCGTACAGTGCCACTATTTGCTTTTTAAATCATCCAGTGCCGGCCGTCAGAGATGTAAGTGTATTTGGTGACTCTATCTGAACTTCACTTCCTAATCTAGTTTTAAATACGACTTCCAGGAAAACTGGCCGTTGCTATCAGATTACAATGTGCCACACCATTTGGATGCCATTGATCCAGAGGTCGTATTGCGCAGCTCGTAATCGTCATTGTTGTTTTAGCCATTGTGTTTATGCCACTCCCATTTATATTATTAATGTGTCATAAAGAAAGTGATGCTACCTGTGTCTGCTTGAATTACTTAAACTGTTCAGATGGCTGATCCTAATACAAACATACACTAGCAATCAAATGTTGAACGTATGTTCCTCGTGATCTTAAATTCGGACAAATATAAACAACGAATGTGTGTATTTCTTTACAAACCTAACATTTTAATTAGTTTAGTTTGAATTATTTAAAAAGACATGATTTGGACTGGATAGTGAACAAAAAATCAACCAAAAAACATCCCTGTTAAAAAAAGAAAAGAAAAGTACAATCAACTTGGATATTTAATTCATTTCAACTTAAATTACATTAAACTGCGTTGAATCTTGTAGAACTTATAAAAAAAGGTTGAAAATTGCTTAACTTATTTTGATGAGTTAAAGCAATGTAAAAAACAACAACAACATTTGTTGTCATAACTTGTAAGATGCACTTTTTTTATTCCTGCATAATGCATTTTTTATACAATTAAATCGATAATGTCAAATATGTATATTTTTCAAAATACTATCATTTAAAAAATGTACAAAATAAATGCAATAAAAGTAATAATAAAGATCTAGAATAACGTTTGCACTGCACGATGTCAGATTTCTTTGCATGTTTTTTTGTGCCTCTCAGTGCTGTTTGCAGACAGTTTAATTTCTTTCTTTCAAAATGTCAATATGCTGTGTGCATATGCCTGATTTTATTTATTTTTTCTCTTCACGTCAAGCTCCTGTAGCATCCATTCCTTTTTATTTAGTCCGTTACAGGCAGGGGGGACAGTCCTTTTTAGTTTCTGTGGTTGAGTGTGTTTGGCAAAGAGGTAGGCTATTGGAGAAGTGCCCTAGCAGGTGTCTGGAAAGTACCAGGTTTTACACTAATAACAGAACCTTTTAGAATTTTTTTTTTTTTCTCCCTCCACTGTTCTCATAGTAAACAAATGAGGAGTGAGCAACCTGCTGTGGGGAAGCAGATCTGTCTTTTATTTGCATGGCTTTGGGTGTTATCTCAGACTTGAGGCTAAAACTACCTCAGTATATATATATTTCTCTAAAGTAGGCATGAAACACAAGTTGCAATAGTCTTTTCTTCCCTATTGTGATGCATATACGAGTGAAAAGACTTATCGCATGAGAAAAAAATGTTGGGCGGGACTTGATTTTGTCCATGGGGAATTGATTGGATGGTTGTGGTTTGCTATTGGTCGATCTCATGTGAGTGACAGGTTGCTACGCCCTCATGCCAGTAAACACATCATCAGAGAAGAGAAGAGATGTTGCTGCAAGACTCTAATTCTAATTAAAGATTACATGAAGGTAAAATAATGATGTGCACGGATACATCATTTATGATAAATACTGCAATATTCCATAAAAAATAACTTACTGAACATGCTCTTAATTGGATGGTTTAGTCTTGGGTTACTCTTGGTGAAGTCATCATTATAAGCAAACTAATAGTCTATCTAAATGCCATATTGTCCTATATAAACATAAAATGGCATTTATAAGATAATAAATAAATAGATGGATTTACCTATACTTGGATGTTACTTAAAGAGATTATACACTCACCTAAAGGATTATTAGGAACACCTGTTCAATTTCTCATTAATGCAATTATCTAATCAACCAATCACATGGCAGTTGCTTCAATGCATTTAGGGGTGTGGTCCTGGTCAAGACAATCTCCTGAACTCCAAACTGAATGTCAGAATGGGAAAGAAAGGTGATTTAAGCAATTTTGAGCGTGGCATGGTTGTTGGTGCCAGACGGGCCGGTCTGGGTATTTCACAATCTGCTCAGTTACTGGGATTTTCACGCACAACCATTTCTAGGGTTTACAAAGAATGGTGTGAAAAGGGAAAAACATACAGAATGCGGCAGTCCTGTGGGCGAAAATGCCTGGTTGATGCTAGAGGTCAGAGGAGAATGGCCCGACTGATTCAAGCTGATAGAAGAGCAACTTTGACTGAAATAACCACTCGTTACAACTGAGGTATGCAGCAAAGCATTTGTGAAGCCACAACACGCACATCCTTGAGGCGGATGGGCTACAACAGCAGAAGACCCCACCGGGTACCACTCATCTCCACTACAAATAGGAAAAAGAGGCTACAATTTGCAAGAGCTCACCAAAATTGGACAGTTGAAGACTGGAAAAATGTTGCCTGGTCTGATGAGTCTCGATTTCTGTTGAGACATTCAGATGGTAGAGTCAGAATTTGGCGTAAACAGAATGAGAACATGGATCCATCATGCCTTGTTACCACTGTGCAGGCTGGTGGTGGTGGTGTAATGGTGTGGGGGATGTTTTCCTGGCACACTTTAGGCCCCTTAGTGCCAATTGGGCATCGTTTAAATGCCACGGCCTACCTGAGCATTGTTTCTGACCATGTCCATCCCTTTATGGCCACCATGTACCCATCCTCTGATGGCTACTTCCAGCAGGATAATGCACCATGTCACAAAGCTCGAATCATTTCAAATTGGTTTCTTGAACATGACAATGAGTTCACTGTACTAAAATGGCCCCCACAGTCACCAGATCTCAACCCAATAGAGCATCTTTGGGATGTGGTGGAACGGGAGCTTCATGCCCTGGATGTGCATCCCACAAATCTCCATCAACTGCAAGATGCTATCCTATCAATATGGGCCAACATTTCTAAAGAATGCTTTCAGCACCTTGTTGAATCAATGCCACGTAGAATTAAGGCAGTTCTAAAGGCGAAAAGGGGTCAAACACAGTATTAGTATGGTGTTCCTAATAATCCTTTAGGTGAGTGTACAATAGCTAAATGAGTGCAGTTTTCTTTCCTGTGTCCCTTTTGGGTTTTCCTAATTTTTTTTTTTTTTCGCTAATCCGTTAAACTCAGGGGCTGTTTTACACGACACCGTTTTCAACTAAAAACGTAAAACTTTTTATGCGTTTTTTTGGCCGTTTGACAAAGATCGACAATGGCGTTGTGGGTGCCTGAAAACGCAAACTTTTTGAAAACGGGTTTCAAAGTGCAAGTTTTTGAAAACAGTCTCCGTGTAAACAACAAAAACGCGAATCTCTGAAGACGATGACTTCATGCACACGAGTATTACGTATTCAGTCTATAGTGTATCATCGCCATCTAATGGCCTGGCAGCAGAATACAGCGTTTTTAGTCGTTTTCGTGGATCCGTGTAAATGGGAATTGTTTTGACAATGGTGTCGTCTGTTCGCGAAAAACTTCTCTGTTTTAAGCATATCGTTGTCGTGTAAACGTACCCTTAGATGTACGAATCTGATATAGCAGTGGTCGTATACTGCCTCCTAGTGGTGTGGATGTAGCATCATGTCAAAGCAAAAGTTTACCAGTGCCATACAAAGGCATAATTCACAGTCAGTCATGATTCATTTATACCACAAACGTTAGGTTCCAATAGCAGGACAGGGGTGCTTGCTGGGATAAAACTAGCAGTATTCGGCTGGTCATGTGATCTCAACATGTCTGTCCCCATGAGGAGACCCACTCCCATGTAAAATAAAGCTGGCGTTATCAGGCTACTAATATGACTGGAGTCTTCATCTCTTTTGACTGAGCATGATATTTTTCCAAAGTACTATTCATCTCTTTATATCTTTTTTTTTTTTACTTTTTAATAAGTGACTGAGTGCACCTTTAAACGATCAATCACCTTAAACTTTTAATTCAGGTAGCCTATTATACGCGTGGTTACTCAGCATCAAAAGTGTGGTTAGACTTAACCAAAAACGGTGTTTTCGCAACTTCAGTAGGGTAAATATTTTGCGTTCTCTGCAGCGTAAACAAAGGCAGGTCTGAGTGAATGAATTTGAGTACTCGTAATCCTGGGTGAAAACAAACACAGCCCTCCCCTCTGCGGAAGCTCTACTGTACTTTATCAGCTGCTGGTTTACTGCCTCCAAGGTGGTTTTGTTCCTCATTGCACATGCACCCGCATGTCTGAGTCAGTGTCATGTTTGCTCTGTGTGTGTGTTTTGCTCGTTCAGTACGATGCTGCTCCCATCCAGCCTAGCGTGGCGTTGTGTTCCTGTGCTTCTTCATCAATGGTAAGGACTCAGCTCAACTCCAGCCTTCCTCACTGTCTCAGTATGGAGGTCCGCGGGGGTGAGGCAAGCGCCCAGCCGAAGACATCGACCCTCAAACCTCCACAATCACGCAAGAAGGAGGACTTCAGCTTTGGCAAAATTTTAGGAGAGGGTTCCTTCTCGACGGTGGGTACAATTTGTGTGATTTTGCAATGAAAGATTTAATCATTAGCAATTTAACAACTACATTTGAGGACCAAACAGCCAGTATAGTGACCGATATTTTTGTTAGTTGAATAACAATAAAGTTTTACGATGATGGCTCCATTGATTTGTTGTAATAGCTGAACACATTTCAATTGCAGGTTGTGCTTGCAAAAGAACTTGCCACAGGAAAGGAATATGCAAGTAATGGGCAATTTATGTTATATATAAATGTATCATAGTAGTAATATATTAAATGAACCACACTGATGTCATTTGAAATGTGTTTTTCAGTGAAGATTCTTGAGAAGAATCACATCAGGAAAGAGAATAAAGCACACTATGTGTTCAGAGAGAAGGATATATTGTCAAGCATAGATCATCCCTTTTTCGTAAAGCTCTACTTCACGTTTCAAGACTCGCATAAACTTTGTATCCTTTTGGGGAGGAAGGGTGTTGAGCTGTGAAGCTATGAAATCAGGTCTGTGTTTGTTGAACTCATTATTACTTTGTTAAAATGTTCTTAACTTCTAATCCGTCAGATTTCGCCCTCAGTTATGCAAAGAATGGAGAACTACTTAGATACATTCGCAAAATAGGCTCATTTGATGAGACTTGCACGAGGTTCTACACTGCTGAGATAGTTTGTGCACTCGAGTATTTGCACGCACTGGGAATTATTCACAGGTAATTCGACTAACAATATGAGCTTGATTGAAATCATCCGTGATGCATTTTTGAATATGCATTTATTTGTTTTTATTTAGGGACCTTAAGCCAGAGAACATCTTACTGAGCGAAGACATGCACATTCATATTACGGATTTCGGGACAGCGAAACAGTTGTCTTTGGACAGCTCTCAAAGTAACGTATAGTTCATGAATATTTCATTGAATTGCTTTGCTCTGGTTGTTGTTGTTGTTGTTTTTTTCATAACGACTGTCGTTAACTTCCTTCAACCCCCCTGTAGGTCAGGCATGAAGTGTTTGTTATCTATAGATACACTCACAACAGTACTCAAGTAGCATAAATATGGGACAGTCTATCATTTTTCTTCATGCACATATGAGTTGTCAGCAGGGTTACGGACCCTGAAGGGGACAGTATGTGATGATGTTTGTCCCACCTGAATGTGAACCTGAAAGATTTGTCTTTCTTTACAGCAAGAGCCAATTCTTTTGTTGGCACTGCACAGTACGTTTCTCCGGAGCTGCTGACGGAAAAATCAGCCTGCAAAAGGTTTGGGCATTTAATGTGCAATAGCGCAATATTACTACCAGATTAAGATGTTAGTCAATTGCATCAAATTAGTTTTTTTTATTTTCTGTGATGTTCCTCTTTTAGTTCGGACCTCTGGGCACTGGGTTGCATAATCTATCAGCTGGTGGCCGGATTACCTCCGTTTAGAGCTGGGTGAGTTACTGATCAATTCAGATTTAGTTCAATTAAACGTTTTTAATAATGCTTTGCACTACAGCCGAAGTGCTGGTGGTTGATCACTGTTGTAATTGCAGTTTTTAAAAACATGGTGTGAAATAACAGGAAATGTTGGCTTTGGTGTTTATGACTTGTTTGTGTAGACAGTACAGAGGGCTTCTGAGGAAACCCCAACCACTGGGTCACATGACCCGCTTGCAGTTTTGGTTACATTACAACCAATAAATTGGCTAGGACAGCCTTTGAAAACAAAACACTTGAACCATGAGACTGTAAATGAACCCTTTCCTTCTCTCAACTGATTATTAAGAGCTCTTCAGTTGTGAGACTACAAACCGTTCAGTTGATATTGATTTGGTTGAGTTAGTGATTTACTTTTGTCTTTTAATAGGAACGAGTACTTGATTTTCCAAAAGATAACAAAGCTGGAATATGAATTTCCTGAGAAGTTCTTCCCCAAAGCTAAAGATCTGGTTCAGCGACTGTTGGTAATAATAGTTTGATTTCATTACATACCTTCACTTTCAGTTGATATGAAGAAAATTCATTGTTTATGCCTGGTTTCAGTCTTTGGACCCTAGAAAGCGGCTAGGATGTGAGGAAATGGGTGGGTTCAATCCACTAAAAGGCCACATGTTCTTTGAGACAATCTCATGGGAGAATTTGCCGGTTCAGATCCCACCCAAGCTGACCCCTTACCTACCAGCCATGGCTGAAGATGATGAAGACTACTATGGCAATGTTAGTTAGACTTATCTTGCATATTATCCACTATTCTGTGCTAAATTACTGTCTTTTGTGCTTTTTTTGGTGTTATTTTTTCCCTTGCTTTTGTTTTATTGTTGCGTTGTTGTTGTTGTTTTTTTACTTTTTATTTAGTTTTTTGTTTTTATTTATTGTTGTGGTTTTTTTAAACCTTTTTGTTTTTTTCTTTGGACTTTTTGTTTTGTTGTTGTTTTGTTTGGGCTTTTTGTTTTAGTGTTGTGTTGTTTTTGGTTGGGAGCTTTTGTTTTGTTGTGTTTTTTTGTTTGGTCTTTGTTTTGTTGTTTTTTTGTTTGGGCTTTTCGTTTTGTTTGGACCTTTTGTTTTGTTTTGTTGTTTTTAATCAGAATTGACCTCTTATTAAATGTCCTACATTACGGATAGCATTTCATGTTTTCTTTAAAGTCTGCTTTAAATCAAAACTGACCCTATTTACTTTGTTTGCGCACATAACCAGTATTGTGGTGAACAAATAATCTGTGCAGAGAAAAAATGTTTTTGTCGTAATCTTTAGTTAAAATCCTTTAGAATGGCGTTCTTTCTCTAATGGGCAGAGAGTCCTTAAACGCTCCCCTCCAGCCCCTGACAGTCGGCTGTAAGCTAGAGATGGCGAGGAAGTGCGCTAAAATCAAGCTTCACTCTTATTTTTTTCACATTCAGTGATCCTCAGAATTACGTCACAGTATTTTAGTAAAGTCGGCCACAACCACCGGTTAAATAAAGTTAAATATTTAAGTGTATATGTTCAGTTAATGGTACAAATTGTGAGCTCTGAATTGCAGGCTCACTGGGTCTTGTCACTGTGTACTGATTTGCTGTTTGCTTTGGATCCCACAGTATGAAGATCTCCTCAGTCAGTTCAGCAGCCTGCAGGTGGTTCCATCCAGCTCATCTCAGATCGTCCCACTGAGACCCTGCAGCAACATTGAGCAGTACATCCATGACCTGGACAGCAACTCCTTTGAGCTGGACCTGCAGTTCTCCAGTGAGGAGAAACGACTTCTGCTGCAGAAGCAAACAAGAGGCAACCCTTGGTATGTCACAACCTTCATTCAGAAATTAGTTGTCCTGCTCATAAACCTTCATTCTGGTTAAATATTAAATGATCATCCTGTAATGACAGCACAGTTAAACACATATTTATTTTGTTATTATACATAGTTAGGGATTGTGTGGGTGTATGCACTAATAATGATTAGTTTTTATCTCACGCATTTCCTGTTGAGTTGTTTTATTGCATGTTGTAAAAGGAACTCTTGATCATTATAGTTCTGTTTTCAATCGGTCAACAACACGGGTAGCACTGCCAGCTTGTTATTCATTAACATTTGTGTGGTTTTTTTTCTGTTTCAAAGGCACCAGTTTGTTGAAAATAACTTGATATATAAAATGGGACCAGTTGACAAAAGAAAGGTAACATTTTCCATCCTGTTTCTTATCTTATATGGTATGAAACAGGTGCATGTTTTTAAAAAAAATATTTAAGTGTTAAGTGAGAAAACAAATAGCGCCCTCTTTTGGCTTCCTTTGGTAAGTGTTTTTAACCCTTTCTTGTTTGTCATTTTCACAGGGACTGTTTGCTCGACGCCGTCAGCTTTTACTGACTGAAGGACCACATCTGTATTACGTGGATCCTGTGAATAAAGTACTGAAGGGGGAAATTCCATGGTCTCCAGAGTTGCGCCCCGAAGCCAAGAATTTCAAGACGTTTTTTGTCCACACGGTACAAATTATAGTTATTATAGGTATACATAGTTAAATATATAGCTATTTTTTATAAGCATTTGCCTAATAGGCAGTGCTTCTCTGGGAGCTTCAGTTGTAGTATCATGGTACTTTGATAAACACATCATACTGAATGATTACTAAATATCATTTATAAGCCATAGTGCACATGGTGCAAAAAGCATGGTAATATCATGGTACTTCTTGGAACTTTTTCGAAATGCTGCTAAATCTTGTCATTGTTTTCCTCATATGCAGCCAAACAGGACATACTATCTAATGGATCCCAGTGGAAACGCAGACAAATGGTGTAAGAAGATTCAAGAGGTCTGGGGAACCATTTATCACTAACATAAGACTACTGGCATGACTGGTCATCAGAGGACCACTGGAGTCAAGGCAAGTCTGAGAGGTCTGAGCACCTCCACCATTCAACTACCAAACAGGAAGATCTTTTCATTTATGGGACTAGTGCATCAATATTTCTTCTTGAAGACAAAATATGTTTTGCTTGCAGTGTTTTTGTCATGTTCAGCAGTTGTAACATGAAATCAAAGATCAGTAAAACTCAGCAAATCCACAACTTGTACACTTTATGTGTATATATATATATATATACATAGGAAAATATCCACAAAAGCTTGGGGGGGAAAAAACACTCATAATCTGTTGCCTTTTAAATAATAATAAGAGCGCTTTAGGATAGCTGTAGAGGACACTGAAAATGATCCTACAGGTCAAGTAAATATTAAATTGATACACAAATCGTTAATATATTTATATTTATTCTCAGTCATCTTGTTCACATGTATATCATATTACATGAAATTATTATCATCAGAAGAAGAATCACTGTTGAGCTGTTATATTTAATATGAAATGGCAATGGATTTTGTGGGTTCAAGTGTGAAACTCGCACTTGGTTCCTTAAATCTGCTGTTTATATATTTTTTTTATATTATATTTTATTTATAAACATTGGTTCAGATTGAAAACAAGTACTTGATAAGGTACGTTACATAGTATACGCTGCAAGCGAGCGGCACGATGTTTTGCAACAAAAGTGGATGGCTGTCGACAGTCACATTGCGTCGTACCATGTGAGTCTCTTGCAATGTAGATATGGTGTAATACCTATGGGAATTATTGAGCTGTGAAGAGAATCGCAACTGTAAATAAGGGCCGCGTTCGGAGATGCCGTTTTTGACCGCTTTATTGTACATTGAAAAAGGATGTTGGTCCAGCACAGGCAAACGGAAATGCTGTAACCAAGTGAGAATTAAGCACAGAAGTGTGTTTTTCCTCTTCTGTTGCATTTCCTCCTGGCATTTTTTGAGGAATTGTTCAACTGTGTATTTATAATTCGACTGGGTTTGTCACCGAATATAACTGTGATGTACAGATGATGTATTATTCAGAAAGTAACACCGTGTTACTGGATTTGCACCTTGTATAATTTTATTCTTATATAAGATTATTTGCTGGCAGTGGCGCAGCCTGTAGTACCTTGTATTATTTAAATTGTAATATTCAGGGGCCATGTGTTGTAAATATGGAATATTGCCTTTGAATGTGAATGATTGCTGTAATTATTTGCTAGATTTGTATGTGTCCTAATCAGGTCACTTAAATTATATCAGATTCAATGTTTATGCCCTTTGGTTTCTACGTACCTTTGTGGAAGCTTGATTCCACCAGGGAGTAAAAAAAAAAAAAAAAGGTAATTGCAACTTTTTTATCTCACAATTAAATTTTTTTTTGTTGCAAGATATAAACTCATAATTGAGAGTTATAAAGTCAGAATTGCGGGATATTAACTCGAGTTATATCTCACAATTCTGACTTTTTTCCCCTCAGAATTGAGCGATATAAACTCGTAATTGCTAGTTTAAAGTCCAAATTGTAAGGTAATACTGACTTTATAACTCTCAATTGTGAGTTTATATTGAAATTCTGATTATAACACGTAATTCTGACATAACTTGCCATTGCAAGCTTATATCGCGCAATTTTGACTTTATAACGCGCAGTTGCGAGTTTATATCTCATAATTCTGACTTAACTTGAAATTGCAAGCTTATATCTCATAATTCTGACTTTATAACACACAATTGCAAGCTTATATCTCATAATTCTGACTTTATAACACACAATTGCGAGTTTATATCTCATAATTCTGACTTTACAACTCGCAAATGCGAGTTTACATCTCATAATTCTGACTTAACTTACAGTTGCAAGTTTATATCTTGTAATTCTGACTTAACTTACAATTGCAAGCTTATATCTCATAATTCTGACTTTATAACACACAATTGCGAGTTTATATCTCATAATTCTGACATAACTTACAATTGCAAGTTTATATCTTGTAATTCTGACTTAACTTACAATTGCAAGTTTATATCTCATAATTCTGACTTAACTTACAATTGCAAGTTTATATCTCATAATTCTGACTTAACTTACAATTGCAAGTTTATATCTTGTAATTCTGACTTAACTTACAATTGCAAGTTTATATCTTGTAATTCTGACTTAACTTACAATTGCAAGTTTATATCTCATAATTCTGACATAACTTACAATTGCAAGTTTATATCTTGTAATTCTGACTTATCACACAAAGGCAAGTTTTCAAATAAAAGTCGCAATTACCTCTTTTATTTTTTTATTCCATGACAGAAACAACCTTCCATCAACCTTTCATGAAACTGGAGGATGTTGAGGAGAAAATGAAGTCTCATAATAAAAGTATACGCGAAGATTAACATCTTTCTGCTTCTGTTTCTGACAGACTGTTGGTAGCATGTGCAAGACAGCAGTGCTAAGACAACAGCTCCCAGTAGACTTTCCCTGTCTTTTACAGTTGGGTCTCTCATGCATGCTGGCTGTTTACATTTCTCAACATCTTGCAGCGCTGAAACGAGGTCACACTGAATGAACTCGCTGTTCAGCTTTCCAGGTCTTAGGTAAACATACAGTAAGAGAATGCCCACAGGCATTTCCTACGCAGAAAAACATCAGCTATGAGAAACACATCTCACCTAGCAATAGCAGGACCATCAAGTGATGATAAATGCCTGCTATTCGCTGTACTGTCTTTTGTATTATCAATCTTCACACGGCTCTCTCAAATGATCTTCAGTCTATACTAATTGCACATGAGAACACAATTGCATAGCACTGAAGCAGATAAATGATAATCTGATTAAACCACAGAAATATGAACTGAATCACTACTGAACTAACTAGCCATTGAAATATGAACTTTATTTGTCTTTGTCTGACTGAACCATTCAAATATGAACTGTTTTACCTGTATATGATTAAACTATTGAAATGTTATCTGTTTTACTTGTGTTTATCAAACTAATCTCTGGAAATGTTAACCATTTTACTAGTGTTTTTTTTTCTGAATAGACCATACAAATACTGTCTTTATCACTGTGGAAGACCATTTCCATCACATAAGAAAAAAAAGTATGCTTTTGTAAATTATAATTATGACATAAAAAGTAAGGTTTCTGAGAAGAAATTACATAAATATGAAATAAAGTCATAATAATGAGACGAAAAGCAAAATTATTACAAAACAAAGATGAAATTATGAGTCAATTGTGGCAAAGATTACGACTTTCATAATGATATGACAGAATTTGTACGTACCGGTAGTTTATCATCAGAGTTTTATCTCATAATTACGAATGTATTTTATAATTTCGATGTTTTGTCATAACTGACTTTTTTCCCCCTCATAATTTAGATTTTTTTTAATCTCAATTATACCTTGTCATAATTGATTTAGTCATTTATAATTTCAGCTTTTTATCTGGTAATTACTTTGTGGACTTTTATCTCACAACAATTTTGACTTTTTATGTTGTGTTGTTATGTTGTGTCTTTTTATGTTGACTCAGCAAACCAAAGAATGCCTTTTTTCTTCTTCACATGTGACAGAAATTGGCTTCAATACTTATCTGTCTTCTAAATCGTTGTATTAACAATTTGACAAAAAAGGTGTTCATCTGACTAAACAATTTAAGTAGCCTACCAAGTGGTTTTACTAGTGTTTAATACTACTGTACACTCTCTTTGACAGTCAAGTCAAGTCAAGTCAAGTCACATTTATTTATATAGCGCTTTTCACAATACAGATTGCATCAAAGCAGCTTCACAGTGATAACATGAAAGTAGTACAACACAGTTCAATAATATTGTTGAATATTAAATATCCCCAACTAAGCAAGCCAAAAGCAAGGCGACAGTGGCAAGGAACCAAAACTCCATCAGATTGGATGGAGAAAAAAACCTTGGGAGAACCCAGGCTAGTCAGGGGCCAGTTCTCCTCTGGCTAACAATCATAGGGTTTTAAAGAAGCTTTACAGTAAGTCCATATCAGAGAGTACCTGGAAAAAATACATTTAGTTAATCATGTAATATTTAGGGGATAACAGTCATAAATGTATGTCTATAATCATGTGGCTGTTAAAAAAAAAAAATCATGTGGCTGTTTTAAACGCATAAACAACAATGACATAATTGTTCAAAACGTACAGAGCTGCCTAGCTAGGATGCGCATCACGGCGCGTGCAGTATTCTTGGGTGGCAAAAGTGCGGTCTAGATAGACAGCACTGTGTGTATGGTGACGGAGCCTGTGTGAAGGGAGGGCTCAGGGCACAGCGGCTCTCAAACTCCCTACACACACTTCCTGCTCTAGTCTCGTTCTGAGTCAGCTCAGTTCCATCAGTCGACAGCCAGTCAGCGGGAGCGCAGAGGAGGGATGGCGGAGAAGAGCCCTGACCCGAGCGGCTCGAATGGTCGGAGGTGTCCCGTTCTTTTTCCCGGTGAGAGACTGCAGCCGTCGGGAAGCGGCTCGTCCAAATGGGTTCGTCTGAACGTCGGCGGCACGTACTTTCTCACAACGAGACAAACGCTGTGCAGAGACCCGAAATCTTTCCTGTACCGCCTGTGCCAGGCCGACCCCGACCTCGACTCTGACAAGGTATTTATACCGCGAGCTCTTTACTAGCATGACAGTGAACACTAACCGCGACTTCACGTATCCGGACTTTAGGCAAATCAGTTGCACTGTGTAGACGCAAAATAATGGGTTTATAGTCTAACATTTCGCTATATTGATGTGTTTTACTATTTTAGCTGGACGGCTAGCTAGTAAAGTTACAGTCAACGGAGCTCCGCTTACTAGCTTAGCTTAACTGATAACACTTGATGTGGCTTGTTTACTAATTAAAGTTAGCTGTAGTCTGTCAGATATGTTCAAAGAGGCTGCTTGTAGTATATTTTGATTAGCATTAGCTCGTTTAAATATGAAAATACATCGCCTATAGTTCTTATATCAGTACAAACTTGCATGCTACATGACATGTCAAGTGCTAATTGCAGAACTTTCATTACTGTTTTCACTAAACTTTAAATAATAAAAATATTACAAAGATTACAAGCTTTTACCTGTTTAACAGTTTGACTTTTTTTCTGACTGGATACCTAGAAATATTAACTAAGTTCCTAGCTATAAACCATTGAAATGCTAGTATAATAACTTACGTCTTTACCATTAATTAAAATCATTAGTTAACATGAATTAATAATAAGCAATACTCTTACAGCATTTATTAATCTTGGTTCGTGTCTAGATATGGTGCTGCTTGTAGTATATTTTGATTAGCATTAGCTCGTTTAAATATGAAAATACAAAAATACATCGCCTTTAGTTCTTATATCAGTACATACTTGCATGCTACATGTCAAGTGCTAATTTCAGAACTTTAATTACGGTTTTCACAAGCCTTAAATAATAAAAATATTACAAAGATTACAAGCTTTTGCCTATTTAACAGTTTGACTTTTTTTCCTGACTGGATACCTAGAAATATTAACTAAGTTTCTAGCTATATTAAACCATTGAAATGCTGGTAACTGTTTATTAACTTACGTCTTTACCATTAATTAAAATCATTAGTTAACATGAATTAATAAGCAATACTCTTACAGCATTTATTAATCTTGGTTCGTGTCTAGATATGGTGCAATTTGAACTTGAATATTTTGAATTAAAATGAATATGAACATTAATAATATGAACATTAATACCGGTATGAATATATTGAGTTGAATATTTTAACACTAATGCATTATTAACTAACAATTCATGATAATATATTTATTAACATTATATGGTTATTAAATGCTGATTATTGCTGAAAAGTTTGCTCATTGTTCATTTATAATAGCTAATGCATCAAGATCCAATGCAAAATATTTAATGTTAAAGGTCCATTGAATTAATATTGTTTTTAAGCTTTTAGTATGAATATGTTAGCCTTAATTAATAAATAGCTGCAGGGTTATGAAATGTCATTCTCCTGTATATACAGTACCAATCCGCATTTTGCACACTTATTATTCATTAGGGCTGTAACGATACACCAAACCCACGATTCGATTCGTATCACGATTTTTGACCCACGATTCGATTCGTATCGCGATTCTATCACGGGGCGGGGCTTGTGGTGAAAAAAAGAGATTTTGAGAGAAGAAAAAAAATACCGGTATTTTTATTAAATAACATCAGGAAAAACCTGTATAATCTAAACACCAAAGAACAATAATAAGTATCCAAATTATTAAACTATACTAGGCAGTGTAGGCTGCTGCTTTTGGGCTGTGTTCTGTACTCCAACTAAATTGATTTCGGGATGGTGCCGTAGGATATGCATCTGCATGTTGGACGTGTTGCCGGTCAATTGAGGATTCATTTAATGCACTTTCTGAGAATTTATATTTCAAGTTTTGGCTGCAAATTTCACGTCCATAATGCTGAAATTGCCAAATTTTAAATAATTTATCCTCAACTAGTTTTGTGGTGTAGGTCTACGTATTTTATAATGTTAACTTCAAATAATACTAATAGTAATTTAAAGATGTGGTAGTTCTCAGGGCCTGAATTTCGTTTTGGAAAATGGGGGGATCCCCATTTGCCAAAAACGATCTCCCCTTTAGATGATTCTCATGGGGGGGATTTTTTTTGTTTGAGGGGGAGAAAGGGGGGGCATTTTTTCCAAACAAAATTATTACATTTATCTTGCCTAAATGTTTGCGCTCATTGCATTTTTACAATGGGGTAATATTGTTGTTAAGAATTTACACATCACAAGGAAGCTTGATTTAAATTGTTTAATTAAATTGAAAAAAAGTAGCACAAATAAATACAATAGAATAAAGATACAAATAAAGACAATTAAAGAGAAAAGTTTTGAATAGGTCTAACACTAGTATTCATATACAGAAACTGAATAAAGTAATCAAATGGAAAATAACACTGGGTAGTATTTTAGTCCTGAATAAATTAAATAAATAGGCTATTAATCCTGATTCCTTTAACTTAAAGCTATCTTTTGTTGTTTGACAACAAAATTAATGACAGACACATATGGCTGCCGTCACTTTAAGAGCTAGTGCACGGATCCTGTGTTCATTACTGGCATGCGTTTTATGCTTATTAAAGACAAAACCAACTATATTTAGAGTATAGCCTACTCACAAAGACCGAAATTGACAATTTTGCGTGTTAAAGCAATATAATCCGCGAAAAATAGTTACTAGCCAGCTGTTTTTGAGGCGGATTTTCTATAAATGAGCGCATAGAAAATAATCTCAGAGAGCGCGCGAGCACTGATTAGTTTAAAATCGCTTGAATGTTTAAACTGGTAAGACTTAAATAGACTTCAGTCACGATGCATTGCTGGCCCGATTGTGCAAGTGAATATTCCGTCATGTCCCGACCTTACAGTCTATGGTCCCGACTCCTGAACACGAGTGTGTATTATCGCCGCAGCTCTTGATGCCTGCCTTGCACAACACATTATGAGAAGAGATAGAAGACGCGCGCGGCACCGCTGAACACTCACGCTGTTTGTGAAATTGCGTCTGGAAGATAGTTGTTAAAAGAATGATTTGATTTTATTATCTGTGTGGATTACAATTGCGGGAATTTCCCGCATTATAAATGGGAGACCTGCGGGAATGATTAGAATTATGCGCAATACCCGCAATCCCGCGCCGAAATTCGAGCCCTGGTTCTGGACAGGAAGTTGGAAGGGGTGTGATCGCGATTCTGCCTTCTCACATCGCGATACAGGATCGTGGACCTGAGTATCGCGATTTCGATTTTATATCGCGTATCGTTACAGCCCTGTTATTCATTATAAGTAGATTAAGGTTATGAATAAGCTCGTGTGTTCGAAAACAATGACAAAATTCGCATTTAGGAGATAAGCGTTCAAAACTTAGTACGGTAAAATGGATCACGTATTTTTATGACATCACCCCGGACTTCAGCTTCTCATCACATCTTCTGTCCAATCAAATGCTCTCTAGAATCTAAAGCTCCGCCCCCTATGCTTTAAACACTCCACCTGGCCAAAGCAACCGTTCACACGTCACGGAACAATATGGGTTGGAGATGTGAGTTTGGTTGCTCAAACGCTTTTTTATTCCGTTTTCTAACTGTACATTGGTTAAAGGTGCTCTAAGCGATGTCATGTGTTTTTTAGGCCAAAACATTTTTTGTCACATACAGCAAACATCTCCTCACTATCCGCTGGCTGCCTGTCCCCTGAACACACTGTAAAGAAACGCGATCTCTGTAGACAGCCCATGCTTCACAAACAGCACCAAAAACAAACTGCAGCGACCCGCTCCCCAAAACATAACAAACTGTTCCAGCCAATGACCGACAAGAAGGGTTTGGGGGTGTGGTTTGGGGGGTTAGTGTGCGGATGAGGAGGAGGGAGGGTCTAGCTAGCCTCCGTTTTGTTTGACAATAGTTCGAACGTCAACAAGAAGTGACGTCACCCAGGATCGCTTAGAGAACCTTTAAGAATGAAATTGCTAGAATTTATTCACACGTCTACTAACGTTTCATCAGCACTCGGATTCGCTTCCATGGTGGTGTCAAGTACGACTCGCAGTTTGTGAGGTAAACTAAACGCTATTGGCTATTTGAAAAGGGGGAGGAGCCGTTCAATATGTCCCGCCGTAGCTTCCTGTTACAATGGAAATTACGCCAACGCATCATACAAAGCTGCGCGTTCCAATGCACTTCAGTGGGCCTTTAAGTATGCAATCTTATGCTATAAAATATTTTACTACTGCTTATCTGAATATATTAATTATTGTGTTAAACTAGTGTTTATCCAATTAAACCATTTCACTCATTTTTATCTGGTTAAACTAACAATATTAAAAATTATTAATATTATTTATATGGTTTAGTAGAATTGTTTTAAAACTATTTCACAAGTATTTATCAGGAGCAAACAATGGAAACTGTTAGTCAGTTTACTTTGTAAATAAGAATTTAATATAAGTGAAATCAAATATTTTTTTTTTAAGTAATTTTTATTATTTTCTATTGAGTTATTGGTTGTTAAATGCCTTTACCTTACTTTTTTAAGCTGTGAGCAAAACAGTTAATAACTACAAATCTTTTAATACTCGCGCACAACGCATAATAATTTGCAGGAATTGATCCTGAATTGAATTAGCAACCAATTAAACTGGTATAATTAGTGAATGCACTAATATGAATATTTATCATGTCATACAAGTATATACTGGTCTTTTTTTAATTAATCCTCTAGTTTCTTCTATGTGACACAAGAAGAAATAGGGTTGCCTGCATGCTTTTAAACTTTTAAAGGTCAGTATGCATCATTTATTAGGGCAACGGCAGTGGAAAGCTGCTAAAAGACAAATCGTTTCTTATGTTCTCTGCTTAGTCAAAAATATTTCTGATAAATAAAGATGTTTTCATTACAAAAAAATAGGAATTTTAACTGTGAAGTTGCTCTTGCCAATTGCTTTCTTTTAAGGGTAAATGTTGTGGAGTAAAGCTCTCTTCTTTCCTGACCTCAATATTGATCCGTGGTGATCATGTTGTGCTGGAGATGGATCAGCGTCCCTATGGGCTTTGCTGCATGTATGTTAAATGTCAGCCACACCTTGAGTACAGATAAAGTCAGATATACCCTTGAGTACTGATAAGACACTGCTTATTATTTCTTTTAAAATGTTCTATAATTTGAACAAACTATCTGAAAAGGTGGTGAGTCGTTATAGCCAGATTTAATAACCTGCATGATGTTTATTATGCTGCAATCCCTTTGTAGACAAGCATCGTGGTACTGATAATGCTCTTTCCTCATCCAGGATGACACGGGTGCTTATTTGATAGACCGTGATCCCACTTATTTTGGTCCGGTGCTCAACTATCTGAGACATGGGAAG
Source organism: Rhinichthys klamathensis goyatoka (assembly GCF_029890125.1). Taxonomy (NCBI): domain Eukaryota; kingdom Metazoa; phylum Chordata; class Actinopteri; order Cypriniformes; family Leuciscidae; genus Rhinichthys; species Rhinichthys klamathensis. Next base: position 456,378 of record NW_026607106.1, on the reverse strand, counting down.
CTGGTGCTGAACAGAGGCCTTGCAGAGGAAGGTATGATGGGAATGCCACCAAGAACTTTAAGATATGTCTGGACATGTTGTTAGATTTCAAATTCAGTTGTAACTTGTTTTTAAGTTCTACATGTTTTGGACAGCAAGCTGTTTTGTCTATGATATGTGGTTTTTATTTAAACATTTCATCTGTAAAATGTTTCTCAGGTGTGCTGGAAGAGGCTGAATTCTACAATATCACTTCATTGATTAAACTGGTTAAAGACAAAATCAGGGAGCGGGATTGTAAAACGGCCCAGGTAAGTCATGTTAAGATTGTGCTACTTCCTGTCTAACAAAACAACTAATCTAAGTGTTTTCACTTTGATATATTTATTCGCAATTGCGAGTTTATCTCACAATGCTGAGAAAAATAGTCAGAATTGCGGGATAGAAACTCACAGTTCTGAGAAAAAATTGTGGGATAGAAACTAGCAGCTCTGAGAAAAATTGTAAGAATTGTGGGATATAAACTATTAGCTCTGAAAAATAAATAGTCAGAATTGTGGGATAGAAAATCGCCATTCTGAAAAATGTCAGAATTGTGGGAAATAAATCTACAGTTCTGAAAAACTAGTCATAATTGTGGGAAATAAACTCAGTTCTGAAAAAGTCGCAATTGCCTTTTTGAATTATTTATTCCCTGGTGGAAACAAGCTTCCTTATCGCCACTTCATGAAGCAGAGCAAATGTATGTGTAAATCTTTCATAAAATCTTCCTGCGTAAAATGTTTAATTGAATGGAATATTTTTATATATAAAAAATATTTTAAAAAAATGTCATTATACAATTTACACACTATTTGTGTTTCATGAATTAGGCCCATTGATACAAAACAAACATATTAACCGGTCTGCATGGTCCTTTCAAAATGCTCCTGCTGTATCCCATGACAAAGGTGTCTGCTGAAATCTGCCTTCTCAGCACCTTAATCTGATGACATTTGTAGGTCTGCAGGAATGACAGAATCATTTTACAATTAAATCAGAGCACCGACAAAAAGAAAGTGTGCCTTGACTTTGCATAATATGGCAGGTTTTTTTGTATTCTCAGTCTTTCTTCTGCCCTCAGCTGCCCGTGAAGCACGTCTACAGAGTCCTACAGTGTCAGGAGGAGGAGCTGACACAGATGGTCTCCACCATGTCAGATGGCTGGAAGTTTGAACAGGTGATTAGAAGCACAACACTGGGATTACTCTCTTGTTTTTAGCACACTGAGGAGTTTTAATTGGAGATGCTCAAAATATCTGTACTATATCGGTTTGTGGCCGAGACTTTACCGTTCAAAGGTTTCGGGTCAATAAGATATCTACATATTTTTTAAGAAAATGGACACATTAAATTGATCGAAAGTAAACGCATTTAAGTTACGAAAGTTTTCTATTTCAAATAAACGTCGTTCTTTGAACGTTCGATTCGAGAGTTCTGAAAAAAAAAAAAACTGTATCGCCGTTTCCACAAAAATATCAAGCAGCACGACTGTTTTCAACGTTGATAGTAATGCATTTATCTTGAGCAGCAAATCTGCATATTAGAATGATTTCTTAAGGATCATGTGACACTGAAGACTGGCTTAATGGCTTCAGAATAGGGGTGCACGATATTGACAAAAAGGTGATATTGCGATATCGATAATGAATATTGCGATATCGATGTTAATTTCGATATTTTTAAACGTATGTGAAACTACAAAAGTTATGGGAAAACGCATCAAAAAAGATTAATAAATAAAACAAGTTCTTACAACATAAGGTTTATTTCAACTGACAGTCATATTGGACTGGTACAACATGAATAAATAAATAATAACCATGTCTACAGAACAGGACATGTTTTACTGGTTGTATGTACACTACAGTGTAAAAAACAATAAATAAAGAGCAAGTCTACAGAACACACCTGGCCACTTTATGCGTTTTCTGTGATCGGATAGCTATCAGATTGTGAAAAGACCAGGTGTAAATACCATCCGAAACGCGTTCGAGACGGATTTGAATCCGATCGCTCAAACCACATCAGGAGGAGGTCTGGGCCGCATTCCTGACGAAACTGGACAAGTGTAAATGTAAAATGAGAACGTGTTACAGGCTACATGTCATGTTATGGCCAGATATGACGACGCGCGTAGCTGCAACACGCATCACCGCAGATGAGTATCTCTTCATCAAGCCAACGCGCAAACGATCGCAAATCAAAGTGAGAGTAAGTCGCAGACGCTTTACACACAATTATCTTCATTAAAAGTAAATAAACGAAATGATCTGAACAGGGCTGTTGCCGTTCTCTCTTACTGCGTTATTTGATTTTGACATTTTAGCTGATGATCGTAAAATGCAGATCATAACTGTTGCTTTCGGTGACGCGCACTCCATTAAATCTGCATAGGCTATAGCGTGGGAATTGACCCTTCGCTAAGCCACGCCCGAAAACCGCCACTGGCCAATCGTGGCTTAGCAACCGTAACTAGGCGCGGGAGGTCTGTCAAGCTTTCGAGCGAGGCAAACATGCCGAAGCGTTGTGTGTATGGATTGTGCAAATCTGATACCCGGTATCCTAAAAGTTTGGACGGTGGGGTGGCATTTTTTCTCTTCCCGAAACCTAAAAGCCAAAGGGGAGAAATCCCGGGCGTGGATCAAGCAGTGTGGAGACCCATTCACAACTAAATGTCGACAGGATCAACAAAAAAAAGACGCCTATTGCTTGGAAATAATGGCGGTTCTTTGTTCATAATGCATATATTTGAACGTAAAATAAGACGATTAAAGGCAAGACGGAGGCTCACTGACATACTTTAAAATATGTTTCAGCATTGTGTTAATCGACGGCGGACGGCCTACTAACGTTAACTTTACCCCTGTAACTTTACCCCAATCCGATCGCGGCTCTCCCGGTGTTAGATTGATGGGTAAACTGTTTGATTTAAATTGATTTGATATTAGATTATTTTCACATTTCACTTACTCTGCTGTGCATGAACATAGCTGTTCAATTTGTGTGTTTCCCATGTGAATGGTCTGCTAAGGAGGCGGCTGCTACTTGCGCTGGGACCTAACGTTATAGGCTTTAGCTTCAATTTTGATGAAATTATTCTCTAATCGGTTGCATATTATGTCGTGGATATATCCCTCGAATGCATACTGCTGTCCCTTTTGTCTTGCTCTCTCAGATATTTCACTTGTTCGCCAAAAATGACTAAATATCTCCTTGGGAATGTCTGACACCGGTGCATTCACACTGTAATAGACGTGGCAGCCGCGAAAGCTTGACAGGCGTAGCAACAGTAACTAAGGAGGGCGGGGCTTAGCGAAGGGTCAATTGAAGATCGGATTTATATCCGTTTTGCAAAAACACATTTATGTGACCAGGTGTAAAAGGAATATCGTTTTGATAAATCAGATAGGTATCCGATCAGTGAAAACGCATGAAGTTGCCAGGTGGCCGGCAAGTGTGTGGGGACTGTGTGGTAGTAGAGCAAGGGAGAAGTGAGAGAGTGACGGCGATTAGCTTTAGAGGGAGTAGCGACTCAGTCATATTGAGAAAAACAAAGTGTCTCCCCTGTTCTTTCTGACCACTGTGGGAAATCTGTTGCATGAAAAGTTAACCCTCTCCTTGATTTCATGTTGTTTATGGAGAAGGAGAATCAGGAAATGAGTCTGGGGAAATGCAACGGTGCATGTCGGACCGGACGCATCATAAACAAAATATCCCATAAATATCGCGAGATTTTCGATATTGATATCGAGCAACGTGATATCGCAATAACGATATTGATTCGATATATCGTGCACCCCTACTTCAGAATAAATATATTCAAATAGAAAATGTATTTTAACTTGTAATGTTTCACAATATTACTGTTTTGCTGAATTTGGTGAGCATAAGAGATTAAATTTTTTTTAATAGTGGTTTGGACAAAATGGTATATAGTTTAACACCAGCCATTTATGGGTTGTCTGCGATGGCATTGTTGGATATATAGTTACCAGCTGATTGGTCTGTGTTAGTGAGTGTTGTACGATGGTATGCAACTTCCAGTGTGGACTGACTAAAGCTGTTGTGGTCATCTGTCGTGTCTGTTGAAGACAGGGTGTAACAACCGTGAATAATGCGCTGGTCTTTAAATGTGATCGTTTGGACATTGTGATCTAAAGCCAGCGGTTAGATGTAACTTACTGATTCAAATTTTGGGATGCTAATTTTACTATTCTTACGGCAGTTTGCAAAACACTTCTCTTTTTCTTTTTTTTTTACCTGCCAGTTAAATCAATGCTTTTTCTTTCTCATAAAACCTATGAACCAACTCAGCTCAGGTTTGTATGAACTGACATCCATCCAGTGAAAACTCCTGTAGTGAATGGGGATGTTTTTCTGTCTATATGTGGTGTAGAGGTGGCGTTGGCCAATGAATGAACCGTGTGGTATAGGAGGGTTTTCCCCAGCACAGTGAGTGAGGTGTGGGGGCTCTCCTGACCTGCTTTTGGCTCGTCCTGAAGTGTTACCTTATATGGGCAGCTGTAAGGTGACAGAATGCCAGGCATTCCCTGTAATGCACCTTTGAAAATGCTGTGGATGGAAGCACCGATAGATACAATGTTGGGTTGTTGTTTCCATCAGCGTTAGATGTCATCATCCATCATAACAGCTGTTAAATATTTAGATTGGAAAATACTTTGCCATTAATGTTGTTGAAATTCTGTCTTACTAAGCCACATAATAAAATTGTGTGTGTGTGTGTGTTTCTATAAGTGTGTGTCTATAAGTGTTTTAAGTATTTTAAGTGCTTGTGTATTTAATAAAAATTAGAGATCCACCGAAATGAAAAATTCTGGGCTGAAGCTGAAAACCTAAAATGTGTTGTTTTTGTGTGTGTTTTTTTTGGGTGGTAAGTAACACTTTACTAATATAACATGCACTATAATGAACTGCATTTCTAAAGCATAATAATCTCTGTTAATGTTAATTTTAACATTTACTAATATATTATTATATACATTTTAAATTAGCTTATTTTTGTATAATTTTATTAATATTAGACTTTAATGAAATTCAGTCATTTTAATGATAATGAATTTTAAAAAATACAAGTCTATATGCCCCGATACTACTTTTTCCAGAACGATACCTATACTTTTATTTTTAGTGCTTGCCCATACCGATTACCGATACCTGTACTTTCATTGCACTTTTAACTTTTAAAAATGTTGGGCAGAGAAGCCAAAAGAATATGAATTGACTTAGCAAATAGATATTTTCTTAGATATGTCTATTTAATAGATATGTCTGTTACACTTTTGTAGTAGGAGCTACTGTTACTTTCACTGTTCATATTATTGCTCTTATCATATTGTATCTTTAATTTAATAGCAAGGTTAATATTTAGAGTTGCTTCAGCGGGGCTTAACTAGTCAAGAGCAGTGAGTGATTTTCTCAGTCTATAAAGACGCAACTTTATATTCATTAAATAAAACACAACATAATCCACTAATTTAAAACTTTTTAAATACCGGTAATATAAACATCTATTATATAACCTTTATTTGACTTATGAACATCTAAGTAATTACAACTCTGTGGAAATTATTAATTATTGAAAGAATATGAGAGAACTTATGTGTAAACGCAGAGATAAAAACAGCGTGCTGTCAGCAGGCATTTCATAATGTAGACCAGCTAAAAATTATTAATTCTTATAACATGCCAAATGAGATGGACTCTGTAATTCGCTGTTTTGTTTATATTTCTGTTGTTTATTGTTCCATTCTCTTTACTCCGTCCTTTAGTGTATTGAACAACACAAACCTTTTACAACTATAGTTTAAACGAATGCTTACATTTATGGGGAGTTGATAGACTCCACTGTTCTTTATTTTATGTTCTCCATTTGAAAGCATTAGACTTTGTAAGTAAATATTTCCTGTTGTTAATATTAATGCTGTTGTTATAAATAAAAAGATGAAACTGGGATATTATTAAGCTACACTTTAGTAATTCAGGTTATTTAGAATGTTTTGTATTTGTTTTTATTTGTTTGAATTTTACATGCATATTCGTTACTTGTTTGTTTACTTGATCAAAGATAAAAAAAAAAGGCAGTTTGGTGACAGTGCACTATATTCTTAATTGTAAGTGTGTTTTGGTTTGTATGCAAGGAGGGAGTGTAATTGGAGAAATTACAGTATTTAAAAAGTGTTAAAACAGTTTGTTTCGTTCAGCGCTGTTGTTATAATTGTCAAAAACTGAAAACCATAAATTAATATCAGTTCAATATATCGGGCAGACGGACACATAATCAAGCAAATATTTGGTATCGGTTTTGAAATATCAATATCGGTTGATCTCTAGTTTTTTAGTGATACATGTGATGTTTGCTTTGTTTAAAGTTGAGATCAATATGATCAGTGCATCTAGTAGGAGCAGTGGAAAATGTTTTTGGAAGGTTGCTTTTATTTGACTAGCATGCTAAACATTGTTTGCCTTTATTTTTGCATATGCATGCGCTTGTGGTGGAAGGGTAACACAGAAACGAAGTGTAGGCTTCATGCTTGGATTGTTTAAGGGACAAGATGTAATTTGTGGTGCGAATGGGGGGTTCGGTGCTCGAGTGCGTTCATCCCTAGTCAGTAGCAGGTGTGAGGAAGTGTCTGTGGTTTAACAACCTGTGGTGAGTGAAGCATCCAAGGCAGTGGTTCTCAACCAGGGGACCTCAAGATGACTTAAAGGGGTCCTATTGTGCTGCTTTACAGGTTGATCATTTTGTTTATGGGGTCTAATAGAATACGTTTACATCATTTATTGTTCAAAAAAAACAATTTTTCGTATTTACTTTTGTTGCCCCAAAGCCCCATATGTTTTCACCCTCTGTCTGAACGCTGAGAGAAAGTAAAAATGTAAAAAAGCATATTAGGACCCTTTTAAAATAAGGCAAACACAAGCATGAAAATGGGCTAAAACTAGAGATGTCAAAAGTACACACTTCGGTACCAAGTCTGTACTGAAATGTACAAAAATGGACTATACCAGCATTTCCCTCTAGCATTTTGAGCGCTGCTGAACGCATTCTAGTCATTGTGTTAATATATGTCTATAAACACTGGAGCGTTTGAAAGCAGGCATCTATCAGCGAATCCCTAATATATCCACTGATAGACAGATCCGCTTTCAAACGCTCCCATCATAGACATATGTTTGTGGCGCTCAGTGACTGTCTGTCTACAACTCTGCATAGCCTTACTGAACGCGCTGATGACATGTGATGTCTGCGTGAGCAGGGTCCCAAGAACTATGGAAATGCATATGTTGACAGACAATGATTGCACGCACATTTTTTGGTCCTGAGACTTCCACAGAACATAAATGTGCATGTTTTAATATTTTGACCACTTTAGGGGTGTGCGATATCACGATTTTTGATCTTTAACGATTTTTTTTCTGCTTTTGAAGAAATATCGTAGTATTGTGCTACAGTGAGTGCGTTCTATCAGTTGCAGTTCCGGCGCCTCCATCTCAACATACTGTACAACGCGACGTACATTCACAAATGTTAACGCAGAGATACGGGACACTGCAGTTCACAAAAGTACACTGTTTGCATGTGCTTTAAAGCCTTGCCGGTTAAACATTTCATTCGCGTGTTGATGCGCTGTTCTAACATGCACTTTTCTGAGCACATAAAGTGCACACACTAAAAGCCTGTCAAACAGCGCCTGGTTACAAGTTATCTTTCGAGCCCTATTCCGCTAATACTGTCAAATACACACAAGGTTTACATAAACACAGTTGGTTATGTCTAAAGTGATAGCAAACTGAAATTTAGAGAGAAAATATGGGGAAAATTCTGTCATCAACAATGTTGTTCCAAACCTGTATTAATTTCTTTCTTGTGCTGAACACAAAAAAAGATATTTTGAAGAATGTGGCTAACCATACAGTTGCTGGTCACAACTGACTCATATTTGTTCAATTAATTTCTTGAATGCTACTGTTAAATAAAGCACTGTTTATTTCATTAGTAATTAGTATATTAAGTTGTGTATGTGTAATGTGTACATCTGTTCTTATTTTTAATGACAAAGCAAATAATGACACAGATTTTTTACCTTCGCCACTTTGGCCTAAAAGTCTGCAATTATTTTTTTATTTGATATTTTGTTACCTTGTAAGGCTTTGTTTTTAAAATAGGGACATTGGTTTGGCTGTAATGCTCAGTCACCTGCAAAATAGTCGAACCAACATAAAAAAGAATCGTGATAAAATCATGAATCGTGATTTTCCTGAAGAAAAAAAACGTGATATGATATTTTTGCCACATTGCACACCCCTAGACCACTTTTATTATTAATTGCTATCAGGATGAGAAGAGAGTATCAACCAGTATAACAAAAAATGTTTATAAAACAAATTGCCTACCCTACTTTTAATGCAAACATGTTTTTCTTTATTTTCTTTTGATTTTTGCGGTTTTACACATTATTATCAGGCAACAACTGAATATATTGTATCATAGTCAAATCAGTTCACTATGGAAATACTGTCGTCATGTGTTTTCCTTTCCTCTCTCCTGGCAGTTGGTTAGTATCGGCTCTTCGTACAACTATGGAAATGAGGATCAAGCTGAGTTCCTCTGCGTGGTCTCTAAGGAGCTGCACAATCAGTCATACGGCACAAACAGCGAGCCCAGTGAAAAGGCCAAGGTGAGGATAACAGAACCCTTTTACAGTCTCCCATGCACTCTTCCCTCGTGCACGGACAGAAATAGTCACTTGCGCACAGATCGTAAGAAAATATCCCACAGCCCTGCTCTTCAGATGGTCACATGGCATAACAGTACTCAAAGAGTTGATTAACCAGATCAAATGTGTTCATGCCTGAGTGTTTTGTTTCCCTGCATGCTGTGCACACTGAGGATATGGAAATATAAATATATATTTTTTCCAGTATTTCTTGGTGAGGCATCATTTACATATCACTTAAGCTGATAATTAGGTCTCTGCTGAATGCTGAAGGCAGTGTCACTCGCTCGCTCCCTCCCTCTCTGAATCTCTGTTGCTAGTGCTCAATTTGACGCATGCTGTCTGGCTGTACTCGTGCCTATTAGAAAGCCCTAGAAGTATATCCTTAGCTCATCTAGTCTGCTTTTCTCTCCCAGATAATGATGGAAAACCTGCTCAATGTTTAATGCACCCCCACCCCTCAGGTCAACAGAGGTCATGCACTGTAATAAACACATTGGAGTGAGATCACCAAGGCATTGTTGTACGTTTCCTGTGAGGTCCACACAATCGCTTGAACAAATAAGCAAAGGCCTCACGTTTAGGGCCGGGGGATATAGCAAAATAAAAGTCATATATGATTTTCATATATTCAGTATACATCTTTATTTATTTGCTGTGCTGTGACTTAAGGGTAAATATTTTTAGTATTATTATTTTTTTCAATTTCAACCAAACTGCCATTAGCCAAGTAGTAAAACACAGTAGAACATTAGTAAAATTCCAATATACATATATTTATATATTTTTTATTTTAGTTATATTATAATTGTATTCATATTTTATTATGTATATTTTATTTTCAGTTTCCATATTATTCCATATTTTTAGTAGTTTTGTGATTTATTTTTAAAAAATTTTTTAAATATTATTATTTAATGATTTATTTTATTTCAGATATAGTTTAATTTAATTAGTTTAAACTTATTTTAGTTTATTGCCAAGGCAACATTTCTAATTTTTAATTTACTTAAAGTTTTTCAACTAATGTTTATATTTTATTTTATTTTAAAACAAATGTTTTTAATAGTTTTAGTTAACAATAATAACCCTTATTATTATTATTATTAAACAACATACAGCCATAATTTAAAATGTTTTCATAAATATGTACTCTGCAGATACTTCTTTGAACATTTGAGAGTAATGCCAGTCGATTCAGTGTTGAAGTGATGTGCAGAAATTAACCAAACTGATTCTCTTTTTCTTTTTTTTTTGTGATGAATTTTAAATCTTATTTTGAATATTTAATAAGTCTGCCCCTGTTTTATCTAGACATTGCTGACTTTCATTCTCCACTCCATCCATTAACCTCTCTTGTTCCTCTCTTACAGATTCTTCAAGAACAAGGCTCTCGAATGTGAAACAACTGTTTTATTTCCTCCGGTCCTGCAGTTGCCGGGCAAAACAACGTGCACCATATCACACCGAGAGAGAAATTTGACAAGCGGAATGACAACCTATTTAAAGTGGATGTTCTGTTTTGATTTCGAATAATTGACACTTGTTTGTGCCTGCACAGTTATACCGGACTGTTGGTTCTTGACATCGGCAGATCTATCTGAATCGTTTTGTTTGAAAGGTAGGAATATGCACGTCATTAGTAAGCTGAGCAAAAAGGGCCTCAATCACGTCTGGTCCAATCATATTTACTCAGGGTCTCTAATCGACTTTCACAAAATATGTTTATCACATCATTTGTGGTCCAATGAGCAATTTTGTCAAAAAAAATAAAAAAATATATATATATTTAAAACTGTATATATTATGCCAGGAAGTTAAATCTCATCATTTGACATTATAATTAAGAGTGAAAAAAGTATTTTTGATTGAGATTACAATATTCAGATGGCTTATGTGTAACGTTGACTGGTAAGGAATGGTGGATTTTTATAGCAAGGATTTTTGTTTTAGCATGTTTGTAGGAACAGATGAGATGATTTTGTTGATTTTTTTTTTTACTTGCGTAGTGTTAGTTTTTATACCAGAAGGGTGAAAGAACATCCATAACAGTTTGCCTCAAAGTTTCCTCACGTTTTGTGAGGTTTTGCTGTTGCTGCCTTGAGTTGGTTAAAAACAGAACAGAAAAATGTTTGTCTTCCATCCCCACATTCATTCCATTAGGATTTTTGTTAAACTGGAACTTTTATTTAAATGTTTTTTTTTTTTCATGACCCCAAAAAAAAACACCCGACACTGTTAACAAATGAAACGCGTTGACTTTGTGAAAGAGATGTTTATAGCTAGATTTGGTTTAGATGGAGAATTAAGGCAAGGCTACAAAGGAATTGAGCCTGATTTGTTTTGGCAATACCGTTTCGAACAACGCTTTACTTACATGACAGTGACTGTTAATTAGTGGTGTTGTAGGGCGTCTTTTGTTCACACTTTGGTAAGTGATGGAGACCGAAAGGGCACTTCTAGAAGAGTGAAAAAATATTATCCACATAGTTTAACACTGCAGTTTTTGATTTGCTTTGTTTCAACTTGTTCAAGTTGAATTTAGATTCCAAATATACATAATCCTGTAGTTTTATTTTAAAAAAATAATAATATTTTGACAATGTTGCCTTTAACGAACCTACACAAGATCTGAATTTCATTTGGAATTGTGGTCAGGGAAATAACACATCACTTTTGCTAGGCTAAAAGCATATCTATTTGACGTTGTGTATATAGACTAAAGAGCATAATATTCAGTGCATGTTATTTTTCCTAATCCTCTCACACACACACACACACACACACACACACAAAGGGCTTTTACTAGTGGAATACAAGCTATAATTTTTTGCAGAGATTCATCCGATCTCTTAATATTGCCTGATCAAGGCGAAGTTTACATGGCTAGTGTTTTATAACAATAATACTACACGTTTACTTACCTTGACTATGTGACACCACATTCTAGTTTGGTTTCAAGAACTGTATGTTTACATATCCTCTCAATTACCTAGTTAGTTACTGTCAACCTTGTGTCTTAGCAGCTAGAGAGGAGGTTTGGGTCCTTATCAGTGGAGTGTTCTGTTGCTTGCTCACTGAGTCAGTGTCTCGTGGTGAAATGTGCCTCTGTTAAAGCCTCCGAGGCTCCACACAGTGCGTGGCATCCAGACAGCGCACTGAAAACACCCATCGCTCACCGCCGACGTCCAGGCCGAGACACTGGAGAGTGATGGTTATCATCACTGTGTAGGGCGCTGCAGCCCTTAAACTCGTTTTTTTTTTAACGTCCTGCCTCCCAGATCTTGGTGGAGAAAGTAGGATGTGCACACTGATGCACCGATCACACGTCTCCATTATGCCTGCTTGCATTAACTCGTTTCTGATGGGCACCAGTTTTGTTTTGTTTTCCTGAGGCGGGCATGGGTGTCTGATGTCATGCCTCCGATTTTTCTTTTTCTTTCGTTCTCCATTAAAAGCGTGCAATCTGCAAAATGTATTTTGAAAATGGGCAGAAGCGGACTGATATGTCTTTTGCTCCACTTTGTCACTGCTGTTCCTATACTCTATTATCCTATAACATGTTTTTGTATTTGTATTTTTTTTATTATGCTTACAATTTGTGTATTCACATAGTATATTATATATGTAATTGCAAGTTACGACCGGGGAAAATGTATATGATGGTAATGCTAGAACCTGGTCAAACTAAATAAACACTTTTGAATTCTGAAGTGTTTATTTTTTTTTCCTTTTGTTTTCCTTCTAGTTGAAATACTGATATGCATCCTTTCTGCATTTTTAACACAGACTTAAATGCATAAAACAACGACAAAAAAAAAGTATAACTTCAAAGTTTTGAGCAGAGATTTAAATTGCTGGAAATATAAGTATTACAAAAAAATAAGTATTACACTTATGAATTTATGATCTTTGACTACAGGACATTTGTGGGAAGGGTATGAATTAAGCCTGTTTGAGTCTAGAAATGCTGCGCTGTAGTGACACAACTGGCACAGCAGAGGGCATTTGTTATGTATTTTAGAGTTGGAACATGTAAGATAACGTAGATCCTAAACTAGGTGTTTTCTGACCCAAAAGGCTTGCAAAATATAATGATGATCCAAAAATGAAAATATGAAGACAGCCATATATTTTAATGAAAAAAGCATAAATAAATTAAAATGGATTTTATACTGTCAAAGCCTATATATGTTTACATATATGTCTCCTTGAAGTTCTTATTGGATTCAGTTAATGGTTATTTCAGGTGCAACATTCTTTGCTGCAATTCCCTTGCATGTGAGGCCATTTTAATGCAAAGCAATGATGGCTTCACTTCTTTCTTTGGAGGTAACCATTGCTAACACAAGAACACTATGATTGCAGCACTTCTTCCTTTCATTTCATCAATCAGTCTGCTCTTATAATGATAGTGCTGACGATATGATTAGTCAAGTCAAGTCACTTTGTACCAGGGCCAAAAAACAGTGAAATTGTTTTCCACTTTTTTTTCTCTTCTCTAAAAGTTTCCACATACCTCCTTGCACCCTCCTTGTGGCCCTTTGGAGGTCCCAAACACTTTTTTTTATTTTTTATTTTTTATTTAAGAATAACTGCACCACCCACTACAATATCCTAAGTACTCTGGCATTCATAAATACTCTCATTGCCTTTTAACAAACGTGCCCTTGTTTATGTGTTTGATTGCACAAAACATTGGGGTGCATTCGCTCATGCATAACCAGGGAGCCTGGTACAGGTGCACTTGTGCAATTTCCCATGATATTTCAACAAGCTGCGACACGCTCTTCTGCCTTGTGTATCTCTCTCTGCTTACAGGGTGCGTACTCTATTCAGCAGTGTGGGAATGCCCTGTTCCTCAATGAGTTACTGCACTTTGACTCTTAGCAACAAGCCAGCCAATCCCTCCACAAAACCTGCAGCAAGCTCAGATTTCTATTGGCCAAAATGTCAGAAGTGATAGATTTGTTGGGGAGCAACTCGAGATGTAAGCATTATTAAAGAGAATTTGCCCAAACAGGACAGCCCTGTTACATCTTAACCTGATTAAGTGCCAGTAAGAAAAACAGTGGTTTTGTTGCCAAAGAAAGCTTATGGAGAGATTGTTTTCTCTCAAGATGATATAATGTCTGTCTTTTTTTTTTTATGAAATGAAAGTTATTTATCTTGTCATTTACATGAAAAGGTGATACATGACTTGCCATTGAAATAAATGAGTCATTTTCTGCTTCTGATCTTGGATGTGACATACATCATGCAGTGCTTTGAGAATCCACAGATTTACCAGAATCCACAGGGGGGGGAAAGCAATAAAGATATAAATGAACAGTCATTAAAGGTCATACATTTTTAATACGTGTCCTATATTGAGCATCCCAGCTATTCTGTATTGCCATGCAGAAGAGAAGGGTTTTGTGTGTAGATAGTGTTATGCAGAACGGGTGGACTGCAGGGGGAGAGTGGAGAGGCACACTGAGGTTTCTGCTGGAAAGAGATGCTAGTCTCGTGTTACACCAGACCTCATGTCAAATGACCTTGAATATGTAACAACTGGATCATCTGTGGCAGCAGGCCAAAACCCATCTCAGTTCTCTTGTGCATGCATTATAAATACCATATTTACAAGAATCAAATATCAACATCAACTTACATGTTATTAATAACCTAAGATAAAATGACAGATAGATAGATAGATAGATAGATAGATAGATAGATAGATAGATAGATAGATAGATAGATAGATAGATAGATAAAATGAATGACAGAGAGATAAACAGACAGAACGATAACTGAGGATGAACTAGAGCATAATGTTTCAGTATAAATAGCATCCATACTTTTTTATTAATAAATAAACAAATTGTGAAGATTTCTCTAAAAATACTGTTCTCTAAAAAGACTTCTCTATGCAAAACCACAAAGAGTCTGCTTCCCAAAGCACGAAATTTAGTTGCGCTGAAATCCTGTTTGACAAGATTTTTAAACGAATCTACAACAGGTTGCTGTGCCCTAACTGTAACCGACAGAGCCTCAGAAACACATTATATCCTCTCACATTCTCACATGGAGACTGTACAGTGCTGGTCAAGACAAATCTATGGAAGTAAAATAATGTCAAATGTTTTTGAAATAAAAAGCCTGTTGAATTGCACTACTTGAAAAAAAAATAGGCATTGCATTAACCATGCTTGCATTTTTATGCATTGTATTTTTAGGGCTTGCATTTTTATGGGCTGAAATTCAACATGGTTGAATATTTAAGCTGTGAATATTTCAATTAAAAACATTTCAAACACATTTTCACTATTAAAAATTCAATAATCCATATTCACCATTCATATTTCATTTCCAAAATATTCAAACTGTTTAAAAATACAACCAATAATATTCAACAGGCAATTTTCGGTCCATTTTATTTCGCTTTGCAAATTCGCTTCCACAAATTGAGTTGGTTCAAATTCGACAGTAAATTCAACATTGACGTCCAGGAACTGCAGGAAAAGCAGAAGATTGCCGAGTATAATCTCCATCTGCTGTTAGTCGACCTCACCAGCAGGGGGTGCAAAAGCGCGTGTTGTTGACGAAGACCAGCAAAATTAGAGCAAGTCATTCATTCATAAAACTCATTTACAGCAATGTAAGTTTATTAGTGATTATTATGACGGCTGTTTTTGTTAAATTCGGTGCCTTCACGGTTACTTTTCCTGTGTAGCCTACATGCATATTTCTCTACCGTGAACGAGATCATAATTTTATTCCCCGATGCGGATATACAGATCCAATGTTACATTTTTGAGGTTGACATATATTTCTCTTGGTTGTTTAGTTGCCTTAACTTTATATTGTGGCGATGTGCTGCATGCAGGCTATTAGGGTTTCCCTCAATACTTCAGGATTCCCCTGCTGGACATATAAGCTTAACGTAGCTTAATGGACTAGTGATGTAAAAGTCCAAACTCACAGGCAAGCAGAAGGACTCAGAATAACGCGCACAGCTAAGCGTTTCCCAGTGATAGACTGGCATTAAGTTGGCTTGATGTTGGACATTCGCACATTTAGGGACCGTCTCTAAAGTGTATACGACTTTGGTATACACGTTTCTAACTTCAATAGCATTTGAATAGAACGACTTCCAGTCATAAAACCAACTGTAAGTGTTCATGTAGTGTCAGGCATAATGCGCACCCTTTGGATTTTTGATATTTATTCAAATAAATATAAGTTTGCGATTGAAGTTAGAAACGTACTTGCCAATGTTGTATGCAACTTTAGAGACGGTCCCTAAATGTGCGAATGTCCAATGTCAAGCCAATTTTACATTTAGTCATTTAGCATACGCTTTTATCCAAAGCGATTACAGTTAAACTAACAATAGGAGGACAACAATGTGCAAGTGCTATGATCCCAGTTTAAGCTAATGCAATACACGTAGGCATTTTATATATATATATATATATATATATATATATATATACACTCACCGGCCACTTTATTAGGTACACCTGTCCAACTGCTCGTTAACACTTAATTTCTAAGCAGCCAATCACATGGCGGCAACTCAGTGCATTTAGGCATGTAGACATGGTCAAGACAATCTCCTGCAGTTCAAACCGAGCATCAGTATGGGGAAGAAAGTTGATTTGAGTGACTTTGAACGTGGCATGATTGTTGGTGCCAGAAGGGCTGGTCTGAGTATTTCAGAAACTGCTAATCTACTGGGATTTTCACGCACAACCATCTCTAGGGTTTACAGAGAATGGTCCGAAAAAGAAAAAACATCCAGTGAGCGGCAGTCCTGTGGGCGAAAATGCCTTGTTGATGCTAGAGGTCAGAGGAGAATGGGCCGACTGATTCAAGCTGATAGAAGAGCAACTTTGACTGAAATAACCACTCGTTACAACCGAGGTATGCAGCAAAGCATTTGTGAAGCCACAACACGCACAACCTTGAGGCGGATGGGCTACAACAGCAGAAGACTCCACCGGGTACCACTCATCTCCACTACAAATAGGAAAAAGAGGCTACAATTTGCAAGAGCTCACCAAAATTGAACAGTTGAAGACTGGAAAAATGTTGCCTGGTCTGATGAGTCTCGATTTCTGTTGAGACATTCAGATGTTAGAGTCAGAATTTGGCGTAAACAGAATGAGAACATGGAACCATCATGCCTTGTTACCACTGTGCAGGCTGGTGGTGGTGGTGTAATGGTGTGGGGGATGTTTTCCTGGCACACTTTAGGCCCCTTAGTGCCAATTGGGCATCGTTTAAATGCCATGGCCTACTTGAGCATTGTTTCTGACCATGTCCATCCCTTTATGGCCACCATGTACCCATCCTCTGATGGCTACTTCCACCATGTCACAAAGCTCTAATCATTTCAAATTGGTTTCTTGAACATGACAATGAGTTCACTGTACTAAAATGGCCTCCACAGTCACCAGATCTCAACCCAATAGAGCATCTTTGGGATGTGGTGGAACGGGAGATTCGCATCATGGATGTGCAGCTGACAAATCTGCGGCAACTGTGTGATGCCATCATGTCAATATGGACCAAACTCCCTGAGGAATGCTTCCAGCACCTTGTTGAATCTATGCCACGAAGAATTGAGGCAGTTCTGAAGGCAAAAGGGGGTCCAACCCGTTACTAGCATGGGGTACCTAATAAAGTGGCCGGTGAGTGTGTATATATATATATATATATATATATATATAGAGAGAGAGAGAGAGAGAGAGAGAGAGAGAGAGAGAGAGAGAGAGAGAGAGAGAGAGAGAGAGAGAGAGAGAGAGAGAGAGAGAGAGAGAGAGAGAGAGAGAGAGAATAGAATAGAATAGAAAGTGTTAGTATTAATTGATCAAGTGTTGATTTTATGCCAGTATATCACGAAACGCTCAGCATGAAACTTTGCGCGTAAAGTTTATTATCTGAGTCCATCTTCTTGCCTGTAGCCTATATAGTAGCCTACAGCCTACATCCCCAAGGTGCAAGATTGGTCTTTCATATCACTGTATGTGTTAAGCGTTTTGTCCCAACGGAAAGGGAATCCTTGAGTATGAGGTATTGAGGGAAACCGATTATAATCCTGTTCATGGTAGAGAAAGCTGATGACATGTAGATGCAGGGAAAGTAACAATGAAGTTATTGAATGAAACATAAACACAGCTTTTGTGTTTATCATCTTTTCCGCATATACTGTCACAGATAATCATTTCCATTTTATGAATGAATGTCTTCGTCAACAACACGCGCTTTTGCACCCCCTGCTGGTGAGGCCGACTAACAGCAGATGGAGATTATGCTCGGCAATCTTCTGCTTTTCCTGCAGTTCCTGGACGTCAATGTTGAATTTACTGTCGAATTTGAACCACTAAATTTGTGGAAGCGAATTTGCAAAGCGAAATCAAATGGACCGGAAATTGCCTGTTGAATATTATTGGTTGTATTTTTTTAAACAGTTTGAATATTTTGGAAATGAAATATGAATGGTGAATATGGATTATTGAATTTTTAATAATGAAAATGTGTTTGAAATGTTTTTAATTGAAATATTCACAGCTTAAATATTCAACCATGCTAAATTTCAGCCCATAAAAATGCAAGCCCTAAAAATACAATGCATAAAAATGCAAGCATGGTTAATGCAATGCCTATTTTTTTCAAGTAGTGCAATTCAACAGGCTTTTTATTTCAAAAACATTTGACATTATTTTACTTCCATACAAATCACGCTTAGTGTCCTCGGTCCTTTCACTGTCTTCAATCTTTGCTGTTGACAAAGTTTAACATTAAATCTTCCTCACAAAGTTTCTTTATGATTGCCCTCTGAATGGGCGAAAGTTGTGGTGTAAACAAAGACCATGTTTTAAATAGTATAGTCAGTTGCAGTTTGTTTTCCACATCACTGACTGTTTTTTGTTTTAAAGTTTATTTAATATTATTCAAAGTAATGCAACATAATATCCAGTATAATATGAGTAAAAGGAACACAATTCTGGTTTGATAAAGGGCTAGGCGTACTTGAGCCTTACTGGGTGGCTGTGGGGGTACCACCCTGTAAAGGCTTAATAGTAGACCATAGATAAAATGGCAAACCGTGTTTTAAAACAATATGTTATTGTCGTGCACTATCCAGTGCGTTCGAGTAGTCTGATAGTGAAAAATAAAGTACTATGACTCGTTCGAGGTTGAGGACACCCCTAATCCATTGACACCAATACAGTAGCCAGAAACTACCTGAACGAGACTGCTGCTGGGCTGTGACGTCACGGCGCACCGCCGCCCTGCAGTGTCAGTGATTTTAGAAAAGCTCTCGAGGACGAGACGGCCCACCAACACACCACTATCACTATCGGAATCCACCAGACTTGTTCAAACTGCACGGGCTAAAAGAAAACCGCTGAGTCAACGAGAACACGCGAAAACACTACGGATTTGCGGTGCACGACGAACTCTGGCTCGGTCGCGCGCATCTGCTGCTGCTGTACTGTAGCATCGGGCTCGCGCTGGAAAGCGGTCGTTGCGACGGATGAACTTCAAATCTATATAACTTAGACAAAAAAACAAGCTAAAGTATCTCGCCTTCGCATATTTAGCTATCGGAACACAGCGTCATTGCCTGGGTGGAGTTGCAGTGCATCGTTCAATTATGCATGAAGAAGCGGTAACGTTAGAGGCTAGCGCACTAGCAGCGCGAGCTAACCACTGTCCTGTATTATGACAGTGATCTGCGTGCCTACAGCGTTTGATCACGCGCGGCAGTCAAGCGCGTTTGATGCTGATGCTGATGCTGGACAGGATCTCCGGTAGAAATTAACTTTTGCCCGTCGTTTCATTGACATGGCAAACGGTTAACGTTAGCCTCGGCAGGCCTAGTAGTTAGCCACTGTGTTTGCTAGTAGAAATCACTTCACTGGATTATAGGCAGCGTGCAAACCTAAACGGTTTGTTTAGTAGCGGGTTATACCGGGGAGCCAGTGAACATAATACAGTGTGTCATAGATAGACAACCAGCTGCAAGTTAATAACCGGCTGCTAGGTTACTGCCAACTTCACATAACAGGTTTTTAAATATCTGAAAAAGTGGCAGGCGTGAGCGCTTCACAATGCATCTTCTCAAGGCAAATTCGGGTTGTGTCACTGAAGCAAACACTTGGATAATAGAGGCACTGCCTCCAGCTAGCTAGCCCTTTGAGAAGTAACATGCCAGATATTGAGTCGATGTTATGCTCTAAATAAGCAGCCAGCGATTGCACTCGATTATCACTGAGAGAGGGGATGCCCTAAACACTTCAAGCATGTCCAGCAAAGCTTCGGGTAAAGAGAAGAAGTCCGGCTTCAGCAAGAAGCTGTTCCGCCGGGGCTCGGTGCGCTCCGTGGGGAGTTTCATGAGCAGAGTCCTGAAGACTCTGTCCACACTCTCGCATTTCAGCTCGGAGCTGCACGCGCCCGTGGGCGACAAGGACGATGGGGGGTTCACTGCCTTCAAGAAAGAAGGCAAGGGGTCCGTCGCGTCGGACGAGAGCGACTGCGGGGGGTTTCTGTCTGGGGACAAAATCCCCGGAGTGTCCGGGTTGAAAAACCACGGCAATACGTGTTTCATGAACGCTATTCTGCAGTGCCTGAGCAACACGGAGCTGTTCGCGGAGTATCTGGCGCTGGAGCAGTATCGAGGCGGTCAGACGGAGGATGAGGAGAAACCCAAGACGAACGGGGTCGTGCAGAGGAAGGGCGGTCAGGACAAAGGAGAGGTGACCGAGCAGCTGTCGGGGTTGGTCCGAGCCCTGTGGACTTTTGAGTACACACCTCAGCACAGTCGAGACTTCAAAGTAAGTTCACGCGAAGGATTATCACGACGACGTCGTTCACACACACCTGGAAATATTTTACATATCTGCCTTCACCATTCATAAAATGACACTCGTCTCTTTGATAGCTCTGTGGAAGTAGGATCTTTTCGATGAACCATGTCACCTTGAAAATCAAAATGGAGTTATTTTGCCGTAATTATTATAAATGATTCATCCCTACACAAAATAATAATTATTTTTAATTCACTTGCACTGTAATCTTGGTAAAACTTTGTGATGGTCAATTTTGAACATTTTGTTGACTATAAGTAACTGCATCACGTCAACTAACTCATTTGAGTATTAGTAGACTGTCTGCTTAATATCGCCAACTTTTTTATTTTGATGCTCCCCCAACCGACATTCTATAAGTAACTTTACAACAGGTCATGTCTTAACCCTACCAGTCTACTAATTATTATTATTATTTTTAATTCATGTGCACTGTAATCTTGGTAACTTTGTTTTGATGGTCAATTTTGAACATTCTGTTGACTATAAGTAACTTTGCAACTATGTGTCTGTGTCAACTAACTCAGAGTATTAGTAGTATATGCCAACATTTTATTTTGAAGGTCTGGCAACAGACATTCTTCTGAGTCTGACTATAAGTAACTTAGTTTGCAACTACGTGTCAACTTATTTTCTTAACCCTACCAGTCTACTGATACTCTACTAACACTCTAGACATGTAGGTGCAGTGTTACTTAAAGTCAACAGAATGTGTTAAAGGGACCATCAAAAATAAAGTGAAACCGTTATCTTTAATCAAAATACCTTCCCCTCCCTTTAAGATCGATTTTTCTTCTCTAGCCCTGTCCCAAATGCCACACTTCATGTGCACTTGTAGTCTTGGGCAGTCTTGCCCAAAGTATACTTCGGCCCATGCGCACTTTTGCAGACCCCGCAAGCTCCGCGGCAGACTTCTACCCGACAGTCAAAGCGGCGTTACGTCAGGAAAGTGTGCACTCAGAGGAAGATCGTGAGGGCTTAGGGTTCCATTTGGGACAGGGCCTCTGATGAAGTGTTTACTAGTGTAAGGGCGGGCGGGACAGCCAGCCACTCACATAAGATCACAGCAATAGCAAACCACAACCATCCAATCAATTCCCAATGTACAAAATCAAGGATTTTTTTTCGTGTTTGAGAAGCGTTTCACTCGGATATATGTCGCAGTAGGGAAGAAAAGAGTATTGCAACTTCCGGTTCATGCCAACTTAAAAAAGAAAAGAAAAGAAAAAAATGGTTCAAACAGGTTATTCATGAATTGGACTGAATCAGTTTGAGCGTTTTTTAGTCAATACCTTCAATAAATCAATAAGCCGAGAATTTAACTTGGTTGTTTCATAATTTGCAGAGAACCGATTATACGACGAGTGAGTTCGTTTTGTAATTGTTCTTATTCTCAGAAAGAAAGCATTCAAAAGAAGTGATTAATGGAAATGTTTAACTTCTCATTACTAATGTCTGTAAACCACACAAAAACATAATTTGACTGTGACCCATGTTTGTTAGCCAATCAGCACGCTTGTAGGTGTTTGAACACTCAGTTATTATCTTTGCGTCACACTTGGTTGGTTACTAGTCAGCTTCAAAGATTAGCCTAGGTGTAAATAGTTTCTCATATCACACTTTACAACTACAAGCAAGCCATGAAAAAAGTTTGCATGTGAGTTTTGTTTTGTGTGATGTTTAAAACATCAGCCTTTTGTGGCCCATGTTTTTTAGCTCATGCAAGAGGGAACAAAAACACCCCAATCCTATTTAGAGGACAACTAAACTAAGCAAAAATAGGCATTTTGGTGCAGATGTTATTTATATGCCCAAAAAGTAAGAGGGAATTCTAGCTTCTAATGTAAATCAGTGAGATCTTTGTTACATTATAGCAGACTACTTGCATAAAATGCATATAAATATAAGTTTATCCCAGTATGTCTTTAGTAAGATATACAATGCTCAGTTATATGATCAAAGCTCTTTATGTATCATATATGTGTATGTATCATATTTGATATGCACAAATCTTTCTGTTTATGGATAATCAATCAATCCTACGTTGCTTCAGTCCAGTAAGTGTTCATCTTGAAATATTAATAACAATATAAGTTGTTCTAACGTTTACTTTATAAAACCCATTAAAGAGTTTACAGCAAAAAGACCACAACCTTAAGGTGGACATTTTTACAATTATACTAAAAGGCCTTTTCTTGAAAAAACAAAACGATCAATCAGACGACAGAAGGCATGAAGTAGATTGTGTACAAAAGGTTTTTCAGCAAAGCTTTGATCATGTTGAGATAGATGAATTTCTACGGGGTCTAAATTAGCCTATCAAATATGATATGGCTTTATAGGGTTCAAAATACTAGGTAAACCCCTAAAAAGCTCAGTTGTCAACACTGACTGGAGCTGTTCCATATGTTCTTGCTTCTAGAGATCAGAAACATTCATGCCGCCTTGTTCCAAACTTGACTAACACTGTGTGTGTTTTGGTAGAATGCTGTTGCCAAGAGTGCATTGCAGTACCGTGGAAATGCACAGCACGACGCCCAGGAGTTCCTTCTCTGGCTACTGGACCGTGTCCATGAAGACCTCAACCATCTTGTACACCCTAACATCATAGCCTCTATAAAGGTATTGCGGATGTCATAGTGAAACGACTGAATGTGTTGCTGGTGCATAGCTACTTAGTCTAAGGAAGTTGTAGTTTTCTCCTCTTAAGCTCAGCTGAATTTGGAGACCGTTAACCACTCTTGCTGTTTACAAAGGTTGCACAGAAGGGGGATTGTATTGGCAGGTCCATAAAAGCTTGAGATTGCAATCGTTTTAAATGGCAGAACAGGAGAAGAGCCAAACGTGGCTGGATTTATAGGGCCACTCTGCCCTGGAATGACAGCTAGGAGTTAAAAGAGTTAAATTCTGCATTATATCAAATACGTGGGACATTAAGTCACATCCTACGGTCCTGTTTGGAGGAGGGCTCGTTTGGTTTCTTTTTACAGCCTTTGGTGTCCTGGTCAGGGTCAGCCACTTGCATCCTCGCATGAGGTCATTCAGCTTGTCTGATTGATTTAGATGTACGTTGTGGTTTCTAAGAGTTTGTGCCAAGGAGCAGGAGGCTGACAGTTTCCTGGCCGACTGACTTGCACTGCCCTGGAGAGTCAGATGCTTGGCTGGAATCTTAAACTTATTAGAGAATGTCAGTCTCTCAGATTACCAATCACTCACACTGTCTTGGGGGTTTATTTATTTACTCAAGTTCTTCCTTTATGGTACGGCATAATCATATGCATGCACCTTCACTCTGACGTTTGACGACAGTCCTTCTGTGCGCTTAGATTGAGTAGATATTAAAGGGTAACTAAACCCCTGGTCAGAGCCTGACTCCACCCACTGGCAATATTTGAAAAATGCTGGAAAAGTGGGCGGAGCCCAGCGGAGATAGAGGGGATGAACGGATACTCTATCCTGATCGTTTTCAATACTCGCAATTCCAACTCCTGATTCGCTACAGTGGTTTTGACGAAACAAGATGGTTTTTATACTGCCATGGGCGTGGTAGCTCGTACCAAGGGCGTGGTAAGCTGAAACCTGCTTACGTCAGCTCTCACCGCTACGTCACAAACTACCGCAAACATCCAATAGGAAAATTCAACTGCAGTAGCCACCGTTCAACCTGAAGAGGGCAGCACTCAGACGTTTTTACACCATATATTGTAGAATTAAAACACTTTATACCCAAATGTCAAAAAAGTTACTCGAATCAATGAATAGCACTAATAAAGCCCCAGTCTTACAGATCATTAATTAAAAAAAGTTGGTTTAGTTACCCTTTAAGTTACAGATGTTTTCTGGTCTAACATGTTAATTCTGGGTTT
This sequence comes from Rhinichthys klamathensis goyatoka, assembly GCF_029890125.1. Lineage (NCBI taxonomy): Eukaryota > Metazoa > Chordata > Actinopteri > Cypriniformes > Leuciscidae > Rhinichthys > Rhinichthys klamathensis. The sequence continues at coordinate 431,892 of NW_026607106.1, read as the reverse complement.
TTAAGGAATGTTCTTGGGTCAATACAAGTCAAGATCAGTTGACAGCATTACAGTATACTGTAGCATACATACAGTGGAAATAAAGCGTTTTGGATGGTTTAAATGCGCAAGTCTCTTATGCTCACTACTAGTGCTGCATTTATTGGATCAAAATACAGTAAAAACTTGAATATAGTGAAGAATTATTACAAATTTCAAATAACTTGTTTCTATTGTAATATATTTTAAAATGTAATTTATTCCTGTGATGCAAAGTTGAATTTGCATCAGCATCATTACTCCAGCCTTCAGTGTCACATGATCCTTTCAGAAATCATTCTAATATGCTGATTTGATGCTCAAGAAACAGTTATTATTATCATCAGTGCTGAAAACGGTTGTGCTTCTTAATATTTTTGTGGAAACCGTGATACTATTTCTTCAGGATTCTGATAAATAGAATGTTCAAAAGAACGTCATTCATTTGAAATAGAAATCTTTTGCATCATTATAAATGTCTTAACTGTCATTTTTGAATAATTTGGGGTGGTGATGATGACGCAGTGGATAAGACATGCCTTTGGTGTGAGAGACCCAGGTTCGAATCCACTGTGAGACACCAATGTGTCCCTGAGCAAGACACTTAACCCCTAGTTGCTCCAGAGGTGTGCGACCTCTGAAATATAGCAAGTGTAAGTCGCTTTGGATAAAAGCGTCAGCAAAAATGAATAAATGTAATGTAAATGTAAATTTGGTGTGTTCTTGCTGAATAGAAGTAGCCTATAGTAGAAAAAAACATCTTACTGACCCCAAACCTTTGAATGGTTTTATATGTGCAGCAGCGTGCTAAAAGCACATGTACTGTCCAGTAAAAATTAGTGAATTTGGAGAATTTCCTTTGACACATTCCTTGTGGTGATCTGATCATGTGTTCTCAAGTTTTATATGAATTAGTATATAGGCCACGTTCACACAGCAGCAGAATACGGTTGTCAGTCCTGTATTCTAGTTCTTAATGCGTTATTCCTTTCGCACATAGTATGATTATTATAGAGTGACGAGTTAACCGCTTCCTATAACCAAAACCGTAAAAATTTTCAGGACTCACAAACCTCATTCCCGGAAAAAGTATTTATATCGTTTTTACCTCTTGTAACGCACAGACCGAAGCGCCCGCGCCCTCAGATCACTTGGACGTGGCTGTGGTTACAAGAGGTAAAAACGATATAAATACTGTTCGTTTTCTCACACAAACCCCTCGTTTCGTGTCTTAGACCATCAATGTGTACTTACATTTACGAGTCATTAAATAATGTTTAATTTGTACTTCTCTGTGCATGCTCTTTGAGGAAGTTATAGACCTGCATTATATGACTGACAGACAAGAACGGTTTGACCTAAAAATATCAAAATTGAAACTTCTGCGGAAACAAAGACACCTACATCTCAGATCCCCTTGAGGTAAGGTAAAACATATCAAAAATTAATTTCAAAGTGAACTATCCCTTTAAGTTTCACTTTCGATAGGTGACCGACAGAGGAGCGTCTTGTCGGCAGGGATTTAAATCTTTAAAAATGTCTGGGATAAGAAAATCTAAAGATGCACACCATCAGAAAGGATATTCTCCAAGGCTGGATTTAGCATCAGGAAAACCATGTTCGCACTTTTGCCGGCCAACGTTAACAAGTTGGTTTTCTCGGGACATTCAAAAACGCTGAATGTTAAAAAAGCTTTTAAAACGCTTAAATGGCACTTTTAAGTGCTTAATGTATGTACACAGTAGGCTACACAGTACACACCATAAGAAACCATTCTATGTGCAGATAAGCAGATGAACCCAGAATATGAACGCAACGCGTTCCTCCAATAGAAAGTCGCGTAAAGCTTTTTCTTTAACGGTTTTCTATGGGAGGAAAATGCTTAACGTATAATAAAACGCGTTGCGTTCATCTGCTTTTCTTTAGGCTATATGGTATGGTTTATTAATAAGATGTGTATGGGTTGATTTTTTTTTTTTTTAGATCCAGTGAAGTCGTCTTCATCAGGGGTCATTCCTGGTATGCGGTGACATTTTGGCTTCATAAGTGTTGGGGGAAAAAAAGGACATGATTTTCATGTTTTTAGCATTCTACTGAAATAGTGACATGTTTAACTATAAGGAATACATATTGGTCAAGCTCAGGGACTCTGAAAATAATAATTATGGGTAGATATCCACCCTTTTAGGGACATATACATAGTTAAGATGTTAATAATGTAAATGATAAACAATAATGAGCTTTTCTTGGATAGTATATGTCCCTTATGTCATCTTAGATTTTTTTTTTCTTCTTGAAAGGCGTAATTTGCGGGTGGGACATGTCCCCACCTCTTTTCTCAGGATCAATATTGTCCCCCACCACGTTTTGAAACATTGCACGGATGCACCTAATACAAATAAATAAAAAATCTCCAGTTAACTAGCAGAGCATTAATTTAGTTCGCTATTAAATAAGAGATCTAGCGCTAAAATCTGTTGTTTTTCAATCAAGCTGAGCGCTCATGTCCGCTGCTATCAGTGTCATGGATACAGTTCTGTTCTCTTGTGGCGCGCGCAGTCTTCACTCGGACGCGCTGTTCAATCTATCGCCGTTGCGGAGACTCTCTATTCGTTCCGGTGAGATCACAAAATAAAATGCACAACACGTTTGTGTCCCTGCTTTATATAGACTGTAACCAATGATGAACACATATTCGGTTTTGATGAGAGTGAGAAAAAAAAACTACGCGAGTGCGGATTAGAACCCGTAACCTCTGACACGCTAGGCAAAATATCTACCACTAGACCATTGAAGAACTAAATCAGCGGCTCGATGGATTTATTTACGGGTTGAGCAGAGAGGCTGCACAGTTTGAGCAGCGGGCCGCCAGATGGTGTTGCTAAGAACTTGCAATGTATAACTATTATCAGACCGCCCCTCGCGGCCTCGAAACACTATCGGCCCACCGGGGAAACTCCTGACTTTAAAATGTTAAAGCCCCGCCCCCTCCCCAACACCACACACATGATTCGACTATTTGTCGACTATAGGCAGGACTTGACGATTCTGATTTGACGATGAAAATCCTTAGTCGGGGACACCACTCATCTGAAGGTTTTTAGATCCAGTCAGTTTTCCACCGAAACTGCTCCCATCAGTTTTGTTCTGTGCCTGACTGAAACGTGTGTGCGTGAGATGCCTACAAAAGAGGCAACCACAACGGTTAAACACATGCGTCTAGCATTTTTAGTTTGCATTGAAGCTGCTGTCGGTTAATGAAGATTTGACGGATTAACTCATGGCTCAATCTTTTTATGTTAAAAGTGATAAGACTTTTCAGTTTTATGGACATTGCCATCTTTGATATTACTTTGGGGTTGCACTTTATTTTACAGTACATGCACTTTCAATGTACTTAGTGTGCTTACCAAGAAAGTACTGAATAATATAAGGTATCTACATGGTTTAAGATTAGGTTTAGGGGTATGTTTAAGACTAGTACCTAGTTAGTACCATTTTTTGTAATTACTACAACAAGTATACAGTACATGCATAACAGAACTGTAAAATAAAGTGCTTCCTAATTTGGTCACTGGTAAGAGAATATGAGCTTGACTCCCATATAAAGTATTCAAGACGCTACTGTCAGTTGCTGTTTAAACGGGGCATTTCGAGACTTACAACTAAGTAAATGCGGTTCATCATGTCCCTTTAGGGACCATGTTTATGTTCACCATGTTTATGTTGATGTATCATATGCAAATCTGTTGTGCATAATATTCAATACTTTACCACCTTCCTGTTTTTCTTGAGTTACTGGTATTAGTATTGTGAACACTTCTCATGTTTGTCACCATAGCCACCTATCGAGGAAGATGATGGAGCATTAGAGGGACCCTCACCTCCTCTTTCCGCCGGCTCATTTGTCCAAGAGCTGTTTCAAGCTCAGTACAGGTATGATCATTCTTGTCTGTCTGTCGACTTTACTTAAATATTTGTCTTGGTTTAAATCACTCACTGTGACCTCTGTTGATTCCAGATCCTCGCTTACCTGTCCCCACTGTCAGAAACAGAGCAACACTTTCGATCCTTTTCTTTGCATCTCCCTCCCGATTCCATTACCTCACTCACGGTAAGTACTGATGTCAGAGAGACCCTGATTTAATTTCCTTGCTCTGTTTTTTCATGACAGCAACATGTTTCATCTGTAGTGAGGACATAAAGGCAGATTGACCTACGTCATTTCTTTATTAATGATGAGACTGATCATCAGGGGTAGGATGAATATGAAGAAATATGTTCGGACATCTCTGCAAAGTTTAGATTAAGCGTTCGATTTGCTGACTGATGTTGTTAATTTAGTCAGCTATGGACTTTCAGTTCACATTCAGATACAGCTAATGGCTTCATTTAACTCTGGAAATTTTGGGGTGGATCTGTGTCACAGCCCACGATATATCCTTACCAGCAATGAAACATATTGTTGTTGCTTTGACTAATCTGTATAAATGGATAAATGACCGATTAAAATATGTTTTTGAAAGAATTATGTTATGCTCATCAAAGCTGCATTTATTTGCTTTAAAAATACAGTAAAAACCGTAACAATACAGTTAAAAAAAAATAACTTTTTAATACAATTTTATAATCAAATTTGTTTCTGTGATCAATTACTCCAGTCTTCAGTGTCACATGATCCTCCAGAAATCATTCTAATATACGGATTTTCTGCTTAAGAAACATTTATTATTTATCATCAATGCTGAAAACGGTTGTGCTGCTTAATATTTGTGTGGGAACTGAGATGCATTTTTTCCCTATTTTTTTCTTTTATTTTTTTTTGTTGAATAGAAAGTTCAAAATAACAGCATTGATTTAAAATATAAATATTTTGTTACATTATGTCTTTACTGTCACGTTTGTTAATTTTTATGAATCCTATTTCTTGCTGAATAAAAGTATCTTCCATTCTAATAAACCTTACAATGAAAGTTTGTGGAGCAAGTGAAGTGGAGGTGTGAATCTCATATTTTTGTTAAAGGGCTTTAGAAAAGCTATTGCTGTTGTTCACGTGAGTGAAGTTTGTTCCATGTCAAAAAGTATGTTTAATATATATATAATATTAGGTGTGTAACGGTACACAGAAGTCACAGTTGCAGTTGGCTACGTACAAAAAGGAAAAATCATCACAAAAATGTATCGAAAGCATATAGGCTTCTAGCAAGCTCTTGCGTGCCATGTTGTTTTGGGTTGGTGCGTAGATCGTCTCTTCTTCTGCTGCTCTTTTTCCAGTTGTGGCGGTTAGCAATCAGTGTTAAACCAATTGGTTCAACAAATTTTCTGTAGAAACTGACAGCATACCACAGATATGACATAGATGTCTGTTTTTTTTTGATAGTGCATAAATTCCTTTTTCTCAAAATATTCCTTCATAAAATACAAAAGTTGTGAAGTTGCCATTTTCTCTTTGATTTAGGTGCTAAAAATATACTTTTTCCCTTCAAATTATTATCCAGTTCTGCTTCTCTCCTGAGATGCTATTTTTAAGAGGCCAGTGAAGTGGTTGATCAAGGAGAGCACTTGGTTTAATCCAGAAGCATTTTTTAAGTTGCTGAATTTATTAGGACACGTTAATGATTACAGGCGGCGTACTATTAGAAGACAGTGATTTACAGCCCACCTGCCCCTCATAGTACATCAGAGATGATGAACCAGTGAATAATAGTCCCAGGGAGAGTAGAATAGCTGGGCTGGATTCACTTCCACATCATTATTTTGTAAAACCCTGCCAGTGATTTCATATCATCCCTAATCCAAGAAGTTCTACATCATAAAGAGGAATCGGGGGTATTTTGACCCTTCCACCCACAGTAGCTTTCTGCACTGTCGGCGTCTCTCCACTCTGAAAAACATTAGTGCAGAGAGAGAGTAGATTTAGAGCTTATGCTCTGCCAGCATGAAGAATGACCGATCCGAGAAAGAGGAAATTTCGTCTTGAAGTTCAACGATGTGCAACTTAAGCGCTGACTTATAGTTGCCCTGGTCGTCACAGTCTGTGGGAGTAGATTTCATTTGCCCTCTCCTTAATTCTGTTTATCCATGCTTCGCAATTGCTGTTATCTCTGTGTATTATTTCATAGGCCATTTATTCCCTACCCTTCCTTGATATGCCACTTCACGTGGGAAGATCTTAATGAAGAGTTGTTGATTTAGCCAGTAAGTGTTCGTCTTCTGGGGCCACTGCACACTGCGTTTCCTCTTTAGAGACGAGTTTGCTTCCTAATGCATTTGGAGAGGTGATCAAGCATCATTAAAGCAATGCTAAATGCTTTCAGTCCTTACAGACTGCTGAATGCATTAAAAAAGTCCGCAAGTAGTGCATTACGGTGTATCTGCTTGGATTTTAAATTAATGTTTTTTTTTTCTCTTCTTTTTAATGTTTATTTTTATCTAAACCCTCACTTAAATTACATTCTAAACGATGCTTTCAGGTAAGAATATAATAGCATTACTTTTTAAAAAGATCGTTCACCCAAAAATGCTAATTCTGTCATTATTCACTCGCAATCATGTCGTTCCAAACTCATAAGACTTTCAATTATTGAAAGGAATTAAGGTATTTTTAATGAACCCTAAGAGATTTCTGTCCCTCCATCCAATGTCCATTCCACCAAAACTTTAAAGCTTCAAAAAGTTCATAAAGACATGGATTAAACTGCTCGATACATATATGGATATCTTTTACCAAGTCTTCTGAAGAGACACAATTGCTTTATCAGGGATGGGCAATGTTGGTCCTGGAGGGCCACTGTCCTGCAGAGTTTAACTCCATCCCTGATAACACAAACCTACCTGTAGCCTTCTAGTAATCCTGAAGAAATTGTTTAGATTGTTCAGGTGTGTTTGATTAGGGTTGGAGCTAAACTCTGCTGGACACTGGCCCTTCAAGGACCACGTTTGCCCATCTCTGCTTTATGAGATGAACAGATTTAATTTAGGCTTTTATTCACATTATTAACAATGATCAACCCACATACATAGAGCTCATCAAATATGGTAAACTCAAACATGCTTGCTTGGTGCGCAGTAACCAACCAGTGAAGTTCATTGTTGCATTGTGAAGTGATTCCTATGGATTACTTGGTGTCTTCATGAACTTTTTGAAGCATTGAGAGTTTTGGTTGTGTGGTCTTTCAGTGGAGGGACAGAAATCTCTGAGGTTCATTAAAATAGCTTCATTTGCGTTTGGAAGATGAATGGAAGTTTTATGGGTTTTAAACAACATACGGTGAGAAAAGGATTGCAGAATTTTCATTTTGGGGAGAACGTGCCCTTGGTAAGTCAATAACTGATATATTGGCCGATAAATCTAAATCCACATTTGTGAAGAATTTTTGAGAGCCTGATTAAAAACAAAGTCTCAACATTAAAAGCCATGTCCCCAGCGCACAATTATAATGTTCTCATTTTAATTTTATGTAGCCTTTAAGACTGACTTGCGCTGCACATGTTGCACTTGTATTTCAAGCAATTCAAAACCATCATGGGAAACGGTGCTCATCTGAAGTGCCTCAGCTAAAGGAAATAATCCATTATTTATCAGCGTCAATATATCGGCCACATTTTCTCATCGGGCTGATAATGCTAACATTAAAAATGAACATGTATATCGGCCAATACCGATATGGTGGCCGATATTTCGTGCATCCCTAGTTAGGTGGTGATGTGGACTAATGGTTAAAGATCTGGGTTGGCAACCAAAAGGCTGTAGGTTTGAACTTTTCATGGTGCGATCCATGAATTTTCATTATTGTGCCCTTGTTTGCGCTGGGATGGCGGTCTCTGTGCACCAAAAGTTGCTTTGGATTAATTTGTTTCATCACTTGACTTTCCCCAGGCCTCTGTATGTGACCGTGGTTTATCAAGGCAAGTACTCTCACTGCATGAGGATTGGTGTGGCCGTACCACTCAACAGCACTGTGTCCAGACTGAGAGAGGCCGTATCACGTGAGACCAAGATCCCACCAGACCAGGTGCAGTTTCCACAGGTTTTTTTGCATCATTTGAGTCTTGGTTTAAAGATCTTTACTGTTTCCCTGAATACAATATTGATTCTCCATTTAATATTGAGGTGTGGGCACTGATAGAGGGTTACAGTAATTGCTGTTTGTGTGTTCGTCTTCCCATATAACGTCATCAAGCAAAGCCGTTTCCTGTTTGTTTGCCTTATGTCTGTGCAGTTTGTCCTGACTGAAATGTATTACGACGGTTTCCACCGCTCCTTTTGTGACGATGACGACGATCTTGATATCATTCAAGAAAGTGACTCAGTCTTTGCTTTTGAAACTCCTGAGACTTTTAGATTAGAAAACATTCGCTCTAAAAGAGGTACTTTTTCATGCATTGCACTTTGGTTAAAGCCCAAAGTATACGTCAGTTTTGACGCAAACACTTAGCGTAGGCCTACAGCTAAACACGTATTCAAAATATTCTCGGTTTCGTAGCAAGCGCGAAAATAGCAGGTTAACGCATGCTTACTAGAACTTTTCATCTTTATCCAGTGTTGGTTTGTGCTATTTCTCTCCAGAAGTTATTACTGATGAAGAAGTCTTTATTACTTGTGTGTGTATCTCTTAAGCCCTTTACACAATCACTCTTCAACATTGTCGTTTATTGTTGTTGCTCCAAGAGTTTTTTGTTTCGTCTCAGTTTCTTTTTCAACAGTAAAAACGGGCCAGGCCAGTGTTATTTAACAGTCGAAAGTTAGTATGTTAGTTTGGACCAACTAATTGGCGCAAAAAATAATTAATGGAAATTGTGTGAGCTGAGCATACGGAGTACGTGCGGTTAGAAAAATCAGGCCGTGCTGATGACAATATTTTTGTCACTCATGCTGTACGCATACCCTAGTGTACACGTAAAAACCGAAGAATACTTTGGGCTTAAGAAAAACTGTATAGTCATGTTAAATAATCCTAATCATAACCAATCAGCCTTTATTGAAACATAACTAATAATTAACTAAAGATAGTCCTTTTTTTCTTTGAAACATAGGAACTAACTTAGCTTAGATCTCTTCTTACTAGTTCTGTCTCTTTTGTTTTAAACGATGTAAGTAACATTTTTAACGATTTCCAGGGAGCCTCCTTGCAAATTTGAATCAGAACAATTTGAAATACGGAGCAGAGACCAGCCGAACACCATCTTTCATGCAGGGTGCAATGAATCCAGCATCACCCAACAAAAACACTGGATGTGAGAAAATGATTCTGCTGATCTGTAACAGAGCCTGCACTGGCCATCAAGGACGGAGGTAAAAGCAGCAGCCGAAAACAGTCAAAACACCCTGATTATTGTCTTTCCCTCATGCTAACACATCAGTTGAATTTCCATTATATTTGACACAACATCTTACGTGGAGAATGTCTTAAAATGTATGCAAAAACCTCCAGACAATATAAGACGGTAAGTGGAAAATCTGTTCGTTGCAGGTTTGGTCTTCCATTCGTACTGTATCTAGAGCGCAGTGTGACATGGGATGTCTTACAGAAAGAAATTCTGGAGAAAATGCGTCACCTACTAAGGCCGGGGGTTTACATTCAGGTCAGTGATACTTCTGCTGGTGTTGAAATGCAGCTATTTATTTGTTTTAATTGATGTTAGTCTGGTGGGATCAGTACAAATAAATAATTTTTGTCTTGCATACAACTTGCACTAATAAAGTGGATTTATTTATTTTAGGTGGGACCTTTTAGTCTGCGTGTGGTTGGAGTGGTTGGAATCACATATCTTTTGCCACAAGAGGAGCAGCCACTATGTCACCCAACTGTGGAAAGGTTTGTTATGCATGACCACTGTGTTGTGTGAACTTAAATTTCAGGTGTCCAACTGACTGGTTTAAAAGACATGTACATCATGTATGTGCAGCCAGCAAATACTCAGTACTTTTATTAAAGCGCCATTAACTACACCCCTCCAAAGACATCACATTAGTCTAGATGTTTTAATGAGCATAAATTAAAAGTTCATAACCGCTTTAGTGTTGCAGGCAGGGTGATTATTAGATGAAACAAATGTAATAAAACAAGGTTGCTTCATTTTGGATACTGAAACATCTGTTAAAAGGAAAGTTTAGCCAAGCATAAAAATTATTTTCACTACTATTGTAGTGATCCCTGACTTGGGGATGTTTGGCTTGGACAGGCACTTGAGTGGCAAAGCTAGCACTCATTGCTTTAGCATGTAATGACTGCTGTTGAAGCACTTCATCAGAAACTCTACTGGCCGTTTGACCTATTGAACATGTTCTTAATATTTATAAAACGTACGTAATAGCATTTCAAATAATCAAAATGTGGTTGTGCTGAAGAACAACAAATTTCATTGGTTATCACTATATCAGTAATTTGATAAATCCTGTTTCCTCAATCTCTCCTTTGTAGAGCATATAAATCCTGTGGACCAGGAGGACCTCCTCATGTTAAAATTGTAGTGGAATGGGACAAAGAGACCAAGGAATAGTAAGTAAGACCAAGCCATAATTAATACCATTCTGTAGTTTTTATATAGTGGACCCCCAATATATTTGGAAAAATAAACCAAACTTTAAAATTAATGAGTCATTAAAATAGATACGGGTATCCCAAACTAGGATTTGCAAACCTCTGGAGGTTCATGAGTTGATTTCTGAATTGGTGAAGGGGGGGAATATTGCATATAATTTGTGGGAATCAGGGAGCCGCAATCAATATGTGGGGTATTGCAATCACTTTTGAATGTGCGCTCGTTTTTTTTTCTTTTTTTTTTTTCTTCAACACACGTGCATGTATTAAACATTCTCTGGCAGACTATTGGAAAAATATCTTGCAGAGACAAAATAAATATGTTGAAGTCATAGGATAGGAAGTCATGCTTGACTGGTCTGGTTAGAGATTTGTCTCCAGTGTTTGTTCTGATTCCCGCAGTTTGTTTGGACACACTGAGGAAGAGTACATCCCTGATGCTGAGAGTGTGTATCTGCACAGAGAGCAGCACCATCAGCCGCAGGCCTGCACCCTCGCTCAGTGCTTCCAGCTCTACACCAAAGAGGAGCAGGTAAAAGTCTGGCTTAGTGCACACTCAAGGGATAGTTCGCTAAAGTAAAAATTCTGTCATTATGTACTCAACATCATGTCTTCCAAACCCGTATGACTTACTTTATTCTGTGGAACTCAAAAGGAGAAGTTACTAAAATACTCCATAGAAAGAAAAGGAAAGGAGACCAAGGCTGTCGAACGAGATTTTTAGTGAATAGCACCTTAAGGGCGTGTTCACACTTGTAGTTTGGCTTTTATGATGTATATTTTGCGATGGAACTTAAAGGGATAGTTCACCCAAAAATGAAAATTCTGTCAGTAATTACTCGCCCTCATGTTGTTCCAACTGCGTAAGACTTTCGTTCATCTTCGGAACACAAATTAAGTTTTTTTTTCTATAAAATCTGAGAGCTGTCTCACTCCTCCATAGGCTTCTATGTTATTGAAATAAGACTTTATTCAACTATTCATTTTCTTCTCTGTGGGCCTCGAGGGAGTTCACGTAGTCGTGTAATAGCGCAGCGCTTCTGTGTTGTATGTCAGAACGTAGGCTCACTATTGGCAGACGCTGGTCATGTGTGTGATGCGTGAGCCTACGTTCTGAAGTACAACACAGAAGCGCTGCGCTATTACACTACGTAAACACTCAGAGGCCCACAGAGAAGAAAATGAATAGTTGAATAAAGTCGTTTTTTTGCGCACAAAAAGTATTCTCGTTGCTTGATAAACTTAATAAAGCCATTGTAGTCACTTGGATTATTTTAACAATGTTTTTACTAACTTTTCTGGGCCGGCAAGTTTCAATAACATAGAAGCCTATGGAGGAGTGATCCAGCTCTCAGATTTAATCAAAAATATCTTAATTTGTGTTCTGAAGATGAACGAAAGTCTTACGGGGTTGGAACAACATGAGGGTGAGTAATTACTGACATAATTTTCATTTTTGGGTGAACTAACCCTTTAACGAACATCCAAAACAATACTGTGTGCTAAATGCACTTGTATGTGCATACATATGACGGTATTTTTTACTAGCTGAGAACTTATGAAGAGCTTATAAAATGTGTAAAGGATTCAAAACAGCACCAGGAATTCCTCCGTTGCACACAAACTGAAGATCTGCTACAAGGAGATGGTGGTTCTGATGCCTGTACCGAACTGTAATGGGCAACGTAGTGCCTATGACGAGAAAAATAAGGTGTGCCCTGCATTCTGTCCTTTTTAGGATCGCATCTTGTGACATCATGCCCTGTTTTTTTGGTTTAAGATGTCTTTGGTCCATGTTGCGTTAATTTTCAGTCAAACCGCATCAAAGTTAGTTTAGTGCGCATTAATGGACCAAACACACCAGAGTTCATTTTAACTGAACCAAACCTGCCAATTGTGAACACACCCTAGGTTTCTGTCTCTTCCTTTCACAAGAGGCAGTTTATGATGCTTTTGTCATTTTTGGAGCTTGACTGCTCCCATCTACTTTCCTCGTTTTGAAAAGAGCAGCTCGGACATTCTGCTAAAACTCTCCTTTTGTGTTCACGGAAGAAGGTTTTTGATCGATATGTGGGTGACTAAATGATGACAGAATTTTGATGGTTGGGTGACCTGTCTTTTTAAAAGAGTTATCACACTCCTTTAATTTCTACTTCTCTAAAGCTGCCTTTGTGGACACATATGTCAAGGTTTCTCTATTTCTGCTGTCAGTGCTGTTTTAAAATTGCTAGTTTTTTTGCAAACACATCTGTAACCCTGGAATTGTTCCACATAGCGTATAAATATACACTGTGGTTAGCCAGAGCTGGCCGCGGGCAATTATGAAAGGGTTTGGAACTGGCTGTGCTTTAAGGAAAATGAAGAAACAGCCAGATTTGTCAAATGTAAAACCCCTCTGACTGATTTTGTTTATGTCTGCTTCCTGTATGCCTTCCAGCTGGCCCCAGACGATGCCTGGCGCTGCCCTCATTGCAGGCAGCTGCAACAGGGTCGGATCAAACTCAGCCTGTGGACCCTGCCTGATGTTCTCATTTTGCATCTCAAGAGGTTTAGACAGGTGCTGTACTAATCAAATCACATCACCTGCGCAAATGGTGCTCCCAACATGCAGTGCAAATGTGTTAGAGTGGCCTGTGGTTAAAGTTTAGTTTAGACTAGACTAGTACTTAAAGGTTCATACCCCACTAGGGGGCGATCCATTGGTTATCATGAATATCTACCATGAGATATGTGTTAGCATTCCTATTCAATATCTTTGGATAAATGTGTGTGCTAAATGGTAAATGACTGCCTACTTACTAATATGTGGGCCTTGTGTTTTCAAGGAAGGGGATAGGAGGGTTAAGATGCAAAACATGGTGAGATTTCCTTTGATTGGCATGGATATGGCACCCCATGTGGTGAAGAGAAGCCAGAGCAGCTGGAGCTTACCCTCACACTGGTCACCATGGAGACGACCTTACGGACTTGGCCGAAACCCAGACGACTACCTTTATGACCTCTATGCTGTGTGTAACCATCACGGAAACATGCATGGAGGGCATTACACGGGTAACACCTTAAAGAGAACTAGGCACTTCAGTGTAGTATTCAAAATAGTATTGTATTAACTGCTTGATTGGTGGATTTGATATTTCATTCCCTGTTTTTACTCTTAACAGCGTACTGTAAGAACTCCATTGATGGGCAGTGGTATTGCTTTGATGACAGTGAGGTTCAGCCTATAGCTGATGAGGATGTCTGTCAGCAGACTGCATACATTCTGTTCTATCAAAGGAGGACAACTATTCCCTCCTGGTCGGCAAACAGCTCTGTTGCAGGTGACTCCTGTTCCTTGTTAAGTTTTGGGTTGACACAGTTTGCTGACTCATTTGTCTTATTCATTTAGAAGGCTTGTGAAGGTGCTGTTTTATTTCCACTTCGTAGGACCCCAAAATTGAAATTATTAAAATGTATGACATACTTTTTTTTTTTTAAACAGCACAGTTTACTATGCTGCTGTACCTTTAAGAATGAATGCACAGATCTAATTTACTGACATACATTCGGATTTCACCCCACTGTTTATGTTAATTTAAGACATAACCGACTATATGTTTACGGGAATATTCCACACATTTTGACATTATTGTGCATCTATCTGACCATTCAAGCACAATAAGATGCGAAAGAGAACTGAATGTGCGATCGCATGCTGTCTGAGAGAGGCAGCTTTTTGTGCACACGCTTCAGCTGTGTGTCTGTCAGCGCTAGCACCAACTGCATTGAGTTCTTTTTCACAGCTGATTAGGGCTGCAACAAACGATTATTTTGATAATCGATTAATCTAACGATTATTAGAACGATTAATCGACTAATCGTCGATTATTTCGCAGACTAATCAGTAAGTTTGGAACGATTATTCAGCTTTTCCAATTAGTTAAAACATTGAGTTATACATATTCTAACTATAATATAAAAAAAGAAAATCACTTCAGCTTTTGAAATAGTTGTTTTAATGAACTTTGAGCCAACTAAACAGGTCATTCTCTTTAAGTTTTCAGATTTCGGTCCAACTCAAATCACACACAAATGCTCTCTAAGCATTGTTTAATAGGCCCACTGCTTTTCTTAGAACTGAAACAGAAAAAGGGACATTTACTTCAGGACACAAAGAATGGTAAAATATTAATCTGCAAACAATTATTATAATTATAAAATTACAATCTTTTTTTACATGACAATTGAGCTGACAGAGACGTTCTCATTCACCTTTTAATTTATAGTATGATAAAGTAACTGCCATGATATTCTTCCTATATCATAGGAAGGATATAACATCTCGTTTTGTAAGTCTTCATGATTATTGAACCAAATACAGGCAAGTGATAAGACTATAATAATACCTAATATACTAATAGTGTTAAAATAATAAAAACAGCCCTGACTCCTAAGCTCGATCAAGCTTTATTCTATACAAAATAAGTCATCACATTACTGTAATTATATTACTATTGATAATATTATTACTATTATTAGTAGTATTGCATTCTCTAATAAAGAGAGATTTGCCGCTGGTTAGTAAGCTGGAGAACACTCACTTCTCACCGGCTCCTCTTTTCCCGGGATGTTTCCTCTTGCACCCCAACATGCATGTTGTGCTTCCGTGAAAATTGCACACGACAGCATTCTTGATTTGAAGTTTTGTGAAACTTTCCCAAACCTAAACCTTGCTAGTTCGGATTCGTTTGCACTGTCATAATTCGCGCTGTTTTCTCTTCTACCGCAATAGCATTTGTAAGGGCTGCACTACACTCTAGCGCTACAGCGCCGTAGCGGTCAAATCGCGGGATTGCAGGCCCTTACATTAGGTCACGTGAGATCAAACGACTACTCGACAACAAAGATATTTGTCGACAAATTTTTATTGTCGACATTGTCGACAACGTCGACTAATCGTTGCAGCCCTACAGCTGATTGTGCTCAACATCAATGCCTCCCCCTCTCTATTTTCTCATTCATGCATGTTTCTTTATTACTCTTATGTGTATATAACTTTAAGTAGTACTGTGCTACATGGATAGATTTACATACTGCGAAATAAACTATATAGTAAAATCTCATACGATAGACACTTTATTCTGTGGTCATGATATATACTGTCATACCGCCCAGCCCTACTAACCCCTAACCTAAACTGTTTTGGGGAAAAAAAACATCACACGGTGTATGGCAATAACTGCCATGTGACCAACAATTATCTATTTCAGTATTCAACAACCCTGATGGCCACAGTGGTTAGTCAATAGGTTAGCCCATCACAACATATGAAAAGTACAGTATCAAAACAGCCCATTTAATGCTGGGTACACACCAAAAGATAATCGGGCTGATTTTGGGCCGATTTTCCCCCTTCCGACAATCCTAGCTATGTCCCGATTATTTTGATGGTTCTACAGATTATCTTATCAGATTTTCCCTTGGTGTGAGGTGTGTTAAGAGTGTCCGAACCTGCTCGGAAGAACGTCGGAGCCGCCCCAATCGCGAATCGTAAATATTCAACATGTTGAATATTTACGATCAGAAATCCTGATGTGTGGGGGGAACCCCGATGACAAACGTGCGCACGCTCTGGAGATTATCACGTGAAACGAAACAATATCCAATCAGAAAGCGAGATGATGGAAGACGGAAGCATAACAAACGCAGTCATGGCGTTGCAAAAAGTAAAATTGATGTGGACAGCAGAGATGGAGGATCAGCTTGTTGATTTGTGGCAACAGCACGAATGTTTTTCTGTGAAAATCATTCCAAACACTATCATCGCAATTTCTTCCTGCATATCGTCCGCCAAGCTTATTCTGAAGTCCCGCGAGATTTTGTGAGATTTCCTTTGTTCACAGTCGAGACTCTGGTTGAAAATCTGTTCGTGTGTGGTGTGCTGTCTTTGTCACATTATGGCACAACCACACACTATAGGAGCAAAACGCTTAAATCTATGATTTTTTGTCCTCATGTTTGTGGTCTATCACATTTTGAAAATCTTATAAGATGTAAAAAATCTTTTGGTGTGTACCTAGCATAATTCTACGAGTCAGAGAGTGAACAGAAAACATACTACTTTTTTTTTTTTTTTTGATTGATTGATTGGTAAAGAAACTTTGAATATTTTTTTTCGGGGGTAAAAATCTAATTTTACAACAGTGCAAAACATGGCCCTCTAAATGAAGATCCTTGTTTTTGGATTTGTGTAACTCCTGGATGTGATCTCAGGCTCCACCAGCTCATCTTTATGTGAACACTGGGTTAACCGGCTTCCAGGCAGCAGGCCGCCCAGCCTGGCCTCTGGAGCCTCCTCAAGACGCACATCTCTGATCTCATTGGCAGAGTCAGTGGAGTTTCCCGGTGATCGCAGTGAAGATGATGGTGAGGAACATCGTTATGCCTCTTAACATGGATGATTATCTTTCCGGTGTCTTTAATAAGTCTTTAGAAGCCAAGTAGTACCATATTTTGCCCTCATCTTCCTTGTGTCCTCTTATTCTGTGCATTGTGCCAGTGTTTTACTCTTGCCTTTCTTTATTATGTCTTCTCTCTCTCTTGTAGCTTTAGCGCTTACTAACACAGGATCTCCCGCCTTGCTCAGTTAAGACAAAACTGCATGCCAATGCTCTTTTCATTCAGTCTGTTACCTGCACATTAGTTTAAATCTCTCTGTCCTTTTTGTTAAGGAGGATTTTCAACGCGGCCCTTCGTGAGAAGCATTCAACGGCAGAGCTTGTCCTCTAGATCGTCGGTTACCAGTCCTCTGGCTTTCAGTGAAAACGGGATGAAACCTTCCTGGTCTCTGTCAGCAAAACTACAAATGAGGTCCAATTCGCCCTCGCGATTCTCTTTGGACTCGCGCTCCTCCCCTCCTCTAGAGAGGATAGGAGAAGCTTGTGACGACAAAGTATCCACGTCTTGCTTCGGTGGCTACAGCAGACATGAACGTCAGCCCAGCAGTAAGGCCCCGCTGGCCATGATGGAGGGTAATGGTGATGACAGCAATGGGAAAATGATCCTAGACGAGGCCTATTGTAGAGCTCCAACCCAGACTGACAAGAAGAGCTCTAAAGGTGAGCCCATTGACAACAACAACCAGATTAATGCTGTGGACCAGAATACTCTCGGAGTGCGCTCTAAAGAGCAGAAGCATAAGAGCTCTGGGTCGGAGAAGAAAGCAGAAGGGTCCTCCAGCAAGAAGAGCTCCACCAAGACCAAGGGAGACCCAGAGAAGTCCTCCAAGAAGCGCCAGAGCACCTCTTCTGTAACGAAATCTCCATCCTCCCAAGTGTCTTCCAACCCTCAAGCAAAGGGCACCAAAGCGACCAATCTAAAAGAGAAGAGTGATTCTCCCAAGAGTACCAAAGGTACACCTTCAGGAACGCCCTCCAGAAAGAAAGAGTCCTTGCAGGCACAGGAGTCTCCGGTGTCAGGAGGCACAAAGGGGAAGCCGTCCCTTGCTACCACTCCCCAATCCTCTGCCTCTCCATCGCCCACATCCAAGAAGAGCTCCTCGGTGGCTGAGAAAAACTCTGTGTCTGGCAAGAAGAAGCTGGTGGAGAGAGGCTCCAGCAAGGACTTGGCCCACACCAGTCCCCTTGCAGAGAAGTCAAGAGTCAGTGGCACCCCGCGGACATCCCAACCTAGAACTGTTGAAGGAAGCCGGCCCGAGAGGAGGCCAGTGAGAAGCTCCAGCAGTAGTTCCTCAGTCACCAGCCTGCGCTCCCCAAGCGTCTCCTCAAGAGACCTCCGCCGCAGCAGCAAATCCGAGGACAAGGGACTTTCGTTTTTCAAGAGCGCGCTTCGGCAGAAAGAGACTCGGCGGTCGGCCGATCTGGGCAAGGCCACGATTCTCGCCAAGAAGGCTGTCGAGAGGAGTGCCAAGTCCTGCAGCCAGAACAAACTCAATGCTGACGAGGGTGAAGGCTCGGGAAACTCTTCCCTGCAGGTCTCTCCAGAGCCGCGCTCCAGCAAGGCTGGTACTGATGAGAAAGAGTCCTCGAAGACCTCCACTCCTATCAAGCGCTCTCTCTTACCAGTAGGCAAGTCCAAGTCTTCCAATTCTGAGACTAGTCTTCAGTCTCCCATCAATGGGAAAAGGCCTCTTGAAAAGGTGGCATCCTCTAGAAAGCTTTCTTCCAGCATGCAATCCTCTGCACGGCCAACACAGACGCCTCAGTGAAATTTGAATAGCAGTTCCATTATTTTCTGTAATGCAGCTATTTTTTGATGTGCCTAAGAAGAATATAAAGTATATAGTATATACCTGTATTTTACTTTTCTCAAAGAAAATATGTATATTATCAGAAAGCGCCTTTCTATCCTGCCATGGAACCAAATCGTTGCCTCTGGCAAGGTATGGTAAATGAATCTACTACTGTTCATGACTCTGAATAGGAATGTTTTAACTTAGCACTTTGTATATATTTTTTCTCCCTCGAATAATGCTTAGATGTAATGGACAATATGTACAATACTTTTTTATCTTGGTACCATTCCTTTTTCTTTGGACAAGTCACTTATGATGAAATTAGATTCTTGCGTTATTCCTTGGAGTACTGTACCAATTCACTCCACATCTACACTTGGTGCTATTTACAGTCCAGTGTTCCCCTGGCACTGATACAGTATGAGATCGAGAAGATTAACATCATGAAACCTGGCCCGAATTTGAAGCTGTAGGCTTACTGGGGTTCAGCAGTGAACAATCTCATTGGTACCTCTCAAAGGCTGCTCTCCTACCCCAACTCTATCCTTTTTTACACGAGAGCAGTTACAAGTGTTCAAGTAGCATTACTGCCCTTAGAAATGTGCCGATAGCTGAATTGTTGCTGTGTGAATGTGATCTTTCGATTGGTAAATTAGTGGAGGACAATCTTTAAACTCAATCTATTTAGTTTATTCCAGCAAAATGCTGTGTGATCTCTTTATCTGAATATTAATGGAGGCAGTGTAAGCCCTGCATGAAATTGTTTTGTATATATTTGTTTTTATAATGAAATTTTGAAAGCCACATAATCATACTTGAACCATTTCATGCCCGCCAAATCCAATGCCGATATATGTGAGCAGTTTTCATTTGGGCTTGAGTGAGCTGGAGTTGAACCCTGCAAAGGTTTTTATCTCCATATTTATCTGTGGACAACCAGTGCAATAGTTTTCAACACTTTGTAGGAGAACAGATATATTGACATTCTCTATTCTGGAATGTTGGTGTTTTTGAGAACAATTATTTAAAAGATAAATACTGTGCATATGCAATAGTAATGAAAAACATTTAATCAATGTAAATCAAAATAATTTTCAGGATTGTAATGCCCCGCCACGATAAGGGGGTTTCATTTTTAAATCTTTTTTTTTTTGTGCCAAGAGTTTGTGATTTAATACCCAGTTGAAATGGCTCTGCAGAAAGGCCTGTTTATTTTGCATACTTGTCAACGGCATACATATATTTCCATCTCGAGTAAGCTCAGACAAGTTCATTTGGACTAATTCAAAATGTTATATATGACAGGAGAAATATAAGGTTAAACAAGTCATTATTGTTACATTAGCATAATGGTGCCATTACGTCGGCCACTGTTCAGCTTGCTGCCCTGTAATTAAAACATTAATCCAAGTGGTGCTGATGCCACTGTTGAACCGTTCTCATTTTCATGCTGCTTTTCGGTCTCAAAAACCTTTCCCTTCAGGACACTATATCTTAAAATAGATACTTAGCAAGGAACCTAATGTGTAGCACGCTTCTTTTTTTTTCTTTTTTTTTTGCGACAGGTCCATATTATGTGCACTGAAAAAGTATTTGTACAAAGCAGTATTGCATGATTACATTGACGCATGCACTTAACTATGCAAGTGACTGTTGCTAAACAAGACGAGTCTGGTTATCAATGTCTGCTTTTTTTAAAAATGAAAACAGCATGAATTTTCCGTTTTTTTATTGCTTTTTTGCACACTTGTCGAACTTTTGATTTCATAAATATTGTAATATAAGAACGTAAATTAGCTTTAGCCATATGTATTCAAAAATTTGCAATTGGCATTGCATTTTCATGCTATTTTTTTCGTTTATACACCATCTTTTTTATTATTATTTATACTGTTATTTGAATTCATAAGCTGTTCTTTAGGGTATGACCTCCCTGTTTCCATGTGATGAATTTATTTTTGTATATATATATTTTTTTTCACATTTCGCTGGCGCAATGTGTTCTGGTCATGCTTTCACATGTAGTTTGTAGGGAGTGTTGCATCTAATATTGACCTTTTATCATCAGCATTCATTCAGTGCACACAATTCCTGCATCGCTTGCAATGCTGATACACTAAACACTACATTAATTTTGTCTTCATGTCATTCCATCTCTTAAGTTGTGAATTTCTCGGACCATGAATTCAGAGAAGTGCTATTACCCTCTCCAAGTCTTATTGTATATGGGATATTTTCAATGGCTGAAATGCTAATATGACTTGTTCTTATCAAGCGTTTGGATAGGACGGATGACTTTATCATTATTATGAAGCTGTATCAGTCTTATGACATGATATGCTTGCTCTTGGTTTACACACTGGAATGATTTATCTCGGCCCAGAGCAGTTTTTATGTATTGTTCACAAACTGGTACCCGCTTTGGTGGGCTTATAACTGGGCTGTCATCATTTTATTATACAAATGTCAGTCTAGGTCAACCAAAAGAGGAAAATAATAATAAACCATATAAATGTTTGGTTGCATGAGACTGTCAAATGCTTTTTGTTAATTTATTTGTATGTTTTGTTATGTGTATGCACTTTTTATTTTATTATTATTATTATTTTTTTAAGAATGCATTTCTTTGAAGAATCATTTGTATTCATGACATTATCTCCCCAATGTATTTTGGCGGTTGAATTATGATTAAAAAACAGACCTGTATTAGAGGTCTAACCTCAAAAATGTACTCGAAATGGTTATTTTGAATCATTTTATTTGCTTAGCTTGGTTTTGAACTTTTCTGAAGCACTGTAATATCCAATGTTGACCACAAGATGGGGCTTGCCACCTTCCTTTTGAAAATATGCTGTGACAGAAAATTTCCTCTTAGGGGTGTGTAAAACAGTCAGTATTTCACGAGACTGTCCTGAAAATTGGTGATCAACTCCGCTATTTCAATTTTTATAAAGCGCTCAGTGAAGGCCATCACCAATGAATCATTCTTGGGTGAGAGATTAATGTAATAGTCATGTCTTAAAGGGATAAAACCCCAAAATGAAAATGGTCATTTCCTCACCCTCATTTTCCAAACCTGTATGAGTTTCTTTCTTCTGTTGAACACAAAAGAAGATATTTTAAATAATGTTGGTAGTCAAACAGCTCGACGGTAGCCATTGACATGGTAGGAAATAAATACTATGGAAGTGAATGGCTAGGCTATACCATCAAATGTCTGGTTACCAACATTCTTCAAAATATCTTGTTTGTGTGTTTTCAACAGAAGAAAGAAACTCATACATGTTTGGAACAATATGAGAGTGAGTAAATGATGACACAATTTTCATGTTTTGGGTGAACCATCCCTTAGCTCTGCAAAATCAGCTAGCTCTCATATGCTAAATGTGTCATTCACATTAAATTAGTGTGTAAGCTCAAATGTTTAAGTTTTCACATGGCAGGTGCATGTTTACATTTGTAATCTCGCGGTTCTGAGAAAAGACCGTGTTCTGCGTGATTGCTTGAATAGCGGCCCATATGCTGTTGCACTGCAGAAAAAGTGAGGCTATTATTTCATTTGATGCCTCGATATATAGGCTACACTTAAACCCGAGTAAACAATTTTGAGGGCTTATTCCTCTCTCAGCATCCCTAAACCTCCAGGGACAACTACGATATTTATTGTTTGCTTTTAGCTTAACTTCACTCCGTTTTCACATTGCTCAGCAGAGGTGAAAGCTATCTCTAAGCAAACTGCATCGGCATTCGGCAAGGTGTTCAAAAGCACCGGCAAACCTACCATTACCACGTGCTGCATTTCAAACGCCCTCCTCTCTATTCCCGTCTTTTCTGTGTGCCTTTTTTAAATACAGCATCATCAGCATCCCTTTCCTTTTCTCTCTCTTCATTACAGATTCTGACAGCCATTTGTGTTCGTGAACAGCCCTGTTCTTTTGAGTGTTGTTATCATTAGCAGCTATTTTTGAGGACTGGCAAGTGCCCTGGGTGTGGAGTGCAAATGCAATGCTGAATATTTAACATCTGCGATATTAATTTACACAGAAAGAGGCTCACTTAAAGTGCTTTTTGCACTGTCTAGATAAATGATAGATTGGAGGAACATCGTTGATAAAAGTGTTGTTCTTTGTGGCACTTTGTTTTGCCATACAGCTTTCTTTTTACTGTTAGTTTGAGATTTGTAAACTCATACCTAGCTCTGTCGTTACTCTAAAATTTTGTGACTATTGGCTGCATCTCCGACAGCATTTTTA
The DNA here is from genome assembly GCF_029890125.1 of Rhinichthys klamathensis goyatoka. Lineage (NCBI taxonomy): Eukaryota > Metazoa > Chordata > Actinopteri > Cypriniformes > Leuciscidae > Rhinichthys > Rhinichthys klamathensis. Next base: position 408,844 of record NW_026607106.1, on the reverse strand, counting down.
GACAATAAAATCATAATATAATTATTAGGCACATATTATATAATATATGTATACACTTGTTTTTGCCCCCATTTTTCATGAGCTGAACTCAAAGATCTAAGACTTTTTCTATGTACACAAAAGGCCTATTTCTCTCAAATATTGTTCACAAATCTGTCTAAATCTGTGTTAGTGAGCACTTCTCCTTTACCGAGATAATCCATCCACCTCACAGGTGTAGCATATCAAGATGCTGATTAGACAGCATGATTATTGCACAGGTGTGCCTTAGGCTGGGGGGGCCCGACGAACTGTAGTCAGGTCGAGACCCCGATGAAGACGACGAGCATGTAGATGAGCTTCCCTGAGACGGTTTCTGACCGTTTGTGCATGAAATTCTTTGGTTATGCAAACCGATTGTTGCAGCAGTTATCCGGGTGGCTGGTCTCAGACGATCTTGGAGGTGAAGATGCTGGATGTGGAGGTCCTGGGCTGGTGTGGTTACACGTGGTCTGCGGTTGTGAGGCCAGTTGGATGTACTGCCAAATTCTCTGAAACGCCTTTGGAGACGGCTTATGGTAGAGAAATGAACGTTCAATTCACGGGCAACAGCTCTGGTGCACATTCCTGCAGTCGGCATGAATGAATGTGTTTGGGATGCTCTGGATCGGCGTATATATATATATATATATATATATATATATATATATACACGTATATTATGTAAACAAACTTATGTTAGATGCGATTAATCGATTTGGCAGCTCTAATTATAATATAAAATAATTATATGATTATATGACTATATATATGACTATATAGCCACACCCTGAAAATGGCTTAAAAGTGTTTGTTTATAGCTATTTATTGTTTTTCTATTTTTTTTTTTTTTTTCTAAAACATTTAAACCACATTAAAACACTATAGAGGACATCCATTAAGATATTTTAGCAATGATACAAACAGGAACTGTTCAGCTGAATTTTAGGCCAATTTTTTTTATTATTACTTTTTGATAAATTGCAATATTCAGAATTTTGGTTAATTTTATATACAAACTGAGTGCTGTCAAATTGATTGATCACGATTAATGGCATCTAACATAAAATTGTGTGTGTGTGTATATACATGTATACACGTGTGCATGCATATGCTTATGTTAGATTCCATTAATTAATCAATTTGACAGCACTAAAATGTAATGAATACATATTTATAAATATATATGATATATTTGCTTAACAAATATACTCAATCAGACAATTCGATTTTTCAAAAAGTTATTTAATCAGCTACCTTTGAAATGCCATCAGTGGAGAAAGATACTTTTTGCCCCCAGATGGTGCAGTTACGACATCTACCAGCAGGAGCTAATGTGGAGCTTCCAACAAAGCTGACCAGCTGAACATTTACCCCTTGTACCAGGTAGGCAGCTCACATTTCATCCAACATTTGTGTCCTCTGCATCACTGCGAATCCCACACCCAGCTGACTGTGATCACAATCTAATACCTGCTTAACTTCTAACGTCCGTCTCCCCTCCACACACACTGCCGCTGGCATCTACTCCTCCCCTGCTCCATCTGCAGTCTGCTCAGTGCTCCAGTCTTTACAGGCCAGATGAAGACTGTTCATTGCCATTCAGCCCGACTGTGTTGGCTAATTACGACAGGTTTGTGAGAGTCATTCACAGGCCATTATTGAGCTACATTATTAAGCTCAGTCCATGAGGTGATATCATCTGTCACTTCCTCTACTCCCCTGCAGTGTTCCAGTGTCTATGGTATCAGTCTGCATCCCTCAAACCCTGAAACAAAAGCCTTAAATCTTCTCCGTAAGCCTTGCGCTTTAGTTATTTTCCTTCTTTTGTGAAGTATGCACTTACCTGTGGTTTAATTGCACACTTAACACGATCAGGATATCTTCTGTAGCCAGATGTGAGACGTAGGGATAACAAACCTTTCAAAAAAGCTTCTAAATGCTCCCAACTGTTTCACATCTAACCTCAGTGAAGGCCGTGAAAATAAACAAGACCATCAAATTATGCTTATTTACCTTTGAGATGCAAATTTTTTGTTTTACGCCGTGCCTCTATATTCAAGGGCAGAGGGACGATGAAATGATGAAAAAATGTGTTGAATACCAATCAACATAGGCCCCCTTTGTGCACATGCTGACCTCTAACCGCGACTGCGCTAAGAAAGATAATGCATTGGTCTCATTAGAGCGACAGGAAAAAGTGAGAATTGTTTCAATGTGACCAACAATAATTGCTATTAAATTATCTGGGAAACCTTTGAAGAGGGGTTTGTTCACTAAAAACATGAAAGTTCAGAAAATCCTTTACTCACCCTCATGTCATTACAAACACATATTACTTTATTTATTTATTTTCATTAAAGGTGTCCTATTATGCTTTTTTCACTTTTTCAACTTTAGTTAGTGTAATGTTGCTGTTTGAGCATAAAAAAAGATCTGCAAGTTTACAAATCTCAAAGTCCACTCCAAAGGGAGATATTTTATTTAACAGAATCATATTATAATATAATATTTTAGTACACCTCAAAAACAAAATCAAGACTATGGCACAATAGGACACCTTTAACAGTGAAAGTGAGATAGATGCCGTTGAGCTCCACCTGTAAAGGTGTTATAAAACGGTACAATTTATGTGCTATATTTCAAGCTTTCTGATGCTATAATATGATAGCATTGTGTTTGAAAAACTTTAGTTATTTGTATTAGAAAGTTATTTGATTAACTTGGAATTTACCATATATGTTTCAGATCTAATTTGCATTTACGTGTGAGATATTGCATGAGTAATGTCAACAGTGTCAGACACCATCCATTGAAACTTATTGGGATTCAGGGGTGTTGGTGTTGCAATGTACTGGTATTGGTAATAATCATGCTAATTAAAAAAAAATTAGATATTCGGTTACACTTTTATTTTAAGGAGTCATTGACTGCATCCGAAACCGCATACTTCCCTACTATAGAGTAGGGGAAAACAATAGGTTACTGTCGTAACCCTGGTTCACTGAAACATTGAGTGGAGAGATCCACCTATGGGAAGGGCATCCGTACTTGACCTCTGCAGAAGCATCCAATTGCACCAAGTCTGGCTAGACAGACAGAAGCGTGCAGCCAATGCCAGGTAAGGCCCCGCCCCATTACCTAGGGGCATATAACGCCTGCAAGCGCTGCTATTCTTCAGTAAGTATATTCGCTTCTCGTGCGGCAAGCGGGGCAATGGATCTCTCCACTCGATGTTTCAGAGAACCAGGGTTACAACAGTAACCTATTGTTCTCTTTCATCATCTCCTGTTCGAGATCCACCTATGGGAGAGACATGGACAGCTCCCCGATTACCCAATACACTCACAGTGAGTTTCTGAAAGCCAGAGAAGGACGGTCACCCCAGGGAGGGAGGTGGTGCCTGATACGTCCCATAATCATGAACCTGCAATCCTGACGTACACACATAACTGCTGTGCACATGCAGGACCTGAAACATGTATGTGGCACACACATGATAATAACCCCAGCAACACAAATGTGCATATATGCACCCAGGAATGAATGGAAATGCATGCTTGGTGACAGGAATGTGCATGGCCTGCTGGCCCATTCACTCCTTATTTGTTACTTCCAACGGGGTTGCAGGGAAGGACTAAGAAGACCCCACCCCTAAAAGCGAATGTGCTACCGAGATTCTGGTGACATCCAGCCGGCAGTAACGCACGAAGGTATGAGGAGAAGCCCAACTGGCAGCGGAGCAGATGTCCTGCAGTGATACTCCCCTAAACAAAGCCCAAGAGGCGGCTAAGCCCCTCGTGGAATGAGCTCTGATGTCCCCTGGGGGCTGCACTCCCTTGGATTCATATGCCAAAGCTATAGCATTCACAAGCCAATGTGAGAGGCGTTGCTTAGATATGGGATTCCCTCTATGAGGGGGCGCCCATGAAATAAAGAGCTGGTCGCTTTTCCGGAAAGCACTGGTCCTGGTCATATATATCTGTAAAGCACGGACGGGACACAGAGCATTTAGCCTCTGATCCTCCGGGGAGGAAAAAGGAGGAGGGAACAGCGGACAGCTCCAACACCTCCGAAGTGAACGCAGGGAAGCATTTCGGCATGAAGGCCGGATTAGGCTTAAGGGAAAACTTATCTCCACTAAGAGAGAATTTAGTGCACGAGGGATGAACCGAGAGTGCATGTAGCTCACTGACACGTTTGGCTGATGCCAAGGCCAAGAGCAAAGCTGTCTTAAAGGACAGCAGCTTTAGGGAAATACTTCCCAGAGGCTCAAAAGGATACTGAGGTGGAGAGGTCCTACTCAGGAACAGTTCTTCTGACGACTGGCAAAGAGTGACGGGCACCCTTTATAAATCTGCGGATTAGAGGATGCTGCCCGACTGTTAAGCCCTCAAAACCCACATGACAGGCCGAAATCGCAGCCAGGTAGACCTTAATTGTGGAAAAAGACCTCCCTTTTTCCATGAGGTCTTGAATGGAACACAAAATATCAGGAACTGCACACTGATATGGTGTGAGACCACGCCCATCACACCACCCTTCGAAAAATTGCAACTTACAGCCATATAAGGACCGCGTAGTAACGGGCCTGGCATTCTGTATAGTAGCAATCACATAAATCTGATAAATCTCCCCGTTCGCTTGGGACAATAGGTCTGTACGGATGGGGAGGCACACGACTGGGCGTATAACAGAGGGAATATCTCCGCCAGCCATGGTGCTTTGGGCCACCTGGGTGCTATCAGAATGAGAGACAGGCCCTGCTCTCTCACCCTGGCCAGTGTGGGAATTATCAGGCACAGGGGAGGAAAAGCATACAGTAGCACTCTGGGCCATGGGTGGGCCAGCGCATCTACCCCGAGGGGCGTGTCCACGTCCTTTAGCGAGATGAACATAGGACAATTGTAGTTTTTGTGCGAGGCGAATAGATCTACGGTTGCCTGTCCGAATCTCATCCATAACATCTACTATCTGCGGGTGAAGGTGCCAATCTCCGTAGATTGGGTTTCCCCTCGATAGAAGATCACGACAGGAAAACCCGTCTGCTCCACACCAAAAGCTTGTAAGCTAAAGCGTGAAGTTTCAACGAGCGGTTGAATATAAGCCACTGCCGTGGTATTGTCGCAGCGTACGAGAACATGATGTCCCTGCAGGCGAGGCAGAAAATGATTTAGAGCTTTCCATATGGTCATAAGCTCTAAATAATTTATGTGCGCTGAACATAGTCTGCTCGGCCACAGACCGTTCACCGTTCTGCCCTCCTGGGTGGCACCCCAGCCTGTTAAGGACGCATCTGTCGTCACGACTTTCCGCATCATAACCGTCCCCAGAGGGGTTTCCTGTGGGTAAAAGTCCGCGCTCTTCCAGTGGCGCAAGGCTGCCGAGCAGGCGCGCGTCACTATAACAGAGCGGCAAAGATCGCGAATCGGGCTGAAATGTAGTGACAAAACCCATTTCATGAATGCGCTCATTCACACACAACGTCCACTAAACACACGGGCTGGGCAGCCTCGTGAGGAGGGGAACCGACCCATGCGGAAACTCTGCGTCTTTTGGACAGGGGTTCTGGGACAGGAAGAGAGTCCGGAGGGCTTGTGGCCCGTGAACGCGAACTCGATGCCTCCATCGGCCGAACTTGCGTTTCGAGTCGGTGGGGGTAGGGTTAGATGGTCTTCCAGCCGCGGTCGCGGCGGGAGTCGATTTTCCCCAGTGCTAGCAGGCGGTGGGTTATTCTGCCGTAGTGGGGGTTTGTTGCAGGGCCTTTCCTTGCCCTGATGGAAATTTCGTCCCATGGCAGGTGGGTAAGGGAAACGCGCAGAGGGCGCCTGGCGTGGGGCCGCCTTCCTAGGAAGGCATAACTTGAAGGCCTTGTCCTCCTCCTTTTTGTCGTCACACCGTTGTTGCATCAATGCGATGGCGGGGCCAAAGAGAGCCCGGCCGGGCTCCACCGAATCGCCCGCGATGCGCCTCTTCTCACTGTCAGGAAGGCCCGACAGGTTAAGCCAGAGCGCGCGCTCTCCCACCACAGAAAGCGCCATAGAGCGCCCGCAGGCTTGGACGGCCTGCCGAGCGTTACGGAGGACGAGGTCATTCACCGTGAGGATCTCCTTCCACAAGGGTAGAGAAGGGGTTCCTTTTTCCAGCTGTTGCCCTAGTTCGTCCAAAATCTCCGCCTGGTAAGCGGAGAGGAGGGAAGAGACATTCAGGGCCCTGACAGCCAAGGCCGAGGACTTGTATGCGGCCTGGTGAACTGAGGCAGAAAAACGGTCCATCTTGTTGGGCAAGACCGGCATAGGGGGAGCGAGCAGCCCGCCCTGGGCGGAGTTAAAGTGCCTGGCGATGGAAGGCTCGATAGCGGGGGAGTCACCCATGCCAAGAGCCGCCATATCCTTCACCTCAAGGCCCGTGAGACTGTGCTTGAAGTCGAGTCGCTCCAGTTGTGCCTCATGTGCTTCACGCATGCTGGAGAGTTGTTTCCTCGGACCTGGAGGGGGTCCCAGCACTCCGTCGTAAATGTCCCTCTCCTGGTCGGGGGCACTCTGTGAAGCCGGCCACTCAATTTTGAGGCGAGCGGCCGCTCACTTACATCCAGGAGGATGGACTGAGGCAAGGCCGCGTGGGCGTTGGCCTGGGTAATGGCAGAGGGCGGGATGGCCTCCTCGTCCTCTGAGAACCCAAGAAGGGCCGCGTCATCCTCGTCGCCGGAACCGGCCGGTTCGTCGACGAGCGTGAGGTTGCCTGCAAAGATGTCCTCTTCGGGGAACGCAGGATTGGGCTGGTGAGCCCAAATAAGTGAGTTTGCGCCCCGGGAGTCCCCCGGTAGCGTGTCGTCGTCACCGTGTCGCTCATCCGAGTCAGAAAGGCTGAGCTCGGCGCACTGGGTCGCTGCAACTTTAAGACGGCGTCGTAAAAGCTTCTTGGGCAGCATGAGGCAATGACTGCAATTCTCCGGGTTCTCCAAGGCTTCTTGAGCGTATTTGAGGCCCAAGCAGACCACGCAGAACGAGTGAAGGTTCTTAGTGGCGATGAGCGCACCACACCCGTGATAGGCTGTTCCGCGTAGTAGCGGCAGATTTAGACAGTGACATACCGGAGAAGAACTCGGAAAAATACGTGGCGGGCAGCCGTGGAAGGAGGAGTAGGCGAGAACGGCGAGAGCGCGGGCGGCTCCGAATGCAGCACACAGCTGATAGGCTGAAAAGACGACTGTCACTTCTGGTGGAGGCTGATCAGGCGATATGTCCTCCTGAAGATACGCAAGTGAGCAGCGTAGATACAACCGAAACTGTGTAAGTGCAGAGATCGTGAGAAGCAAATGTCAACTGAAGAATAGCAGCGCTTGCAGGCGTTATATGCCCCTAAGTAAGGAGGCGGGGCCTTACCTGGCATTGGCTGCGCACTTCTGTCTGTCTAGCCAGACTTGGTGCAATTGGATGCTTCTGCAGAGGTCAGTTACGGATGCCCTTCCCATAGGTGGATCTCAAACACGAGATGATGAAAGAGAACGATACCTTAGTATCCATAAAAGAGTAGGCGAGAATTACCTGGGTGACATACTAATTCTCGCGAGATTTGGACGTGCGTATACTAATAGTGCATCTGAATATTCATACTTTCCTACTAAATAGTAGGAGAAAACAGTACGTGAAAGGAGTAGTATGTCCGAAACCTCAGTACTCATAAAAGAGTAGGCGAGAAATTCCTGGATGGCTTACTGCTTCAGCCCAGATTCTGAAGAGCTCGTAGATCGATACTTTTCTATCCTAGGAGGCCACGGGAGAGGATACGTCATTATCAAACATCGCGTGGATCAGCGACGCGGGTGTTTTCAAATGTGAGTAAACACGGTTCTTTGTGTAAAAATCACATGTGTTGAACTACTGTGAACTGTTGAACAGTTGAAGGTGTAAAGATGTTAGACAATATAGTATAGTTGTGATTTTGCTGTAAAAACACGTTTTATTATGTATAGCTAACAGGGGAACTCCAGTAAGCACACGTAGGCAAGGCAAGGCAAGGCAAGTTTATTTATATAATACATTTCATACACAATGGTAATTCAAAGTGCTTTACATGGAGGAAATTAAAATAATCAAAAGAAATAAGAATAATTAAAACAGTTTAGAATAAAAAATTAAATACAGTACAAACAGTCGGACAAACAGTTGCACAGTGCTCATTCAGTAAATGCACAGCTAAACAGAGGTGTTTTGAGTCTGGATTTGAATGTGACTACTGTAGGAGGACATCTGATCTCCTCTGGAAGCTGGTTCCAGTTGCGGCTGGCATAATAGCTAAAAGCAGACTCTCCATGCTTAGAGTGAACCCTTGGTATTTCTAGCTGATGTGATCCTAATGATCTGAGTGATCTGTTGGGTTTATATTCAGTGAGCATATCTGCAATATATTGAGGTCCTAGCCCATTGAATGATTTATATACCAGTAATAATACTTTAATAGGACTGGTGTGATATGTTCATGTTTTCTGGTTCTGCTCAGAATCCTGCCAGCTGCGTTCTATATGAGCTGTAACTGGGGGGGGGGGGGGGGGGGGGGGGGGGGGGGGTGTAGAAAGTCAGTCTTTCTACAGTAGCAAAAAGAGTGCGTGTGTTGTTTAAGTTGCTGTTTATAATATTCGAGAAGAAAGTCTGTCTAGCTTTGCCTAGTTCAATATTGGATACTGTCTTTGTAGATGTTATAATGGACTACAAGTTTTGTCTTCCGCCATATGCGCTCTGCTTTTCTGGATTCTCTTTTCATATTTTGCACAGCTGTTGAGTTTCTCCAAGGTGCTTTTTGTCTACCACTCTTCTTCCTGACTTTCACTGGAGCAATATCATCAATTACACTTTTAACTTTTGAGTTAAAAAACAGACTGATCTCATGAAATGAGATGTATGTATGACACGCCAATTCGTATTTCCATTTTTGGAAATGGCGTACACATACACGCGGAATCACTCGGACGTTTAACGGCGTAGACATACACGCAAAAGATGACGGTTCGTTTCAGCGTGGACATACACGCGGATAGCTCAAAATGCGTATAGATAACACACCACTTGACTTGAAAGTGGCGTGTATGTTTACGCAAAGTCATGATGTCATGTTGTTAAAAAAAATCAAGGAGAAATTCAACAGAGTCAGCAGATATGCTTGGCGTTAAAGATATAGCCTTCATAAATACTACACTAGTGTTCTCATTCAAGCATCTCTTCTTGACAAACACAGATCTAGCTTCAATGGCAGGAGAGATCAATATATCAAAGAAAATAAAGAAATGATCAGACAGTGCTACATCCTTAATAACAATCGATGAAATGTTTAGACCCTTACTGATAAGTAAATCTAGAGTGTGTCCACGATTGTGTGTGGGACCATGTACATGCTGAGTGAGATTAAAAGTTTTTAAAACAGTTTTGATTTCTTTTGCCATATTTGTATCATTATCTATGTGAATGTTAAAATCTCCAGCAATGGCAAAACTCTGAGGAAATTGTTGATAACAGTTCTGTAAAGTCCCCAGCAAAGGCTGGAGAGTATTTTGGAGGCCTGTAAATAATAAGTAAAATGCGTGGAGCACCTTTTAACACAATACCCAAATATTGTTAGTGTAAAGGGCCGTTCACACCAATGACGATAACTATAAAGAAAACGATAAAGATATAGTTCTAAAAATCGTTCTCAGTATTAAAGAATGGCAAAGTTCACACCACAACTGTAACGATAATGGCACAAAGAAACAATATCGTTGAAATCGCTTTCAGAACTAATTTATCCAGCTGATGAACGATAAAAACATTGACAGCCGATTAGAATCCATCCTGCTGTATTGAGCACGAGCATTTAAAACAGCTGACAAGCATGCGCTTAGAATAAACAGAACAATGTCGTCCGCTGGTGTGGACGCTAATATAGTTATCTTTATAGTTAACGTTCTTGGTGTGAATGGGCCTTAATTATATATTTAAGTACTGACTGAGTAATATTAATTAACAACATGTACTTGATACGGTTAGGGTAGGATTAGTTGATGGTTGCATGTAATTATGCATAATTTACTGTTATTGCTATGGTAAGTACATGTAACATATAACAAGGACACTAAAATAAAGTGTTACCATATATTCATATTATGTTAACTACACGTATGATAAATCGTGGCAGTATTGCACCTTAAAAAGAAGACGCAGTGGCTGGATCCAAAATTGCGTAGTCACTGAGGTACTAAGCAATTGACCTTTCGCCGGCCCCTCCCCCAAAACGGCCATTGTCCAATCACACATCATAGCAACCGTTACTATGTGAGCAGGTCCGTCAAACATTGACTCCAAGCAAGATGGTGAAGCGGTGCGCCCACGGCGTTTGTTAATCGGACACTGGGTACCTCGAGAGATTGTCTGGAGGAGTTGTGTTCTTTCCGTTTCCAAAGCCGAAAACACATCGTGAGCGGTGCCTACAATGGATAAAACAGTGTGGACGGCCCCACTCCCAGTTAAATGTGTCGAACATGGTTAACTCTCGTGCAGCGTGCGTGAGACTGAGACACTGAGATTCAAAGAAAGTCAAAGAAACATGGAGAAAGCAGATCAAGAGGATCCACAAAGGAATTACGTTTTCTAAAGGGTTGTTGTTGTTAACATGATATTCTCAGGGGAAAATGAGCAGCAGTTAACTAGAGCAGTGCAGCAATCAGTAGAGGAGTGCACGCTCGCAACGGGGAAAGCATGAAGCTTACTTGACAACATCAGTTCATATATCAATATCGTAACGAATAGAAATAACCTTAAATAGTGTATAGTTATCTACATCTTTCGTCTCTTATGTATAGTTACTTTTTAAACACGAAAATCGCATTCAGCATGACACGCAAGTGGTTGCCGTGGTAATGAACAACCTGCTTGTTAAAGCGAATGATAACGTTAATCTTGTATCTGAGGCAAAATTACTAAATATGCAGTGCGAGTTATATATTTCTAACTCCAAACAATTAGCCACTGAACCAGCTTATAAAATCTTCTTCAAGGCTGTTCTGGTTGCATTTCATGTACAGGTCATGGGGTTTCTCAGATTTCGCTTGAGACCGGTAAGCATTAGCCTCGATAGTAGTCCTGTCTCCTTCATTGCGTATTTTTATATTTTGAATATATGCATACTCCACTGCATACTGTAACCCCTTTTGCCTCGATCTGGAGGATATCACTGAGGTATTGCTCCAAAAAAGGTCACTGACACGCACGGGTATACCTCTTCCCGTCATTGCAATCTGTGGCGCTGGTCGTGTTTGACCATTTGTTTGACGGGCGTAGAAACAATAACTAGGGGATGTGGTTTTTGCGAACAGTCAATTACTTTGTGACTGTTAAAAAACTTTGTCTAAACAGGAATGTGTGTAGTATGTTGAGTATGAATGTAATCGGGACATACTGTACTGTATCCGCCATGTTGTCATTGTCATGTGACCTACTTGCTTGATTTCCATTCACAAATCCTCTCCTGTGGCCTCACGGGATAGTAAAGTGTCCATTGGATGCACACTTCAGAATATCAGCCGGAGGACTAAGTCATCTGTGTATATACCTAACATTTTTGAATACTGTGAATTTGGACATTCTACTCAAGCCAATATACTACTGGTGACAGACGGAAGTTAGACACTCAACCCGCCCCCCAGAAAAGTAATTTCACCCAGTGCAGGAGTTTTTTGGGGGGTTTCGTAAAAAAGACGAGGTGACTAGTCAAACCACGAACGTCGTGCTAAGTGAGCTGAACTGTATGAAGTTCAGTGAACTTCTGAACTGTATGAATGGCGTTCGTGGTTTGACTAGGCGAGACTGTTTTCCAAAGATGGCTCCTGTCTGTATACACGAAGTGGACTGTCTTTATAAAATATCTTCTTATTAAACGGTCTGTACACTTACAAAGTTCTCAATGCTTCGTTTTGCATGTAGGGACCCTCATTATGTTACTGTGTTAGTGTGGGGCTATTTTGAGCCTTGTTAGTGGTATTAACTAGCGATTTCTTTTTACTTATTAAATGCCCCCATTACTAGCGTTATACGCTAAACAGTTTTTAGAGATAAAACTCTTTACATTCGATTATCATGAAAACAAATCTCAGAGAACGGTTGACTAGGTACCAATGTTTTATTAGACCAAAGGTTCATTTTGCGCCGGAGTTCTCCTTTAAGACACCCCTGTCTGCAGGAAGTGCTGATCAACAGTAAGTTCTGTTTGGACACTTTTGTAGAGTTACAAACTCGCTGCCTCCCTACACTCGTATTTTGAGAGTAATTCATTGACCAAAAAAAAAATATGATGATTCTTATGATGGATACTTATTCTGCATAATTTATTCAAAACTTTCATTGATATTGCAATAATATTTTAGCCTAAAATGTTAAAGCTGCAGTAGGGAGTTTTTTTTAGAAAACGTTGACTTAGCCTGAAAATTTGAACAAGCACAACTTACAGGTCCCGCCCCCTTGCTCTCTGCTGCGCTACAGCCCTCCCTCCACAGCTCGTCCTCCACAGCGGAGCCTGTCGTGAATGCGCAGGCTAGTAAACAGGGCCACCGATAACAGCGGATAAAAAGTTATATGGCACATTCACTAATAGGGACTAAACGTCAATAATATGCTTTACATTGACTATGGCCTGCCCATACTTTGACTACAAACTTGGTCCTCAAATCATTATGTATTTTCCAATAGCCTACATGTAACTTTATAACGTTGCACTCTTTCTATAAGTTATAAATAGCTAGTAAGATAACGTTAATATAACGGTAACTAACGTTACAGTATGTAAGTAATTATTCTAGCGATATATAATGCTAGATAAGGTGTGCTAGTACATTATTTCAGCAACATGACAAGCCAGTGAATTAGCAGGTTTCAATTGTTGCTTAGCAAGAGTGCGTGACATTTTATCTACATGTTATGCGGCTAGAGTTTTGACACCGAGTCAATGGGCTCTGTGTAATTCTTTCTTTTTCGCTTGGTTATCGTCATCAGTCTTTTTCCTTTTACCTCTTTGTTTTATGAGCAGGTGTCACTCGAGAATTGGCAGTTTAGGTTGTTTCTCCGTCATAAGCACAGCTGCAGCATGCCGGCAATCTTGAGTTTGAACGACGGCTCGCGCTGTGCAAGAGAGGGGTGTGATCAGCGCGTACACGAGCGTGACTGACACTGCTAAGACACTCCTCCTGGCTCTGATTGGTTGTTTCTGACCGGGAGCGTGTATTTCTTGCAAATGGCAATAGGACCACTGGGAGGAGCCAGAGGAGCTTGATTTTTACACAGATTATCTGTCTCATATTCTACTGTCAGGACATAATGACAGTTTTAGCAAATACATGTTTTCAAAAGTTACCTACAGGAGCTTTAAGTGAAATCATGATTTTGTGTCAGCCATCCCTCCTGAAAAATCCAACATAAACCAGCATGAATTCCATCTTGGTCTTGGCTGATTTACGCTGGTAGTGCTGGTCTAGCATGGATATTTCCACAGGGTTATGAGGCACAACGTTTGACTATGCAAATGAATGAGATACAAGAACTACAGGGTCCTCATTAACTTTTAATGTATGGAAAGTGCAGTGTGAACAGTTTTCAAAATTGTTGTGAAATATACCTTTAACTAGACCATGTTATTGTCAGCTGAGAACTACAGCTCTTTTTAGTGTGCTTGCACACTGCTGCGGTTCCCTTTGGTTTCCCCAATCGTACAAGAAGTCAGACATTGTCTGGATCTCTTCCCATGGCTTTACAAAGAGAAGTAGACAGCAGCCATATGAATGAACCTTTGGTTACGCTCCACTCCGATACAACAAGAAGTTTTAAGTGGCACAGATGGCGTCATTTATGTACATTTACCTGGTCCATCGTACCGTGTGCTTCTTGTTTACACTCAATAATTTCTCTTTCCCACAGTAAAGCAGGTTACTTTAGTAATTCACCAGTGGTTTTCATCCCCTTTGTCCCCTTTCTCTGACTTGGCCCTGGAGAGTGAACAGAACTTTGTAAGAAAATCAATAGTAATTGATTCCTCCAAGGCTAGACATAGAGGGCCACTATTCAGAGCCAAGCATAGGAGCATCAGAGTGAGAGGCAGAGGACCTTGGGTTTAACATGCACACAACAAACCCTGCTAAAGGTCACCAATGTGATGCTGTTTACAGCTGCAGATTATCAAAAAGAGCCTGAGCAACAGCGTATTTACAGCTTTGTGGAGCTCAATTACAGGGAGGCTTTCTGTTTTATAAAGATTATTTGAAGGCCTACTTTTTAGATCTTGGATCATTATGATGTGCCTCTGAAAAGTTTGTTTGGTGTGCTTTGTGCAACACATTTGTGGCTCTCTTTTTGATTTATTTTCACTATATGTTTCACCTGTCACTTAAGGTAACATAAAAGTAAGAAAAGATTTTCAGCAAGAGTAAAGTGGGTGGGACTTGATTTTGTCCATTCAGGTATTGATTACACATACAAATCGAGTTGTTGTTGATTATGGTGAGGAATATTTTGGAATTATTTATTTATTAGTTTCTTCCTTCCCCGTTTATTAGTTTTCTGCTGGGAAATTTGATTTGGACACGGAGGCTAAAGGTCAAGAGCAACTCAACATATTACCAAATCTATTTGTTATTATTGCTGATAGCTTATTAGTCTTGAAGTTGATTGTGTATCATATTTTGTATCACTCCATTTGTGTGTGTTTACAGCTTTGATTCTTTTGAAACTTTTTCACAAGTAGAGACAAATATTCAATCTAGTTGGGTGGATTTTGACTAAAACATACAGCAAGTTTCTCAATATTAACTTCTTGTTCATACAGTAGAATGAAATCACAGCATTTTTGCTTTTGTGTTATTGCCTAAAGGGATAGTTAATTAGTTGACTCAAAAATGAAAAATCTGTCATTTTTTACAAACAACGTCTTTTACTCATGCTGTTCCAAATCTGTATCACTTTCTTTCTACTGCCGAATACAAAAGACGGAATGTTGGTAACCAAACAGTTTTGGACCCCATTGACTTCCAATTATGAAGCCGCGTTTCCACTGTCGGGCCAGTGCGAGCCAGGCCTTTAAACGGGCCGTGCCAGGCTAAAAGCCTCGGGCTTGTAGCACCGGGCCCAAAACCATGCTGAGTTTCCACCGTCGGGCCAGAAGCTCCGCAGAGCTTCACTGAAACCTGCACATAACGCCTCTCTGGAACAACGTCACACAAACCCATTATTTCACAAACAAAAGGAAGTTTTATCAGAAAACCAATCAGAAGAAAAAAAATCACTGGAAACTAGCTATCACAAAACAAACATGATGAAATCGACCATTTGCCGGCATTTTTGTTGTTTACTTAAAGATTTAAAACCCAAGCATCAATGTTTTACCACAGGTTTACAATAAAAAGTGATACATTGAGAATGTATAATGATAAGAATGAGAATGATAATGATGGTAGAAAGAATGATAATTTCTACAAATATGCCACCAAAAATAGGACCTGAGGAGCTTTAGCACCCTCTCCCAGTAGCCTATAGTTATAATTTCAGTCAGAGAAACAGAGGAAGCACCCGGAAAATAAGTTGCTTCATTTTATGACATAAGCATGGCTAAATATGGATATCAGACAGTCCGGTATAAAGAGACGAGACGTAGTCTACTGACAGATAAAATAAAAACATGATTGTGATAGCCTATATGATTTGTCTGATTTTATCAAGTGGTCATATCATGTTTACAGGTAATGGTTAGCGTGCATTGTCTTTTGCATCGTGTATAAATACGTTTGCCTTATACGGTGATCCGAACCCACATCGTGTCACGAACACACACACAGACAACGTAGATCCAATTGCAGGTATTTATTAAAAGGGGTAATCCGTACTCACATCCAGTCCAGGCAAGGGTCAAATTCCAACAAAGACAGTCCAAGAACATAAACAACAAAACACGAGAAAGAAGCAACAACAGGAACGGAAGTGTGGGGACATTAAACAAGGACTCCGTAACAAACACTGACACAGACAGGGAATAAATACACACAGAACTAACAAGGTGACGGGATACAGCTGAGTGTGATAATTAGATGAGTGACAGACTAGAATGCTGGGAAATGTAGTAAATGTGAATGACACCGTGAGAACGAGGACCTCTAGTGATAACCCAGGGAAACACAACCAGACACTGTGACAGAACCTCCCCTCTACGGAGCGGCTACCAGACGCTCAAAGACAGAAAACAAGACAACACAAAAGTCCAGAGCAGGTGAAACGTGGAAGGCCCAAGGGCGGGATGGGGGGGCCAGGGCCGTGCAGGGAACCAGGAACTAGGGGTGACGACTTAACAGTCGGCCAGGGCGGGGCAGACGACCCATCGGGCGGCCAGAGCGGAGACGACAGTCCATCGGGCGGCCAGGGCGGAGAAGACCCCTCGGGCGGCCAGGGCGGTGAAGACCCCTCCGGCGGCCAGGGCGGTGAAGACCCCTCGGGCGGCCAGGGCGGTGAAGACCCCTCGGGCGGCCAGGGCGGTGAAGACCCCTCGGGCGGCCAGGGCGGTGAAGACCCCTCGGGCGGCCAGGGCGGTGAAGACCCCTCGGGCGGCCAGGGCGGTGAAGACCCCTCGGGCGGCCAGGGCGGTGAAGACCCCCCGGGCGGCCAGGGCGGTGAAGACCCCTCGGGCGGCCAGGGCGGAGACGACCCCTCGGGCGGCCAGGGCGGAGACGACCCCTCGGGCGGCCAGGGCACAGGAACAGAAACCGGCTCAGGAACAGACACCGGCTCAGGAACAGACACCGGCTCAGGAACAGACACCGGCTCAGGAACAGACACCGGCTCAGGAACAGACACCGGCTCAGGAACAGACACTGGCACTGGCTCCGGCTCTGGAGCAGACACTGGCACTGGCTCCGGCTCTGGAGAAGACACTGGCACTGGCACCGGCTCAGGAACAGGCTCTGGCTCAGGAACAGCTACCAGAACAGCAATGGCCACTAGGACAGACACAAGAACTCTAACAGTCACAAGAACAGACACAAACACAGAAACAAACACTGGCTCTGGCGCTGGAACAGGCACTGGCTCTGGAACAGACATTGGCTCCGGCTCTGGAACAGACATTGGCTCCGGCTCTGGAACAGACATTGGCTCCGGCTCTGGAACAGACATTGGCTCCGGCTCTGGAACGGGCACTGGCTCCGCCTCCGGCTCAGGAACGGGCACTGGCTCCGCCTCCGGCTCTGGAACGGGCACTGGCTCCGCCTCCGGCTCTGGAACGGGCACTGGCTCCGCCTCCGGCTCTGGAACGGGCACTGGCTCCGCCTCCGGCTCTGGAACGGGCACTGGCTCCGCCTCCGGCTCTGGAACGGGCACTGGCTCCGCCTCCGGCTCTGGAACGGGCACTGGCTCCGCCTCCGGCTCAGGAACAGCAGACACTGACACTGGCTCCGACCCAGGAGCAGACACTGGCTCCGGCTCAGGAACAGGCACTGGCTCTGGAACAGGCTCCGACCCTGGAACGGCAGACCCTGGCATGTCCAGGATCCGAGCCAGACGCTCCAAATAATCCATCATAGCCCTGGCGGCCACACGAATGGGCATCTCCTGATCGGTGTCTGGCTGGGCAGACAGAACGTGAACAGTCTCTGGCTGGGAAGACGTGACGTGAACAGTCTCTGACTGGGCAGACGTGACGTGAACAGTCTCTGGCTGGGAAGACGTGACGTGAACAGTCTCTGGCTGGGAAGACGTGACGTGAACAGTCTCTGGCTGGGAAGACGTGACGTGAACAGTCTCTGGCTGGGAAGACGTGACGTGAACAGTCTCTGGCTGGGAAGACGTGACGTGAACAGTCTCTGGCTGGGAAGACGTGACGTGAACAGTCTCTGGCTGGGAAGACGTGACGTGAACAGTCTCTGGCTGGGCAGATGTGACGTGAACAGTCTCTGGCTGGGCAGACGTGACGTGAACAGTCTCTGGCTGGGCAGACGTGACGTGAACAGTCTCTGGCTGGGCAGACGTGAATGTGAATGACACCGTGAGAACGAGGACCTCTAGTGATAACCCAGGGAAACACAACCAGACACTGTGACACATCGGATCACAAACAGAAGGTATTCAATCATGAACGTGAGTTTTGAGCTAAAATTATTCTAAAAGTCTTTATGCTGATGTTAGCATGTATATGGAATCATCCGGCGCTGCTGTCTCCTGACTCAGGTAAACTCCGCCTCTGTTCGTAACCACTCCTCAAACCAGAGTTGGCCCGCTTTGGACCAAGGTATTTGTCGGGCCAAAAAACCCTGGCTGTTGGCCCCGAGGAAGCCCAGACGAGGCCCGATCAAGCTCCGAAGTGACAGTCGAAACGCGACTGGCCCTGGCACGCACTAGCACGCCTGATTTTGGCCCGAGAGTGGAAATGCGGCTATTGTATGGATGGCATGAGGGTGAGTAAATGATGACCTCATTTTCATTTTGGGGGGAACTATCCCTTTAAAGGTTCTCAACCAGTAGGCCCAATTAGGAAGCCTTAGCACACTACCAAGGAGGCCACTTAAAATGATTTGAAATAAGACAAAGCAAGCATTAAAATAAGCTTAAACAACTAAACATTGCATGGATATACTGCATGGAAAACCTGGCTATATAAGGAATTTCTAGATTAGGTTTGTGTTTTCTAGACCTGGAAATGTCATGGGAATTAATAAAATCTTAATTAGTCCTGGATATGCTTATAATGGCACTATATATATATATATATATATATATATATATATATATATATAAAATTTAATATAATAATTTAAAATATTTTTTATTTGTTTATTTTTTCTAGTTGTGTCAAGCTCTACAATAAATTACGGCATAGGCTAGAAATTGCTATAATAATAATAATAAATTAATTGGTAATAAAAAAGTATTGACAGTCAAGAATATTTAATTTTTTTTAAACTTATTTTAGTGAATTATTTTAATATATTGCCAGCCTAGTTTCTATACATGGATTTCTCGGCAACGTCATCACTGCTTGCGCATGCAACCGGGAGGCAGAAAAAAGACGTGTTTCATGGTTTCGTGTAGTAGGCTAGTAGCATAGTGGTGGTGTCTGTAACATAAACAAGTGTAACGTAACTTATATAAAAGCAAATTTGGGCTGTCCAGTAGATGCTGCACTGCTAACATTGGGTATTACATAGCCTAACATGATAATTCATACATATATCACAGTAACACTGCAAAATTAAAGACAGACAAACAGATCCAACTAAAATCATGTTTTATTGGGACAGCAGTTATATACAAACAATACAAACAATAAGGAAAGCTTCCATACTTAAGGTTGTTGCAGTAGCGGACCAGCTCACCAATCTGGCGTTCTGCCTCTGGTATGCGCACAAACTCTGTAATGTTTGTAAACAGGAAACCCGTGTATAAAAGAGTTGAAATTGAAAAGCTTAGTCATTCAAGCAGAATTACCTTAAATATATTTAGAAACCTTTGAATATTTTCTTCAACCATGGGGACCATTGAAAAGGTCGAGAACCACTGCTTTAAAAACAATTACAGTAAATCAACATTGAATTACTGTATTAATTAGAAAGATTTTAGAAAGGAAGAATTATCTACATAGCAGTTTGCAATATTGGTCAACATTATTTTCCTCACTTGGCAACTTCAGCTGTTATGAAAGTATTTTCAGAGGTGAACCAATTTGTTACATTGCGATGAATAATTACAAAGCTAAACTTTTTTTATTTATTGATTATAATTTGGATCAGCATGTACTGATCACTGTGCACAGCAAGACCAGGAACTTGTATTTGATTTAATGTTGAGTTATAGGCTCAGCTGTTTCAGACCAGGAATACATTACCCTACTCTTCGTTTCCTGTGTGTCAGTTTCTCTTTCCTCGGGTGATTCTATCATTAACTGCGTAGAGTGATGTGTAGAGATTCAACAGGAACAAACCACCCAGAGCATGGCCACAGATAAAGAGGTCCGAGATGTGTCTCTCATGTGGTGCGATGAGGTTAACTGGGCCGACAGCTTTTAGATTGATGCAGGACATCCTCCCAGACCACCGCAGCCCACTGGGTAAGAACGTTGAACAACACGAGCTGTAAACCGAGACCCCTGCAGGGATTTCTGGACACTAGACTCCCTGCGGTCTTGATGAGTCTCTCCCCTGCTTCACACCCTCATCATCATGGATTGTTTCAGGACATTCATCCTCTAAACCCTCCCGCTCGGGGGAAGACGACACGCTCGGAAAACACAATGCAAGCGTGCAGACAAATATTTTGGGGGCCATTGTTCTTGTTTTGGAGATGACTTGCTATAATTTCCTTTTCTTTCCTGTCTGATGTTATCTGTAGAAACAAATACAGAGTTTATCTGGCATGGAAACAAAGGCACAGTGTTTGACTGAGATCCCCATCTCAGCAATTCAAACCCAAGCTTGATTTTAATATAGATCTTTGTGGTTCATGTACTCAGCCGTTAAGCAGAGCTCAAATGCCACATGATTTTTTATCTCCCCTCATGCTGGATGAGTCGCTCTAAGATATTGATACTCAATCTGTTTCACTTCATCTAACATCCCGGGGATTTTCATTTAAAATGATTCTTAAACTCTGTCTTTGTCATTGTCATGTGGGCAAAATAAGTTTTTTTTTTAAGAATTATTGCTGCCCACGTCCCAGAGGATTTTGAACCTGAATGACAAGTTAGAATTTTTTAAACTGCAAATGTAGTGACAGTAAACACATTTATATATTTTTTTATTTCTATTTTAAATAAATACTATTCTTTTGATTTTTCTATTCATCAAAGACTCCTGAGGATATTAAGCAGCGCAACTGTTTTCAACATTGATGATAATCAGAAATGTTTCTTCAGCAGCAAATCATCATATTAGAATGAGTTGCTGAAAATTTTTTAAAGCTTCAGATCACATTCATTGTAATTACATGGAAAGAAGTAAACAGCACAAAATTCAGAGTTTCTTTTGTGTTTCTTTTGAAATTCATATGGGGGGCACGATGTAAAAAAAAAAAAAAACTGCATCACTATAAGTGTAGGCTATTGTGGTTGACATTTGGTAGCCGAACTACACTTAGGCTACGTTTATTAAATTATTTTATTATAAGTTTAGAGACAGCATGGTGCAATAATTGGTATAAGCTACTGCTTTTATTATTGCTTGATACAAATTTTACAATTTCAATGTAATTATTGTGATTTTATTCTGATTTTGATTCTATTTGGACACATATATAGGCTACAGTAGATGTTAATTTTTCTCGAGAAAGAAAATCGCCCCTAATGCTGTAAACATAGACTACAGAGAGCCCTGTCAGCTTAAATTTTTAACTCAAATTAAAGGCCTAATGCGGTTTTTATTACAACAACTTTATAATATTTCAATAATATAAGTAAAAAATATAATAAATATGTAATATAGTGCACATATTTAGCAAAATACTCATTTATACTAATAGTAAATATATTATAAAATACTATTTTTTTCTAGCCAACTTGCGTGCTATGATCATTAAATGGCTTTCCTGAGGTATATGTAACGTTATGTGACATTGTAGTCTACGCCAGCTATTTTATTGACCTCTTTCCGCGGTTGAAAAACACTGATTAATCGATATTACAGTATGTATGAGGCATATACATTTCGGTAAGTTACTGTATCTTTCAACACACACCTATTGATCATTTTAGGCTATTTACTGTTAACTAGGCTAGTGAAGAGAGATGATCGGTTCACGTGCCATTTGACCTGAGGCGCTACAGCAATTTTAAAACTAAAAGCACCAAAACGGTAGCCTGGATGCCAGCCCGAACCCCGCCCACAACATTTTTTGGTTGGGAAGTTTGGTCTGGACTCGATCCATTGAGGAGTAATTATGATCGGTTCAGAATTAGTCGGGCCAATCAAATTGCCAGGGCGGGCTTTATCCGATGATGGACAGATGATCTGCAGTTACATAATCATCACGTCACCAAAGAGCGCTTGGGTTGAACTGGTTTCCCTCAGAGATGACTGCAGCTGGAGAATTGAGATGTATAGATTCTGCTATCGCGTCTGTTGTAAAATAAATCGACAGCGCATTCATTTTAAAAGACGAACAGAAAACTGCAAGGCATTTGTCGATCGGAAAGATGTGTTTGCCGTCCTTCCTACGGGATTCGGCAAAAGTTTATTTTATCAGCTGGCTCGGATGGTCGCTAAGAAGATGGGACGCAATGAAAGCCCTGTGGTCGTTGTGGTTTCTCCTTTGGTCGCACTCATGGAGAACCAAGTAAAAGAAGCAACACTCATTATTTTACTACTTCTTCCAGCGTGCGTGTAGTTGAGTTCTGTTGACAACTTTGCGTAGCTCATAAAAGAAACACTTTCTGCGTTGCGTTGCTCTGATTGGTTGTAGGTCTATCCAATTGAGTGCAGAGTTGTTGTTTTTTCCTGGTTCGGTTAAGACACGCCTCATAATCAAAGCCCTATGGAGCAGTATCAGACTCACATTCTGACTAGAATATGAGTATGACGAAGTCAGGCTATCAAAACAGTATTTATTGTTTGAATTTCGTTATAAAATTGACAGAATCTGAGAGCTGTGAATTTGTTCCATATCAAAAGTGACCTTCTCTGTCTAGTCTGTCGGTGTCAGTGTCCTCTTTGCTTCGCGATTTTTCTCTGCGTGAGAAAAGGGTCAATTGTGTGAGTCTCACGGTCAATGCGTGAGAGTTGGCAGCTCTGATAACACTGACGTAGAAACGCCTAACCCTGGTTGTAAGCCTAAACCTGATAGAAACTATAAACTTGTCCCTCAAATCTGATTGGTTGATTAGAATGTTGATCAGGAAACATGTACTTGGTGAATCATGTTCACCCATTAAACCCTGGTGTGTATGTAACTCGGTTAGAGTTTTCTGCCTCGGTTCTCAAACAAGGGAATGATCAATAATCAAACAGGGTTTCCATGGCCTTCATTTATATGCTGAAAAGCCCAGTGCATGTAGAACAAGCTAACACAGTTACTTAGAATCAAATCTCATCTTCAGAGAGTCATGCAACAATCATGACAGCATGCATGTTTGTGAGAAAGAGGGATGGACTTGCTTTTGATCGGCCATGCATAATTACAGTATTTCACAAGCCCTGCTGGTGTGTATCACCGCAGAGAGTTCATGCACGTTCATTCATCGTGACAGCAGATGCCGACTGGTTTGATTGCTGCTTCTGAAGCTTTCACTCAGATTTAATGAAGCAACTGCACCTGTCAATTAGGTCATATTACAGCCCTCGTACTTTCACAACTTGATTAATATAATGCCAAACAAAGGTTGATAGCTGGGGTAAACATGTTTTTCTCTTTATGCATTTCACCACCTCTTTTAAACGTTGCTGTTGTTTCCTGTCATATTATATTCTTGTCATGTAATGTATTCGTCTTTGCACTGCTCATAACGGTGTAACTTCTCCTTTTGATGGTGTAAAAGGAGTCTACTCCAGCTATTTTATTGACCTCTTTCCGCGGTTGAAAAACACCGATTGATGTATTACAAGTATTACACAAACCTGTTATAATTATGTTAAATAACACAAACTTTATGTATTTAATCTCACTTTGTTAGCCAATGTCTTTGCTGCTGACCTTTGATGATCCAATTTAAACCACTCTGTGAGCGTGACATGACTTCTGGCTTTGTATGACTTCTAGCCTGGTCTACAGCATGGCTTGCAACTCCAACACTGCTGTTTTGCTTTGATTTGTTTTGTTTTCATGTGTTTTGTATTTATTAATTTTGTTTTGTAGTTCATAGTTTTGCTTTGCATTCAATACATCTGTCTAGTTTTCTTGATCTTGGTTTGTTTGTTGTGACCAGTCTGTTACTTGTAGTTGAAAGACAAGTGTTTTTCTTTTTGTATTGGTCTATTTTGTCATGTTGAATGTTTTATTTTCCTAATCTTGTTTTGTCTTTTGCTCTTTGTTGTTGGAGCTGGGGGTCTGAAGGAGGCAGGCTGGCTGTTTCCGTGTGGCAACAGCTTCCTTCTTTGTGGCTGATCATTTTTATGATTGCTCTATTGAATGAGACATTTTAACAAATCAACTGTCTAATAAAGATTTATATATTTTTTTATACCAAGTATCCACTTCTCTGGGTCATCTAGTAAAAGAATCAAACCTGTGGGCCTTTGGGTCTTTCCCGGGTAGTAAATCCCGGGTGGCGTAGTCGTTGCTTTTGGAATCAGTAGAATAATTGGGTACAAAATTTCTCTAACCCGTCATAACATCTCCTTTGCCACACAGACATTCTAAACTCTATTGGAGTTAGACAACACGTGTCAGGACCCACTCATTGTCGTAATCATACTTTTGATCTAATATTATCATCACATTGAAATTCTACAGCAGAGCGATGACATCTCAGATCTGTCACCGTCCCACAGGTGGGACGTTTGTCATTATATTTTTAAAACAATATCTTAGTTAAACCCTTAAGTAATATTGACAAACTATACACTCACCGGCCACTTTATTAGGTACACCTGTCCAACTGCTCGTTAACACTTAATTTCTAAGCAGCCAATCACATGGCGGCAACTCAGTGCATGTAGACATGGTCAAGACAATCTCCTGCAGTTCAAACCGAGCATCAGTATGGGGAAGAAAGGTGATTTGAGTGACTTTGAACGTGGCATGATTGTTGGTGCCAGAAGGGCTGGTCTGAGTATTTCAGAAACTGCTAATCTACTGGGATTTTCACGCACAACCATCTCTAGGGTTTACAGAGAATGGTCCGAAAAAGAAAAAACATCCAGTGAGCGGCAGTTCTGTGGGCGGAAATGCCTTGTTGATGCCAGAGGTCAGAGGAGAATGGCCAGACTGGTTCGAGCTGATAGAAGGGCAACAGTGACTGAAATAACCACTCGTTACAACCGAGGTATGCAGCAAAGCATTTGTGAAGCCACAACACGCACAACCTTGAGGCGGATGGGCTACAACAGCAGAAGACTCCACCGGGTACCACTCATCTCCACTACAAATAGGAAAAAGAGGCTACAATTTGCAAGAGCTCACCAAAATTGAACAGTTGAAGACTGGAAAAATGTTGCCTGGTCTGATGAGTCTCGATTTCTGTTGAGACATTCAGATGTTAGAGTCAGAATTTGGCGTAAACAGAATGAGAACATGGAACCATCATGCCTTGTTACCACTGTGCAGGCTGGTGGTGGTGGTGTAATGGTGTGGGGGATGTTTTCCTGGCACACTTTAGGCCCCTTAGTGCCAATTGGGCATCGTTTAAATGCCACGGCCTACCTGAGCATTGTTTCTGACCATGTCCATCCCTTTATGGCCACCATGTACCCATCCTCTGATGGCTACTTCCACCATGTCACAAAGCTCTAATCATTTCAAATTGGTTTCTTGAACATGACAATGAGTTCACTGTACTAAAATGGCCTCCACAGTCACCAGATCTCAACCCAATAGAGCATCTTTGGGATGTGGTGGAACGGGAGATTCGCATCATGGATGTGCAGCCGACAAATCTGCGGCAACTGTGTGATGCCATCATGTCAATATGGACCAAACTCCCTGAGGAATGCTTCCAGCACCTTGTTGAATCTATGCCACGAAGAATTGAGGCAGTTCTGAAGGCAAAAGGGGGTCCAACCCGTTACTAGCATGGGGTACCTAATAAAGTGGCCGGTGAGTGTATATCATGTCATATCTCTAGTTTCCATATTTGGTGACTGACTTTCAAAATAAATTACAGAGGAGCCGTAATTTATCAATTTGCAACAAGAATATTTTCATACTCCCAAGGCGTGTTCAGACCTTTATTTTGAAATAGCAATGAGCATGAAAAATCATGAAAAAATGGTAGAAACCTCAGTTTGTTTTCATGCCAAGAGTTATAAAGATAGCATTCATTCAATTATTTTAGAAAAAAAGGTCTGAATTTTTTTTAAAAATGAAGAAAAAAATGATAGATTCACCATTTGTGATGTGGCAGCGAGCTATAACGCACATACTTGTTCTTTTTATGTGTTTCTTAGAGGTTGAATTCATATCAACATCTGCCAATCTTCTCATATTACTTCTGAATAGGATGTCTACTTCATAAATTGTATGAAAATTGTGGAAATAATGGTTCAGATCACTCAAAACACACATGGAAATGGAGGTGCCCTTATATGGGCAGTAATGGAGTCTGGTTGTCATCTAGTGAAAAAGTTTGGCACTGCGCCCAAACAAAATCTTACTGAAAGCTCATTTTTTGAGATATCAACCTAAAATTTGAAACACAACTTGTTCAGATTTTTGGCTTTGATTTTTTGTTGTTGCAGTTTTAGAGTCGCCCAGGTTTTGAAAATATATATTTTATATAAAATATGAATAATAAAATTTTTTACATTGTACATTTTCATAAACTCAAACTTCTATAACTTTTTTTCTGTTTCACTTTCTTAATTTATTTCACTTCTACAAAAATCTGCCAAATGTCTTCTTTAAAACGAGACCAATCTTACGTCTTTATTCCAAAGCATTCTTGAATTACAACCATTTAAGTTCGAAATGTGCATTTTCATGTATATGATGGTGACACTTAACAGGTTAAATATATATATATATATATATACAATTTATATAGGATGCATTTTTACATGCTCCATCAGCAGTAAAAATATTTGACAAATTTAATGAAAATAAAATGTATTTTATCCGAAAACAAACAATATCACACAATAAGACTAAACCGTCCCCCATCTCCCCAATGCCTTTCTAAATGGACAGTTTCATTTTCATGCAGTCATAATGGAGGCAGAATAGCGCTTTATCTGGATCCATAGCCCCTTGAGTGCTAATATGGGGCTGGGTAGCCAGATGCCCTCATAAGCGGCCCTCGACATTATTTATTCATGCACAAATAAGTTCAGGCTCTTCTAATATTTCTCAGAGCTTAGCCGGAAAAGCTACGGGGTGTGTGAGTCTTTGTTCTCTATTTTTCAATTAACCCTATTAACTGTCATGGGGATTAAGGTGATGTTGAATTGGGTATTTTTCACTCCTTATTGTTTGTCCTGAGTTCACAGACTCTAATATAATTTTCAGAAATATGGTAAAAGATTCGAAATGCAAAGAATTACATTTCTTATGACGCGCATAGCTGTAATGTGTATTTCATTCACTCACTTGCTGTTGAATTAATTAATGCATCACTATGTGGAAACTGTATAAATGTATATATAATGTCTAATATTTCTTTAAACCCGTGAAGTGATAATATGCAAATGAGTGTCCTTGAGTACAGCTGCCGTTTAACAGCCTAAGTGTGAAAACTGCTTTTAAACTCATTGTCACTCATGAAGCAAAGCTACATTATGGTAGGTTGTCATTAAAGGGCTTCTTGCCACTGAGCCTGTGGGGGAATATAAAAGAGGTAAAACCTCAGGGTGTCTAAAAATCATATTTAAACTGAGACACTCAAAATGCAAATGCTGATACATTTACTGTTAATGACTTGGTCGACAGCTCTGTCTCTCCCTCGTACATTTGCATCATAAATATCACCTACAGCAGCTCTGGAAAGTAAATTGGTGCTTTAATAGATTTGTCAGCAAGAGGGATTTCTCATTACTTCTATTAGGATGCAGCTGCTAAATTCTTCAGCACCAGAACAGCTCACAGAGACAATAAATCAGGCCATATTAGCACTGTCTCTTCAAAAACAATTAAATATTTTTATTAATGTCTCGCCCTTACAAGTGCAATGCTTTTAAATGACATGGATATGCTTTTATGTCGTAAAATATGTCCTTGCTGACGTCCATATCTAATATATCTACATTTAACATAACCTTGACACTTTGGCAGGTTGGCTTTTGCCCCCAAATAAAAATAAATAAATAATTCCATGCAGGCTGGACAGCATTTGAAGGAATATTACATCTTAAATTCAACTTAATCTTTATTTCTTTTTAACCCTCAAACGCATACTTCAGGTCTTTAGTGACCCGGGACTACCCTCTTCCTCATTCATTTTCCTCATATAACAAGAAATAAAATAAAATTATAAAAGAATACCTGTATGTATATATATATATATAGTGTATTGGGTCACTAACGACCAGAGGTGTGTAACAGTGTAAGTATATTTTTTTTCTGCACAATAATTCAATCTAAGATGACTGAATAAGTACAATTCACCTTTATTCCACAAGGTGGCAATGTCTGATACACAATGATAAAGTGACGTTTCACTCATAGTTACCGCAGACAGAAAACAAAAGAATAGGAAGTATCATCAGGAAAACTTGAAATGGCTCAGCGATTTACTGAAGAGTAAGTAAACACAATCAAATAGTGTCACTGTCACTTGATGGTGGATCTGGTGAAGAAGCTGTCAGCGATCAAACTATTGATTTTGAAGATGTTGAAAATGATAGTTTTGAGAATGTTTGAGATGGTGAATATGAGCCAGATGCTGAATGTACTGGGAAATGACGAGGACAGTGATGATGATATAAAACATCTGCTCAAACGGAACCTTTCCAAACTCCAAAAGTTAACAAAATATTATTCTGTAATTTTTTACACTAATATCAGGAACGTTTTATATTATCGTGACAGGTAGAGATCCATCCGTGTTAGATATAGATCCGGGTCGCTAAAGACCTGAATATGTAATAATGATTGGCGAAACATTCATTCATTTAAAGGGGTCATATAATGCCATTTTTGTACAAGCTAATATGATTCTTTAGGGTCTAAATTAAAAGTTTGTAATATACTTTAATTAAAAATTCTCATTAGTATTGTAAGAAAACACTTATTTTACCTGGTCAAAAACAGCTCTGTTTTCAGCACGCCGTTTCAGTGCATATGACTTTAAATGATCATGAGCTTTGCTCACTCCGCCCCTCTGTTCTGTGCGTACACCGTTTGTAACACAATAACACAATAACCATAACGCGTTGTTCATTATAGACGTGGGATTATGAATTATACTGAGAACGTCGTACATAGAAAACATGCCGTAATGTACCCGGAGTGTAAACCTTAGACGCATTCATTGTGAAGCGTGCAGTAGAGCCCTGCACGGGCCTCAAATCTAGGCCCTAGCCCGGCCCTGCCCCGAGACGCTCAGGCCCTAGCCCGGCCCGTGTCCGACAGCTCATCAGAATGATCAGCCCGAGTCCGACCCGAGCCCGTAAAAAAAAAAAGAAAAGAAAAAAGATAAACAGCCTGACCTATGTTGCAGTCAGTAAACCAACCAGATATATTTTGTTTTCAATGGCAAAGTATTTACCGGTAGGTTTATTTTCATTTCTTTATAAAGTTAATTAAGAAAAAACAAAAAACAAAATTTATGACGACCAAGCAGCCGACAGCGAGTTAAACATGTTTGATCCATTGATTGATTTATAGCCTCTCAAATCAACACTTTACTTGGCTACAATAAAATCCATAGATATAAAACAACTTAAGCATATCACACAGACAGTTAACGTTAGTTTAAACGTTTATTGTCATTTTTGAAAAGCTGAGGCAAACTGCTCTGCTGCTCAGTCGCAACAGCGCTCGCAAACTAAATGAATTTATAATATAGGCTACAATACAGAGAATGCAATCTAAACAAATCAAATAAATTACATTAAAAACAAACATGCAGGTTATCTTACCTCAAAAATCAAGTCTTCACTACAGAACATGGCCATTTCCAATAGTTTCCAACAGACTCATGAAAATAAAGTCCAATCAAACAAAAAACAACCTCCTCCTAACATGGCTAAGAACAGTCTCAGAGCATCGTGAAGAAAAAGCACAGCATCCACAGTGGAAGGTTTTAATCCAGTCGTACTTTTTCCAGCTGCGCTGAAGTCACGCTCGCTACCATAGCGGGACACTAGAACGAGCCGGTCGCGCGAATCTCAGATCGCGCCGCCGGGAAACCTGTGTGTGTGTGTGTGTGTGTGTGTGCGTGAGCGTGAGCATGAGCAGACTGTCATGTGTCAGTCTTATGTCAGTGTGATAGGTTATAAAACGTCTTTCTATGTTTGCTTTTCAATCGTCATCTTCTCATGTTTTATTTTAATTAATGTCTAAAATAGGCTATAAAAAAGATAAGCCTAAAACAGGCCCGAGGCCCGGCCCGCGTGTGAACTATGACGTGAAAATTGGCCCGAAGCCCGGCCCTAGGAGCATAAATAAGTCGGGGCCCGTCGGGCTCGGGCTGAAATGCAGGCCTCTAGCGTGCAGCTAGCGATTTGCAAAGATTAATATAAATATTAACCCTCTGGGGGACTAAGCCCTTTTTGGTCCGTTTTCTCTATTTTTACATTTGGGCTTATAAACCATATGTAATGGAGATGGAACACTATGTGTTTGGTATCTATGGATTCAGAAGACCCTAAGCTAACATAAGAATGCATGTAATCTGTTTATAAAGGAAGTATGAGTGAAAAATGTACAATAAACTAGAGAATTTCAAAAATGGAAATTAGATTTTTGTCATTTATTTCGGAAAATCACACATCACACAACAATAGTGAAATGTGTAAAGAACAATGAAAAATGTAACTTTATTTACAAATAGTCCTAGGCGTTTTTCTTAGGAATGCTTAGAATTTTCTAAGCAATGCTTTCTCCTCGTCACTCTCCAGTAATTGTTCCAGAGCTTGTTCCACCGTAAATCTTTACTGCTTGCCATCATAAAAGTGCTAAAACAATAATTTATGTTATAATTGTATGTATATAAATATATATATTATAATTGTTCTGTCTCTCTCTCATATTTGTCTGATAATCCGCTCTGTAAGCCTCCGTTCGCTCTCTCTCCTCCTCTCCATTCAACGCTGTTTGCGTCATGTCCCGAACTATATAGTACCACCCCTTGCAAGGCTACAGAGTCCTCTGATTTGCTAGATACGTCATGGTAACCTTCCTCTGATTGGATAAGAAAAATATTTCGCCATCGGCAATTTTTCCATTGGTTGTTGCTTGCGGAATCTGCCAAACAACATTGATTTCATTGGCCCTTTACATAGTGGTATTGCGCAACAAGGAAGTGTGTATATTTACAAGCCGGGTAAGTTATCACTGTTTTCAGCGGAATCTGAGGAAGACGGTAAAAAAGACCGCACCTCTCTATCATTAAAGGGGGGGTGAAATGCTGTTTCATGCATAGTGAGTTTTTTACACTGTTAAAGAGTTGGATTCCCATGCTAAACATGGACAAAGTTTCAAAAATGAAGTTGTAAGTTTGATGGAGTAATTCTGTTCCAAAAATACTCCTTCCAGGTTGTCACAAGTTTCGGAAAGTTTTTTTCGAATACGGGCGTGTGTGACGTCAGAGTCGCGGGAATTTCCTTATACGGGTCTTAAGGGCACTTCTCCCGGAAGGGCGCGCGCGCATCTGTAGCCTAGTGCGTGCGAGAGTACGCCTATGCCCATCAGAGCGCTGGGCTCGGCTGCGCTGCAATTAAAAAATGGCACCAAAAAAGTGTGTTTTTGGTTGCCAGGGCAAGACAACACTGCACAAATTTCCAAAGAACCCAGCGTTAAGGGACCTGTGGATGGATTTTGTTTTTCCAGAGCAGCAACGGAGTTGTGCAAGTGTTTTTGTTTGTTCCCTTCATTTCGACGGTAATAGTTTTATAAACAAGGCCCAGTTCAATGCCGGATTTGCAGATCGCCTAATACTTCTTGAGTGGAGAAGTCTCCACCTGGCGTGGCGACTCTTAAGCACCCCTCCAATGCCTGTAGGTTCTTGTCTACTCCGGTGGCGGGGACCTATAGAGCTGCGGGGCAGGCTGCCACCTCACTGCGTGTTATTGCCATCCTCCTGGGTGTTCAATGACATGCACGAGGGTAGGGCTGATTCAGGGCTCATCCTTGAGCTGCCTGCCGTCACCGACCTTGCTCTCCGAGCGACATAGGTGACCGCACGCTCCCTGAGTCAGGTGATGTCCACATAGGTGGTCAGACACCTCTGGCTAACCTGGTTGATGTGCGCGAGGCTGAGTGATTTCGTTTCCTCAACTCCCCCATATTCCAGGCTGGCCTCTTCGGCGGCGCGGTCGAGGACTCTGCCCAACAGTTCTCGGCCGCCCAGAAGTGGACTGTGGCTATTTTGTCTAACCCTGCGGCTTTGCTGCCTCCAGCTGCCGGCTCAGACGCCTCAGTCCGCTTGCTGCCGAATGCGCCCTCCCAAGGCCAGGCTTGCGGCGCTCCCGTTACGGGCAGCTCAGATGTGGGTTGCAGTACTTCAGGGAGTGGTTGCAGGGCCACTCCTTCCCCCGGTGGAGGGCTGGGGGAGAATCTTTTCTAAACCAAGAGCTGCATCCCATCTCTGAGTCCTCAGAGGGCCGGACGACAGTGCGCGACGCTCCCGGGCCTTGCCTCTCTCGTCCCCCTCTGTCTCTGAGGGTGCGGATGACAGTGTGTGCCGTCTCCGGACCACAACACTCTCGTCCCCCTCTGTCGCCAGACCCCTGGCAGAGCAGACCCCCGTGGAACGCTGGTCCTTCCCTGGTCTCCTCTGTCAGGACGTGGAGCATGACCGTGCCCCCGCACCGGGCCGCTATGCCACCCACGCCTGGG
Source organism: Rhinichthys klamathensis goyatoka (assembly GCF_029890125.1). Taxonomy (NCBI): domain Eukaryota; kingdom Metazoa; phylum Chordata; class Actinopteri; order Cypriniformes; family Leuciscidae; genus Rhinichthys; species Rhinichthys klamathensis. Next base: position 376,196 of record NW_026607106.1, on the reverse strand, counting down.
CCGGTCACTCCGCTTCGCTGCCCCTCCGGGGGGACGTCTGTCGTTCGGATGTTTCCGCTGGTTCAGTTCTTGGGAGCTTGGTTAGAGCTTCCCTACCTGTCCCGCTGGGTCGCCCGAACTATCAGGCTCGGCTATGCGATCCAATTCGCACGGTCTCCTCCCCGCTTCAGGGGAGTCCGTTTACTTTGGTCGGTGGCAATGCCCCGATCATGAGAGCGGAGGTTGCCACCCTGCTGGCGAAGGGTGCAATCGAGACTGTCCCTCCAGCCGAAATGAGGTCAGGGTTTTACAGCCCGTACTTCATTGTCCCCAAGAAGACCGGTGGGTTACGGCCAATCCTGGATCTGCGCGTCTTGAGCTGCTCCCTTCACAGGCTGCCGTTCAGGATGCTCACGACCAAACGCATTTTCGAATGCGTGCGGCCACAGGATTGGTTTGCAGCGATAGACCTGAAGGACGCCTACTTTCAAGTCTCCATTTTACCTCAACACAGACCGTTTCTTCGGTTTGCTTTCGAGGGGCAGGCATACCAGTACTTAGTTCTCCCATTCGGGTTGGCTCTGTCTCCTCGCATCTTTACGAAGGTCGTCGAGGCAGCCCTTGTTCCCCTGCGCGAACACGGGGTTCGCATCCTGAATTACCTCGACGACTGGCTAATATTAGGCAAGGCAAGGCAAGGCAAGGCAAGTTTATTTATATAGCACATTTCATACACAATGGTAATTCAAAGTGCTTTACATAGGAGGAAATAATTAAAACAGTTTAGAATAAAAAATAAAATAAAGTACAGTAAAAACAGTCGGACGAACATTGGCACAGTGCTCACTAATATTAGCTCACTCTCGAGTCCAGGTTTGCGAACACAGGGACCTAGTGCTCCGGCACCTAGCCCATCTGGGCTTTCGGGTCAACTGGGAGAAGAGCAAACTTTGCCCCGTGCAGAGGATCTCTTTTCTCGGTATGGAGATAGACTCGGTCGCCATGTCCGCGCAGCTTACGAGCGAGCGCGCACACTCACTGCTGACTTGTCTTCGACAGTTCGAGGGCAAGAGTGCGGTCCCACTGAAACTTTTTCAGAGGCTCCTGGGGCATATGGCATCCGCAGCCGCGGCAACGCCACTCGGATTGCTTCATATGAGACCGCTTCAGCTGTGGCTTCGCGATCGGGTCCCGAGGTGGGCATGGCATCGCGGTACGCTCAGAGTTCCAATAACTCCGACCTGCCGTCAGTCCTTCACCCCGTGGCGGAACCTCAGCTTCTACGGGCCGGAGTTCCCCTAGAACGAGTTTCCAGGCATGTTGTTGTCTCCACAGATGCCTCTGCCACGGGCTGGGGCACCATGTGCAATGGACATGCAGCCGTGGGCTCCTGGACAGGACCCCAGCGCCTCATGCATGTCAATTGCCTCCAGTTGCTGGCAGTACGCCTTGCCCTGCACCGCTTCCACGCGCTGCTCCAGGGTCAACACGTACTTGTCCGTTCGGACAATACGGCGACAGTAGCGTACATCAACCATCAGGGTGGTCAACGCTCTCGCCATATGTCGCAACTCGCACGCCACCTCCTCTTATGGAGTCAGAAGCACCTGAGGTCCCTTCGTGCTATTTACATTCCAGGAGAGCGGAACCTTGCAGCCGACGAGCTGTCACGGCTCCGGCCAACCTCTGGCGAATGGTGACTCCATCCCCAGTCGGTCCAGCTGATTTGGGACCAGTTCGGGGACGCACAGATATATCTGTTTGCCTCCCACGACTCATCCCATTGCGCCCTGTATTACTCCCTGTCCGAGGGCACGCTCGGCACGGATGCACTGGCGCACAGCTGGCCGCAGAGCCTACGCAAATATGCGTTTCCCCCAGTGAGCCTTCTTGCACGGACTCTGTGCAAGATCAAGGAGGACGAGGAGCAGGTCATATTGGTCGCCCCATACTGGCCCACCAAGACCTGGTTCTCTGAACTGATACTCCTCGCGACAGCACCTCCTTGGCCAATTCCTCTGAGGAAGGACCTCCTTTCTCAGAGATGGGGCACCCTATGGCACCCTCGTCCTGATCTTTGGAGACTCCACGTGTGGCTCCTGGACGGGACGAGGCAGGTTTGAGTACCCTGCCACCTGCGGTGGCGGCTACCATCACTTCCGCTAGAGCGTTGTCCACGAGACACGTCTACGCGTTGAAGTGGAACCTCTTCGTCAACTGGTGCTCTTCTCGCCGAGAAGACCCCAGGAGATGCTCGATCGGTGTCGTGCTTTCCTTTCTGCAAGACGGGCTGGAGCGAAGGCTGTCTCCCTCCACCCTGAAGGTGTATGTGGCCGCTATCGCCGCTTATCACGATGCAGTTGAAGGTAAGTCTCTGGGAAAGCACGACCTGATCATCAGGTTCCTGAGAGGAGCGAGGAGACTGAATCCTCCTCGCCCTCCTCTTGTACCCTCTTGGGATCTCTCAGTGGTCTTATATGCCATGCAGAGGGCTCCCTTTGAGCCTCTGCAATCAGTGGAGATTAAGTTCCTGTCAATGAAGACAGCGCTCCTGGTTGCACTGGCCTCCATCAAGAGGGTGGGGGATCTGCACGCACTCTCCGTTGACGAAGCGTGCCTGGAGTTCGGGCCCGGTCACTCTCATGTGATCCTGAGACCCCGGCCTGGATATGTGCCCAAGGTTCCCACCACTCCCTTCCGGGACCAGGTGGTGAACCTGCAAGCGCTGCCCCTGGAGGAGGCAGACCCAGCCTTGGCACTGCTCTGTCCAGTACGCGCCCTCCGTGCTTACGTAGATGGGACGCAGTGTTTCAGGACCTCAGACCAGCTCTTTGTCTGTTATGGTGGGAAGCTGAAGGGAAAGGCTCTCTCCAAACAAAGGTTGTCTCACTGGATAGTGGAAGCCATTGCTTTGGCATACCAGCAGCAAGGTCGACCATGCCCCCTTGGTGTGACCGCCCACTCCACCCGGAGTGTGGCGTCCTCTTGGGCTTTAGCGCGTGGCGCCTCGCTGACAGACATCTGCAGAGCTGCAGGCTGGGCGACACCTAACACATTCGCCAGATTTTACAATCTCCGAGTGGAGCCAGTCTCCTCCCGTGTACTGTCTTTTTCAAGCTAACACGGGAACCATTAGGTGTCTTCGCTTGCTCGCCACTCCACTCCACGGACTGGATACGTGCGATATTTCCTCAGGTAGCCTACCTCTCTGAAGCCCTGAGTTCCTCCAGCACTGTTGACGCTGGCGCCAGTGTCTATTGCCTGTGCGTCGGTTAGGTGCCTCCGTGTGCATGGTTCCTCCTCCGAGCAACCCCCACATGTGTATTTCCACTGTAAGCCTCTTTGAGCATGTGTCTTTCCCTCGGCAAGCCACCTTGCCACTCCTGGAGTTGAAAGTAGATGCCACCCCACGGGCTGGTCACTCCAGTGTTCCTCCATATGTAGCCCCCTCGGGCCATATGTGTATTCTTAAGTCCTCGCTATGGGTAGGCATGCTGCGGCATATCTCCCCTGAGATATGCTTCCCAGTGTACCTTGGTATTCCTGTGTTAAGTAGGACTCCTTCGTCCGTGCCTATATCACGACAGGGAGGTCAGACTTCGCAGGGCACTGGAAGACAGCTGTGAAGGTGGCGTGATTACACGGGGACCCCCATTCTCCGTCATCCGACGTAACTCGGAGTGACTACGAAAGGGAACGTCTCGGTTACGGATGTAACCCTGGTTCCCTGAGTAGGGAACGGAGACGTTACGTCTCCCTGCCACTTCCGCTGTACCGCTGGGTAGACGCCTGAGTTCAGTCTCGGCTCCTCAGCGAAGACATGATCTGCTGTTGCAGGTGTCTCTCCTTAAATACTCACGCGGTGAGGCGGAGATACATTATGCAAATTCCGGAGACCCATGGCATTTCTTTGCCATTGGCTCGTTTTTTAATACTCGAAGAGGATTGCCTTTCTGGCGAAACCCCCATTCTCCGTCATCCGACGTAACGTCTCCGTTCCCTACTCAGGGAACGAGGGTTACATCCGTAACCGAGACGTTTTCATTTGTCACCATATTGACTGCGTTTGAGTTCTTCATTAGTTGCCCTGGTCCCTGATTAGTGTCTCACCTGTTGCCTGTTCTATTAATCATCATCTCCTGTGTATTTAAGCCTTCAGTCCTTCCTCAGTTCTTGGTCTTGTATTAACATTGTGTAGTGTTCTCGTTCTCTCAGCGTTTATTAAAGTCTTGTATATCTTCCTTTGATATCTATAGCCAACCCATGACAGACACATCTGAATGTTGCAATGCAAATATTTGTGAAACACATTTTCATAATTTTTTTAACAAACAGAAGTTATTTTCTTTGAAAACTGGCAGTATGAAAAAAAATCAAGAGCTTATGTTGTACTTACCCTGATTATTCCTTCGGGTTCAAGGAAAGTTTACCTGCGTAATCATTCAAAACATGTCTAAAGATTTCATGATATATAAAGGATAAAGTAATTTTGTGAATGGTTTGATAGTTTCACATGTCTACGGGTTACGGGTTGTCTGATCAACATGAAAATCAACCAACCATTTCTTTCTTTAAGTGATATTCATGGACCATTTGAGGCTCAGACAGTCTGCATTCAAGCAAATCTGTACAAATTCAATGATTACAACCTCTATTGTAATTACTGTCCCTAGCTTTTAATCTGATCGGTTGGTTTCTCAAGTTAAACGCAGACAGTTGATTTGATTACGTTGGATCGCTATCAAGAAGTTACATAACAACATTGCAACAACTCAAAACATAACTGTAAAATGACAATGGGCACTTGGGTTTCTACGTGTTTATCTCAATGATTACAGACTTTACATCAGCAAATCAAACTCACTTTTAATTCAGGTAGCACTTATAGGATATAATGGTGGCTGAACACTAAAATCAGACTGTACAACTCAAAGAAACGTCAATGCCACATCCCATAACAACAGATGCCACAAGCATCTCTGCAACATCTGAGCATGTTTTGACTCAGTTGTTGTGCCGTATTTCTCCTGTTTGAACAGGGCATTTGTATCTCATTTCATTACTTGTCATGTAACAGATGCTTTAATCCAAAGTAAATTGCAGTGCGCTAATTGCAGGAACGGTCCCCCTGGAGCAATCTGGGGTTGAGTGCCGAACTCACAAACACAATGAAGGTGAAATTCCCTCAGTAACTCTGGAGTTCATAGAGATCCATACCTGGCACTGAACCTGTGATCCTAACACGGCTTAACAAAGCCGTAACAACATGACAAACATCGTTCCAGTCACAGTGCTAATTATTAATGTGCTGTTAAGCTGACGCTTTTACTTACAGTACAGTTTAGTTTAGTTTAGTTCCTTGTTCAAAACACTGTGAATGTCAAATGGCTTTTTTGTCAGCCGAAACCCTTAGATATAAAATGCCTGAGATTTAATTAGGGCTGTCAATAACGATTATTTTGGTAATCGAGTAATCGTTAGATTTTTTTTTGACGATTAATCGATTAATTGGACTTTTGTGTGTGTGTGTGTGTGTGTGTGTGTGTGTGGTAATCAAAATAGACCTAAGTAAACAATAACCATTATAATGTAAGTAATTTAAGACTTGTGCTTAACCCTGAATTGAAAACAGCATATATTTATTTAACAGAATCACAGCCTTTGTGATTTCACAATAGCTCTATATTATGATTTTAATTATTACCGTGCAGCCTTAGAAAACGATCTAATAATGCGGTTCATGTATTTTTGTCCGTGGAATGCACCACTTCCGGTATTTTGCCGGTTAATCGACACTGGTAAATTGCAATCGAGTCGACTCAAATTTAATCAAGGAGTTGTAACAGCCCTAGATTTAATATTTCAATAGAGATGATAATTCAATAAATTAGTGACACATTAACATATTTACAGTTCTAAGATGAAGGTTATATAATCATATTATAATTATTAGTTTTAACTATTAGCTTTAATTATTATCTTTAGCGATTGTAAATAGAGAGAACCTATGGGGCACAGTGTGTTTCCAAATGCATGTTAAACTTGCAGCACACCCAGAGATGGAGTTCGTAAGAATCCGCATTAACTGTGAATCAAGCCACTCTGAGATTGATCGCTGTATCTGTATCTGAAATGCATGCAGTTTTGTTTTTTTAACCGCTAGCTAAAGGGATACAAGTTATACCTTTAAATTCTCAGATCTGTATTCTTTTCTCTGAATTCACTTGTTGGAGATCTCATCTTCAGAAGTTTGATGTCTCCATATGTGATTGTCAGACTTGATGCGCCTCAAGCTTTTTTTGCACAGTGAATAAATATAATATACATCAAAAGTGCAACTTCAACAGGCTTTTCAGGATAATTGACATTTTACATATATTTTTTCATAATTATGACAGCAGCCTTTCCATATCCAGCTTCTCTATAGCGAAGAGTCATGGGAATGATAATGAATTCAGCACAATGAATTATAGATCATGCTATACTAGAGGAATGTGAAGTCTTTATTTTGTGAGAACTGTTTTAGGGCATTCACCTCAGATTTCTCCCAGAATCCCTTTCTCTCATGACCCAGGTAGGGCAAGGGCACACTAAAGTCTCTAGCAATCAATAAATCACACATTTAAAATCAGCATGAAATGTAAGTTGTGTCAAGGTGATGATACACAGGGCAACATTTTGAGCAATGTTGCTGGGCAATCTTGCCGAGCAATTGTTGCTTGGGTACTTTCCCATTGCAAAAGGGCAATACATTTCTATCTGGATAATTTAGATCGGTCGTGGGCCCTGTGTCTCATCTGGTTGCCCGTTGACGGCAACATTGCCCGGCAACATTGCTCAAAAAGTTGCCCTGTGTATCATCACCTTTAGATTTTTATTCCCTATAGTAACGTATATCCGAGAGAAATGGCTTCTTGAACAAGACAAAATATAAGGTGAGACTTAAATTTGTCCATTGGGAATTGATTTGATGGTTGTGGTTTGCTATTGGTCGATCTCATGTGAGTGACAGGTTGGCCCATCCTCACGCCAGTAAACACATCATCAGAGAAGAGAAGACAGGATGCTGCAAGAGGGAGGGAAAGTTATTCTGATGGAAGATTACAAGGGCACATGAAAAAAAATATGTGCATGGTTAAATCATTTATAATAAAAACTGCAATATTCCATTAAAAAAAAAACACTTGATTTAATTAATTTGCATAATATAGCACACACTACCCAAACACGTTTCTCAATCTCAAGGGAACCCACGTTTTCTTAATACTGTAGCAGTTTCCCCCACATCAGTATTTTTCACCATTAGATGTTCAATCAACATCCATACACACTAATTTGATTCTGAATGCTAATTGCAAACTGAGCATGAACATTTAAATTACATGACTGACATCTGTATTTGAATTGTCATCAGGATTATTTAGCATTAAAATTCCACCTTAGTAATTATACGATAGCCTCTAATGAATAAAATATCAGCCTATACTTCCAATACATAAACTTTAAACCCCTTTAGCTACTTGTGAGGATTTCTAAAGTTCTTCTTTTCATGTATTTTTAATTGGATCTTTAAAAAAAAAAAAGTGTGAAAGTGAACTCCTAACAAAGTCTTGACGTGCAATGCGGAGGCAATTTACGGCAATTTAGCGCGGCTGGAATCGAGCAGACTCCTCAGGCACCTCTTTTATTTTCATACAGGATCTAGTGACAGTAATGAATCATAGTTAAGAGCATATTGCAGCGTAAGCTCCCAGTTTATTAAACAGTCAGCAGCTCATTGCTTTTGATCCTCCGGAGTGTCATAGTAACTGATTATGCCCACAGACGTGCTGATGTTTCCCTTTACCCGTCTCTTCTCTTCTACCTTTCGCTCGTGAAAACCGTGGGAGGGAGAGACGACTTCCACAAATAAACCCAAACGAACAAACAAACATGCTGTGGAGTCTGTAGTGACCTTGCTGTATATTCCCTCTTGTATTTCCAAGCTGTGTGGCTGAAGGGACAAATTTAATCATCTTGTCCTCTGGTCTCTCACACAAGTTCACGTTGACTTTCTTAGAAAGGACGACAGAGGTGCCTGAGAGAACGCTGTCGTTCGCTATAGGGCCTTCGTGACCTTGTGCTCAAGTTTACTGAGTTCACCGATTCATCTCAAGTACCGAACGCAAATCAGATGTAATGAACAGCTACGTAAGGTAGTGCTGATATGATAAGCACAGTGCTTTTACCACATATGTCCTCAAACTTTAGCTTAAAAATAAGCCTGTCAATTCATAAGCAGAAGGTGAGGAGATTTGCCAAGCCGTACGCCGTCGAGCAACACTAAACGCTGCACGTCTTTAACATGGCGGCATTCACATTATGTAACGCATCAGCTGGCGTTTCCTCTCCTGTTCTTTTTTCAGGCTGCTCATATAGCTAGTGTGTAGCCTGTGGCCATATCACTGAATGTGAGATGAAGACACTTAAAGGCAGCGAAAGGATTAGGTGTTTCCTCTGTGTTATGGTACGCAGACAGCTAAGACTTGTCACCTATAGTTAAAAATAAGCAGCTTCCATCTGAACAGTCCAAAGTTTCACATCTGTTTCCATCAGGCACACATCCAGACTGCTCTGTCACAATCCAGTAGAGCTCATACTTATATTTCCTTCCATCACATGTTATGCAAATCTGAATGTATGCATTTATTCATTTTTGGCTTCTTTTTAGACAAGCCTTGGCTATACAAAAGTGAATAGCGAACGTATTTGTATAAGTAATGACGTTAAAATTGTTTGTGTTAATCCTAATGCCAAACTTGACTGTAAACTTTCAACACTGTTACCATATATATTGAAATCAAAATAAATTCAGATAAAATGTATACTTAATATTATTTATTTATAATAAAATCCATATTTACATATTTACATATGTAAAATCATATAATTAAAAAAATAAAAATAAATACACTTTTTTATATATAAATCTCTTCTGCTCACCAAGGCTGCATTTATTTAATCAAAAATACCACAAAAACGTCTCAGGTTACGTATGTAACCCTGGTTCCCTGATAGGGAACGAGACGCTGCGTTTGAGACGCGGTGGGAACGCTCTGCGTGATTGCGTCATGAAGCACGTGTAAAATCAGTCCAACGGAAGCCCGATGCGTCGTAGGTGACGTCATAGACCAGGAAACTATAAAGCACCCCTGAAAACAGACCGCGACAGCTTCTGAAAAGTCTGAAGCAAGTCGATCAGGGCATGCAGGAAGTATGGCAGACGAACGCAGCGTCTCGTTCCCTATCAGGGAACCAGGGTTACATACGTAACCTGAGACGTTCCCTTTCAAGGGAACTCGAGCTGCGTTTGAGACGCGGTGGGAACCCCATACCCACTACGCCATAGTGACAAATGCCCGTTCTGTGTGAAGTCCTAGGCGCACACTAAGAAGCAAGCAACCTAGCCCCAGGTGTGGAGAGGTCAAGGTCATAAAACCTAACAAATGTATGCAGGGAGTACCATCCTGCCGCATTACAAATATCAGGAAGGGAGACACCCGAAATTAAGGCCGTAGAGGCCGCCATACTCCTTGTAGAATGGGCCCGTACAGCCATAGGTGAAGGCTGACCGGCCGCTTCATAAGCCAATGATATAGCCTCGACTATCCATTTGCTCATCACCTGTTTAGATGCAGGGCACCCTCTCCTGAGTGACCCAAAGCAGACAAATAATTGTTCAGACTAACGCCACAGGGCAGCCCTGTGAACGTAGGCATCTAATGCCCGAACTGGACATAACAGGTTCAGTTGTTCCTGATCTGGGGTATTAAAAGGTGGAGGATAAAAGGCTTGCAGCACTATTGGGCCCCCAACATTAACTGGGACCTTAGGAATATAACCCGGTCTAGGGTAGAGAAATTCCTTCACCATACCAGGTGCAAATTCCAAACATGGAGCAACCGACAGGGCATGCAAATCTCCAAATCTCTTGATAGACGAAATAGCAAGGAGAAATAAAGTTTAGAGTGAGGAATTCCTCTGAAACCTCTTCAATGGGCTCGAAAGGAGCCAAAGCCAGACCCTCAAGTACAATGGCCAAATCCCAAGCCGGTGCTCTAGAGTGCAGTGCAGGTCTCAACCTCAGTGTACCACCGAGAAAACGAGTAATAAGAGGATCTCTCCCGATAGAAGTACCCCCCCCCCGAGGGCTGTGGTAGGCAGATATAGCCGCCACGTAAACCTCTAGGGTAGAAGGAGATGACCTAGCAGAGAAACGGTCTTGCAAGAAATCAAGAACTGAACCAACAGGGCAGTTAACAGGATCTAAATGACGTTCACCACACCAGGTGGAGAATAATTTCCATTTCAATGCATATAGTTTTCTCGTGGAAGGAGCTCTGGATTGGAGAATGGTCTCAACGACCTCAGTCGAGAGACCGGATTTTATGGCCGGGCCCCCTCAGAGGCCGAGCCCACAGTATCCAAACTCCAAATGAGGGTGAACTCCCAGGAGCAAAGATATCGGGAAATGCGTACCGGTGTAGCGTCAACCACACCTAATACATCACATCCAGTCCAAACGGAGCTGGATGTGTGAGGGAGAACCAGATAGAGCAAAGCGTTGTACAAACGATGTGAAAGGTCGACTTGACTTTAGTTGACCAAAGTTCTCCCTAAGAAGCTCCACCACCTCGGGGTGAAGACTCCAATCCCTAGGCCTCAGCCCCTGCCTCAACAGGATATCTGCTCTGATATACGAGACCATCAGTGTGTTGTCCGCCATTCGCCGAGCGACCACTCATGATCGCCCCCACTTGTGAGGGAAGCATCCGTCGATAGCAATATGCGTCGACAAGAAGCCCCCAACACTGGGCCTGGGCGAGGAACCAAGGTTCATCCACATGACCGAGGCACGAAGGCATAGCCGCGTGACCTTGATCATGCGAAAACATATTTCCCCTCGGAGAAAACCCCTTGGTCCCGAGCCACCACTGCAGGGGTCTCATGTGCAGAAGGCCAAAAGTAATTACGTTGGACACAGCTGCCATGAGACCCACCAGTCTGAAACTGTTTCACAGTGAGTGACTGGCCTAGATATACCCCAATACGGCTGTGAGAATCGCTACACCTAGAAAAGTGGTCCTCAGAGCACACTCTTCTTGGCGTTGAGAGGTAACCCCAACATCCTTAATGAGACAGAACGACATCTCGATGCCGAACTGCCATAAACTCAGATTGAGCTAGGATCATCCAATCATTGATGTAGTATAATACGCGAATGCCCTGGAGTCTCAGAAGAGCCAGAGCTACATCTACGCATACCGTAAAGGTGTGGGGTAATAAACCTAGGCCGAATGGAAGAACCCGATAATGGTATGCTTTGCCCCCGAAAGCAAACCTCGGGAACCTCCCTCATCCTCTTTCGGAAACAATGAAGTAATGGCTGTCTGCTGGGAGGAGGAACCCCTTCTACAGCTCCTTTTGCAGAAGTGACAGTACTTCCTGCTCCATAACCAAAGCCTGCTCGGGGTCCACCAATGAGAGGAGGACCCCTAGAAATCTGGGCGAACGAGAACCGAACTGAATTCTGAAACCCTTTTCTATAGTGTGCAGGACCCACTGAGAAATATGTGGCAGTAGTTTCCACGCTGCCAGAAATTTACTAGGGGAACCAGTCTCTCAAGACTGGCCTCTGGATTTGTTTGAACAGTCACTACGGCGCCCTGAAGCGGCAAACCGGCAGGGAACAACCGAACTGACCATTCTACGACCCTCCTCGGAGGATCGTATGTGGATGCTGACACCTCGGTGCCCTGAACGGCGAACCGGCAGGGAACAACCGAACTGGCAGCGCTGCAACCCTCCTCAGAGAGTTGCACCCCAGAGGGCGCAGAGGAAAAACGATTTCTTAAAACCGTCTCTTGGTTGAACAGTCACTACGGTGCCCTGAAGCGGCGAACCGGCAGGGAACAACCGAACTGACCGCTCTACGATCCTCCTCGGAGGATCGTATGGGGACGCTGACACCTCGGTGCCCTGAACGGCGAACCGGCAGGGAACAACCGAACTGGCAGCGCTGCGACCCTCCTCAGAGAGTCGCACCCCAGAGGTCGCCGAGGAGAAACGATTTCTCAAAACCGTCCCTGCCCCGGAGGAGCCCTCAGAAGCCTGATAGCCTCGTTTTTTGCGACAGGACTTCTTGTCTAAGCTTTATTAGAGATGATGACAGTCCTCAGATCTTGCCTACCTCTAATTAGCTTAGTTCCTACGACCCTCCTCGGAGGATCGTTGAAAAAAGCAGGCACTTCGGCGCCCTGAAACGGCGAACCGGTAGGGAAACCGAACTGACTGCTCTTCTTTTTTCTTATTTGAAGGCTCGTTTGGGGACACTGACACCTTGGTGCCCTGAAACGGCGAACCGGCAGGGAAACCGAACTGGCAGTGCTGCGACCCTCCTCAGAGAGTCGCACCCCAAAGGGCGCTGAGGAGAAACGATTTCTCAAAACCGTCCCTACCCCAGAGGGGACCACCCTTAGAAGCCTGATCGCCTCGGCGTCAGGGCTTCTTCTTTGTCAAAGCTATTTTAGAGATAAAACAGTCCTCAGATCTTGCATGTCTCTAACTGGCTAGACTGCGACCGCCACCCAGGTATCCCTCAATTGCGGAGGAGCCCGAATGGCGACGCTCTGTTTTGCACTTAATAGGCCGAGACTGCTCCTGCCCAGCAGTCTCAGGAACATTAGATTGGTGAGGAAGAAACCTCTGGAACGCCGCTGAATGGTTTATTTCTTAGTTTTCTTGAAAGCGGAGCGTCCAGAAGAACAGACATAATTATATCTTTATTTTCCTTTATCTTTATATCAGAAAAAACTTATATATATATATATACATATACACTCACCTAAAGGATTATTAGGAACACCTGTTCAATTTCTCATTAATGCAATTATCTAATCAACCAATCACATGGCAGTTGCTTCAATGCATTTAGGGGTGTGGTCCTGGTCAAGACAATCTCCTGAACTCCAAACTGAAAGTCAGAATGGGAAAGAAAGGTGATTTAAGAAATTTTGAGCATGGCATGGTTGTTGGTGCCAGACGGGCCGGTCTGAGTATTTCACAATCTGCTCAGTTACTGGGATTTTCACGCATAACCATTTCTAGGGTTTACAAAGAATGGTGTGAAAAGGGAAAAACATCCAGTATGCAGCAGTCATGTGGGCGAAAATGCCTTGTTGATGCTAGAGGTCAGAGGAGAATGGGCCGACTGATTCAAGCTGATAGAAGAGCAACTTTGACTAAAATAACCACTCGTTACACCCGAGGTATGCAGCAAAGCATTTGTGAAGCCACAACACGCACAACCTTGAGGCGGATGGGCTACAACAGCAGAAGACCCCACCGGGTACCACTCATCTCCACTACAAATAGGAAAAAGAGGCTACAATTTGCAAGAGCTCACCAAAATTGGATAGTTGAAGACTGGAAAAATGTTGCCTGGTCTGATGAGTCTCGATTTCTGTTGAGACATTCAGATGGTCAGAATTTGGCGTAAGCAGAATGAGAACATGGATCCATCATGCCTTGTTACCACTGTGCAGGCTGGTGGTGGTGGTGTAATGGTGTGGGGGATGTTTTCTTGGCACACTTTAGGCCCCTTAGTGCCAATTGGGCATCGTTTAAATGCCACGGCCTACCTGAGCATTGTTTCTGACCATGTCCATCCCTTTATGGCCACCATGTACCCATCCTCTGATGGCTACTTCCAGCAGGATAATGCACCATGTCACAAAGCTCGAATCATTCCAAATTGGTTTCTTGAACATGACAACGAGTTCACTGTACTAAAATGGCCCCCACAGTCACCAGATCTCAACCCAATAGAGCATCTTTGGGATGTGGTGGAACGGGAGCTTCGTGCCCTGGATGTGCATCCCACAAATCTCCATCAACTGCAAGATGCTATCCTATCAATATGGGCCAACATTTCTAAAGAATGCTTTCAGCACCTTGTTGAATCAATGCCACGTAGAATTAAGGCAGTTCTGAAGGCGAAAGGGGGTCAAACACAGTATTAGTATGGTGTTCCTAATAATCCTTTAGGTGAGTGTATATCACTCTGCGGCCACCAGCAGGAAACAACCAAACTGGCAGCGCTGCGACCCTCCTCAGAGAGTCGCCCCTCACATTCATCCATGTCCTTATATACTTTACCCACCAACGCTGCCTAATAAAAAATTATTCATTATTTAAGATGGCTGGTGGGTAACGTCGGGGTTAATAACGATGACGCCGACTCGGGAGAGAGAAAGCTCGCATGCGTCTCTTTAACCCAAGGCACTGTCATACTATGATACTTAATACCCAAACATTACTATTTAGACATCTGGGGATTAAACACATAAAATACAAACCGGTTTATTCCACGATCTCGACACCTCAGTGTGGAGATAGGGAAAAAAACGCAGTCCCCGACGAAGAGGCTGAGATACAGAATTTTCCTGTTTTAAGATAGTTCATCTAACAAACTCTTCTTTATTTTCAATCTCATAATGTTCAGCTGGCAAGTAAATATTTAACTGGCAACAGTTAGATAAAACCTCCTTTTTTTTAAAAAAAGCTCCTCTTTATTCAGCAGAGTTATGAGCTGACTTATTTATTCACTGAAAACTCAAACATCTGCCTTTTTCTTAAGATTTGTATTTGTTTTGTTCTCTTTCTTTTTAAACAAAACACTAACGATACCAATTCCTCGGAACTGGAAATCGCAGCACACTAGATCTGGCATGTGAAAGCTGAGAAAGGGTGGAGCCCGTCCCAACCCCCGCTGTCAGATCCGTTTGCGAACCCCGAAATGCGAGCCGTCTCCGTGCCTCGGCAACAGAGAGACCCGCGCGGGGAACGCGAACCGAACCGTCCTCCTCTAGGAAACGCCCGGCGGGAGCGGAGCGTCCTCACAGACAGCTTCTCGCAATGCTCACAATCAGCTCCCTCGAGAACTGACTGTTGGCATGCTCCACTCCCAAACAGCAACAAAAAGCTGATGTGTGTCCCCACCCGTGATGTAAAGAGGGCAGGGAACAACACAACGTCTATAATCTTGCTTGCTCGCCATAATGATAGATAGTGATATATATTGGGCTTGACAAACAACAATAAATAGACAAGGACAGAATCACAGAGAGCGCTTGCTGAAGACAACAGAAGCTGTCGCGGTCTGTTTTCAGGGGTGCTTTATAGTTTCCTGGGCTTCCATTGGACTGATTTTACACGTGCTTCATGACGCAATCACGCAGAGCGTTCCCACCGCGTCTCAAACGCAGCTCGAGTTCCCTTGAAAGGGAACTGTAATATTGTGTAATATTATTACAATATAAATTTTAAAATGTACCGTAATTTATTCCTGTGATGTCAAAGCAGAATTTTCAGCATCATTACTCCAGTATTCAGTGTCAAATGATCTTTCAGAAATCATTCTAATATGGTGATTTGATGCTAAAGAATTCTTTTTTATTATTATCAATGTTAAACAGTTGTGTATATATATATATATATAAATCTTCTTTAATCCATCATAAAACAGCCAGTTTCATAATCATACCACTGGCATCAAAGGATAAGCACAGTATGTAATCTGAGCCGCTGGGAATTAGAAATACCAGGCTTTAGGCACTAGAGCTCATTAGTTGTTTAGCATGTGTGAAATTAATTATGATTCATTGTAAGGAGGTTGCAGGCAGTCCGGTTGAGCCCACGAAGAGAGCGGGGAGATATGTGTGGTGTCATGCTAAATAAGTGCTGGTGTCTCTTGCTCAGGGGGTGGGTGAGTTTGACTGCAGACAGCCGTTGTTCACCAGAGGAAGTGTAAATGTTCGTAATCTAACACTCTGTCATACCTATTGTGCAAACGAAGCAAAGGTAAGGATGCATGCTCAAATGGACTGAGTGATAAGCTTGCACTCCTCACTAATGCAGCCAGCATCTCGTGTTACGTAGTACTGTGTACCCTTTTAGCATATAACTTTGATGGAGGAGAGCTTAGTCAGAGTTTGGTGGCCTGATTTCCTCTCAGATAGATGCCTGCCCACTGAATATGTAAGGAGTGTCCACTGTCTGCAATCAGAGAATTGTGGTACCGATAAAAAAAGAAGAAGAAAAAACAAAGGGAATTACAAAGATAGTTCACCCCCAAAAAATAACATTCTGACATAATTTATTCACCCTCTTGTTACAAACCTGTGTGACATTTTTTTTCTTCAGCAGAACAACAAAGAAGACATTTTGAAGAATGTTATTTTTGTCCATACAATGAAAGTCAATGGGGTCCAAAAAAGCACTTGGACCCTTTCAACTCAACTCAACTCAACTCAACTCAACATTTTTGGGTGAACTGAATTATTTAACTGTCAGATCAATCCAAGTTTTTTACTTCAGAAATGTTTTACACTAAAAAAAACTAAGAGTTTTTTTTTTTTTGCATGTTTCCTTACATAAATCCTCAGTGATAGCAGGACGAAGAGGCAAGCATTAGTCAATGTCGAGTTATATATGTCGGACATTTTCATTTTGCCTTTAGACAAAGCATATCAAATATGTACATTCGTGGCCTGAGAGCATTTTTAGTTATTTATTTCCGACTGACAAATTCCCTTTTTTTTTTTTACAAAATGCATCTACAATCACTTGGATGTATTCAAGGTTTATGTGGAGTCCAATCAAAGAGACGTGTGTTTCAGGATTTGACAGATGCAGTAGCTTTACAGACAGAGGGTAATGGAGTTAATTAAAGACACATGCTTCAGCAGGTTTGATAGCAGTTTATTGGCAACAGCTATTGACAAAAACGAAATATTTAAAAACACAGGACTATTTCTCAAATCAGATCTTATCTGTCAGATCGACCAGTTGGGGTTGGTTTGGATTGGATGCGAGTTTTGTTTGTTAGTGAAAGCAGATGTTTGTGTCATTTTGTATGTATGAGATTTTCAGCTTTTATGGCATATCATAACTCATGCAAATAGTGATCTGATTTTAAGTGCATCCATAAAAATGGAAAATGGATTACCAGCCAACAATCTTTCTGGGATGAAATATGCATTGAAGAACGGTGGCCAGGCCCACAGGAGTCACTGCACTGATGTTGTCAGCAATGAGATGAAAATGCCATTTGATGTGAGGGAAAACGGCACGCTTTCTGTTGACAATGAAACTAAATGAGTGAATATTGTATAAAATATAGCCCAGAGGTGAATCAATTGGAATCAGCTCTCATGCGTAATTGCAGCCATTTATTGATTTAAATAAGCCCTACAGGATCTATATGAGAACGATTAAAAGCCAAACCCAGAACATTAGGGTATGAGCGGAATATTAATTGCCTTTGAAAAGTAAACAATAACGAAGCTTATAGGCTGCACACAGGACACGTCAAAAAGAGGTCTATAATACCTGAATAAAGCGATCCGTGAGCATTCTTATTAATCTCAATAGCAGAAGTACATGATGACATCTTTGCACTCAATTGCTCATCCAGGTTTTTGAGCCAATCACTTGAGCCATAAATGCCACATGACTTGTAGAGGGGTCAAATGGCAAAACACCATATATTATAAAAGTTAGTGCCAGTGCACAAATATTTACAATGAGCTATAATAAAACAATCTGCAAAATATGACTAAACCGGCTACTGTCCACAAATGCAACAACAATTGATGTCTAAAATAAATAAAGCATGCCAATTTATACAACTAAATGCTCAACAATAAAACATAAATTGTTAAAACACAAGTTAAGTAGCAATGCGAGTACTCACCCAGCACATACAAAGGCAAGACTCTTTTTTGCACTTCACACTCCAGTCCAGTAGATGGCAGAGATTGGCTTTAGGTTGGCTTGCCAACTGCCATTAAACACAATTATTATTATTATTTTTTTTTTTTAATACAGCATGTGAATCAAAAGTTTTTCTGGAGGACAGATTGTTTCAAGAAATCCAGGTAATTCTGACTGAAATGATTTGTGCATTGTTTGAAAAAGTGTTGTGGTAGTGTAGTCAAAATCATTTTCAAAAGAAACTAATAGAAAAAAATTACACAGTTACTGAGTATTGTCACCAGCAGGAGTTAAAGTTGGGATGAAATGGAAATTATATATACTGTACCTTTAAACTATATATTTTCTAAATATGTGTTATTGATCCTCTTTGGGAACGTTTCATTTTTTACTTTGTTTTATCTTGTCATTTTTAACCCTTAAATTGATTAACCCTAAAACAGGGAATGTGACTCACGAGTCACAAAGTTTTTTATTGTCTTTTTTGGGGCATAATAACGATTTTTTTCATCAAATCCTTTTATCACTTATGACAGCCTGGTCTGTCTTGAGTATGCTGGTCACATGATTTGCTTCAAAATTAGTCAGCCTGACCTAAATCCAACATGGCTGCCAATGGTGCAGAACATTCAGATTTTGAGATAAGTAAATATATACTGTATTAAACATACTTTTCTTCTGAAAAAAAAAGAAAAAAAAAGAATACTGCTAACATTAATTGTGAACATTGTCTTAAGGTGCTGAAGGAGAAAATTAAGTAATATGTTGTTATTTAGCACGTTTTGAAATGTAGGCCTATGTGACTCCTGAGTCACGTTGTCTGTTTAGGGTATAAAAAAATTATTAAACTAGCTCTATTTAAAATGCACTATTCAAACTTAAATGATTGTAATTTAAGAATGCTTTGGAATATAAACCTAAGTTTGGTCTTGTTTTAAAGAAAACAGTCAGCAGATTATTGCTGAAGTGAAAGTTCCTCAAAAAATGAAAGTATGAAAAGTTATGGAAGTTTAAACTTACAGTAAATCAAATATACTGTACTTTTGGTAACACTTTACTTGAAGGGGTGTGCATAAGACTAACATGACACCTTCATAATCATGACATGACACATGTTATGAATATGAAGGAAGTTTTTATGCATGTTTGTGACAACTGTCATTAAGTGTCATTCGCTCAATTATGACATTTTTAATGCAAATATGACATTGTTTGAGATGTCTTTGTTATGACACCTTGACATAAACCAATACATCAAAACCTGTCAGTGTCTTTGTCATGACAACTTGACATTACTAAGACAACACAACCTGTCATAAACATGACATAGCAGATTAATTATCAAACTTAAGAAACCACTTAGCTTTATTGGTTAACATTACATTAAACTGTCAGGTGGTTGGTTTTGACATTGGCTGTCATGAAGCCATTATAACTGTTTAATGACAAATTCAATTTGTACCACTGTAGTTGAGGTCACGAAAAATATTCATGACACAGTTATAATGGCCTTATGACAGCCAATGTCAAAACCAACCACATGACAGTTTAACTTAATTTAATGTCAAGTTGTCATGACAAAGACACTGACAGGTTATGATGTTATGGTTTATGTCAAGGTGTCATAACAAAGACATCTTAAACAATCTCATATTTGCATTCAAAATGTCATTATTGAGCGAAAGACACTTAATGTCAGTTGTCATAAACATGCATAAACCCTACTTCATATTCATGACATATGTCATGTCATGGTTATAAAGGTGTCATGTCAGTCTTATGTACACCCTTTCAAGTAAAGTGTTACCATCCTTTTTTATAAAATATGTATTTTACAAAATATGTTTTACTATAAAATCAAAGCCATATATCTAACCAAGTTGTATTCCAAATTTGAAGTTGATATCACAAAAATTGAAGTTCCCATGAGATTTTGTTTAGGCATAATACCAAAAATAGCCACTGGGTGACTTACATTCCATTGAATTTAATTGTATGCATTCTGCCATGACAAATTAATACATTTCTGTCCAAATATCACTTCTCTCACAAAATATGGAACCTTGAGACTCAGACCTTTCTGACAATATGTGTTTTGTCAAGATTAGAAAAGGTTTTGATCATAAATTATGAAACATGACGATGCCCAAAAAAGGAGGAGCCCGATAAAATAATTTAGAGTACCGTTTCTATAGTAACGCAAAGTCCAATTTCAAAACGGGGTTCACAGGCTGAATCTTGAGTTCGTAAGCTTTCGAATGATATATCATTTGTCAACATTAGATCAGGTGAAGTATGGGATATAATCAGGGCCTGAAGTTAACTTTTTTGGCCACCAGCCACTGTGGCAGGTGGATATAAAAATTCACCTGCCACAGAGACTTTTTACCAGCCTTTTTTTTTTTTTTTGGCTCATAGCCTAAAGGTGAAAAACGGGAATTTCACAATATTGTTCTTTAACTTGTACACATTTAAGTGCTGTCAAGTTATTAACGAAATCAATATAAGTAATAATAACTCTTAGAATATACATTTTAAAAAAATCTTTTTATTCATTGATTTTGACACACACATGCACAACAGATCTATAGACCTACCGCAGCTCGTATGTAAACAAATCACCCGCGGCTGTGTTGATGGCTGATTTAGTCAAGTAGACAGCTAGGTCCTGACAGCTTTTAGTTACAGCGTTCAGGAACCGTTAAGCAGAACTAAATTAATATTATTATTGGTAAAGTTACCGGGTACCGGACATTTTCTCACCGGTTCCCAACTCCCAACATGTACTACAGTTGCACACGCACACATCTGTGCAACTGTCATTGTTCTGGAGCCTACGTCAGCGTTACATTATCTCATCCCATCTCACCAACAGTTCAATACTGGCACATCCAAACGTAGTCAGAAAAGGGCCTCATCTTCTTTCTGATCGCATGAACGTTACGAAACAACAGTCGCTGTCATAAATCAGCCGCTCACGAACCTTGCCGTTGTCTCCAATTGACCACTTTGTATTAAAATGTCTTATTTTACTTTTCTTTGACTCATCCTCATCTTTTTGTTGGTTGTTTGTTTCAGCTGGCCTTTTTACCCCAGTAATGTGCCGCCACATTATAGCTAAGGTCCAACGCAATGAAAATGAAAACGTAAAAAAAAAAACCTAATGAATCACTCAATTCTCATTGGCTACCTGCCAATGTGGCAGGTAGATTGACAGTGTTACCCGCCAATAGCAAAATTCACCCGCATTTGGCAGGTGGTCGGGTGTTAATTTCAGGCCCTGGATATAATAGTTTTAAACATGCAGTGGCAGTAACAGTTAACAGATTAATGACTTGGTCCTTTTTCTATACCCTAATCAGGCAACGTGACTCAGGAGTCACAACTCATAAAATTCAAAATTTATCAAATTTAAAAAAAAAAAATCTTTTGGATATGTTTTCTTTAAGCCCAGATGATATAAAAAAATGACATTAAATTATTTTTTGCTTAGCATTTTCCACTTTTGCCTGTTTAAGGGTTAATGTTTCGCCAATCATTATTACATATTCAGATCTTTAGCGACCCGGCTCTATATCTAACACGGATGGATCTCTATCAGTCGCAATAATATAAAACTCTCCTGATATTATAGTAATAATTACAGAAGAATAAAATAAAGCATATTTTGTTACCTTTTGGAGTTTGGAAAGGTTCAGTTTGAGCAGATGTTTTATATCATCATCACTGTCCTCGTCATTTCCCAGTACATTCAGCATCTGGCTCATATTCGCCATCTCAAACACATTCTCAAAACTATCATTTTCAACATCTTCAAAATCAATATTTTGATCGCTGAAAGCTTCTTCACCAGATCCACCATCAAGTGACAGTGACACTAATATTTGATTGCGTTTAGTACTTGCTCTGCAGTAAAAAGATGATGATGCTTCCTATTGTTTTCTGCCTGGGGCAACAATGAGTGAAACATCCCTTTATCATTGTGTATCAGACGTTGCCACCTATTGGAATAAAGGTGAATTGACCCTTCGCTAAGCCCCGCCCTCCTTAGTTACTGTTGCTACGCCTGTCAAGCTTTCGCGGCTACCACGTCTATTACAGTGTGAATGCACCGTTGTCAGACATTCCCTAGGAGATAATTAGTCATTTTTGGCGAACAGGTGAAATATCTGAGAGAGCAAGACAACAGGGACAGCAGTATGCATTCGAGGGATATATCCACGACATAATATGCAACCGATTAGAGAATAATTTCATCAAAATTGAAGCTAAAGCCTATAACGTTAAGGTCCCAGCGCAGGCAGCAGCCGCCTCCTTAGCAGACCATTCACATGGGAAACACACAAATTGAACAGCTATGTTCAACCACAGCAGAGTAAGTGAAATGTGAAAATAATCTAATAATTACAAATCAAACAGTTTATCCATCAATCTAACACCGGGAGAGCCGCGATCGGATTGGGGTAAAGTTACTGGGGTAAGTTAACGTTAGTAGGCCGTCGATTAACAAAATGCTGAAATATATTTTAAAGTATGTCAGTGAGCCTCCGTCTTGCCTTTAATCGTCTTATTTTATGTTCAAATATATGCATTATGAACAAAGAACCGCCATTATTTCCAAGCAATAGGCGTTTTTTTTTTTAATCCTGTCGACATTTAGTTGTGAATGGGTCTCCACACTGCTTGATCCATGCCCGGGATTTCTCCCCTTTGGCTTTTAGGTTTCGGGAAGAGAAAAAATGCCACCCCACCGTCCAAACTTTTAGAATACCGGGTACCAGATTTGCACTATCCATACGCACAACGCGTCGGCATGTTTCCCTCGCTCGAAAGCTTGACAGACCTCCCGCGCCTAGTTACGGTTGCTAAACCACGATTGGCCAGTGGCGGTTTTCGGGCGTGGCTTAGCGAAGGGTCAATTGCACGTATTCACAAGCACATATTAGTCCGCTTAAACTCCTCCCCTTTCTTACAACCGACTGCAAGCTCACATTCAGTTTCTCGAAGCCAATTATGATCGCAAGATCCGTCATTACCAACACAATTCATCGAAACTTGAGAGCATAGTTGGCTTCAGGAAACGCACTGATTTCATCCAATCAACAACCCTGCATTTTTTATTTTTGATAATGACTCGTGTACACCATGCTAACCAGAGAAACTTTGACCAGTTGCTTATAAGGCATATAAAACAAATTTAAAACCAGCACAGGAGAACACAGTTCCCGTGTGAATGGCCCCTTGCAGATGCAAACAGAACAACTTTCCATGTACAATAAAAGACAGTTGATCTGATGTCTGCTTTTGGCGGTGAAGCCCATTCAACAGGCCTCTTCTGTCTGACAGTGTTGACGTATGCCAGAACGCACTGAAGTGTTGCACTTTCCCTCAGAATGACAAGCACCTGTTTTTGCTTCTGAATTCCATAATTCTGTCAGCTTCATCTTACGCTTCTAATTTATCAGCCCTGCTGACGCCCCGAGCAAAATCTGAACTCTACCCCTCCTCAAAGCAAGAACAAAGTAATAAGAGCTGAAAGCCATAAACACTTTTATTTTGAGACAGTCTACCCGGGAGCCAGATGCATTTCTTTTCCGAGTCACTGATTGATATTGATGCTATAATTACAATATGGTACGTAGGTATATGAGAGACGAAAACACAAGGCGTCTGGATCTTGAGAGTTTGGCTCGTTTCCCTGCAAACTGTTCAAGGCGTGTTTCTCGGCAAACTCTGCTGCTCTTTCCTTGCCTCCATCTTTTTTATTTTTTTCCCCTTTCCTAACAGCTTCCCATCTCTCCTCACCCGTTTGAAGTGGCTTTAGACTTGCGAGACTCTAGTATGTGACAAACAGGCAGCGAAATCGTCAGATTCCTCTCCACAGAGGGCTGCCTCTCACAGAGAACTTTACAAGGAAAACTGTCTCAAAGCAACCTTCTCTGGATGCGTGATAGATTCATATAAACCGCTACAATACTCCTCGATACTTGATCAAATAATGAACGGTGTGTTCTCCCGATGGTAAGCCCAATTTGTACTGGAAAAATATTAGCTTTTTTGTGACAGGCTGTTGGAAAGTTGTCAAATCTTTTTAAAGACTGTGTGTGTGTGTCTTGTTTCCCCAGCAGGAAACGTGGATATAATTAGGACGAAACTGGCACGACTCTATAATTTGGCTGGAGTTTGTTGATGTAGAGACTGCTTAGGTGACTCCTCGTAATCATTTCTGGCCCACCTCCAATGAGAGCAGGCGAGCTTTGATTATTTTCATAATAAGGTAAGCTATAAAAAGTGATAAGGTTTGTGTGTCTGTGTTGAATGTGTTCTGACTGTCTTGTGGTATTTCTTTATCATGTGGATCCATCCCACAAAGCACTGCAGCACAGAGACTCTACCACCGCCTCAACTCAAAGACAACGGCGGTTTGCATCTGTGTTTATTTAAGATGTGTTGAAACAGCTATGCTAAGAAATGTCTGTCTCTCCTTGCTTTTCTCTCTTTCTCCACTTTTTTTTCAAGATCCAACGCCATTCCCTGTTTTGACACCAAAGGTTTTACCAGATGAAACGCAGTGCGTTTTTAGAGGCCAGCAGTTCCTTGCTTCTATTTTAACTTTCCAATTGATGAAAGGTGACGGTGATATACTGTACGTGTATATCTTCAACTGCTTTGTGAAAACTTCAGATGGTGTGTAGGGAAAGTGTTGCAAAACTGCGTTAAAGAAACATTTCAGTGTACTCCGGTCTGGATAGGGGCCAACACATTGATCTTTTCTCGTATTTGAATAAAAATATATTTGATAAAATATTTTAATGCATTTTGTGCCTAAAACGGATAGGATGTCTTTATTAATTACTGACTTTTCAAGAAATCATATGTTATTTCTTTAAGTTTGAAATTCATAAACAGAATAATTTCCATAGATAAGTGAGTAAATTTAGTCATTATCACTCAGTTTTGCTTTGTAGTGCATCACATATTGTAATTAAACAGAAAAATCATAGTAACCCATGACATTTCTCTTTCAATATGTTTTGTGCAAACGCTGTTACATTTTAAATGTTTCAGGCGTTCAGCTTTAAGGGGTTGGAGGTCAAAGCAAAAATGCCTATTACAAGCTTTAACTAGAAAAAAAATATCACACAAATCCACATTATTGAATCAATATTTGTTTTCTACTTTGTGCAAAGAAAAAACAAGTTCTGTACAAAAACTCCAGTGTGACTTTAAGGTCAGCAGATCTAAGATTTATCCACTGTGTTGACTGTGACAAAGGTAATCGTGTAAAAATGCTAAATGCTACCCTGAAAATACAATTTCCGTCCATGAACTCTGTTTACATGTCATGAACTATTTCCTATTTGCACTCCTTATTGCAGTAGTGTGAGGAGAAAGATATGCTTTGATGCCTGTATTGGGTGTGATTAAACTTTTACTATGCTTTGCCTTTGTTATTTATTGAAATGATGAAGACAATAATTCTCCATAATACATGTGGCATGGAGAGGATGGATGGATAGGACTGTGATTGGAATAGGAAAGGTGCTTTCAGTCTTTTCATCTGCCGGAGAGAATTAACCCATGCTTCATTGTCCAGCTCCTTTAATGAGGACAATACTTTATTTTCAAAGCATGAATAAAAACAATACCTGTAAGGAGATCAAGATAGACCTTTAGAGGTTCTGGCATTCATTATGGAAGCTGGATTTTTGCTTTCTAATTACTAGCCAACTATGAGCTAAGCACAGAGTAATGAACTTGAATAATTTAGTTTTCTGCTGCATGTGAGACAGCAAAAAAAAAAAAAAAAAAAAAAAAAAACCTCCAGCAAATGATCAGAAAAGAGGTGCTTAATCATCAGGAAATGTTTATCGGTGACCTCTAAATCTCAAGGTTTTTTAAGTAACTGTGTTGCAGATTTAACGCAAATTAGGCTGTCACTCCAAAGAGATTTTTCAATTACTGTTTAAATGTGCTATACAACTTTTCATGCTATATTAATGTTGTATTAGTCTGATGATAACTTATATAACAGACGTACAGTTGTGATCAGAATTATTGGCATTCCTGGTAAATATGATCAAAGATGGCTGTAAAAAAATAAATCTGCATTGTTTATCATTTAGATCTTTTATTCAAGACAAGTTGCAAAAATCTAACCTTTCATTGAAGTAAAAGAATTGAAAGTGGGGGGAAAGTATGTTTTTTTTCTTTTCTCCAAAACATATTGGCCACTGTCACAAGCCGGACTCGAACTCAGGTGTGGTGAGTTGAGAGATCTACCACTTAGCCACAGAGGCAGTAATGTTGGACCCAAACGAAACACTCAAGGCAATATTCCAGACAAAGTAGATTTATTTTAAAAAAGGGTAGTTTGGAAGTAAAAAAAAACCCATTCTTCTCAGAAAGAGGTATTATTAACAGTAGTGATGCTGCAAAGAATCACAGAAGAGAAATAGAAAAACTCCATGAAGGGAGAAAAAACTAAATCAAATAACTAAGAATAAGAATACATAAATAACTATGGTGTATCCAAACTGGCATTCGAAGGGGATAATCCAGTGGCAGAGGACTGGAGGGTGTTGTGGGCATTTTCAGCCCAAATGATATAGGTGGCCCAAGACGTGGGATTACTGGCCACCATACACCGCAAGGTGGTCTCCAGATCCTGATTTATTCATTCCGTCTGGCCATTAGAGGCAACCCAGATGACAGGCTGGCTGTGGCCCCAATAAGCCTGCAGAAGGCCCCCCAGAACCTAGACGAGAATTGGGGAAATTGTGAAATAGAGAAAGATGCGACCATGGCCTGCGGGGAATAGGTAAGGGATGAAGCAGTCCCTGGGGTCACTGATGTGTAGACTTTCCCTGGTTGTACATGGGACAGGCCTCCACATAGACCTGAACCTGAAACTTCCTGGATGGCACGTCAAGGGCAACTCATGACCCCACTGCAAGACCCGGGCCCGGGCAGATAGAGGAACCACAGCCTGGATCGGGCTCATGGACAAGGGCCTCTCGTACCCCTTTTTCTAGTTCCCACTGAAGAGGCGCCACGATCCTAGACCTCGGAATAATCGATGCCAAGGGCTTCTCTTGTGTTTCGGGAGAGTAGGCTCGAGACAGGGCATCCGGCTTATACATTATTGGTGCCGGGTCTGTAAGATAGGAGAAACTGGAATCGATCACAAGAATCGGATCGCCCTCCACTCCAGGGAATCTTGGTTTCCCCTCGGATGGTAAGCGCCGTCAAGGGGGCCACCACAGAGCTGAAATTCTTAATGAACCTCCTATAGAAGTTCGTAAAGCCAATGAAACGTTGAACCGCCTTGACCTTCTTTAGGTCCATCTCCAGGTTGCCCGGAGTGACGATACACCCGATAAACTGAGTCTGGGAAACATGAAATTCACACTTCTCACGTTTTACGTAGAGATGATTGTCAAGCCCCTCATGCCCCTCATGCTCCTTCAGTGACCTCTAGAAGATGAGGATATCGTCCAGGTATACGAAGACAAATAGATTAAGCAGATCCCGGAGAACGTCATTAATCAGGCCTTGGAATACTGCGGGGGCGTTGGTGAGCCCGAACGGCATCATCATATATTCGACCCGTGGGGGTGTTGAAGGCCGTCTTCCATTCATCTCCTTGCCGGATCCGCACGAGAGGGTAAGCATTGGGGAGATTCAGTTTAGTAAAAATGGAAGCCCCTTGAAGCAGCTCAAAAGCAGTGGCCATGAGAGGAAGGAGATATCGATTCTAAACCGTGATCTTGTTGAGGCCCCGGTAATCAATACAAGGCCTAAGACCCTCGTCTTTCTTCTCTGCAAAAAATAAGCCCGCTCCAGAAGTAGAGGCACTGAGGATGCTGGCTGCCAGGTACTCCTTAATGTAGGTATCCATAGCTTAGTGCTCGGGGGAGGATAAGGAGAAGATCCAACCACTGGGAGGGCAGGAACCAGGGAGTAGATCAATGGCACAGTCGTAAGTGCGGTGAGGCAGTAAGGAGGTAGCCCGGGACTTGCTGAACACTGCCTTGAACCGATGGTAAACACTGGGGACTTGGGACAGGTAGACACACTCTTGAAACTCGGAACTAGGGGCTGAGGGACTCTGAGGCAGGCAGGTGAGTTGGCAAGTGGAACCCCAGCTTAGAATGGTGCCAGTAGGCCAGTCGATCTGGGGATTATGTCTGCGCAGCCAAGGGTGACCCAGGATAATAGGATACTCGGGGGTGTCAATGAGATAGAAGGTCTCCTCCTGCTGGTATTGAAAGATGGTAAGTCACAGGGACTGAGTCGCCTCTGTTACTTTGCCTGGTTCCAGAGGTCTGCCATCCAAGGCTGTAACTGCCTGGGGTTGAGGAAGTAGTTTGGTAGGGATCTTAAGTTCTTTAGCCAAGGTTAGGTCCAGGAAGTCGCCTGTGGCACCGAAATCGATCATAGCCTGGACCCAATGCTGATGGCCCTCCCAGGACAGAGTGTCTGGAATAGCTCTAATTTTCCCCATCACAGCCCTCCTGTAGCTGGGCGGGGACAGGCGTTTCCCGAAAGCTCAGGGCAAGTGGAGTGGAAGTGGCCGGTAACACCGCAGTAGAGGCACCTACACTCCCTCATGCGACGTTCCCTCTCGTTGGGAGAAAGCCTGGAACGGGCCAACTTCATGTCCTCCGGGGAATCCTGGAACTGTTCAGGGGCCGGGGAAGCTCTGGACGAACGAACACAAACTGGAGAAACAGACCTGCCCAGAGGAACTTGGGACTGAGACACCTGGTGGAGAGCCGTTCTCCGCTCTCTTAGACGATTGTCCAGGCGGATGGCCATTGCTATGAGTGACTCGAGATCCTAAGCTGGTTCTCGGGTGGGTAACTCATCTTGAAGGGGCTCAGACAACCCTAACTAAAAAAAGACCCTCAGCACTTCATCTTTCCATCCGCTCCTTGCTGCTATGGTCCTAAACTCAATGGCGGAATCTGCCGTGATACGGGAACACTGACGGAGAGTAAGTAGGCACTTGGAAGATTCCCGACCACTGACAGGATGATTAAACACTTGCTTGAACTCTTCCACAAATGCCGCATAAGGAATCACAACAGGCCTCCTGGGACTGCCACACCGCGGAGGTCGAGGAGAGCGCCTTGTCTGAAAGAAGGGTAAGCAATCTTGGAACGGCCTGTGGGAAAACTTAAGGGTTGGAGCTCGAAGGTGAGTAAGCACTGGGTGAGGAAACCTAGGGAGATACATGGATCTCCAGTGAAGAGCTTGGGAGGTGGTAGTCAGGGCTCCACCACTGGAGAAGGCCTGTCGCCAATCGGGGGTGATTTGGAGGAAGGTGATGGACCACAGAGGCGTTCATAGTCTGGCAGATGGAACTCATCATATCGGCCAGGAGTTGAGAATGACTGGCCATCAGCTCTTCTTGCCTGCTGAGAACAGCTTCATGGCACTAGAAAGATGCCTCATGTTGAGCGATCACCGCCAACAGGTCCTTGGAACCGAGTGTCTCGCCTTTTCTGTCACAAGCTGGGCTCGAACTCAGGTCTCATGTGTGATGAGTTGAGAGATCTACCACTTAGCCACATAGGCGGTAATGTTGGACCCAAACGAAACACTCAAGGCAATACTTCAGACAAAGTATATTTATTAAAAAAAAGAATAGTTTGCAAGTCAAAATCCAACAAAAGTTCTTCTCAGAAAGAGGTATTATTAACAGTAGTGATACTGCAAAGAATCACAGAAGAGAAATCGAAAAACTCCACGAAGGGAGAAAAAACTAAATCAAATAACTAAGAAAACATTACTTGGGATAGCTTGGAATGACTCGGTGGGACACAGCAGGAGACACATAGCCAAGACTCAAAAACTGAGTGAGGAAAAAACATGGCTAAAATACTCTAGGGGAAACAAGGCACAGGTGACCTGGAAAACGCGAACAAGGAGACACAAGGAATAACTAAGGCAGAGGGGAACATAGGGGACTTCTAGAGGTCTGGAGACAAACAACAGGAGGCAGTATGGTGACAGGCCACAAATATTGGCACCCCTAGAATTTAAAATATAGAGTAAAATATCTCTGAAGTATATTCCCATTAATATTTACCCTTTTTTTTGCACACCAGGGTGACTAGGAACATGAAATTGTCTAGCTATAGCCGTGTGTCCAGCGAAATTACCCGGAACAATTTGTTCAAGAAAATTTTTTCCCAGGAATTTTTTTGTCTCTAGTCCCTGGGGAAAGTTCCTGCTGTGGAAACTCGGCTTGACTTCTTGTTTCACAGGAGTATAAATATAAGGAAAAACAAAGGCCAAATTCAATTCCATTTAATCCTCCATCACAATGAGTAAAACCAAAGAATATAATTATTTTAGAGTATTTTTGTTGAGTTAAGGTTAAGTAAAAGTACATTTCTTTTGTAATAAGTTTCTGGGTAGATTTTGGTGTTATTTCTGTCATATGTAGTGGTGTTGTTGTTAGTCTTCCCTTGTGTGTCAAAATTGGTTTGATCAGCCAATATATAAGTTCCCTTTGTTTCTTTTGTTGGAGGTCAGTTGCATTTTTGAGTCTCTTTCGTTCAGAACTTTAGTTACCGTCTGTTTATTTGACCTCTTTTATAGGCCCTTTTTTTTTTTTTTTTTTTTATGTTTTATGATTTTTTAGGAAATAAAAATCCTTACTTTTGAACTTCCCTTGTGACTCCTCTTGCTTAACTGCTTGGTCCCTCACACACCATCAGGGCAATAATTAACCCTTTCACACGTACGATCACACCGGTGTGATCAGTCTTGGCTGGTTCCTGGAGCGTACGATCACACTGGTGTGATTAGAACGGCCAGTGCATCACGTGATCAACTGCTAAATTCAAACGTGCTTTCGCGCGTTGGCTGGCGCTGAGCCAGAGACGGACGCACTCAGTGCTGTCATATATCACAACTATTGAGTATTTTAAACCACATTATGTTTATTTTAGGTTTCAGACATTTAAATACACATAAGTACTAGCAAAACAGTGATTTTGAGTTAGTAAAATACACACTGATGTCGATGGAAGCGGCAACAATAATCATTTCCATTATAATAAGACGAAACGTTTTATTCATATCAGATACACATTGTGTAAGTAGCTTTACATTTTACCCTATTCTTCTCCCAGTTCACCGGCCACTTACTTTCATGTATTTCGTGAGAAACAACAGATCCGATTCTCTGAACTGTGAAACAAACTAACATGGCGCCGCCCATCGTGCATACAGCTCAACTAACGTGATCGTTATAAAGGTGTTTAAACAACAAAACACATCCACTTGCACATATTTGACAATCGGAATATCAGTGTTTCATGCTATAGCTAATACATTTGTGAGTATTTTGAATAGAAAAGGAAAAAAGACATAAAAGCAGATCATCATTCATTCAGCTCTGTTTTGTGATTGCACTGTGTCACGTGACAAGAAATTACGCGTCACCATGGAAATATTAAAGTGACAGGTTCTAAATAACGGTCGCCTTGAAAAACTCACGCTGGGGGGTCAGTTTGAATATTTTAAACTTACGTGTGAAAGGTTTGAGAAGTTCTACCAGAAAGGAGAATAATACTGTAACAATTAACCATTTCTTAACAGCCCAGAAAGCAATATTATGATATAGAGTTCTTTGGCGTAGGCCCCGTCCGTAGCTACGTCCGTAGTACAGACTGTGCATTTCCTGCCTGAAGACGAAGGCAGGGGCGCAGCCGACCCACTGTGAGGTACGGGGAATGGACCATCCTGGTGGTGGTGGGGAGGATGGAGGTAAAAATGGAAGAGTCAGCATCTGCAAACTCAGACATGTGTAAGTACCAATCTTTTATACCGCAAGTATTAGAACACGATTGGATAGATGAGAAGGTAATGAGTGACGTAACAATTGAGTCTCCCCGGCAGAACTTATGTTAGAGATTCATTTCCAATCAACTAAAGATGTTACAAATTTGCCTGGAAGAGGACGTGATTTCCATTACACGAGAGTAGATGTTAAAACTTCATGCTGATTTGTACTCGGCTTTGGCCAAGACAAGCAAAACTAAGACGTAGCTTTACAGTAAACTATGTTTCTCCATCCATTTACGCTTCTTTACATATGGTGGTGTGACTCCCCTTCTGTCCGGCGTTAACGGCTGCAGTGTACTTGGCGCGTCAGCACACGCGACGGCTGCAACTACAGGACCAGCACGACAAACCGTCTGGATTGAGCCGAGTAGTGGACATCTCTAGGGTCTTCAAGTGGGCACCTTCCGTCCTCAGTGTTTCGTCGACTAGCCCACGACACCTCAAGAGGGCTCTGGCATCCCAGAGTCACCCCCCTCCGTCCCCCACTCAACTCAGCCCAGCTTACTGACCTCTACATCCCTCCTGCTGCTGAGACCTAACCACAATCTCACAATCTCTCCGCAACCCAACCATACGCGCCAACCCGTTTGACTAAGGCTGTCGAGCCCCACTGGTGCGTTAATATGCAGTTTCAGTGGCAACGGTTCCGTATGGCATACCACCTACCACAAAACACAATATCTGCCCAACCACCCGTCATTCAAGCAATATACACAGGAACGTAATGACTGTAAATACTATACAACCTATACAAATAAACCAACAGACTCTTCAAGTTTTCAAGAATTAGCGTGTACACAGCCTGTACACAGCCAGCTAGAATCTTTCCATCCCTCAACCACAGCCAGTTGCTGCTCCTTTCTGCTGCTTCAGATAAGTTCTTTACTGTGCGACGCAACTCTTGGCCGCTGAATCCGACGTCTCTGAGGAACCGGGTTGTAGAGTGTGCCACAAAACCTCGACAACCCACTTCCACTGGATAAACCTGGACTCTCCATCCTCGCTGTTCTGCTTCAGTGGCCAGATGAGCATACCGCAGTTTCTTCCTCTCATATGCCTCATCTACCGCATTGTATCTATATCGTCCTAATGCAAGGTGAGGATGATGGTTCGAGTGGCCAAAGATCAAGGATCACAGATGGAGAATTGCAGAGATTAGTTGAGTCTTGGGGTCAGAAAGCCTAAAAAATAATAAATCAAACAACCCCTACATCAGCACATGTTGTTTGGGAGGGTTAAAAAAAATCCTCCTTGGTTATCCAAAAACAAACTCCAGCATATTCAGTTGTCAGACATGACTAGAACTTCAAAACGGAGTGGATTCTGGTCAGATGAAACTAAAAAAATAGCTTTTTTTGGAAGCAAACCCACCACATGGATTTTATGCAAACAGGGATAAAAAGTACCTCATGCCCACGGTTAAATATACTGTTGGATCTTTAATGCTGTGGGCTTCTGCTAGAAATCTTAAAATGGGCCGTTATTGGATCATCCATCAGGACAACGATCCAAAACAAACATCAAAATCAACACAAAAATGTGTCACTGAGCACAAAATTAAGCTTCTGCCATGGCTGTCCCGTTCCCTGGCCAGGACCCTATAGAAAATGAGTGGGCCGAACTGAGGAGGAGAAGAAGAAGCAACATGGATCTGGGAATCTGAAGGATCTGGAGAGATTCTGTATGAAGGAATGGTCTCAGAGAAGACTGAGGAGAAGACTCAGAGCTGTTATCTTGGCAAAAGGAGGTTGCAAAAAGTATTTAATGAAAGGGTGCAAATAATTATGGTCAATGTGTTTTGGAGAAAAACATTTAATTCACAATGCGATTTTCCCACCCACTTTCAATTATTTTACTTCAAAGAAAGCTTAGTTCCCTTTCAAGGGAACTCGAGCAGCGTCAAACCCTGTGGGAATGCCCCTGCGTGAGTGCGTCATGAAGCACGTATGGAATCAGTCCAATGGCGAGACGGAACGTCATAGGCGGGTGACGTCATCGACCAGGAAACTATAAAGCACCCCTAAATCAAAACCGCGACAGCTTCTGTGCCTTCAGCAAGCGCTCTGTGTGTGAATATTGTCCAAGTGTTTTTGTCTTAATGGTGAGCAGGCCCGTCGGAACAGGACAGGCAAACCAAGCAATTGCTTGGGGCCCCAAGCTGGACTGGGGCCCCAAGACAACGACTGTTTAAGAATAAAATGCAACGACAAACTGTGAGCGCCCCTTTGATAGTCAATGCAGTAAAGTGCAATGACACTGTTATCGGAATCCCCCTCAAGGGGCCCCCTCAGTAGTCGCTGACAGCAGCCAGCCATGCAACCACGCGATCTCTGCTACCGGCAAAATACAAACCTCCTCGGGAGTCATCATGAAGCGGAATTATGCTTCAGGAAGCCAGAAAAGAAAGAAGAGAAAGGAAGAGAAGGTTAAGAAAAATACCAGATAGTGGTAAAGTAATAAATTACACTGCATAAAAATAGCTCTACTTGTCTTGTACAAATGGTGTAATTTTGCAGCAGGTAACATTAGGCTAGCAAAAATATGTTTATGTTAGCTACCTGCCTGACGGCAAATGCTGCTTGTAACGAACAGTTTTTTTTTTCCGAACGGACGGAATATGGTTAACGTTACATACTGTAATATGTTTTTTAACGGTTTAAGGAGTTCCAGAATCACTGTTTATCGTATTTAATGACATGACATTGCTATAGCTAATAGGTTTTGATGAAAGTGGCATAGCATAACTATTCCACCGTGATAATCTATTTACCAATGGGGGTTAGGAAAACCACACAATAAATTCCGTGGATCAAACATTAGCTTGGGATGTTTTTAAGCATTGGTAGCGAAAGCAGCATCCCTTCCCTTCTAATATCAAAATATGGAAATGGTAACATATCTTTAAGTTTTCTGTAACACTTTATAATAACAATCATTAATAGATGGTAAATTGTTAGTTATTTAATATTTAGTTAATTGCCATTTAACTGCAGTGCTTAAAATATTCCGGCACCGTGCCGGATCTCCGACGTGCGGCCGTGAGGAAAAAATGTTTATTTTCGCATGCGATTCATTTTTGTCCATCTAACGTGTTAAAATATTTAAGCAATTAACGCAGCATCCATTCTTTCTGTCATCCTTTAGCTAGGGTTATGATCACGCTCTTATTCACGCAAATGCTTTAAACCACTCGTGCGTGACTAGACAAAAGAGAACGCGCTTTCGGTGAATGTCCTCCTGACACGCGCGCGCGCGCACACACACACACACACACACACACACACACACACACACACAAGACGCACAGAAAGACGCGCGCCAGTGTCGAGTTCTCTTTCGCGCTTGAACGAACAATAACACACACATTTATGCCAAAATGTCAGTTTTGTCGAGTATCCTCACAAGAACAGTCTTAAATGAGTTAAATACAATCTTAAATGGAAGTAAATAGTAGTGAGAGAATGAGATGCGTGAGATCCTGTCAGCAGCGGCAGATCTTAAAGTGACAGGAGCCATTAATTCTGTCGGTCAGTGAAGTTAACCTAAAGAACAGAGAGAACAGAGAAAATTACTAACTGCCCTCGACTAAAGAACGCTTGTAGCTTTGATAAGGATTAATCTATTAAAATGTATGCAGTGCGGACTGTTTTATAACCTTATTCAATTTCTGTATGGTACAGGTAAATGACATTTATTATGGGTTTATGTGAGGATTGTTTTAACCCTCTGATGGTCTTCAAAAAAAAGTCACACTCGTGGTCTTCGGGGTCTATTGGACCCCAGACAACAACATTTAATTTTGTAACCGAACAATATATTTTTTTTTTAACAAATATAATTTTACTCTGTTTATTAATGTTTTTACTCAACATTTTTGCTGTTTTTGGAGAATTTGTGATTTTTTTTTAATTTCTATAAATAAATAAATAAATATTTAATTAAATAGGATTTTTACAAAAAAACAGCATTTTATGTTAAATAAACTTTACAAAAGACCCAGATTTCTAACTTTCATTCCTGGGGATACCATGGATAATTTTACAAGGTTTAATGTAAGATTTTTGCCCATTTTTTGGAAAATACAGGTTAAAATTTGTAATAAATCACTTTAACCACTAGATGGCTATAGAGCTCCATTATATGCTATTTGCTATTTGAATTACTGAAAGATTTAGTTTCTAAAGTTGGATTCAGTTGGATTCATATCTAAATATTATAAAATCACAATTATAACAAAAATAATATATTTTTTGTCAAAATTTAGCATTTTTTGTTCTGAAAAAACACTATGCATGGTAAACCGCATGACTTCTGCAGACAGGGTTGGAGCAGGTTTGGCACTTCACTGTTGTTGTTGTTGTTGTGTGTGTGTGTGTACATTTTATTTTTATTTTTATGTGTACAGTGTCACCAATTTATTTTTGTGGTGGTTCTTCATTTTGTATGATTTTATTTGACAAATTATAAGACTTTTTATAGCCTTACAAATGTATTCATGTGTGTGTGTGTTTGTGTGTCTGTGTGCGTGTGTGTGTGTGTGTGTATGTGTGTGTGCGCACATTTTCAATGCGTCTAAGTGTTACCAATTTATTTTTCTGGTGGTTCTGCATTTTAGATTATTTTATTTTACAAATGATAAGAGAACAGTTTTTATAGTCTGTATGTATTCCTGTATAAATGTATTCCTCTTTATGTGTGTGTTTGTGTGTGTGTGTGCGCCTGTGGTGAGCATGATAATTTTGGATTGTGGATGTTTTTTGCATTGTTGGAAGTGTGCCACTTTATTTCTGTCATTTCTGTCTATGTGTTCTACGTTGTTTCTGATTTTGATGATGTTATTTTGTCTATTTTGATTGCGGGGTCCAATAGACCCCGAAGACCACGAGTGTGACTATTTTTGTCACGCCAACATAAAAACAGATATCATAATTTTTTTTTTTTTTTTTTGTAGATCTAGAAAGTGTTGAGAGCCGTAGAAAGTTTCAAACCATTTGGACAAAGAGAAAATTTTTTTTAATTTGAGCAAAAGTCATTTGGGGTCCAATAGACCCCGAAGACCATCAGAGGGTTAAGTTCACTTAGATTAAAGGTTTTTATATTTTTTGAAGCCTAATGTTTAAAATTTGGGGGAAAATCATTTTCATCGAGACATCAGGATATTTTTTTTATATACATATTTTTTTTATGCACAGTATGCAACAGCAGTATTTGCACTGTAAACCTTTTTTATTCATATAAAGTGTGTGTAAGTGTGTGTGTGTGGGGGGGGGCTTGGGGGGCCTCCATGTCCATTTTGCTTGGGGCCCCCAAATTCCTTCAAACGGCCCTGATGGTGAGGCAATACCAACAGTTTCTGAGAAGCCAGTGAAGAGTCTTGGGAGATGGTACGATGGGGATCCAAAGGACACAGTTCGAGTGGGAGAAATTAGACGACAAGCAGTGGAAGGGTTGAAGAGCATAAACAGCTGTGCTCTACCAGGCAAACTAAAACTCTGGTGCTTTCAGTTTGGTCTACTGCCAAGGTTGCTGTGGCCACTGACTGTGTACGCGGTTTCTTTGACAACAGTGGATAAGCTGGAAGCGTTAATAAGTTCATACATCAGGAAATGGTTGGGAGTTACACGCTGCCTCAGCAGAGTGGGACTTTATAGTAAAGGAGTATTGCAGCTGCCAGTCTCTGCTTTAACCGAGGAGTTTAAGTGTGCCAAGGTCAGACTGGAAATGACTTTAATAGAGTCACGCGACAAATGTGTAAGGGAGGCAGCCCCTGTGGTAAAAACTGGTAGAAAGTGGTCAGCAAAGAAATCTGTAGTAGAGGCAAAGGCTGACCTTCAAATTGGGGATATCGTGGGACAGGTACAGCATGGAAGAGTGGGTTTTGGGCTCAGTTTAGCTACTCCTAAATGGCACTATCCCAGGGTATTTAAATCAGGGGGCAGACATCCTGTCGAGGCAGGGGCCGAGGCCCGGGGAATGGAGACTTCACCCCGAGGTAGTGGAGCTCCTTTGGAAGCATTTCGGTCGTGCCGAGGTCAACCTATTTGCGTCCAGGGAGACATCACACTGTCCACTGTGGTTCTCTCTGAGTCATCCAGCCCCTCTGGGGTTGGACGCTATGGTACAGGCGTGGCCGAGGTCGCGTCTGTACGCTTTTCCCCCGATCGCTCTGCTCCCAGGAGTTCTGGAGAGGGTTCGCCGGGACGGGGTCTGTCTACTGTTGGTAGCCCCGTACTGGCCGTCCCGAGTATGGTTTGCGGACCTAGTGTCTCTCCTTGACGGCTCTCCTCTGGAGATTCCGATCAGGAGGGACCTTCTCTCTCAGGCGAGTGGGTTGATCCTTCACCCCTGCCCAGAACTATGGAAACTTTGGGCTTGGCCTCTGAAGGGGCCCATCTCATAAGTTCAGGTCTCTCAACCGAGGTTGTGGAGACCATCCTTCACTCCAGAGCTCCTTCCACGAGGAAGTTATATGCCTTGAAGTGGAAACTTTTCACTTCATGGTGTGGTGAACACCGGTTGGACCCAGTTAACTGGCCAGTGGGTGCAGTGCTGGAGTTCCTGCAGGAACGTTTCTCCACAGGGCTATCCCCCTCCACACTAAAGGTATACGTGGCGGCACTAGCTGCTTACCACGTCCCTTTGAGTGGAGTCTCTTTGGGGAGACACCCACTTATAACACGCTTTCTTCGTGGTACTTTGAGGCTGAGGCCAGCAGTTCGCACGAGGGTGCCGACCTGGGATTTGGCCATTGTGTTAGAAGGTCTCTCCCTGGCTCCTTTCGAGCCCATTGAAAAAGTTCCTGAGAAGTTCATTACTCTTAAAACTATCTTCCTTCTCGTTATTTCGTCTCTTAAGAGAATTGGAGACGTTCAAGCACTCTCGGTTGCTCCCTCGTGTCTGGAATTTTCGCCTGGTATGTTGAAGGCCTTCCTCCATCCTAGGCCAGGTTATGTTCCTAAGGTCCCTACTAATGTTGCTAGACCTATAGTTCTGCAGGATTTCTGTCCTCCTCCATTTATATTGTCAGACCAGGAGAAACTTAACTTACTCTGCCTTGTTAGGGCCTTAGATGCTTATGTCCACAGAGCTGCCCTGTGGAGGAAATCTGAACAGTTGTTCATCTGCTTTGGGCCACCCAGGAAGGGGTGTCCGGCATCTAAACAGAGGATGAGCAAGTGGGTGGTCGAGGCCATCTCACTTGCCTACTATTCGGCTGGTCAGCCTTCACCTTTGGCTGTTCGAGCTCACTCTACTAGGAGTATGGCTGCTTCCAAGGCTCTTTTGTGCAGGTTTTACGACCTAGACCTTAGCTCCACTCCTGGGGCGCGGGTGCTTTCGTCTGAATGTGCGCTTTGACTTCACAAAGTCGGGCACTTGCTTCTATGGCGACGTGGGTATTAGCGTTCCCACAGCGTTCGACGCAGCTCGAGTTCCCTTGAAAGGGAACGTCTCGGTTACGTATGTAACCCTAGTTCCCTGAATAGGGAACGAGACGCTGCGTCGTTCTGCCATACTCCCGGCATGCCCGTGACCGTCTTGCTTCAGGCCTATCAGAAGCTGTCGCGGTTTTGATTTAGGGGTGCTTTATAGTTTCCTGGTCGATGACGTCACCCGTCTATGACGTTCCGTCTCGCCATTGGACTGATTCCATACGTTTTTCATGACGCACTCACGCAGGGGCGTTCCCACAGCGTTTGACGCAGCGTCTCGTTCCCTATTCAGGGAACTAGGGTTACATACATAACCGAGACGATTTTTGTGATTTTCTTTGATCATATTTACCAGGGGTGCCAATAATTCTGACCACAATAGTTCTTATTTGTGCCTACAAAATAATTAGTAAAATAACAGAACAGCAAAGTCTATTACATTCATGGAAGTGCCAGATGCCTTGGAGTCTGGCTGCAGGATATACGCTAATGCATGACATTATGACGGAAATGATCCCTGCCCTCTTGTAATATCGCTTCAGTGAGCAGATTCCAGCCGAGGCTGATGGGACAGTGGGCATGCCTATATTTTGGCTGAGGACAACCCAATGCAAACAACATTTCCATCCCATTTGTCCTGATGGGAACACTTCACATGCCAGACTCATAAAAGTGATAGAATGCGGCTGTTAAAAGGAAAGTTCATCAATCTACCAATATACGGTCACTCCGACACTTTCTCTTCCGGGCTCATAAAGGGCCATTTGCTGCCATTTTACATTAGAAATTAAACGTGTTTCAGAAAAACATCTCTCACCTGGTTTTGTGTCATAACTGCTCTTTATAGAACGCAGCGTCTTGTTCAAATATGCACTGAGAAGTCGCCAGCATGGGTTTGTTTTATAAGTTCCCCTTTAAAACATCTGTTTTAAAAAAAATGAACAGATAAATTTCATCTCACGTCTCCATTGCGCTGTTTTCCATTCATCTCGCAGCCTGTCATTAATAAATAAACAAATAGACTTATAGATCACACGGAAAAATAAATGGAAAAGAGCGACTGCAACGGCTTTCTCCCTCAAATCTAGTGCTGAATGAGTTTTAGTATTCTCCTTCTCCAGGATGGCGAGACTGTTTTTTTTTGGTGTACATCAATCATGATGGCTGTCTTACATGCTTGCGACACATTTCTATATTTTAATCACCAGAAATCATGTGTTTACCTAGTTGCAGAAAAAACTCTGGAATGTTACATAAACTTACAGTATGTAATATAACAAATCTCACACACCAGCTGATGCTTTTTATGGACAAAAAATTATGAATCACGACAGTTGTCAGTCATTTATTTTCCGTTCACAGCTTTTTTAAAATATATATATAGACCAGTCTAGGCCAGCATGTAGGCAGTGAAATCAACATATTCCTCCTTGTGCACTTTCTGTCCCCGTTCGCTATAAACCTCAGTAGAAACCTTTAATAATGTTCTGCTTAGAATTGGACATCTCATGCTCTAATGATTCTCATACTGTCTAAATAAGGTTTCTTTGACATACTGAAGCATGGGAGGCATTTTTTGCAATGCTGAAACTGACCTGTGTGTCGTGGTTTAATTTCCTTGACTTGTTTCTGTCTCAACCTTTAATTTGAATGGTTGAGGAATCATTGTTCGTGGAATCGCAGAGCGCCGCCGGCAAAATATCTGTAATTGGGTTTGACCTTTTACCGGGAATACCAAAGTAAGAAATGAGAGTTTTTCTAATGGCATTGGTGAGGAAGCTGTGGTTTTCTGAGTGCTC
This sequence comes from Rhinichthys klamathensis goyatoka, assembly GCF_029890125.1. NCBI lineage: Eukaryota > Metazoa > Chordata > Actinopteri > Cypriniformes > Leuciscidae > Rhinichthys > Rhinichthys klamathensis. Next base: position 335,311 of record NW_026607106.1, on the reverse strand, counting down.
TGTATTTCCAACCTATAAAATGGGCAATGTGCATTAAGCTTTGCATATCACATACTTCATGTGGACAAACATTATGCAATTGCCTCTAGTTTACAATGGCCTCTATCCATTTTATTTTCTTTGCGTGTTGTGAAGATGAATTTTCATTAGTCATAGGTATAAGCTCTCCAAATCCCACCCCTGAATGTAGATTTCAATTTCAATTTCAAGCTTTATTTGTCATTGCATAAATACAGTGTATTAACACAACGAAATTCCAAGTGCTACTCCAGATCAGTGCTTTAGACAAAATACACACTAATAGATAAATATAACAGACAAACAAACACCCCCCATCCCTTTCTCCCCTCCCTCCCCGACAACACACACCCTCCCACCCACATATGTGTACAATAGCAGCGGTTTCGACATAGCAGCAGGTTTCGGCATACAAGTTAGAATGTTCGCAGATGAGATCATGTCTAGAGGCAATGTGGTTGGTCATGACAGGAGGATAGTGAGAGGAGGAATTACCTTTATTCCACAGGGTTATTGTTTGTTCAATGAACGTATGGCCCAGGGGAAAAAGCTCTTTGTTAATCTGGCAGTGCGTACTCTCATTGACCTATAGCGCCTGCCAGACGGAAGCAGGTTGAACAGGTGGTGGGCAGGGTGGACAGTGTCTTTGAGAATAGATCTAGTCCGGTTGAGGCAGCGGGAGTTGGCAAGCTCTTCCAGGGAGGGAAGGGGGCAACCTATGGTCTTTTGGGCTGAACCTATGACCCTCTGCAGAGCCCTCCTGTCTGCCACCGAACATCCCGCATACCATACTATGATGCAATAAGTGAGTACACTTTCAATGATTGCCCGGTAAAAGGACACCAGCAGCTTCTGTTCAAGATGGTTTTTCCTGAGAATTCTCAGGAAGTGTAGTCGCTGTTGGGCCTTTTTTGTTATTGCTTTAGCGTTTATGAACCAAGAGAGGTCTTCAGAAATGTGTACTCCCAGAAATTTAAAAGATGAGACCCTTTCCACGCATTCGGCATTTAGATGGAGTGGAGCGTGGGCTGTGTTGTTTCGTCTGAAGTCAATGATGATCTCTTTGGTTTTTGTTGTATTCAACAGTAAGTTATTTGATGAGCACCAGTATGACAGTTGCTGGACCTCGTCTCTGTACTCTGTCTCATCCCCACCTGAGTGTACAGGAGTGGGCTCAACACACAGCCTTGAGGGGAGCCAGTGCTGATTGTAAGGGGACAGGAGAGATGATGACCAAGTCTCACTTGTTGTGATCTGTTTGAGAGGAAGTCTTTTATCCAAGCGCAGGTGGAGGGAGGGAGGTGTAAGCCCAAAAGTTTTTTAATCAGAATGTCCGGAATTATTGTATTAAAGGCTGAGCTGAAATCTATGAAGAGTAGTCTTACATACACTCACCGGCCACTTTATTAGGTACACCTGTCCAACTGCTCGTTAACACTTAATTTATAAGCCAATCACATGGCGGCAACTCAGTGCATTTAGGCATGTAGACATGGTCAAGACAATCTCCTGCAGTTCAAACCAAGCATCAGTATGGGGAAGAAAGTTGATTTGAGTGACTTTGAACGTGGCATGATTGTTGGTGCCAGAAGGGCTGGTCTGAGTATTTCAGAAACTGCTAATTTACTGGGATTTTCACGCACAACCATCTCTAGGGTTTACAGAGAATGGTCCGAAAAAGAAAAAACATCCAGTGAGCGGCAGTTCTGTGGGCGGAAATGCCTTGTTGATGCCAGAGGTCAGAGGAGAATGGCCAGACTGGTTCGAGCTGATAGAAGGGCAACAGTGACTGAAATAACCACTCGTTACAACCGAGGTATGCAGCAAAGCATTTGTGAAGCCACAACACGCACAACCTTGAGGCGGATGGGCTACAACAGCAGAAGACTCCACCGGGTACCACTCATCTCCACTACAAATAGGAAAAAGAGGCTACAATTTGCAAGAGCTCACCAAAATTGAACAGTTGAAGACTGGAAAAATGTTGCCTGGTCTGATGAGTCTCGATTTCTGTTGAGACATTCAGATGTTAGAGTCAGAATTTGGCGTAAACAGAATGAGAACATGGAACCATCATGCCTTGTTACCACTGTGCAGGCTGGTGGTGGTGGTGTAATAGTGTGGGGGATGTTTTCCTGGCACACTTTAGGCCCCTTAGTGCCAATTTGGCATCGTTTAAATGCCACGGCCTACCTGAGCATTGTTTCTGACCATGTCCATCCCTTTATGGCCACCATGTACCCATCCTCTGATGGCTACTTCCACCATGTCACAAAGCTCTAATCATTTCAAATTGGTTTCTTGAACATGACAATGAGTTCACTGTACTAAAATGGCCTCCACAGTCACCAGATCTCAACCCAATAGAGCATCTTTGGGATGTGGTGGAACGGGAGATTCGCATCATGGATGTGCAGCCGACAAATCTGCGGCAACTGTGTGATGCCATCATGTCAATATGGACCAAACTCCCTGAGGAATGCTTCCAGCACCTTGTTGAATCTATGCCACGAAGAATTGAGGCAGTTCTGAAGGCAAAAGGGGGTCCAACCCGTTACTAGCATGGGGTACCTAATAAAGTGGCCGGTGAGTGTAGCTGCCAGGGTGTTCGAGGTGACTCAACGTTGAGTGAAGGGTGATGGCAATAGCATCCTCAGTAGAGCGGTTTGCCCTATAGGCAAACTGGTGAGGGTCTAATGATGGTGGAAGGCAGGCCTTGATGTGCTGGGCAACCAGCCTTTCCAGGCACTTCATTACAAGTGATGTTAGTGCGATGGGCCTAAAGTCGTTCAGGCTTTTCCATGCTGATGTTTTTGGAACTGGAATGATGATGGCGGATTTCCAGCAAGATGGAACTATGGCTCGGGTCAGAGAGATGTTGAAGATCTTGGTGAAAATCCCCGTTAGTTGGTCTGCACAGGCCCTAAGTACTTTCCCTGGTACTCCGTCGGGTCCAGCCGCCTTCCTCGGGTTCACTTCCCTTAGTGCTCTCCTCACCTGATGTTCCTGGAGGGATAGTGAGGTGCAGGTGAAGGATGGGGGAGGAGTTGATGGACCATTCACCTCGAACCGGACAAAGAAACTGTTTAATTCCTCTGCCATTGTAACATCAGGGGGGTTAGATATGATGTTGTAGCCCTTGTAGTTTGAAATGTGATGTAGTCCCTGCCACACTTGACGTGGGTTCTTGTCCACGATGTATCCCTCTATTTTCCTTTTGTATGTTGCCTTAGCAGCCCTAATGCCCTTCCTTAGATTAGCTCTAGCTGAGCTGTACTGTGCCCTGTCCCCTGACCTAAATGCTGTGTTACGATCCTTAATAAGGAGCCGCACTTCCCTTGTCATCCAGGGTTTCTGGTTTGGGAAAACCCTGATCTGTTTCGAGACGGTTGCATTTTCAATACAGAATGTAATGTAGGATAGGACAGTGTCTGTATGCTCCTCCACATCCTGGTTCTCAAATAGACTCCACTCTGTGGTTGAGAAGCAGTCTTGGAGCTGGAAGAGGGCATCCTCTGACCAGGTGTTAATCATTCTAATGGTGGGCTTATTTTTCCTGATGTGAGGGGTGTAGGCAGGTATGAGATGCAGTGAGAGGTGGTCTGACAGTCCAACGTGTGGCTGGGGCGCTGCTTTGTATGCATGCTTAATATTACAGTAAACATGGTCAAGTGTGCTGCTCTCCCTGGTGGCACACTTCACATATTGGGTGAATTTAGGGAGGACAGTTTTTAAGCATGCCCGGTTAAAATCTCCTGCTACAATATGTACCCCATCTGGGTGCGCCTGCAGCTGTTTACTTATACACCCATGAAGATCGCTGAGGGCTATATTAACGTTAGCATCTGGAGGGATGTACACGGCCGTGATGGTTACTACAGTTATCTCTCTAGGTAAGTAAAAGGGGCGGCAGATGACGGTTAACGCCTCAAGATGGGGGGAGCAATATTTATACATTACATTGCTTTGTGAACACCAGTCATTGTTAACATAGATACAGAGTCCGCCTCCTCTGTTCTTACCGGAGTCACTGTTCCTGTCCTGTCGGTGGATGGTGCGGCCTGCTAGCTGTACAGCATTATCAGGGATAGCAGGGTGGAGCCAGGTTTCGGACAGAATCATCACACAACAATCCCGGACAAAGTTGTTAGTTGCTATCCGTAACTCCAGGTCATCCATTTTATGCACGATGGATCTTACATTTGTGAGGAAAACACTGGGAAGAGAGGGCTTGTGTGGATACTTCTTTAGCCGCGATAGCAGGCCGGCTCGGCATCCTCGCTTCTGCTTCCTGTTCTTCCGCCGTCGACGCTGCCTGCTGGAGCCTGTGACAATCCACGGGGATCCCGGTGCCCTCGATATTTCGAGCGGTATGTTGTTTTCTTGTTGAAAATAGTCCGTGATTGGAACACTACTTCGTACACCAATGCTGATCAGGTTCGTACGACTATATACACATTGTGCTTGGCAGAGTTCGCCATACATTTGCCACATAACACCTATTAAACATACTAAAAAGCACCGAACGAGAGAGCTCAAAGCCGTTGCACTTGCGCGCGCCGCCATTTAGTTTTTTACTCCCTGAGAATATAAAAGCCACTAAATACTGATACATTTAATATTGCAGTATATCAAAAACCAACATAAACTCAACAGAAAATGAGCTGTATTCACTATTTAAGTAATAACTCATTTAAGGAATAGTTTACCCAGAAATGAAAATTAACCCATAATTTGCTCACCCTCAAGCTATCTTTGTATATGACTTTCTTCTTTCATATGAACACAATCAGAGTTAAATTACAAAATATCCTGGCTCTTCCAAGCTTTGTAATGGCATTGAGTAGTGTTTTTAAAAATTCCAAAAAGCGCATCCATCCATCATAAAAGTAATCCATACGACTCCTTAGTGGGTTAGTGGGTTAATAAAGGCCTTCTGAGGCAAAGCGATGCATTTTTGTAAAGAAAAATATCCATATTTAAAACTTTAATCACTGGCTTATAAACTATAATCTCTGGCAATGGCCGTATACGTGTTCAGGAGAGTTCTGGTGGAAGGGTGATCTCTGACCCGACTTATGACATTTTTGGGTGAACTAGTCCTTTAAATTGAATTATGCATGTATGTTATGCATGTCACATTATGAATATTATGATTTTCATTTTTGGATACAGGTCACCTCTGAGCTGGAACAGTCTAAAACTACCATTTAATGACCACCTTCACTGAGTGTGAGTCCCAAACCCTTCACTAGTTACAATCCTATCCTGACAAATATAAGCATGTTAAAACATAACTACACAATAAAATATAGGTAAAATGTTTGTGCTTTATATCTTTGCTTACTTGTTATAATTCACCACCATTCAAAAGAAGTTTTTTCAATGTTTTAAAAAAAGTCTCTTATGCTCACCAAGGCTGCATTTGTTTGATAAATATTTTTACAATTACAAGTTTTCTATCGTAACATATTTTAAAATTTTATGTATTCCTCTTATGGCAAAGCTTCATTTTCAGCATCATTTCTTTGCGTACAATTTTGGTGAAAAACGTGATATACTTTTTATTTTTAGAATTTGTTTGATGAATAGAAAGTTAAATAGAACAGCATTTATAAAAAGAAAATAAAAGAAAAAATATAATAGTACTGACCGCAGACTTTTGTACGCCCGAATTAAATCATTGAAAAGGTGAATCTGATAACCTGCTTATCTACAACTTTCAGAAGAACAGCAAAGAGTCGGCTATCCTTGTAATCAAGTGATTGGTGCGGAAGTCTATGGAGAAACTGACAGCTTGCTTTGATTCTCCAATAGTTCTGAATGAAGGGTGAGAAGTTAACATGATATTTATAGTCCCTCTGCATTTGCGATGCAGGCAGTAATGGTTATGAATGCTGCTGTGAGAATGGGGTCCCTGCTCTATTGAGTTCAGTCAGTCAGTCACTCATGACATACATTTCACTAGAAAGTAAGCATTTCCCTCTAGCCAGAAACTCTGAGTGCTGTGGAATTGCTATAATCAATTTTAAGTAGGCGAAACCTGTTCCAGATTATTTTTCGCCAAACCTTTCCCTTTGATAATCATAAAAGAAGAACTCCCTGTAGCTAAAACAATCCAATAAAAAGCCGTTCAACTCTCAAGTTTTGAACAAAGTCTGCACTGTAAATCCTTCTCTTTATTTGATTCTATCCAGTCTTCTCTATAATCACACCTCATTTAATTGGCCCTAAAACATATTTTATGGTTCCGCCTGTGATTTAGACCAAGAATGTTCAAACTGTGTTCATTTCTGCGCAGGAATGCAATTAAACAGTCGGTGGCATGATGTCAGTGGCAGCTCTCTCTGCTGTGCTCTGTGTTTTTCTTCTTTCCTGGAGCTGCTGTATTGGAGTTTGTGCGGTGGAGCTGTCCTTGGTGCTGATTGTTGAATAACACGAGGATGCAAGGATTCTTTGGAGCCGTGCCGATAAATGCAGCCCTCTCTATCACACCGTGTTGCAGAAAGCAAAGGAAAATTAGTTGTGTGGTCCCTTTTTTGCTTCTTGATTAAACAGGTGCATGGCAAGGGCCTCAACATGATCTCTGTCTTTCTCTGCATTATGCGTCTCATGAGATCTGCAGGCTGCTGGATACAAAGTTCCTCTCTAATGATCATTAAGTCACTGTCACGTTATATTTAATTGCTGCTAGCTGGAAATGAGATTGTCTGCACAGTTGTGTAATTATGGTTTTAATTATAAAGCCCTGAGTTGAGTGAGCACTGTTATCGGGTAAGATAAGACCGAGGAAATGATCGGTGTCTGCAACACACACTCACACACTCTACTTTAACCTGAGAGCTGCAGTGGCATACTGCTTATGTGGATTTAAGTTTTTAAGAATTGCACAAAAAATAAATCATTAAATATATTCTGATTACTTGATGATTATGATAAGACCTTTGCATTTTACGCCTACTTTTTATCAAGTTGACTTATATTAGGGCTAAACTGTAAAAAAAAACAAAAAAACTAAATGATCAATGAGTTATGACAACGTGTTTGTACACTGCTTTAACTCATCAAAATAAGTTAGCAATTTTTTACTTTTTTTCTATAAGTTATACACGATTCAACTCATTGTTTAAGTCAGTTTAATGTAATTTAAGTTGAAATGACTTAAATATCCAAATTGATTGTACTTAAAAAATTTAAGGCAGCATATTTTTTTTTAGGTTTGCTTTGCTAATTAAGTTTGAATAAGTACCTATGAGTCTGGTGCTTATTTAGATTTGTACATCATTTGATATCCAATTTTGGGAGACCTATCATTATATACACTACCATTCAAAAGTTTGGGGTGGGTAAGATTTTTTTTTTATGATATTTTTTTTTTAAAGAAGTCTCTAATACTCAACAAGGCTACATTTGTGTCTAAAAATATAGTAAAATTAGTATTACTAATATTGTGAAATATTACAATTCCAAATGTCCATTTTAATATATTTTAAAATGTAATTCATGTTTTTTTTTCAGAATTCATTGATGAATATAATCTTCAGCAGCTTTTATTTGAAATAGAAATAACATAATAAATCATGTAAAATTATAAGTATTTTAAAAGTCAAATTACTTTATATATCTGTATAAATATATACATGTATCAATCATGACAACTCTGGATAGTTTAGCATGCATTAAATTGCATAGCCGATCTAGGCAGGTGGAGCTGGGGGAGGTGAAGAGTTTCAGAGCAAACAATAAACCAGACTATTTAAATGTTGAGCAAGCAATCTCATTGGCTGCAGGATTAGCAGAGGCCAATCAGCGTGTGCCAAGCGGTGATGATGTGATAGTTTGCACTGATTGCATATGAAGGACCTCAGCCTGCACCTATTAGTTTCATAACTGAACTACAGTATATATAAATTCTGGAATTTTGCTTTCAAGACATATCGCTTTGAAAAAATCTTGTTTATTACTATTATGGTTAGATTTAGTCCCTCAACAAGTGATTCTGTATTGTCCTTTTTCTCTTAAGACACTATTGGAAATCAGAAATGGATTTGTTGAGTTGGATGTGGGATTCTCCTTCAGATCAATTCTATCTCCTTACATTCAAATTCAAATTGCAGTGCTACAACCTGTTTGGTCCCCGATTCAAATTCAGGACTGGAATGTGAATTAGAATGTCAGAGGCATTCTCATTCAATTCTGAACGCACACTCTGATGCAATGTCAGCGAGAGAGATTAAGAGTGATCTCTCGGCTAATCCACCCTGTGAATGTGTCCATGCTTCTATCAAAGCACTACATGGTCAGGAGTCTCTTATACACACAGTCACGAATTCCCACATTCACATTCATTGCGTGCAGCTGACAAATTTGCGCTCTGTCAGCGAAGTGTGGCATCACATCCGAAAATCTACATTGCGGGTTTGAGCTGCTAGCTGCTTTCCTCGCCTGTCACACAAACGCGCCAGATGTTGAACCCAAGCGTGAAATAATTCCACCCGAACACTGACCCTGCCAGCCGCGGGGCTCATCAACTTGTTAAGTGTCATTCCTCCATGATAGAATATAGTATGCAAAGCAATATAGGGCGGTTTCACGTCCTTGCTACAACACAAACACGACCTGAATGTGGTATCAGAGAACACCTTGCTGCTTCCCTCAACAGGCACCCCTCAGAATAAATGATTGATAAACTCGGCAAAGAAAAGCATACTGGTAATTGGACTAGCTGAGATGTAGGAAAAGCTCTGGTTTTGAATTTGTGGCGGGGGAGGTTGGCATGCACATTATGGTTCACGACTTGTGCAATCAAGGAAATGGAGGGAGAACTAATGGTAGGATTGCTTGTGCACTTAGTGATTTACCCTCCCAAAGGCCCCGTGTGAGGCTCTGAGTGATTTCTCAAGTGATACTCGTGTTATTCTGTGAGATATGCATATTCAGCTAAAGGGAAAGAGTGATCATTGGATCTTGATTCTGTCACAAACTGCCCAGGGCTGTTAATTATGAGGCTTTTAGCATGGATGATGTATCTGAATGTTGGGTCTTGCATCTGTGTAGGTGGAAAGCCTGTTTAAGCCTTTCCAAAACTGTAAGCGATTGTTTGGTATAAGATACACCGGGGGAAATTTTCTTAATCAGTATTTTAGTCTTGTTTTTCAGTAAAAACATCTAAGCATCGCTGAAACGGGATCAATTTAGTTGATAAACAAAATTGTTTACAAAGAAAACAGATTGGAACTTATCTATCTATCTATCTATCTATCTATCTATCTATCTATCTATCTATCTATCTATCTATCTATCTATCTATCTATCTATCTATCTATCTATCTATCTATCTATCTATCTATCTATCTATCTCAGTAATCAAGAAAATTATTGTTTGCAGTGTTCTTACTTTTGTGTCTGTTATTGCAGATGGCAAGGTGGATGGAAGTAACGTATTGATCCCTAAGGGGGAAATTCAGGTGCTGAACATCAAAAGTGCACAAATGCTTTCACACACACACACACACAGAGTGCAAAACAAAACACAGTCTGAAGGCAATTACAGTAGAAACTGTAAACCATAACAGAGTGCAAAAGAAAAACCGTCCATGAGCAAAGTTGTTATGCCTGGCCAACAGGCCATGCAATTTGCTCTATTTCGGATGTGACACGTAGATTTTTTTATTATTATTATTGTTTTTTTTTTTTAAATAAAAGCTTCTGGAAAATGGCTAAACAACAAGAAGAGATAAAAAATCCTGTCAAAAGTTTGGCAGAGACTACGTTACTCCTGAACTGTAAGTCTTAATTCCCTTCTCAGGAATGGACTCTCCCAGAAAATTGTGATCGATGTGCTCTGATGTTGGCAATTATACTGTGAATGAATTATTTCAGTCATTTCGAAGCAACTAGATCTGGTGGAGGTGATGGAGTTATTTGTCAACAGGCTGCTGGACGCGATGCATTGTTATGGGAATCCGTCCGGGCACGCTTCCAATTAAGTGACACGCTAATATGTCATTTGTGTTTTTCGATGCACTCAAAAAGCCATGAGAAATCCCTTCTGAAGCTGTCCTGAGGACCTGCTGATCCTGTGTTTTAGATTTGTACTGTATTCGAGATGGAAACATAATTAAAGTTTCATCAGGGAATTTGTTTATCTAATCATCAGAGAAATTAACCGCTAATGGAATCGCACTGAATCACTAGATACAATGGTAATGGCCTCTATTAAAAAGCTATCACATGGATTTCGTGTAAGTAAATAGATTTATTCCTCAGACTTGCCAAATCGCTTATCACTTTTATGTGAGCATCGCTGGAGGGAGTTCAGAGTTTAAATATATAAATAGCAGAATGCTAATAACTCTAGCAGTAGCTAATTTATACAGGAAGGAGCGCACTCTGCATCAATGCATATTTCAGTGTCGCAATGCCTCAGCCTCTCCTAATGCCACTTGAAGCATGCACTTCATGAATGTAGCTAGTGTTTCCGTACTAAAATCAAATGCAATAATAAATCTGAGTTATGCCAGAGAAAAAGTGTGCTTGGGTAATTTTTTCTTATTATCAATCATTTATCCGTTTTGGCCTCAGCCTTTTTCAAGGTATACAGATCACCGCCAGCTGGAAATAACAGATGGATTCACAAATTCCAATTGATTATGTCTCGAAATAAAAGTTGCAGTAGCAACATCAGATATGTTGCAGCTTAAAAAAAGAAAGAAAGAAAAAATAATGAATAAATCACAGTGCACATACTAATGCCACATAAAGAGGATTCGTCCACACTGGGACAAAGTTCAAATCTGGCCTTAGTTTTTGTGTGTATTCTTTACTTACTAATGTTTAAAAAAATTAAATAAAAAATACCATACTCAAACTGAGAAATATCACGAGGAATGAAATTTTCCTCCATCTTTTGAGATAAAAGAGTTTATTGTACTATAAAAACATAAACTTTTAGAACGGAAAACTTTCTCCCTAGTTAAAAAAAGTTAGAAAAACAAGCCTCAAAAGTCTAAAACTTTCTGATGTCAATAGTCAAGTCAAGTCACATTTATTTATATAGTACTTTTTACAATACAGATATAACAGAAAAATAATGCAAAAAAGTTTGTTTCCAGAAGAAAATAGCGTCACAGACCAGCTTAAGTAAGTTCAGTGATGTTTCATTTTAGTTTTTTAGAAAAAGTTATGATATATATATATAGCCGCTCTGGAGTAAACCGTGATGTCATCGTCCAGCTCAGTTCAGTTCTTGTATAATAGTGTCAATGCAAGCATATCAATATTATTGTTGAATATTAAATTGAATGTTAAATGTAATGTCCCCAACTAAGCAACCCAAGCCAATGGCAACAAAGGTGGAAAAAGGCGACAGTGGCAAGGAACCAAAACTACATCAGGTGGCAGAATGGATAAAAAAACCTTGGGAGAACCAAGGTCAGAAGTCAGATTGGTTTGGAACAATCAGACTATTATCCAGTTCCATCTGGTTTAAGATCAGAGTCATCACACCAGGATGGAGACGGGTTTGTTGAGGATCAGTGTTGATGGCTGTCGTGTTGATGAGGCCTTTGATGAGAGTTTAGTTGACAATCTCTGCTGACACTTCAGGGATGCATTGTGGTCGTGTCTAGGTGCAGGTCCTCCATCTGGTCTGGATCCAGCTGATTACAGTAAACCTTGAATAAGCAGAAACACTAACATTAGTGTAGATGCCATTCTTCTTATGATGTAACGAGTACATCTGGTGTTATAGGAAGTGTTCCCGGTTCCGGCTGACCTAATTTATGAAAGCGTGATTTATCATTTACACTAGATAGTGTTACATTAAGCACCTACACTTGAAAATAATTATATTTGAAACTAGACTTCTCAGTAATTCTGAAGATATTACTATAGATTACAGCAACACCACCCCCTTTTCCTTTCAGACGTAGCTCGTTTTTATAACAGTAATCTTGGGGGGTGGACTCATTTAAAGTAATGTAATTGTCTGGTTTTAGCTAGGTTTCTGTCAGACACAACATGTCTAGGTTATAATCTGTAATCATATCATTAACAATAAGTGCTTTTGAAGTAAGGGATCGAATATTCAGCAACCCGAGCTTTATCATGTGTTCATCTGTATTATATCTATTTTTTATTTGTTGAGCATCGATTCAATTTTTACCCTTAAATGGGTTTGGGAGTTTTTTGTATTTCCTAATTCGGGGAACAGACACAGTCTCTATATGATGATATCTAGGTGAAAGAGTCTCTATATGATGGGATTTATCTGACATCAGTGACGTGAGACAGCTAGCAGATGGTCGGTAGACGGTCGGTTTAGCCAGTCTGTCTGCTTCCTGACCTGAGCCCCAATTCATGTTTGAGTTCTAAGACTATGTGCCATATTACTAGAGAGAAGAGGTCAGGTCTGCCCCAAAAACCTTTCCAATTGTCTATGAACCCTATATTATTCTGCGGACACCACTTAGACAGCCAGCCATTGAGTGAGGACAGTCTACTAAGTATCTCATCACCCTGGCGAACAGGAAGGGGGCCAGAGCAAATTACAGTGCCTGACATCGTACTTGCGAGTTCACACACCTCTTTAACATTAATTTTAGTGATCTCCGACTGGCGAAGTCGAACATCATTAGTGCCGACGTGAATAATAATCTCAGAGAATTTACGATTAGCATTAGCCAGCACTTTTAAATTTGCTTTGATGTCAGGCACTCTGGGTCCCGGCAAACATGACTATGGTGGCTGGTGTCTCTATTTCCATGTTCCGTGTAATAGAATCGCCAATAACTAGGTCACATTCAGCAGGATTCACAGTTTCACTGAGTGGAGAAAATCTATTTGTTATGGTAATCAGAACGGAAGAGCGGTGTTCTGTCCCGTGACTACAGAATCTCACGGTCACCCAGTTGCCCTGTTGCACGGGCTCTACAGCCGGCACCGAACAATGTACAGAGTTCACTAAGCTAGTCGCATCCAAAGCAGTATCTAAAGCCCTTGTATTCTAACTATCCTCGATTAAAGTTTGGATGCGTGTCTCTAGTTCTGAAATCTTCTCCGTCAGCCTTACTATCTCCCTGCATTTATCACGTGTAGTCCTCACCCCAGACAGAGAAGGCTATACTATACATGTGACACGAAGTGCAAGTGACAACAGGAGAAGACATTACTCACCGTTTTTTGTTGACTGATCCTACTCACCACAGTTGTTTGATGGTCTTGTAAAAGGCGTGAGCGCGCACAAGACAGCAAGCACAGATGGCAGATTAACAGGCAAGTGAGATACTAGCGTGTTGTGCTAGCGATAACGATTTAGACAAAAGCTAGCGATGTCAGATTAATGTGCAATATTAGACAATATCTAATATTTGTTGATGAGTAAGTTATATTTAGCAATATAAACAACAAGGAATGATAGTAAATAGAGATTCAAAGCAGAAACCTATACGGAGCTTACAGACGCAAACCAGCAGGAAGGCAGAGTGCTGGGCTGATTTCCTACAAATTGTAGTTAGTTACAGATTGAAATTAAATGATGAACGTATTAGTTTGTAACGTAATTATTATATTACACATTTTTGATACTGTAGTCAGACTTCTTTTTGATTACTTTTACTTTTGAACTTTTACTTTTGAACTAACTTGTTTATCATATTGTATCGAGTAGGACATCTTGTACCATATTGATATATAAATACAAAGAGAAAGGAAATATATTAAATTTTTTGTTATTCACAACATGAAGGGCATTAAACTTTACGTCATGGTAATCTTATTATGAGTATTTTAAAATATAACATAATCCAATTACAAGTACATCTACAAGTTTTTGCAATCTTATTACATAATCCAGATTACATATAATCAGTTACTACCTGGCACTGTCAATAGGCATATTGTCCATTTACAGATATCTGAATACATAACATTAAAAGTGGACTGCAGGAGGGGGAAAAAACAATGATAAATTTTAATCCCTTTTAGTACATCTGCAATCACACTGAGTTGAAAAATACAGTAATCCGTCCTAATAACAAATCACACTGGTGTAGTAATGCGGTTCTGCTTCAGTTTCTATCTCTGCTCATTATTGTGGGTTTTGCGAATGTTTGTACAGGTTGAATTTCAGATGGGACAAGGCAGCTTTGGTAAAATCAACAAACATTTACAAATGTGGGCGGCGGTGGGGGGATGTTAATGTCTGATGTTTGTGCTAATTATCCGCTCCGCAGTGACATTGATAACACAATCACATGCTCTGTGAGAAGAGCGTGCCGGAGACCGTTTCTAAGGAGGGCCTGGAGAAAAAAAACTGAAGTGTAAATATTCTCAGAAGCCTTAAGATCACTTGTCTTCTCTGATCAAACAAACTACAGTACAGGAGCGATTCACTTTGAAGCTGACAGGCCTTCAGTTCGAGCCTCATGACTTGAGTTGAGCCTCACGTCCAGCGTGTTTCTATAAGCAGATGGTAACATACCCCCTGCTATGGATTGATGTTTGGAGGTGAGGGGTCTCTTGGATCAGATTTTTGTGCAAAAAAAGCACTTTTGATATAAAAGAAATACATTTGCATAAATGTAAGATTTATGTTTGAATCGCATATAAAATGTTCATCCATTTGGAGTACACAGTTTTACAGTTTTTCTCAATGGCTTTGGCACATTTTTCTTAACATTCTTAACATTCTCAAAACTGTTTGCTGGAACATCAGAACTCTATAGATGTGTCATCTTAGATAGCATGTCTGCAAAACGTAGTTACTCGCCCAAAACATTTAAGTCATGCTTCAAAACCTAGTTATTGTGTCAGTAAAGTGGCCAATGGCACCAAAATAAAAGGTGTGAGCCACACTGGTCAAAATTGTAGATTTTTTTCACTGTGGAAATATTTGTCATTTACAAATTTCATTTTTTTTCTACTTTTTTTGTTGACTAACTCCTTTCTATACAGTACAAGAATGTTTTGTCTGTGTAAATACAGATTCATAGGTGTAGGTGAAAATTGACTGGGAGAAGTCAACACTGTAGTACACAAAAAGAACACTAACATTTCTTTTTTTTTTTACAGTACATTTATGTTTACAGCAATGTGTTACTTGTAAACATAAAATCAAAGTACATGTAATTTGCCTTAATCAAAAAGAAATTCATATCTGATGTGAACAAGAAACTAATTGTTCAGAGATCTGAATCTATTGTTTTAAGAGAAAAAAGTAAAAAGTCTCATTTGAGAATTGAGCCAAAGCAATTGAGAAAAACTGTAACAAACTGATAAACATACAGTGATGCTTATTTGTCAGTCATAAATACATGAAACAGGTAAGATTTCTAGGCCAGGATATGTATTTTGTAATATAATGGATGTTTTCACCCCGTTTTCTTATTAGATCTGTTGCCATATAGATGAGCACATTTGTTGCAAGGTGAGAATTTAGAATTGGTTTGTGGCATAATGGTTTGTCCGATTGGTTGCTGTATAATGATAACCTTTTTAGTATTCTGAGAGCCAGCAAACTACAAAATGGCAGTGTCAGCACTCTAACACAAGACACAATGCTAAGCAAAATCACTCTCTGGTCTTATCAGGACTTTTTTTGGCAGGCTGGATCAAGCATCCTCAAAAAAAAGTACAATATGTTATAGCTTCCCAGACAGCTTTGGCCTGTTCTTATGAAATATTCGCAGACTATAACCCTCGCCCGCCGCCGCAGATACAGATAAATGGGAAAGGGAGATATTGAGGAAATTTCAGCCATGATTTCAGATGAAGTAAAATTCCATTTGTGGAGATGGCGGCCGTGCTGCATTGCAAGTGGTGGCCCGTATCTCTCCATAGACTGTCAGTGGGCTCTTGTCAGCGGCTCCTTACAGTAATGCCCATGACCTTTATATGATGAAGCACTGAGAGTCTCAGCCGTGGCATGTCTCTCTGTCTTAGGGATGGTCGACAGAAAGTTGTTCTGACCCTCCCCAGTGCAGAGATGCATGAAAGAGACCGTAGGGCATCACAAAGGCCACTATTTATCTTTGTTACACCTTTTCAGATTAGAAAAGGTTCCAATTCCACATTGAAAACATAACTTTTTTTAGCCTTTAAAGCCAAACACGCACACACTGAAGCTAGTGTGCAACAAGAAGTGCCAGATGGTAAGCGACTCCCTGTTGCCGTCCGTTCAAGTGTGCGCACTTGTGAGATGCGCTGCGGCTATAGTCGCAGATGCTGCGAGACATTTCAAATTGGTGTTAAATGCAGCCAAGTCTTCAGGTGACTAGCGAGAGAAGAGCAATGAGCAACAGCCAATTAAATTACAAGAGGATAAAAGAGTATAAGAGGGAAACATAGTGAGAAAAGGGAGCCAAAAGACATTAAACTGCTGTATGAATGAATCTTTGAAACCAGAGGCTGCAGTTAATGTGACCACAACTTTGCCTTTGTTCTTTCCCCGCCATTCGCCGGCTTTCCGTGTTTTCACTGTTATACGGTAGGGGCGCTATGACACATCTTCTGAAAGATTACTGAATCTCCTGATAAAAACGCATGCGAAGCAGAAAGCAATAGCATATGCGATAACATATGTAAGCAGATGCATATGTAAAATAACGTGATCATCAATATTAAACAGCATAACTCAAAACTGCCGAATGTTAGAATGTTACTGAGTCGACCCAGGACGAGTTATAGGACTGTGGGGTGCTGATGGACTCGATCTACTCCATCTATGTTTTGATCATCGTTCTGAATCCGATCTGGACATAGTCTTTAACAAAAATGCAATTTTCAAAAGCTTTTTACTCTTGTTGCTTTTTATAATGAAACTATACCGACATTCAAGTGCTGATAAAAAAAGGAACTCATGAAGCTAGAATGAATCTTGAATAAATTGTATTTTTGTAATTTACATGGAGACGATAACAAAATTGTTTTCAAAAACTTGCACTTTAAAACTCGTTTTCAAAAGTTTCCATTTTTAGGCCCCCAAACGCTGTTGTCGTTTAAATGAACTGTTGTTAGTTGAAAATGTTGTCGTGTGAACGGCCTATAGTGTCTATAGTGGGCACCTATAACAGTTTCAGACAAAAAAAGATATCTTTATCCCCCATTTATGTATTACTGAATTAAGTTGATGTATTTGATTTATTTTCCCTTCTGTGCAGGGAAAAATGGGAAATGAATAGCATCAACCTAAAACGTACAGCCTTCCAAAGCCTAAGCTCTTCATCTGAACATGAAAGCCCTGCAGAGAGTTTAGCCTACAATGAAGTTTTTGATGTAGTCCTTACCATCTGAAGTGTCCTTGAAGTAAAAGAAGGAAAGAAGAAAATAGGATCGAGATGTTTTCAGTATATGGGTATTCTGCATCCCTCTCAGACATTATATCAGCTGTGGAGTCACTGGACCAGTTTAACTCCTTCACAAGCTTCTATTATTTCCTCACATGAAATCTCAGCGAACAGCGCTGCAGCATTCTCCAACTGAGAGGCCTGTTTATATATATATTTCTGGGTATAACTTATTTATTCTGGTTTTCATATTTCAGTGGTTGTTGGAAAAAAAAAAAACTGACGTCTGTGTTTGCTTTCTAGCCCCTTGAAATGTTTTCTGAATGCTTCATCAGGACTAGGGTTTGATCAAGTCTTACTGTGAGGAATTACTTTGTCTATTCAGACAGCAAAAGTATGTTTTATTTATTTTTGATTTAATTATGTTATATTTCTGATTCATATTAGCAGCTACTGCCCTAGATGCTGGGATAGGCTCCAGCATCCCTGCGACCCTACATAAGACAAGCTGTTTGTCTTCCAGATGGATGGATGGATGCATGAATCCTATTAGTTTATCTGTACAGTGGTATAAAATATACATGATGAAACGCATCATGTCCAAACCAAACATATATGGGATTTGAAATCTGAGTCTTTTTGTAACTTTTGGTTCCCTTTCAAAAGCTACAATCGATGCTGCGCTGATCAGCGCATTGGGAACATCTTTAACGTGACCAGCTGTGAATATGTGTGAAACACGTCAATGAAATTGACCAGGAACTTTTATCATAGACAGTAAAAGAAATGGACACAGCGACCCCATAGATTTCAATGAAGAAAAGGGAAGCCAATTAGAAGCACTCACTTCCCGAAGGCTGAGCATACTGCGCAGGCTCAAACTGAGCTTGACGACGTAGATGTGACGTGAGCAACCTGTCTGATAGTTGTTCTAGTAAGTCTTATAGTTGTTCTGTAGTAGATAAGTCTTCTAGTAGCTGTGCCAAAGAAATCTGAATCATTCCCTTCTGAATCTTGGTGGAATGCACAGCACAGTGGAATGTTCACAGTTAAAGTGCTTCGCGTTCGCTTTGCTTATTTCAAAGGGGAGCACCCACAATACGATTGTGCGGCTCTCGCGTGTCGATCTGGCTGAGGAGCGAGAGACGGGTGGGGAATTAAATATGAGGAATTTCTCAGGAATTTCTCATTTCTCAATTAATTTCTGAGAATTTAAATATTGAAAAAGCCATCTAAAAAATGATGGACTTTGAGAGTGCCGCCTCCGAGCACTTCTCTCATTATGATAAAGCGTGTGAGAGGTTACTCGAGGTGGTGACTCATGCAGTGGCCAGGTTACAGCTAGACTGCCCTCCTTGATGATCTCCATGACGTTAACTCGTTCATGGGGAAAACCTTATTCTTTGCGCTTCTTTGTGCCTTCGATGTCAACTTATTAGACTCTCGCAGGTCCAGGGGCGTGTGGTTATACGATGATGTGCCAGTCCGAAGAGACTCTCATGGGGCTATCTCTTCTCTGGGGCTCATCGTCATTTAAGGAGTCAGCACTCCCCACCAAGCCGTGTATAATAACACCCACTCTGGTGGGGGTCAGACCAGACTGGTGCTGCTCTGCACACTATGGCAGTGTTGCAGGCATACCAGGCTGATCTGCTTAAAAAAACAAAAAAAAAGAACAAAAGTGGGGCTCAAAAGCAAAGTGTGGCGAGTTGCGCCCCCCCCTCGTTGCGCCCCCCTAAAGACTGGACCGGCTCGTCGCGCTCAGCAGCCTCATAATAGACCTGAGACAAAAGTCCTGAGGTTTTTTTTGTCCCAGGTATGTGGGGGTGTGCCCCTTCGGGACAGGGCATGTAAAATGCATCAATCAGCTCCGACCTGACACTCTCACAAAACCACTGTAACATCCCCGCCAACTCTGGTGATTCGGGGGGCAGCGGTTTCCAGCGAAATGTTGAATGGTCTGTTGTTTCCTGTTATCGCCCAGGACACAGAACATTTAACATTCCCCCAACAGGAAGTATTAAAATTGGTACCCCTTTAAAGAGACTTTGGCAGCGTGAAAGCTACTGTTGGGTATCTCTCTTTGCGTCCTAAAGACTGTAAAAAGGAATACGTTGTCCTCCTTGTTTTAACGGTGTGGTTCCCACTACCGTGAAACAGGAGTAGGCGCATATGCTGTCACAAAAGAAGAAATGGGGGACTGCGGCCATTTTTGAGGCTTGAACCGTTCTGTCAGAAAGCTCAAGTTCAAGATGCTAACTATCAAGAAGATCGTGTTGCAAATTCAACATCACGATTGGTTCTTCACGGTCGATCTTAAAGATATGCGTCTTTCACATGGAAATATTGCCACAACACAGGAAGTTCCTGAGGTTTGCTTTGAGGGGCGAAGCTTACCAATACTGGGTCCTTCCATCCATGTTTATGGTAAGTCACGGATGAATGCTTTGTGCACTTTCTAAAATCCATGTTTATGGTAAGGGTTACACGCTGCGGCTTCGTTCCCTTTCTACGTGGTTCAGACCCCAGTTCCTTGCCTTGGGTCCCACTCTAGGTGTGTCTTGCCATCGCAGAATGCTAACGACAGACGCCTCCCTGTCGGGCTGGGTAGCGGTCTTAAGTGGTCGTTCAGCCCAAGGGATCTGGGGAGGGATCATCTTGATTGGCACATCAATTGCCTCGAATGGATGGCTGTATTTTTGGCCCTGAAATGCTTCCTCCAGCAGATAAGGGGCTATCATGTCCTAGCGCAGGTGGACAATACTATGGTAGTCGCCTACAAAAATCGTCAGGCAGACTGTGTCCGCGCCTTCTAACAGGCGAGCGCAGCAGGCTCTGCTTTAGGGTCAGGACATGTTCCTGCCCCTTAGGACGATCTAAACCCTTAGGAGTCCTGGCCAAGGTTCGTCATCAAGGGTCCTTGCCTCTTACTGATAGCGCCTTGTTGGCTGAACAGAGTTTGGTTCTCGGAAAAAATATCTCTCCTCGATGGCTCGCACTGGGCGATACCAAACAGGAGGGACCTTCAGTCTCAAACGCAGGGGACAATATCCCCAGGCCAAGATATGGAACCTTCATGCTTGGCCCCGGAAGGGTACCAACTGAGGGACACTGGGTTTTCAGTTGATATCATAGAGATCATTCTCAGTGCTAGGGCTCCCTCCAGTAGAGGAAGTTATGCCAATAAGTGGGGTGTCTTTGAAAGGTGGTGCACTGCACGTAATGCAGATCCAGTTAACTGGCAGATTGCTTCAGTTCTGGACTTCCTGCAGAAAAAAATATCAGCAGGCACATGCCCCGCCACTCTCAAGGTTTATGTGGCCACTTTATCGGCTTGCCATGCCTTGATTGACGGGGTGACACTTAAGAAACATCCTCTGCTCACCAGCTTCGTTCGTGGAGCCGGGTGGCTGAGGCCTCCTGTTAAAACCAAGATCCTTTCATGGGACTTGGCTATAGTCCTGGAGGGTCTGTTTGAGACCCCATTGGAACCTCTAGGGTCAGCGTCTGATAAACTTTGACTTTAAGATGGTTTTCTTATGGCTATCACTTCTTTTAAAATAATCTTGCTTCCTCATACTGTCTAGCTGCCTAAGGTCCCCTTCTCAACCATACATCCGGTCACTCTTGAGGCCTTCTGCTCAACGCCATTCACAATGCCGGATCAGGAGAGACTCAGTCCGTACTCTTCAGCCCTATGTCCACCGCACTAGCCAGTGGCATAAGTCAGAGCAACTATTTGTTTGTCATGGTGGCCGTAACAGAGGCGTCCGCCACAAAAACGGACAATTTCACATTGGGTGAGGGATGCTATTGCCCTTGCCTATGAGGCGTGCTGTTAAGCTTTGCCACTTGGCATCAGGGTTTATTCTACTAGGGGGGTCACTTCCTTGGCGGGGGGTGCTCCGCCTGTAGCATGTTTGTGATGCGGCAGGCTGGTCCTCTCCGCACACTCATCAGATTTAAAGTTTGGATGTTCAAGCCACTCCGGACTCTCACGTCCTTAAGTCGACATCACAAGCTCATGTCTGAGACCTTCATGCGTTCTTGTGAGCACACACTACACAACCGTAAGAGGTCCAGACACCTCCAAGCAGGTTGGCGTGGGTATTCTCATTCACGTCACAGCCCGAGGCTATAAAAGTTCCTGGTCAATTTCATTGACGTGTTGCACACATATTAACACCTGGTCTCGTTAAAGACGTCCCCAATGCGCTGATAACCCGAGACGCTTTAGGGTCACAAATTACAATAAATCAAATAATAATAATAATTTTAAACGCTTATCTCTCTTTTAAAAGTGACATGTTTTGGACCAATATTACAAAAATGCTTCCTCAAGGACAGTTGAACTGAGGGATCAGCACATAAACAATATTTTAAGTTTAGATTGTGAAGGTTATAAGTTTGATACTGTTTAAAAGTTTGGGGTTGGTATACGTTTTTAAAAGTCTCTTATGGCCACAGAGGCTTATTTTAGTTGATCAAAAATAGTCAATATTTAAAAATATTATTACAGTTTAAAACATCTGTTTTCTATTTGTATATATATATATATATATATATATATATATATATAAGGAAATGTATTGCTTTGTAGCCATTTGTCAGGATTCAGGCTCGGAGACAGAGGTAAGTGATAAACATAAATGTATCTTTATTTAACTCAAAGGTAAGTATGCAGGCTTTCGGGAGTTCAACGGTGATCTCGAAGAGGATTATGTGGCAGGAATGCATCCAGGTGAGTGAATCCTCTTCTTAAGGAATAACGTGGCGGATAACACAGATCAATAACTTGAGTTTTTCTCTCTTTTCAGATCGTTCGTGGATAGGCGTGATTCAGGAAGGATTCCAGGTGAGTAGATCCTTTGAAGTGCACTTGACAATGAGCTCACCAGTTCAGTGATACTTTCACTTTCTCTTGCAGCTCATCCAGTGGGAAACGGGACTCGTGGCGGATTCCAGGAAACGGAGAACATGAGTCATGGAGCGATCCTGGGAACATCAGAACAAGGACAACAAGGTTAGTTTCTTTCAGGTAAGTATACTTTACGTCCGTTGCTGAAGGATGGCTCAGAGTGAGACAAGTGGTGACTGGTAAGGGTCGTTCCTGTTGGAGGCTTGACAATGACTGGGAGTGAATCGGGTGCTTTTGTGCTGGCTGGGAAGTGAGTGCTGAGTGGAAACAGGTGCAGGTGATCAGTAATCTGGGGACAGTGATCTTTGCGTGGTGACATGTGAGGGATCTGATTGGCTCCTGACACCATTACTCAAGTCTTCAGTGTCACATGATCCTTCAGAAATCATTCATATATGATGATTTGCTGCTCAAGAATGTTGAAAAAAGTTGTGCTGCTGCTTCATATTTATGTAGAAACCATAATACTTTTTTTTCAGGATTCTATCATGAAAAAAAAAACGTTCAAAGGAACAGTATTTATTTATAATATCCTACTTCTAAAACTTTATGAATGTCTTTGTCACTTTCCTTGCAGGATAAAATAATTCATTTCTTTCTTTGAAATAATAATAATAAAGCTTACTTACCCCATCACACAGTGTCTGTCTGTATCGTCTTAGTTTTACTTTCACAGACTTTTATGCTATTTTTGGTTTCTGTTTTCCTTTGTTCTGTTCCCGTCTTGGTTACTAATATTTAAAACTCTTGTCGTCTTGGTTACTAATATTTGTCACTCTGTTCAGCTGTGTTCACCTTATCATCATCATCATCATCATCATCATCATCATCATCATCAGTATAAGTTCCTGTGTTTTCAGTATTCTTTGTCCGAGTTGTGTTTGTTTGCCTACCTGCGTGTGATGGGAAGTTCGGATCATTTTATAGACTCTCGTTCGATCTCGTTAATCAAAATGAACAAATCTTACTCAAGCGCGTCTACACATCGACGGCGGCTGAGTCTAATCCTATACCCGCGTCTACAGTCGACGTCGGCTGGGTGCTAATACTTGTTCCCCTTACTAGCTTGCTGCGCAGCATAATAAAACAGACAGACTTCAGCAAATGTCCTTTAAATGCTTTAATCATGGCCGGGAGATCTCAGAGCAGTTCTCCAGAGAATCTCACAAGAAGAAGCAAGGCTGGAGGATCTCAGACAAATTCCATTGAGAATCCCACCAGTTAACACAAATACAACAGTTTTGATAGAATAGGTGTATGGCAACAATGCCATGATGCATTACATAATTTCCCTTCAATTTGATTGGTTCTTCATTTGCAAACCCTACTGTTACCAGGTAAAACAAACTGTTTCTGTGATTACTTCATTTATGAAACAGAACGTCTTAGTACATTGCATTTCAGAGTGTTAGAATTGTCAGGCCTGAAAAGGGAAAGCCAGGTTTATATGTTAAATGTTAGAAACATGGTTAGTTTAATATACAGTTTACTATTTTGTTAATTAAAAAATCCATCACACAAGCTTACCGGTTTGAATCGAGCTAAGGCAAGCAGATAGTTTTGAACACTGGCTGGTTATGTACTTGCTTAATTTATTTTGGATAATTTTTAACCCAAAAAAAGTTACGGACTGCAGCTTTAAATGTTATACTTTTAACAGCCAAATTCCACGAACACATCCACCTACGCAATTTTGGTCATATTATGACTTAAGAAATCATTATAATACAGCCAAATATAATTTACAGGGAACATAAATATTTAGTTTACCTACCGAGTTTTTCATTCATTTGTCAAGTGACAGACGCAATGAACTACTTTCATGACGTTCATGAAATTCTTCTTCTTCACTGTGTGTTCTGCAACAAACCCAAACTTTTGAACAGTTGCATAATTTGTTTGAACTTTTTATTATCACTGTAAATACATTTCATATTTATTTATTTATTGGACAAATGTTTTTTTTTCTAAAACAGCAAAAAAACTAAAATTGTATTTTCCCTTGGGATTGTACTGATTATACCACTTATGTAAACACATCATATATTGGTGATATTGTCTGAACAAATGGATCACATTTAATCACTTGCAAAATGACAGTGCAGACAGTGAGCCCTAAAGATCAGATATATAGTACAAGCCAAATCAGATTTGTGTGCAGTGCAAACAGTCTTTGATCTTCCATTCACTTTCACACTTGTATTGTTGACACACATGCTTGACGTGCTCTCAAGTTATTTTTTATGTCCACAGTAATTAAAAATATCCCCTTTTAAGACAGCTCGTTTGTTTTGTAACCTGTCAGCAAAATGCGACGACACCTCCTTCGAGTGTTAACAAAACCTGTATGAAGAAGCAAGATTTATGGTTTCAATTAAAGGCTAAAATAATCTCCTATGTAAGTTGATATAAAATGTGCAGGTGATGCAGGTTTACAGGAAGCCGTGATGTCGCTCTATAAATACAGAGCCTGAGCTGACCTTGTATGAAGTCTACAGCGCTGAAGGGTTGAGACCAGCTCTGAGGACCAGCCTGTGTGTCTCTGGCTGTATCGACCTCTCCTCGGGCCCTTTGTGTGGATCACCTGAAACATAGCCAGCACTCCTGTGTCCCCGCAGGGGTTGTTTTTCAAAGACTTTTCAAGACCGATATGGACTTCCTTCCCCAGCATGCCACTAGCAGTCCATCTCCAATGTCGCCTTCAGTATCAACAAAGCAATTACTCTAAATGATTCCTCTTTGTGTTATTCAATACCTTTCCTGTATGACACTTTCAAATGTAGGATTGTCAATTCATGGGGGAAAATTGTAAAAGCTGATCTCTAGCAATCAAAGAAAAAAACAGGTCTTTCTGCAAAATTTAATCTGGCTTTTAAAGTTAGAAACTGTGTTCGCAAGCCATTTCACTTCTGTAATGTGGCAGGTTTTGTGAGAGAAAGAAGATATCTAAAACAGGATCATACTGTAGGTTGTGGGACCCCCGCACTTTGATGCATTAATTATTAAATAAGGAAAGAAAATGAATTGATTCTTTTTACTTAAATTGCATTACAATTAGATTATAATCTTTCTCTTTAAAAAAAAAAATGTTATTCTGAGATAGTTACACATCCATTAATTCATTGTGTCAAAGAGTTAAGAAATCAAGAGTTAAGCAATGTGTTGATTTCCACTGAAACAGGAAGACAGGGTGGGACATAATCGAACAGCTCCTCACTCTTTTTAAAAAAAGTCAATAGAGTTTCGTTATATCACAGCTCGACCAGAGACAGTTTTCTCCTAATCTCTAACTGTTTCTCCTCATCCTCCATTTCGCTTTAAAATATAGCATTCTGTGTAGAATTTAAATGGGTCCGATACGTTGTGTGGTCTACGCCGACTCATATGATCTGCTCTGTGATATCATATCTCTGTAACAGAGCAGACTTTGTGCGCGCTGTGGCGGTTTACGTGACACTAACGTGAAACCAGACTTCACCCCAATGGAAAGCATATTTACACTGTCTGAATAGTTCCCCATCCTCATAGTGCACTATGTGCCATTCACTGTAGACATAAATGTGTGAATAACCGATTTTAGCGTCTATTTATAATGTAGGGGGCAGGACGCTTCAGATTCCAGAGAGCACTTGATTGGACAGAAAATATGATGAGAATCTGAAGTGCAGAGTGATAGCATCATCCATATTGGCGGAAAGGAGAGACTATACATTTTGAATGCTTATATCTTCTAAATGTGAATTTTGTCATTGTTAACTAAAAAAACCTTAATGGGGATTTTAAAGAACCAAGAAGACTCACAGGGACATAAATAAGCCCATAGTTAAATATGACCTCGATAATCACCAAATGACAAAACTGAAACCAAAAAATACACTACAGCATAAATAAAACCAATACACAGTGATCTTCACGTAATTGTTCTTTGCTATCCAAGATTCCACACACTCTCCTTAAAAGTGTGCACGTTCGTCAGAAACGCAGAAAACCAGTAACGAAAACATTGCTTTACAGTTATTTGCGATGCTTACTGTGTTCAACAAACTTTAAATGGCAGAAACAGCGATTTAAAAAAGAGAAAGAAATCCATTACTTGGTTTGTCACTGAATAAGCAAGTGTACATACTATTTTACAATGTCAGACAGAGACCTTTTAGTCAATATTTGTCACTATTCTGTCAGAGTTACTGATGCTGTATAAACATGAATTTGACATAAGCAAATTGACTGTTTAGAGGAAAAGTTATAAATCTGTTAACAGTTTCTGGCAGCCACAAATTGGGTTATGAAGGCCTACAGTTATTTTATTGCTCACAACACATAATTCACACGGATGCCTTTTGTATTCGGCTCGATTGGAACAAAATTCCTCCTGACTCTTTATAGCGAAACGATTGCTATATATCAGAATTGAGGATGCTGTTACGCTGTTCCACAATGCTCAATGAGACAACCAACCATGCAATGCTTTCCTCCTTTTCTTTCCATAAACTCCAAAACAACACACAGCTCCTTGTTTTAGTCCCATTTTGTATCAGTGGAATTATGTATGAGGGTTTTGTGATTTCAGTTGTTAGCTCATGTGGTGCATCTTTAGTATTTCACTCATTGGAGTGTGGAGGTGGACAGCAAGTGTACAAGGCGTTTTAGGGGTGTGAATGTGAGATAATTAATCTCTCTCACCACATGAATGTTTATAATGCAGACCCAGTCGCTGGCGCTCATTTACATCAGAGAATATCATCTGCACAGAGAAGTGGACGCAGGATTTAGCTAATGCACTGGCATTATGACCATTGTTGTGTAATGGGTTGATGCATCATTCCAAGCAGAGCTGTCTGTGATCTCACCCGCAGTAATAGCTCTGTGAGAATGTATTTAACGCAGAACCGTGAGCGCCGGTAAATGGTGTGGAATTGCTCCAATTTCTGTAAAGCGCAATGGTTGAAAATATGAAAGTGACACAATCAGAGTATATGCATCCTTGTACCTAAGTGAAGTAAAGGCAACAATAAATCAAATCAGGCGATCTTGAGCACTCTTTGGCAATGTGGGGATGCTACTTTTGTAAGTTAAAATGGTAACATTTTACATTTTGTTTGTTAACATTATTAGTTAACATTAATAGAGTCATCAAAAAGTACAGACTTTGGTAGCAAGTCGTTAAGGAAATTTAAAAATGTAACGATAACAGCATTTTGAGCGCTGTTGAACAATGCGTTCAACAGCATTGTTTTTTGCTGTTTTTTGCTTTTTTAAATCGCTGTTTCTGCCATTTAAAGTTTGTTGAACACAGTAAGCATCGCAAATAACTGTAAAGCAATGTTTTTGTTACTGGTTTTCTGCGTTTCTGACGAACGTGCACACTTTTAAGGAGAGTGTGTGGAATCTTGGATAGCAAAGAACAATTACGTGAAGATCACTGTGTATTGGTTTTATTTATGCTGTAGTGTATTTTTTGGTTTCAGTTTTGTCATTTGGTGATTATCGAGGTCATATTTAACTATGGGCTTATTTATGTCCCTGTGAGTCTTCTTGGTTCTTTAAAATCCCCATTAAGGTTTTTTTAGTTAACAATGACAAAATTCACATTTAGAAGATATAAGCATTCAAAATGTATAGTCTCTCCTTTCCGCCAATATGGATGATGCTATCACTCTGCACTTCAGATTCTCATCATATTTTCTGTCCAATCAAGTGCTCTCTGGAATCTGAAGCGTCCTGCCCCCTACATTATAAATAGACGCTAAAATCGGTTATTCTTAAATAAGAATATTTAATATCTTAAATAAGAGCTGTACTTAAACACCTCTGATTAGCCATTGTCTCAACATATATGTCTCTGATTGGCCATTGCGTTTACGCGCTCAACATATATGTCAATTTATCCTCAGGTGGAGATATTAACCTTGTGTTTGCCACGTAAATAGCCCTGATGCTAATATGGCGTTAAAAACTTAATATACAAACAAACATCCTCAAGTGGAAGTGATTTGCCTGGCTTTCAGGCTCACTTTTTACAACTAAAACAACTAAAACGCTGTATCATGGCAGGCCAGTAACTGGCGATGTCACTTTGTAAAGAAACACTACGCACCTATAGACTGAACACATAATACGCATGATGTCACCATTTTCACAAATTCACATTTTTGTAGTTTACACAGAGAAAATAACAGTATCGTTTTCAAAGACTTGCACTTTCAAAGTCATTTTCTAAATTATGTGTTTTCAGACCCCGCAAACAAGATGTCATGTGAATGAACGACCAAAATGCATAAAAAGTTTTCCATTTTTAGTTGAAAACAGTAACGTGTAAATGCCCCCTTAGGGTCATTTGAAAGGCAAATATCATTATCAATTAAATAACCATATTTACACACAACAACTTTTACACATTAAATATGCCTCCTATTTCTCCCAACATGAAGTTCAACTTTCTGAGTATGAATTATCCAACCCGATCTCATGGCAATTCGTACGTATTTTACGAGGTGGCTAATTCGTATGAATTCGTACTAAACCTATACCCATCACTGGGGTTTAGACATATCACACGAATTAGCCACCTTTTATTCACCCGTACGAATTGGTCGTGAGAGAAGGTTGGAATTATCATTGCAGTAAAAGACAATAATATAATGTAAGCACAGCAAAAGGTTTTGCCACAAACTCAACTCAACCTCGACAAGAAATATTGTTACTTTTTAATATCACGAGATCTCGTGGCATAAGATCTCGTCACACCCCTAGTAAATAAATTAAAATAAATAGAAAGGGAGCACATGTTATTTATTTAAATAAATTTGCAAATCTAACAAGTAAAAAAAAGTACTCTGATCCCCTAACACACCTTGCTTGTAACGTTTCACCCCCAGCTCTGCTCTTTGAGTTGAATACAGCCAGACCTTCAGTTTAGTGTCTAGTTTAGTGATTGTCGCCTAGGCAGAGCCAGTGACAGAAAACATTCCCAACCTCATTCATCAAGCAGTTTTTTTGCTCAGAGCATCTCAAAATCGTCTCTCCTTTCCTGTCATATAAATGTTCTAACTTACCACGGATGTTCCTGAGGGATTTTATCTTGCATCGACTACAAGAGAATGCAAATGGCATACACATGCATGAATCTGGGACAAGATGGCCATGACCTGCAGAGGTCTCCTCTCTCTCTCTTAGCCGGGCGTCTGGGGATTCAGAATTCTCCTCTGCTGGAGCTTAATTAGACCAACTCGGTTGCCTGGAGAAGTGTTCAGCGCTTGACCTTTCTTAAAGGTAAGCGACCGGTGCGTGTTCAACAGGCCACAGGAAAATGAGCAGCACCAAGGAGGTTTCTGACAAGCCCAACTAGGAGAGGAGGTGGAGATGGCGAAGGCATTCGAGTCTGCGCCCAGACAGTGTCTCGTCTAAAGATACCTTGAGAGAGATGCGTCGCCAAATGGAAGTTTTATCAGTTTTATTCCTGCTGTTAATCATTAAAGAGAGACTGTGCCAGGTTTTGCGTTCATAATAAGTGGGTTTAAAAACAGGCAAAGTGAAAACATACAGTACAGTATTATTATTAGATGATGTTTAAATGCATCCTTAAGAATATGACTGAAAGAAAAAGTCTTTGAGTAAGCAACTCGGGGTACATTTACACGACAACGATATGCTTAAAATAGAGAAGTTTTTCCTTAGAGTTTTCCGCAAACAGACGACACCATTGTCAAAACGATCCCCATTTACACAGATCCACGCAAATGATTAAAAATTCTGCTGCCAGGCCATTAGATGGCGATTAAACACTATATAGACTGAACACGTAACGTAATATGCATTTGCATGACGTCATCGTCTTCAGAGATTCGCATATTGAGACAATGGCGGTAAAGACCCTTCGGGTGGCCATGGCGGTGAAGACCCTTCGGGCGGCCATGGCGGTGAAGACCCTTCGGGCGGCCATGGCGGTGAAGACCCTTCGGGCGGCCATGGCGGTGAAGACCCTTCGGGCGGCCATGTCGGTGAAGACCCTTCGGGCGGCCATGGCGGTGAAGACCCCTCGGGCGGCCATGTCGGTGAAGACCCTTCGGGCGGCCATGGCGGTGAAGACCCTTCGGGCGGCCATGGCGGTGAAGACCCTTCGGGCGGCCATGGCGGTGAAGACCCTTCGGGCGGCCATGGCGGTGAAGACCCTTCGGGCGGCCATGGCGGTGAAGACCCTTCGGGCGGCCATGGCGGTGAAGACCCTTCGGGTGGCCATGGCGGTGAAGACCCTTCGGGTGGCCATGGCGGTAAAGACCCTTCGGGCGGCCATGGTGGTGAAGACCCCTCGGGCGGCCATGTCGGTGAAGACCCTTCGGGCGGCCATGGCGGCGAAGACCCTTCGGGCGGCCATGGCGGCGAAGACCCTTCGGGCGGCCATGGCGTTGAAGACCCTTCGGGTGGCCATGGCGGTAAAGACCCTTCGGGTGGCCATGGCGGTGAAGACCCTTCGGGCGGCCATGTCGGTGAAGACCCTTCGGGCGGCCATGGCGGTGAAGACCCTTCGGGCGGCCATGTCGGTGAAGACCCTTCGGGCGGCCATGGCGGTGAAGACCCCTCGGGCGGCCATGTCGGTGAAGACCCTTCGGGCGGCCATGGCGGTGAAGACCCTTCGGGCGGCCATGTCGGTGAAGACCCTTCGGGCGGCCATGGCGGTAAAGACCCTTCGGGTGGCCATGGCGGTGAAGACCCTTCGGGTGGCCATGGCGGTGAAGACCCTTCGGGTGGCCATGGCGGTGAAGACCCTTCGGGTGGCCATGGCGGTGAAGACCCTTCGGGTGGCCATGGCGGTGAAAACCCTTCGGGCGGCCATGGCGGTGAAGACCCTGCGGGCGGCCATGGCGGTGAAGACCCTTCGGGCGGCCATGGCGGTGAAGACCCTTCGGGCGGCCATGGCGGTGAAGACCCTTCGGGTGGCCATGGCGGTGAAGACCCTTCGGGTGGCCATGGCGGTGAAGACCCTTCGGGTGGCCATGGCGGTAAAGACCCTTCGGGTGGCCATGGCGGTGAAGACCCTTCGGGCGGCCATGGCGGTGAAGCCTTTTCTGGTGGCTCTGGGCCCTTGGGCGGCCACGGCGAGGACCTCAACATTAATAATAAGAAATGTTTATATATATATATATATATATATATATATATATATATAAATATTAGGGGTGTAACGGTACATGTATTCGTATTGAACCGTTTCGGTTCGAGGCTTCCGGTTCGGTACGCTTACAAACCGAACGATTCCTTGGACCATTTTTCCTGCAGACAAAATTCGCGCTGGCGCGATCACCACAACGTTGCGCAACATCAAATGGCAAGCGTAATGAAACCGGAACGAAACTGCGCTATTGTGCTTCACGGACCGTTTATCAGTTCGGAGCAGAGCAGCATCATCTGTGCAGCGCGAGCCGATCTCGATCAAGCGACACTGTTACAACCGTTACAACACAGCGCTAAGAGATCCAGTAAAGAAAACATTTGAGTTCGCCACTGAAGTAGGCCTAATAACATCGCTGCGAGATCTAGTGAGAAGCATTCAAATTTCTCCGTTATTAACCGTAGATCTCTATTAGATCAAACAGCGCTGACGTGGGAACCAGGAGAAACATTGTGCCGTGAATGAACTAGTAATACTTTACGTCCACAGACCAGCAACATTCACCATGGATTTAATATAGTAACACTAACTGTAACCAGTTTGGCTGGAATAGTGAAATGCTTTCAAGTACTTCACACATCTTTTTTCCAGCACTTCAAAACTCAAATATTATATAAATAAATAGCCTATATGAAGAGTTCAGATGCAAAAGCCTCTATAAGTGCCATTTGAAATTTTCTTCTAGAAATTAGAATGATCATTTTTATGAAGCTTGTACATTTAAGTTCAGTAATTTCACTCAAATGACAATTAATAGGCAATCTTCATTGCCATTTAAGTGAAATTACTGAACTTAAATATACAAGCTTGATAAAAATGATCATTCTAAGAAAATTTCAAATGGCTTTTGCATCTAAACTCTTCATATATTTAAATGTTATTTTTAATGTGATGACCAAAACATTAGTTGTTCATCCTTCAAAGATGACCCCCATTTATAAACCTGAAAGTTTCAAGATGTAGGAAAACTCACTTATTTAAAAAATATTTTTTCTTTTAACAAATAGGAAATTTCTCTGGCATTTCTTACTTTTTGCTGTATCGAAAACGTACCGAACCGTGACTTTAAAACCGAGGTACGTACCGAACCGTGATTTTTGTGTACCGTTACACCCCTAATATATATATATATATATAATTATAAATATAAATATGAATATATAATATAATTTAATAGAAAGTGTTTTTTTTTTGTCTAATTGACCCTCCCCTGAAACCTGCTTTTTTATTTTGGGGGGTTATTTATTTTTATACAGAGCTGAAAATATTTTTTTAAGAATGTTGTGTATGTGTTGTGAAATTAAGTTTTATAGTGCCTTTGTTGGTGCAGGATAACAAAGCATCCCTTCATTCGTGAAACATGAGAACCATTTTTTTATTGTTTTTATTGTGTAAACTGGGCATTCGCTTTTGAATAGCCTGTAAAATTTTGCATATGAATGGCTTAAAGTACAATTCTATTTTCTCCAATTTAGTCTGCTCATGTTTCTTGAATGAAGCCAGATGTTCACATCGATAGAAACGAGTTTAAGTAGAAAATCGTGTATGCGTGGGCTTGTGCGTGTGGTTTTTCATTGTCTTTTCTCTCCATGGATGTGTCGAAGACCTTGACTTCATCAAAGTTGCTAACTGTGTGTGCTGTGGCTCTAATAGCTCACTCTTCATTAGTGTGGCACAGGAGATGTCAGATAGAGTATGTCAAGCATAAAGAATCAGAGGAGCCGCGTCCAGGTCTCTCAATTACACACCCTCATCAGCCACTGTTACCACTGCTTTTTAAACCAAACCACTTCTTTATGTCATACAATGCCTATTTTAGGAAAAGGGTGCAGTGGTGCTGATGGTGGTGCAAATTCAAAGCTGGAGCAGGAAAAGGTTTGCTCACGTGATCGTCTTGTACATAATAAGTAATCCTTTGAAGGTGGGACATGCCTGTCATCCTATAAATCATCCATAGGCAAGTATTCCTTTCTGGCAGCGTGGCCAGGCACCGTTCTCATTATCCGGTGTGGGCTTGCCGCTTGGAGAAGAGCAGTGAGGTGAGATGCTTTGATAAAAATACTTCACAAATTCACCGTCACTATTAACGGCTCTCGCTCTCATGAGAATGTGATGAGGAGAGGGATGAGGAAAAACACACTGTGGTTTTAGCACCGATAAAATTGATTTAAAGCCGTATCAAAACATGACGAGCTTTTTACAAGTGTCATGTTCTTTTACGGAGAGGGAACCATTTTCCAGCTCTGTGCTTTGCTCATCAGTTTCACAGCGCACGCAGCAGAGCAGAGGTGATTACTTTAGAGAATTAGATTTAATCACTTAAAATGCTGAGGGAACCGTTCTTGGGCCATTATACTGCTCTTAAAGTTTGCTTTGTTTATTCCCCATTGAACTTTATTTAATGAGTTTTAATGTTAGCCTGGAATACTTTTTGTTTCAAATTATATATATATATATATATATATATATATATATATATATATATATATATATATATAAGCATTTACTTAAATATAATTTTTTACTTATAAATAAAAGCTATATGTGTGTGTATATATATATATATATATATATATATATATAGGCTATATATATATTAGGGGTGTAACGATAACCTCATGTCACAATTCGATACATATCATTAGTAAACTCTCGATACGATAGTATTGCGATACTCCAAGACATGATTAAGGTTAACAAAAATGTTACTGTTGATTAAAATGCCAAGTTTGGTATAACATTGTGGGTGTAAATGAATAGGCTTGGACTTGGTGCTGGAAATCGAATCGGTTACCTAACGTAACCTCGGTTCTCTCTAGAAGAGGGAACGAGTATTGCGTAAGCTAGCTTACGCTACGGGAAAGATTCATCTTTGCTGAGATATTGAAGCCAAAAAATTATTTCATAATTTGTATCCATTGAACAACGCAGTTCCTCTGCGGCAGACCTAGAGCAGGCTAGCTAGCAGCTCATTGGTTCGCTCAGAGAGAACTGCTTAAGCCTATGGGAGAGCGGGGCTGAACCCGCTTCCAATGAGAGGCGCCCGCGCGCTCATTGCGTCATGGCCCGCCAGAATGGGCGTGGCTATGGTGTATATAACAGTCTCTCCCAGGCTTATATGTTGATTTATTTCAGCGTGAAGCGAAACGCTAGTAGCGCAAGCACGGCAGGGAACGCAATACTCGTTCCCTCTTCTAGAGAGAACCGAGGTTACGTTAGGTAACCGATTCGTTCTCTTACGAGAGGTTCTCTCGTATTGCGTAAGCTAGCTTACGCTACGGGAACACCTGGTCAACGCCGTGCGCGCTATGAATCCACTCATGAATCCCAGGGTGATACCGGGGGATTTTAACGTGGAGTGAATGTATTATAAGGCCGGCAGAGCGGGCACATGAAGTGTATACATAAGCATGTATGAGGCCGGCAGAGCGGGCACATGAAGTGTATAAGCATTTAAGGAGAGCACAAGGGGCGAACCGGTTGTGAGAGGGACTCCAGTAATGCAGCTTCTTAGAGAGCTGGTCGTTTAGACAGCTAGTAATTTTGCCTGCAAGGCGGGAACTTCCAAGTTGTAAAATCTGACAAAAGTGGACGGGGAGGCCCATCCCGCGGCCACACAAATGTCATGAATGGAAATTTCACAGGACCATGCCCACGATGAGGCCATGCCTCTGGTGGAGTGCGCCCTGATGCCCAGAGGGCAGGGCAGGCATTTAGATGCGTAAGTAGAGGCGATAGCGTCTACTATCCATCTAGACAGTGTCTGTTTAGAGGCGGCCAGACCTTTGGTGCGCCCCCCAAACGACACGAAAAGCTGCTCAGCGCGTCTGAACGCGGCAGCGCGCGTAGTGTACAATCTCAGAGCCCGCACCGGGCAGAGGAGATTGGCGTCGCGCTCACTATCGGATGAAGGCAGAGCCGATAGGGAAATAATCTGAGCCCTGAACGGGGTACCAATCGCCTTCGGGACATAGCCATGTCTAGGTTTGAGAATGACAACAGAATCATTCGGTCCAAACTCGAGACACGCGGCGCTGGATGAGAGCGCGTGAAGATCCCCCACGCGTTTTACTGAGGACAGAGCCGTCAGAAAAACGGTTTTGAGCGAGAGGTATTTTAGGTCCACAGACTCGAGCGGTTCGAACGGGGGTGCTTTCATAGCTTCGAGAACTATAGAAAGATCCCAGATAGGAACCGAAGGGGGGCGCGGAGGGTTCATCCTCTTAGCTCCCCTGAGGAAGCGGATGACTAACTCGTCTTTGCCCAGGGACTGAGCGCGTCGGGGTTCAGAGAACGCCGCGACGGCTGCCACGTAAACCTTGAGAGTGGAGGGGGACCTGCCCTTTTCCAGCATCTCTTGAAGGAAAACCAGCAAAGACGGCACCTCGCATGACCGTGGGTCCAGATGTTTGTCGGTGCACCATTTTGAGAACACAGACCATTTAGACGCATAGAGCCTTCTCGTGGAAGGTGCTCTAGCCTGTATGATAGTGTTTCTTACTCCTTCTGGCAAATCGACGAATAGTCGTTGATCACCCATGCATGTAGCGCCCAGCGCCGTGGATGGGGGTGCCAGATCGTGCCGCGAGCTTGAGAGAGGAGATCTGCTCTGACTGGGATGGGCCACGGGGCTGTCTGTGACAGCTGAGTGAGCTCCGGAACCCAATTCTGACTCTCCCAACGCGGGGCTATGAGGAGCACCGAGTGGCGTGTGTCCCTGATCCTCTGAATTACCTGTGGTAGCAGAGCGATCGGAGGGAATGCATAGAGCGGGCGGCGAGGCCATTCCTGGGCTAGCACGTCCTCGCTCCTTGAGAAAAATATTGGGCAGTGAGCGTTCTCTTCTGACGCGAAGAGGTCCACCTCTGCTCTGCCGAATAGCCGCCACAGTATTTGGACCGTTTGTGTGTTCAGGGACCATTCTCCTGAGGAGATGAGGTTCCTGGACAGTATGTCTGGACCGTCGTTCAGATGGCCCGGCACATGCGTCGCTCTGAGCGAGAGCAGGCGGCTCTGAGACCCAACTAAAATGCGGTGTGTCAGTAGGAAGAGATTCCTGGACCTGACACCGCCCTGACGGTTGAGATAGGAGACCACAGCCATGTTGTCCGAACGGATCAGGACGTGGTGTCCCCGAATGAGCGGGAGGAAGCGCGAAAGCGCGTTCTCGACCGCAAGCATTTCCAGACAGTTTATGTGTAAGGGGCTTTCCTGTGTCGACCAATGGCCGAAGGCCGGAGAGCCCTCGCAGACTGCACCCCAACCCGTGTTGGATGCATCTGTCGAGATGACCTTCCGGCGGGAAAAGGTCCCCATCGTGACGCCCTGTCGAAACCATTCTGCTACTGTCCATGGCTGCAGCGCCGTGAGACATGTCTGCGTAACTCTGATCAGCTGGCGGCCCGTGTTCCACGCGCGGTGGGGTACGCGGCTGTTTAACCAAAGCTGAAGCGGACGCATGTGCAGAAGGCCCAGCTGAAGCACAGCGGAGGCTGAGGCCATGTAACCCAGCATCCTCTGAAAAGTTTTCAGAGGTGCGCGGGTGCCCATCTGAAACGAGGCGGCCAGTCGCTGTACACTGCGCGCGCGCTGTGTAGACAGGCGAGCCGTCATCGTGACCGAGTTCAAATCTATTCCTAGAAAGGAAATCGATTGACTGGGTTGAAAGGAGCTCTTTGTCCAGTTGACAGAGAGGCCCAGCGTTTTCAGATGGTCGAGGAGAACTGCGCGGTGCGACAGAAGCTCCGTCTGTGATTGGGCCAAAATCAGCCAGTCGTCCAGATAATTCAAAATGCGCAGCCCCTGGCTCCGCAGGGGGGCGAGCGCCGTATCCATGCACTTCGTGAATGTGCGGGGCGCCAGGGATAAGCCGAACGGGAGAACGGCGTATTGATAAACATGACCCTCGAAGGCGAAACGTAAGAATGGCCTGTGACGGGGATTTATCTGGATCTGAAAATAGGCGTCTTTCAGGTCTAGAGAGATGAACCAGTCCCCCTGGCGCACCTGCGCGAGGAGTTTCCTGGTAGTGAGCATCTTGAACGGTCTCTTCACGAGCACTTTGTTCAAAGACCTGAGATCTAAAATCGGTCTGAGGCCGCCGTCTTTCTTGGGAACCAGAAAATAACGGCCGTAAAACCCCGACTCGCTCATAGATAGAGGAACTCTCTCTATAGCCCTTTTGCACAATAGTTTTGCTATCTCTGAACGGAGCAGAGTCACCGCTTCTGGGTTCACAATAGTTTCTAGCCGCGCTCGGAAACCTGGAGGGCGGCGGTGGAACTGTAAGCGATAGCCTAGCCTTATTGTGTTTAGCACCCACTGGGAAATTCCCGGATTAGCTTCCCACGCTTGAAGCGTAACGCTAAGGGGTGAATGGCTACATGGTCCCCGTTGCTGCACACCGGGCCGCGCGGGCGCGCTCATAGTGTTTATGACAACGGGACTTACACTCAGAGAGGAGTTTAAGGGCCGTGTAACAGAGAGAGCAGAGGTGGGACGCGCACACGGGCTCGTGGGCGCGCTTATGCACTCTGAAACTCGAGCGGGTTGGAACCGCTTTATGAGAGTGGGCTCTGTGAGACACACGGGAACTGAAAAGCTTTTGTGTATGAGTGAACACAGTGTTGTGGGCACATTTTCTACACGTGAGGCTTTTATGCTCTTTTTGAGCTATCTCTGGGACGCCGTGAAAACGGTGTTTGTGCACATGCAGTGCTTTGTGTATGAGTGAACACAGTGTTGTGGGCACATTTTCTACACAATAGGTTTTTATGCTCTTTTTGAGATATCTCTGGGTCGCCGTGAAAACGGTGTTTGTGCACATGCAGTGTTTTGTGTATGAGTGAACACAGTGTTGTGGGCACATTTTCTACACAAGAGGCTTTTATGCACTTTTTTTTTTTTTTTTTTTTTTTTTTTTTTTTTCTCTGGGACGCGGTGAAAACGGCGTTTGTGCACATGGAAGCGGGAAAAGAGACCGGCTTGTTGATGGCGGTGTACACTGCTGCAGTAGCCGTGTGTACGGGGACTGACAGAGGGCGAAACCTTGATGGCGGTTCAGCCATGGTGAGAAATAGCCGTCCTTTTCTCAGCTGAGGCTGGTCACGTGAGCGGCCTGCAGCGGGATATATATATAGCCTGAAATCGGCTGCACTTGTGACGCGCGTCGCGTGCAAGTGCGTGTTAGAAACGTGAGCGCTGCAAGCGGGCACGAGACTATTTTTAGCCTGCAGAGGCTGGACTTGTGACGGCATAAAAATTATCTGCGAGAGCCGGAATCGAACGCGTCTCTGGCGCGAAAAGCTTTGTGATACACCACTGAGCCACAGGGGTAATGACACAAGCACAGTAGCGCGAGCAGATAAGAGGGCGTGATAGCAGTAACAGGTTCGGCCTCAGCGGAACTAACTCACTATAACCCATTTGTCCAGCTTTATGCTCGGAAATGAGAACGTTTCTCATGAGCGCGGGAGAGCGCGGCCGCTTTCTGTCACGTAAGAGAGCTGGGCGCGAGCTCAGAGCTGCATAAAGATTATCTGCGAGAGCCGGAATCGAACACGGATCTCTGGCGCGAAAAGCTTTGTGTTCCACCACTGAGCCAGGGGTAAAGACACAAACATAACAGCGCGAGCATATAAGAGGGCGTGATAGCAGAAACAGGTTCGGCCTCAGCGGAACTGATACACTATAAACGCTTTATGTAGCGGCATCATATGCAGGCGGGAGAGCGCGGCCGCTTTCTGTAACGTAAGAAAGCTAGCCGAGAGCTCAGAGCTGCATAAAAAATTATCTGCGAGAGCCGGAATCGAACACGGGTCTCTGGCGCGAAAAGCTTTGTGTTCCACCACTGAGCTAGGGGGAAGACACAGGCTTAATAGCGCGAGCAGATAAGAGGGTGTGATAGCAGCGACTAGTTCGGCCTCGACGGAACTTAACGCACTATAAACCCACTTGCCGGTGACGCGTATGCATGGGGCCGGGCTAGCTCTCTTGTAAAGTAAAGAAAGCTAGCCGCGGTTGGCACAGCTGTAAGCGGCTCGTCCCCCATTCAGCGCTCGTAGGCGGTGAGAGGGGGAGGCGGCGTAACGCTTCGAGTCGAGCCCGCAGGGTCAACAACAGAAGCCCAATCGCAGAGGAAACATCCGCCGTTGGCGAGAGAAAGCTCTGCGTGTCCCAGTCCCAGGCAGAGAGCGCAGAAGAAGGCGGGCTCTGGCGCTGAGAGGGACGCGGCATGAGCTGCAGGTGTGCGAGGCATCTTAAAAAAGACGCTCGCTGCTCTTTTAGATACACACACACAATACAAGAAGCTTTTTGGTAAAGGATATGAATCCGTCGGATGGCGCTAGCTTGCAGGACGGCTGAAGGTGGCGAAGACGGCCGGCTTCCTCAGACTCCCAGATGCTCGCTAGAAGGTGCCTTTTTCCACGACGGCGGCTTCTCTCAGGACAGCAGAAGCGTGTAGCTCGCTGAAGATGAAATGAATCAACATATAAGCCTGGGAGAGACTGTTATATACACCATAGCCACGCCCATTCTGGCGGGCCATGACGCAATGAGCGCGCGGGCGCCTCTCATTGGAAGCGGGTTCAGCCCCGCTCTCCCATAGGCTTAAGCAGTTCTCTCTGAGCGAACCAATGAGCTGCTAGCTAGCCTGCTCTGCCGCAGAGGAACTGCGTTGTTCAATGGATACAAATTATGAAATAATTTTTTGGCTTCAATATCTCAGCAAAGATGAATCTTTCCCGTAGCGTAAGCTAGCTTACGCAATACGAGAGAACCTCTCGTAAGAGAACCAATAGCGACACCAGAATGAAAATAATCATGATTCTTAAGCTGAAAATACAAAATTATTTTAGACGGATATGCTTGCACTCTGTCACTGACTAGATATATTTAAAATAATGTAGGCCACTTATTACTGGTAACATAATACATTTGGCATAATCAGAACCCACACATATTCCCCTATTGCATTATTATACATTATATTCAACATTATACATAGTAGTTTAATGTAGTACTGACACTAAAACTCTGACTACTTTTTCTTTTTTTCTCACACAGTAAGTTTTATTTTAGGTGAACTATACTATATTTTAGTGAACTATATGCAGTCGATCGATATATTGATTTAGTCCATTTAGTTTGTACATTCATGTAATATAAAAAATTAATAAAAACACACATATCAGAGTGTTAAAAATCTAAAATGTATCACTTTATTTGGGTCTTTTAATAAGCTATGTATAGGCACTTTCCATGAATAAATTATGAATGAATACATGGAGATATTTGCATTTCTTCCTTCCAGTAAGTGAAAAGATGTTCATAACCATCGTTTAGCATCATTACTCCAGTCTTCAGTGTCACATGATCCTTCAGAAATCATTCTTAGATGCTGATTTGATGCTCAAGAAGCATTTCTTATTATTGCAATCAGTTGTGTCCTTGATAAATAAAAGTTATATATATATATATATATATATATAAATTGCACTGACCCAAAACTTTTGAACGGTGGTGTATTTTCAGGTTGTTATGCACCTCGTTTCACTGACTATTATTGAAAAAGGGAAAAAAACAACAACCAAAAACTCATATTTTATTCATGAAAATTACCATTTGCATGGCTTATTAAAGGACCCAAATAAAGTGCTTCATTTTGCCACTTGAATCAGGTGGCATAAATCCACAGTCTTGTGGCCTAAATAAATGTGACCAAGTTCAGTGCAAAAGCAGCTTTTTTTTCTTTCGTTCCCTCTAACAAGGATGAACTAATACTGCATGAAGACAGACATTTCTGGCATGCTGTTCATTAGGTGAGACAGTGTTGTGACACTCATGGCCCTCTGATGGCCTTGCTCATTCTACATGCCAGTCTGAGCTCTAAATGCTGAAACCGCTGCAGGACACAAAACCGTCTCTGACTTGACAGCCGTGACAAGGGGTTGGCCTTATCAAATTGAGATGGAATGCTAATTGTGAGGCATTTTGCAGAAAACTTGTGGTGCTTTTGAGCAGACATTTGAAACAAACTGCTTTGCTGTACAGACGATTGCATCTTTTATGTGTGATGCACAAAATCAGCTTCAGCAAACCCTGCTTTCCCTCGCTACTCTCACTTTTGAACAGTTCTCAGTTTCCACCCATCGCCAATCCCATCTGTGGGATTTTGGGTACTTTTGACTTGGGAGATTTTTTTCCCCTTCTTATAGCAAGACAGAGTGCTTTTCCACTATAAATTATATGGCCAACCCAGGCAAGTTCTGTGTAGTTATATTGTAATATTGATGTATGTTGTGTGAGCATATGAAGGGCAAACCTTTTTTCCTCATGAGCACCGTTTTGTTGAATTGTAATGCATTTCAGCAGATGGATGTTGACTCTTCAGCACCTCAAATGATGTCTCAAGTGCTTCCTTTTGCTCATTATCACGTCTATTTTTAATGTTTGCAATGGTGCAACATATTGTTGCTATGCACATCCTAACTCTTAAGATTATATGAGTATATACCAGCTTAAGATGTTAAGTCCAAGTTTTTTAGAGGTTAAACTGATCAATTACAACTACTTTATGTTTACGTTTGGTATTTTTTGGAAATGCACACAATGCCTGACATGTCCTGAGAAATCAGACCTGTTTCTTTCACAACCGTATGCTCATTAAATAGCATTTTAGCCTTTGGAAAAATAGCCAATCAGAAATGTTTTAGCGTGTTCAGACTTGTGGACATTTGTGTGTCCGAAACCGCATATATAGTAGGTGCTACATTTGGTTTGAAACTTGCTTTACAACCATTAAAAAAGAAAGTTCTATAGTATGAATGTGTGTAGTAGGAATGCAATTCGGATGTATCATCTGTCATGTTGTCACTGTCATGTGACCTACAGTGTCAAGTGTGTCGCTGGACTGCCATTCACAAATTCTCTCCCGTGGCTTCATGGGATGGTAAAGTGTCCATGGAACGCACACTTCAGTCATTCCAGATACTTTTCACGTACTGTTTTTTATTTGTGTGTACTCAGAGGTGTAGTGGTAAAAAAAGAGGTGGGTAAACTATAAATTCTGGTGGACCACGACGTGGTCACCCGGTAAGGTGGGCCACTGCCTAATGGTGTATGTGTATCCTGATGACATTGCTATAGGGAGGGCTCATTAAGCCTTTTCATACGCTTGTTCTTAGGACAAGTAAATCTGTCATTCACTTGTCCGAGTAAAAAAGTTGCTCGTCCAGATTTTTTTTTTTTGTGTGTGTGTTAATTTATTCTGAAACAATATTCTCATCAGTGTTCAATCAGCTTTGATATTTAAATCGGCATATTGTAATATCTGCACCTTTAAAGGGCATCCCCTCCCCCACTATTTTTAAATGTATGCTTCATCTTTCATTTTTAAATTCCTAAATTTGATCAATAAATTCAATTATTTCGAATAATAAGACACTATAGGGCTGTTACCCTAGGGGCTGATGAAATTAAATCATATACACTGAAAAATTACAATTGCATAAAATAATGTAATGAAATTGATTTAAATTTACATATAAGAAACATTGGAAAGAATGATACTACTTTTAAACATAACACTAAACCGCCAGTAGGTGGCGACAGTCTTAATGAGTGAGTCATTGATTCATTCAATCAAACGATTTGTTCAAACGACTGATTCATTCAGGAATGAGATGATGTTTATGAATGGGTCATTGAATCTTTGACTCAATCGATTCGTTCAAAATGCTGAATCATTCAGTAATGAAAACAGGTTGAGTGTTCCTGTGAGATGCGCCGTGGTTCTGCTGTGATTTTTGTTTGGAACGATTTTCGCTGCTGAAACAGAACAAAAACAGGCAATATTGCATCTAAATGTAAGTGAATTAATTTTACCTGTTTATTGAACTGTTGTAGGAAATCAATGTCACATTTTCAATCGTGATGGTGTTCAGGAAAAATAATTGAGGTTGCTTAACGTTAAAAGTATAAAAACTCTCTCTATATATACAACTCTATATTTAATAGGCAGTATGTTCGTTGTTAACTGAGAGTGTGTGTGCGCTAATTTGTGTAGATTAGTGCTGCCACTAACGAATAATTTTCTAACGACTAATCTTTCGACTAATTTTTCGATTAGTCGGCTAATCTAAACGACTAATTAAAAAAAAAACATTGTTTGTCATTTCGTTGTGTCCATTTTATTTTGAACTGAAGGGCCAAAATATAAAATGTCACCTGTTGAAAAACATTATGTATTAACAATCTAAGCATAAGTATCTGCATTTCCATTAGGCTATACCATTAGTCAGAGTCCTAATCTAATCCTCTATTAACAAACATGCATGTATTCATTACTTAAATTAGCTCTTTGTCCTGCCTTAAATAAATACATTAGCTTACTGTACATTTTTATATGTACATTTCTGAAATGCATAACTGATAACATCACTGTGAATTGTAGGCTAAAGTAGATGCACTCATGCATTTTAGGTAAAGCTGCTTTGAAACAATATGTATTGTGAAAAGCGCTATAGAATTAAATTGGATTTGAATTGAAAGAGTCTGGACTAGCCTACTACGCTTAGCTCTGCCTTATAATGAATCGCGCTGAAGCAGGC
The DNA here is from genome assembly GCF_029890125.1 of Rhinichthys klamathensis goyatoka. Classification (NCBI taxonomy): domain Eukaryota; kingdom Metazoa; phylum Chordata; class Actinopteri; order Cypriniformes; family Leuciscidae; genus Rhinichthys; species Rhinichthys klamathensis. The sequence continues at coordinate 291,310 of NW_026607106.1, read as the reverse complement.
AGGCACGCAGATGCAGCTCTCGTTTACACTTGCGTGCATGCCGGGCCCGTGCCGCGGTTCGCGTGAATGTGAAAGCAACACGGACTCGGGTGCGCGTTTTAGCTGATTATGTATTTAGTTACTCGGACCGCAGCAAACGAGCCCAGTGTGAAAGCACCGTCACCTGCCTCCGCAATTTTTCATATCAAAGCAGTGAAGGCGGGGGAGGGGGAAGGAAGAGGATGGCAGATTAACCAGCAGGGCGCGCACATCGCACAGACTGGTGTGTGGAGCTGAATTACAGTGAGCCGTTTGAGACGGGAGACCAAAAATAAATATGCGGTCAATAGTAAAACGACACGTCGACTAAAAAAATTGGCGTCGACTAATTTGCATGGTCGATTACGTCGACTAAGTCGACTAATCGCGGCAGCACTAGTGTAGATTTCTCCTCGAGAGGCTGCGCGAGCGTCAACAGCGCAACCACCGTCAGTAATAGTCAACAACACTGACAGTAATGCAGCGCCATATGAAAGAGTTCGTCTTAGGTTTAACAATTATGAAACTAATAATGAACAATATGAAACTAAAACGACATAAGCTTAATTTAAAATGTCTACTACAGGCTATTTAGAGGTGGATAAACGCAATTTAGAGGTGGATAAACGCACTTTGGAGGTGGGTAAACGCTATTTACGAATATTGGGAGGTGCGTAAACGGCGTTTACGTGCGTTTAGCCTCCACTACATCCCTGTGTGTACTATAGTATGGATGTAGGCATATTTGGATGCAGGGCTTTGGTTGGCTGCAGTGTTCCAGTGCACCTGCATGGCCCCACACTTCTGATCTCGCACACGCACAGAGAAAAAGAAAATGCTGTGAGAAGGCAGGGGAAAGCTATTTGAATGCCTTCTAGTGAGTGAGAAATAACTATAGAGTTAGAACCAGTGAATGCGTTGTACAGGTTTCATAGAAAGAGAATGATCATTCACTGTTGGAGTATTTCAGTGGTTGCGGTCAGCGTCGAGGAAAGTTACTTTTAAATGTAATGCATTACAATATTTAATTACTCCCTAAAAAGTAACTAATTGCGTTACTTTTGATGAAAGTTATGCAATACATTACTTTTGCGTTGATTTTCTCTCCTAGGCTAGGCTTGCTTGTTTTAAAAAAAAAGTCTATTAATGGCAAATGTGAAGGCCCTTTTACACCAAAAGTGAAATGAATAATCATCAGGCTGAATGAAATGCAAATTCACACCTGCAGAGTAAAGGGTGCAGCTCAGTAGGGATGGGTGTTGAGAATCATTCCAAATTTCCCAGAATCGGTGATTCGATAAGAAACACTTATTTCGATTCCGCCTATAAGTCCCTGTGTGTGCATTTTAATGTGATTTTAAACCAGAAACGTAAGACACTTTTCAGTTTCGGTCCTGCCAAACGATTCTGGATCTGATTCCGGTTCCATTAAAATGATTAAACAATTAATAAAAATAATAGTGGTAAGGAAAACTACACAATGCTAGGGTTTGCGTATCATTTGAGTTTTAAAGGTGCCCTAGAATGTTTTTTTTATTTTATTTTATAATGTTTCCTGGGTTACCCTTATAATGTTAGTATGTTTTTTAGATAAAAAATAATCATAATTTAGAAATAAATGGCATTTTTCCTAGCCTGCTTTTAGCCTCTGATTTGAACACTCTGTTTGAAGGGGGCGTGTCTGCTGTGGGATTCAGTGTAACCGCCCACTGCTGTGATTGGCTGACATGCTTGCATATGAAATAGCAACGCATTACATGTGAAACTCTCTCCCGAATACTTTTACTACTGCTATTATACGTTTTTACTATAACAGCTATCGAGATTAACGAATCGTGAGATGTTTTTAAAGTATTTAGATCTATTCCCATCACATAAAATGTTGCCGTGATGAGCATTGAGCAGATGACAGTGTGTTGATCGTGAGAATGAAGATCTTATCATTGCAAAGCAGTTTCTGCACTCTCTCTAAGGCTTTCACCAATGCAAACACGATGATGTAAATACAGTAAGAGCTTCGTTGTGCAGTAACGTGCGTCATTGATTTCATAACGAGTTTGGCAAGTGTCCAGATAAACTCGCGCTGTGTGGAAAGATTGTTCTTTGATCGCTTTCTGTATATAATTTGTTCACAATTTAAATACGATTATTTTCATCCTACTAAAAGAAACGATGTGAAGCTGATATTTTAGTCACTGGCTTGACTTACTGATGCATAAACAGTATTGAACTATTTTGAGAGAAAGATTACCTGTCTGAACTTGAACAATTACACATCAGAAAGTGTTGCTTGGTAGCTCGATCCGAGGCCAGCTCTGTATTGGCCCAAGTTGAGGAAACAGTCGTCGGTGAAATGTTTGGAAATTTCCAGAGAAAATAAAATTAACCCATTGTTTCTCCAGAGGCTCAGATGAAGGAACTAAAAAAATACTTTTGTGTTCATGTGTACATCCACACTGAGCAACTGCCATGCTTCGGCTGCGCAGTTTCGCCTGGCATTGAGGGCTGGCATTATGCAAATATTTGGAGGCGTACATATTAATGATCCCGACTATTGCGTCACAGTCGGTATTGTGTGGAGAACCGACCGTTTTTCAGGGGTGTTTTTCATAAACGTGAATTAAATGAGAACGCGAAAACAGTCCAGTTTGAGATTCACTCTATGTCATGTCCATGCACTGAACTCTTGTTATTTGACTATACCAAGGTAAATTCAATTTTGAATTATAGGTCACCTTTAATGATTCCAATTCTGCTTATCGATTCCTAATTTCGATTCCAATAAGGTAAAAAAAAACACTTAATCATTAACATTTATTCTAAGTCTTATTGCAAAACATTTTGTTGTAGCTGAAAACCATGAACAAAAATCAACAGGCTAGGAACTTTTGCCTATGGTTTAAAAATACCATAGCAAAAACAACTAGCCTAACTAATGCGCACACAGGAACCGATTAGTGGAATCGAAATGGATGTTAATTATTGATTCACCGGTTCTGGGAAATTTGGAACCTGTTCTAAAATGGAATCGGTTCTTGAAACCCATCCCTAGTTAAATGCCTCAAATAGGTTTTGTGTGTGTGTTTCAGGGGTTTAGATGACAATGAAATGTTTCCTATCTATTAAATTATTTAATAGATCGGTCAAATAAAATAGAAATAGGACTTTAATGTTGAAAACTGCATGATGTAAGTAGGTTTTGTGTGTAAGCTGTACAGGCCTTTTATAAGGGATGTTTTTGCTCAGGTGGTTGAACTGTCCACCCAATAGAGACAATTAAGGGAACACTGGTTTGCTGATGTGGCTGTGTTAGAAAAATGGCTTACCTCTAACATCCAACCCATCACAAAATTAATCTTAATTATCCTTGTCATTGGTAAAATATGGATTCTTGAGTGCTAGTTTGAGAAGCATCAGCCACTTCATCTCTAGATATTACTATCTGCATCAGCCATTAAAAACTCCATATTGGTTGATCATTATATGGGATGCTTTCATATGCCATTTAAAAGCACTAGACTAGAATAACATCCTAATGGACTTTCACACTCTCCAACCATCTCTGACAGGCAGACGAGGCATACCTGACTTTGTTGACATTACTTATTAAGGCCAGGGTACAAGATGCTTCTGAAAAGCTCAAAGTTCATGACATTTTCCGCACTGTCTGTTTATTTCTCGGTATTTACTTTGAAGGTTAAACTGGCCTCTACCAGTAATTGCGCTGTTTCCTCCCTCATGATCATAGCAAATCAATGGTAGACCTTTTCAGAGCTCACAGATGTGTTTTAAAGGACGAGCTAATGCTTGATTCATCGCTCTGACAGATGGACTGAGGCCCTGCTTCATTCAAAATGCTGCAAATACTGCATTTATAGATAAAGGACATCACTGTACAAAAAAGATAAACACCCATTAGATGAGTAAACCCACTATATTCTTTTCTCATTTATGGATTTTAACCAAAGCACTGTATAGCTGAAACAATTTTTTTTTTAAGTGAGGAGATGGTATGGGGCCATATACCAGAACACTTGCACCATTTTCTTTCTTCTGAAGTCTACTTATGTTTCTTGTACCAAAACCGCTGTAATTTGAGGGGTTGTTTACATGACACTGTTTTCAACTAAAAACTGAAAACTTTTTATGCGTTTTGGCCGTTCATATGCCAAATCCTAAGATTGCCAACTAAATATAATTCTGAGCTTGCATAATACAGCATTTTTAGACATTTTCATTGATCCGGATTTGACAACGTTGTCGTCTGTACACAAACCTTTTCAAAAACGCGAAGGAAAAACGTTTCTGTTTTTAAGTATATTGTTGTTGTGTAAACGCACCTTGAGTTGCTTTTGGTTTGAAGTTATATTGTTACGTATAGAAGTTTATGGAAGTAAATTATTGACAAATATCTTTGAAACACAAAAGCATGTTGAATTGCACTAATTGAAAAACAGTTCTTGCATTTAATGCTTTGTATTTTCATTGCATTGTCACAAATTCAGTTGGATGTTCAGCATTGCACGTCCAGGAACTGCAGGAGTTTTTTCTTTTCAATTGCAATTCAACATGCTTTTTTTGTTTGAAAGGCCTTTACTTTCATAGTTTTACCATTATCCACCGTGTATGAACTTGAGAATTAGACTTTTTTTTTTTCTAACAGTACATATACTGTAACACTTTTTTGTAATGTATGTAAATGACACCTGGCATAGGTCACACTGTTCTTCATCAAGCTCACTAGGCATTTAAACATTAGATTCGTATTTATGATTTGGCTCATGGTTCACAGTGCATTCAAGCTATACATTTAATTGGTTTCATCAGAGAATCAAAGAATCAAACCTCTGACCTGGCTGTTGCTAACACCATGAACGGCTGCTGTGATGATTGCTGAATGACTGGGGAGAGAGCTGAGTGTTGAATGTTAGAGTATGTTTACATGGTGCATCAAAAGAGCAAGAAAATCCTATTTTTAACTTTTTACTAGACAGTCATGCGCTGAATTACCTCTTCCTACTGTTTGAATTGTGCATCAGAATGACCAATGAAAAGATATTTAAAGGGGTCATGAGATGAGAAATCAAATTTGCCTTGATCTTTTGACATTTAATAGGTCGTTGTAACATTAAAACATTTTCAAGTTTCATAGCTTAACACATCCTCCCCATTATAAACCCTATTTATTTAATCAAGCTCCAAAAACAGCTTTTTTGATTTTGGGGGGATCAACACATTTGCATATGACTGCCTTCAGAGCAAGACATCGATGAATAGTTATACATCATCACACCATAGGCCCCGCCCACTGGCCTTCAGACACTTAACAGCTGATATTGGCCCACACTGGATGCGAGCGTCGCTTCAAAAGCAAATGGAACCCATTATAATGCTGTTGGTGTCTACATTGGATACAGCAGATGCGCATTCAGTTTCTGACATACTCCACGTACTTGAGTCTGCCGACAACAGGACAAATGGAAGAGTGAATGGAACTATAAAGGTACGTTCAGTTTAAACAGCTTGTTTGTTTCTCTGTACAGATTTAAGAAGGTCCCAGCATCTGAAACCAGTGGTGGGTTTATTTTAATGTCACGTTGGAGGATTATGTTTGTTCTGAGTATTTTGTTTTTTAAATGATGCACATTGTAATGGAGAGTTTGCAAAGGAACATTTGTTGAAAGATAAAGCAGCCAACTGCACTGGATCTGACAGCAGCTGCATCACACAAGTAAATTATTTCATAATGCTTTGTCTGTAGTTGATAATGTTTTCAAAACATGCACATGCAATCGCGAGTGGGCGTTTATACTGTTTCCTATGCGATGACTTTAGCCAATCAAAACAGTGGCTGTTTACTGACAAGCCTTAAAGGTGATCTATGCAGGTTTTTTACCTCAACCGAACAGCTTCGGAGTCATTGGAATGGTTATATTACTCTTTTCGGGTTGAATGGTGGTCGTTTCGCACCCCCCTATCGCATGTGAGCGGAAAAAACACACTTGCAACTTTGAGCCGGCGGGCCGCCGGCCGCAGCATCAGGAAGTGTCGCGTGATATCAGGTCTCGCAATGTAACCAATTGCTTCACGGCAAAAAAGATCTGATAAAATTCTGATAAAATAAACATCAAACAGAAATAACCCGGCGGCGTATACATGTGGTGTTTGAGGCGCACATACAATACAGACTGCCGACAGTTAAACAGGGCGCGCGCAGCTCTTAAAGGGGCCATACCTTATTTCCACTCGTTACAGCTTCCATCCTACTGAACAGGTACCGGTGTACAGGGGGAGGGGATCCGGCCGTGAGTGCGAGCCATCTCTGCGTGAGTGCTATTCACGACAGTACAAGTACTCCACAGCGACTCTAGGGGTCGCTGTTTGACAAAAACGGAATTCCTGCATAGTGCTGCTTTAAAAGAGCCTTCACTTAAAAACAGATCATTTCAGACAGAGGGTCTGAAATGATAGGGTATATATATATATATATATATGATATTATTATTTTTGTGCAAAAAAACTTTTATTAACATTATAAGCGAACCTCAAGGAACATTGTAAAATTAAAATAAAAAATTATGTCATGACCCCTTAAATCTGTTGAGCCTGTTTCTCTATTGGCCTTAAGAAATATCCATAAACAAAAATAAATAAATTAAATTAAACAGAGGTAGTTGTTCTCATTGGATGTACAGAACTTGAAGCAACTTAACATATTGCAGTGAGGATGAAAGTGAATGTGGTTCTTTAGGATTTGTTTAATTTGTTTTTTTTTTTTGTGTTACATTTCTTGAGATAAACGTAATGACACACCTCAGCAGTCACTGTATGCTTTATGGGTTTCTATTTCATATCAAGATGATTGACTTGGTTGAGTTTTAAACAGTAACAGGATGGCGATGAATGAAACAAATGCTGTGCATACCAAACGCTGTGACACTGAACAACAGCTTCTCACTTAATCTGTTTGTTTAATGAGCTTGCGTGAGTTCTAAATGTATTAAAGCATTTCATGTCAAAGGCAAAGTCTCTTGAGCTACAGTACATACAACGTTGTTGTTTGCCCATATTTTGTCTTTTTCATATATTAAGAGCACTGGGTCTTAATTAGTTTGAGATGTTTCCTTTTGTCCCTCAAACTGATTTAAACGTATAGTTCAACCAAAAATTAAATGTCATCATTTATTCACCCTCCAAACCTGTTTAAAACTGTACCACCATTCAAAAAGTTTTTGGTCAGTAAGATTTTTTTTATATTTTTGAAAGATGATCTTTATGCCCACCAAGGGTGCTTTAAAAAAAAAAAAAAGTAAAATAGTAATTTTGTGAACTATTATTAGAATTTAAAATAACTGTTTCCATTATAATATATTTTAAAATGTAACTTATTCCTGTGATGTCAAAGCTGAATTTTTAAAACATCATTACTCCAGTCTTCAGTGTCACATGATCATTCAGAAATCATTCTAATATGATGATTTGCTGCTCAAGAAACATTTATCATTATCAATGTTGAAAACAGTTGAGCTGCTTAATATTTTTGCGGAAACGGTTATTTTTGCTTAATACTTTTGAGGAAACGGTTATTTTTTCCCCCCAGGATTTTTAGATGAATAGAAAGTTAAAAAGAACAGCATTTATTTGAAATAGAAATATTTTGTAACATTATAAATGTCTTTACTGTTACTTTTGATAAATTTAATGCATCCTTGCTAAATAAAAGTATTCATTTCTTCAAAAACAAACAAACATACTGACCCCAAACTTTTGAATCGGTAATGTATATATAAATACAAGTTATATAGTATATATATTACTAGAGCTTTCAAACTTTAAAAAGGGTGCAGAAACACCATAAAGTATTATACAAGTTTATGACTTTATATGAAATGACAAAACAGTACCCAGCACATTCTTCTAAATATCTTCTTTTTTGCTCCACTCAAGAAAGAAAGTAAGACAGGTTTAGAACGACATTAGGGTGAGTAAATGATGACCGAATTTACATTTTTGGGTGACTCCTCAGTCCCATCTGAAGTCATGACCCACCATTTCATAAAATTTCACATTGAATGGCCTATAAAATTCTCTAAGCTGCTCAATAACTTCCCGGTCAATCTGAACGTGAGTTCTGCCCTTGGACTTGCCCAGGCAGCGGGGCTGGCTGCTGCTTTCCGGCTTCTTCAGGCACGGGAAGCCTTTTGTTCGGTTGAAGTAGAAGTGCTTGTCTGTGATGATGCGTTTGAGCCCCAGGAAGTCCTGCACCCGGCCCAGCTCTCCGGCCGGATCCGTGATGAGCCGCTCCCCGCTGACGAAATGAATCTGTGACAGACGGAAGTATTGCAGCCAGTTCTCCAGGTGTAGGATGTACATGCCTATGCGGATGGCATTCCAGGAGGTGTCCACGATGCCTTGACTCCTGTTCTTGAATGCTAGTTCCTCAAAAGAGGGGATGTCGGGCTTCTTCGACAGGGTCTGTGTGTAGTCGGAGATCACCCTTGTTACCGGGTTTCGCACTACAACAATCAGCTTCGTTTCACGAGACATGTTTGAGATGCGTCGCGGTGCCTCCCGTGTTACAAAGTAACTCGGTGTTTTCTCCAAGGTGATTTGGCTGTCAAGAGTCCGCGGCATAAGGCCCCTGTGAAAACAGAAATATTAATCAAAATGAATGAAAAGCAGGCAAAGTTCACAATGGGGGCTTTTCACTTAAGCCACCTACACTAATATTGGCACCCTTGGTAAATATGTGCAAAACAACAATAAAAAAAATGTTACAATTCAGCATGCAACTCCCTACTAATGTCCCTACAGACATGAATGATACATCAAATTGTTGGGGGCTGCTATTGCTTTTCCAAGCAGTCTGACAGTTGACAAACAATAAAATAAGGACAAAAATTCTATAGACATACATTGAAGGATGAACCACTCTTTTGACTTGATTAAGCAACCATCTTGCAATCACCTTGCAATCACACACAGGTTTCCTCAGAACATGTTCAAATGTATTATATATTTTTGATGAAACTATAACACTGCTATTTTCTTTTCACAGCCTTGTGAGTAAAAAAGTGAGATAACTTGTGGAATTTGGTCACCCCTCAAATTAGTGTAGACTTCAGCATGACAGATAGGAATTCAGTTACAGAAAGTGACAAAATAAGCAGAGCACACACATGAGGTATTAATGCCCGCAGCCAATATTTCCAGTCTCTTATCTCCCCAGTGAGTGTGATGCTGAAGGGTATGGGGAAATTATCAAATCTCAGGCACATCCTTTACTTCTGCTCATAAATCACCATCACCTGCATTACAGATGCACAATAGAGAGAAAGGCTTCGGCAAATCTGGGACATGCGAAATAGGTCATTATTTTCACAAGTTTTCTTCGAGTCCAGCTTTAGAGTTGTTCTTACTTGAACTGATGAACTACATAAGGTGATATCCACTTGGTCACAATTCGGTTGTTGTAGTTTTTAGGGAATGACTTCCCTCTCACCTGACAGATATCACTGAAACGGGTATCTTGAGAAATCACACTAGTTTCTGCGTGTGCCCTTGGCAGTCAGAACGCTCTAAAGTGCTAAGTCATTTTGAGAGCTAACATGTCAATCCAGGTTGGGATTTTTGAGGGAGGGGACTGTATAATTCAGTGGTGTAAGTTAGCAAAACGGCTAATATTTTAGAAATATTGTCCGACTTGAGACAGCGCCGACGCCACGTGACTGTGGCGTATGGCATTAAAGTACCGCGAGAGTGATTCGAGAACAGCCGACTGATTCATTCTGCACAGCTTCTCTAGAACGGCTGCAAGAGCTCTGATGACGACACAACTGTTCCACGATTGGACGAATCCACCGCATGACAATGATCACATGTGTTTGTGTTTATTCAAACACCTTCAGTTCCACTACTACGCACAAATCAGCATTTTTATAACAGTAAAAGCTATTTTCATGTAGTCGCGATGTTATATTGTGTCATGTTTATCAAAATAAAACTGATAAAAAAAATAGACTATTGGTATTTAGAGGACAATTCCGGCGCAAAATGAACCTAGGGGTTAATAACACATGGGTACCAAGTCGACCGTTCTCTGGGATGCGTTTTCATGCTAATCGAATGTACCCAGTTTTAGCTCGAACCACTTTTTCACTCTGATGTACATCACAACATGGAAGAATAGATATGTGGCTACTTCCATACTTCCATGCGATGTGATATGTGGTCACATCGCAACGTACATTTGTCAATTTCGACTAATTTTAAAACACCATGTCTAAAGCTTGAGGCTGTCTACACTGGATGAGACAAAGCGACCATTACAAATCCATTTGTTCTTTATGTCAGAAGCACGAACGCTTGAAGTACGTCAGAAATAGAATGGGGCATTAGTTTACTGTTGGGAATTTGTTGTCGCATCGCGCCACATCCAGTACAGCATCATTGATTATAATGGGTTCTATTTGCTATTCGTGTCACACTGCTCTCGTCTGGTGTAGATGTGGTGTAAAGGTCCAACCTGATCTCACAAGAAAACACTGACACTTTTTTTTTACAAATGTGTCAGTCTCGTATAAATTTGTACGAAAATGTATGATTTTTTGAAAAAATGTAAGCATGAAGGCCCATTCCTAAGTATAAACATCACTGGGACGTAAGCAGATTGTATGAAATCCTTGGAATGAGATTGTAAGAACTGATAGGAATTAGCAATATGCCAAAACGTAAAATAGTTACGGATTCCCATGAGATTGTGTTGAAATGCCCTACAAACAAACAAAAAATCACACAAACATATATAAATGAAACATATGCTGTATGTTAAACATTTAACACACAAGCTCCCTGCTAATACTTTTCTATATGATTGATATATAAACATAAACTCAGATATCAACATTAGTTAATATAGAGATTTTTGCTAGATTTACAAATCCCTTATATTTTTTTCCCTCAGATGGTATTTAAGCAGAGCTATAAATGAACTTTTCATGATTACATCAGCGTTCATCCATTAAATTGAGAATTACAGCTATAAGACAGGATTAGTGAGGGCTTAAGAATTTAAATCTTAGTTATAGACTGTAATAAAGATGGAAATTTTATTGACCGTCTTATTGTATGGAACACAGGGGTCAGAGTATAACCTCGAGTTTCCACCAGCTTCCTCGAGTTTCAGACTCATCCCCGATTCATAATGGGATTTCCTAAAGCAGGAGTTGCCATACTTTACCTCCATAGTCCTGAAAATATCGATCCATTTAGCTTGATTTATAAATGGTGCGCTGCTGGCCAGGGTGTCTCTGTTAGCCTTAGCGGTTCAGGGCCAGAGGCAGCCATTAATCTTGCATACGGTGCAATGGCGCTTCACCCACTAAACAACTTTAATGTGTGTCAGAATGCATAGCACCAATCACACCTTGATGCAATGCATAATTCAGTTACATAATCAAACGTGTATTTCTTGAGACATCCATCAAAAATGCACTCACTAAAAACAAAAAAATTCTATTGAAGTTGTAACACTAGACTTAATTTTCGTTGTAAACTGTAACATTTCATGCATCACTAAGGGAGAATTTATGCTTCAACTGAAATGAAGTGCGCTCTAATTTTCCTCACTGAATGAACATTTTTTATTATGTGAATATTTTTGTGAAATTATTATTAAATTGCATGGAAAAGCAATTCTTTACAATTGCATGTCCTCTTATACAGAATATTTATTAAAAGAAAGACTTCGGTCCAAACTCCAATTTATTTTGTCTTTGTGCCATTGCCTACCTCGGTACTCGCAGTTCTTTAATTAATTGCGTTTGCAAGAATCAAAAGATGCCATGAATTTGCCAGTCTGCCTGTTATCACATCACTGATGTGTCTCTCATCTGCTGTCTTGAGACAGGGGGGTGGGGGGTGGGCTGGCAGGTGCTCTGTTGCTTGCATAAGAGTCTGGTCTTTTTAGAAGAAAATTCATTTAGAGAGAAGAGTGAAGGCTAAGTTAGCTGAAAGCGGGAATAGAGAGGTGCTAATTGCAAAGTGGTGCACAGAAGCATACTGTTGGGTCCACACTGAAGAATAGCCAGGGAAGTAGCCTGGAAGAAGTTCTAGGCACTTTGTAAAAAACCCATTTTTAAAAGCTTTAATTTTTGTGGACAATGCAGACAAAAAACTAGATGGTAACAAGAAATAAACGTAAACCTGAATAATGGCAAAGGTTTGTTAGAGCTTCCCTTAATTTTCCTTTTCAATTCAAATCGTAATGTTTTAAGGAGATCAAAATAAAACCTCTAGAAAGCTGTTTGTTAGTATTTTTATTCATCTCAATGGCAGTTACTCGGCTGGCGCAGGACCACCCGGAAGTATGTGATTTGAAATCTGCTCAGTTCTGGAATCCTGAACTGGTTTTGAGTCTTTCTCATCTGAACCTAAAATGCTATGTGACTGAGGGTACGTATACACGACAACGATATGCTTAAAAAGGAGAAGTTTTTCCCCGTACAGACGACACCGTTGTCAAAACGATCCCGATTCACATGGATCCGCAAAAACGACTAAAAACGCTGTAGGCCTATACTGCTGCCGGGCCATTAGATGGCGATGAAACACTATAGATTGAACACGTAATACGCATGTGCATGACGTCATCGTCTTCAGAGATTTGCGTTTTTGTTGTTTACACGGAGACCGTTTTCAAAAACTTGCACTTCAAAATCCGTTTTGAAAAGTTTGCGGTTTCAGCCACCCAAAACGCCGTTGTTGTGTAAACGAGCGGCCAAAACGCATAAAAGTTTTACGTTTTTAGTTGAAAACGGTGTTGTGTAAACAGCCCCTAATTGTTCACAGGAACTGCTATCCTGAGCTGTACACTATCATGAGCTGTAAAAAAAAAAAAATACTATAATACATCTACTACACTATAATGAAATATTGCCTATATTTGCCTACACTGACTTTAAACATCATAACCTGTCACAAGTGAAGCCAATATTGTTGATCATCTGCTAATATCATGTGAATAAAAGACTAAATTAAATCTGTTCATCATATAAAGCAATCAAGTCTCTTCAGAAAATTTGGACTAATCCACTCAATCTTTTGAGTCGACAAAGTGGTAGTTGTGTAGTTGTCAATGGAGTGACATAAAGCTCGCAGATTTCATTCAAAACATCTTTATTTGTGTTCCGAAGATAAACAAAAGTCTTACGGGTTTGGAACGACATGAGGGTTGAGTTATTAATGACAGAATTTTTATTTCATTATCCCTTTAAGCTGCGAGTTACGTTGTTGTATGGGAACCAGCCATTAACCAACCCTTGCCCACTGTTTAAAAAAAAAAAAATTCTATTTAGCATAAGAATAAAAAGACAATCTGAATGTAAATTGTGTACATAGAGTCCTGAAATTGCCAAGACCCCGTAATAGGAAAGATTTTAATAGCAACAACAAGCATGCAAAAAATGTAAACATTTTAATCACTGGCATAATTCCTCTGCAATTACATAATTAATACGCTTATCATGGTGCAGCAAAGGAAACAATTTTATCTTTTCCCATTGAATTAACTTTGAAGGCAGTCTCTTGCAGAATTAGAGAGAATTAATTCCTAATTGAATTTCTATCACAAACAAGTAAGACATTAAACAATTGCCGCCAGTTTAAAACTCAGCGTTCCAAGGGGGACGTTTCCATCACAACATTTACTCCAGCTATCTTTCTGAGCCCTGGATTTATTAGATCACTGTATCTGTAGACACAGGCCTACATAATTGAGGATATCCTGATGTCTGGTATCACTGGCTTTCACTTTTAATGCAGACTGACATTCTAATTCATCAGGGGGTTAAGTCACTACTTGCTGCCAACAGATCCACCACCTCAGAGAAATGAGAAATGGCATCAGGCAAAGGTCTGATATTACATCTGAAAGTTACAGAGCAGTTAATTGTCTGCCAGAGCACGATGTATTCCTGTTGTCTTTTCTGCTGAAGATAAGTTTTCAGAGAGCCAGGCAGCTCTTCTGATATGTCTGGGATCTGCTGACAAGGTCGTGAGAGCTCTGGAGAACAAGCCCTGTGAATTACATCAGCTTGTGTCATACTAATACCATCAACCTAAAGTTATCCTCTTAAATTAAAAGTCTCCTGCAGGCCTTTAGTCAGCCCAGGTATCTCTATTCTTGGGCCACATTTTGAGCCGTACGATGAATGCAAAAAACACAACATCAGACAAAAAAATAAATAAATCCGAGTGCATGCCGTGCTAAGCGCAAACCAATGTGCCGTTCCTACTGAGGTCATTGATTCTGATTAAAAAAAAGGCTTCTGGCCAACCTGCATGCTGAGATGACTTTCTTCTGTGCTGCACCTTCGTGTTTCACACATTGCGGTATGTTTCTCTAATAGATGACAGTGCAGATTTGCAGTAAAATGGACACAGAATGCAGTGACGCTAAAGTCCTTCTTGAAATGATCTAATCTCATTCTACTCGGGGCCAATTTAAGGATTTCTTGACACTGAGATGATGTGGCTTTGACAACTTTTTAAAATAAATAGCACTGCATCTATGATTTTACACAGATGCAATATCCGGAGAGCGTTCAGATGAGAGATACCATGCAAATGAAGCGTGTCTGCATGTGACAGCGAAGTGCCAACATGATCTCATTAGTATGCATACATAAAATGTGGATTTAGTACAATTCCATATGTTTGCATAAACACACAAAAAAATTTACAGCATCTAAAGAGTAATAATTTTACAAAATCAACACCTTTAGATATGTATGATTGTTTGTGAATCCTTTTAGATTCATTGGATATTGAAGTCAAGGAATTAATATGCTGATTTTATTGTATCAATGCTAATCACATTTATTGAACATGTTTACCTGATTTGACATTATAACGGATTTTTTTTTTTAATTTAACAGTATATTGTAATGGACTGTTGTCGCTTGTATAGTTTTACAGTACACTAATATATATTTTTTACATTGTTCAGAGTATTTAGTTTGAGGATACATGTGGTGGAGTGTCTATTTACACCAAGTGCAAATAGCCCGTCTTGTTGGCAGAGGATAAGTTACACTAACTCCGCCCACCATTATCTTATTTCGCCAGACAAAAATAAAAAAACAAATCCTGTTGACAAAATCAGTGGTGTGGCGAGCAAGGCAGGTGGCGTCAGCTTTTGATGCAACTGACCCGAGTTCAAATTCGAGTTCTCTTTTCCCATCACATGTTTTAAATAAAAATGAAGACAATATTCAAAAAGTGGAAATATTTGAACCAGCCTATATTGGCTGGTGAGGCAGTGCTCCTTGCTAAAGACTGTCACCTATTAACGGGTCCACAGCTGAATAGATGTAGAGCATCTCTTTCTTACACACACTCTTATGATACTTAATGGAACAAATGTTAAAGTATTTTAATGACTGGAAAGGGAAAAAAACTTCAGACAGCTACTGCAGCCAATGTTTTCAGAGATCATATAAAGAGGGTCTATCAGCTCCTGTGATTTATACTACAGACTATGCTCTCATTAATCTGCCATTCTTTTTCTCTTTCTGTAATAGTTTAACTTGGAATTGCCTGTTTAGGTTATCTGTGAAACATTAGGAATTTGACTTTGACTGACTTTGCAGATCCCTATCATATATATATATATATATATATATATATATATATTAAAAAGTTATCCTTATACACTGTTCTGATGCAACCTCATGAGGGTTTTCTAAAAGTTCAGACGGACTGGGGAATACAGCAAAGTCATCTCTGCGCTTTGATTGCTGCAAGTCATAATGTTTTATAGCACATTCTTTTAATTTTGTATTCCTGAACCTTTACTTCAAATTGACACTTGAAAGTCCAGCATTTTGAACCTTATAAATGTACCAATGTCTTGTGAAAAGGTCAGATTTGAATGTTCAGTCGATATGATGTACTAAACGCACTCCTGATGCTGTTTGAGCATGGCTGGGAATAACTCTGTTTTCCCCTACCGTGTGCTTGAAGCTTTCATGCACTTAAGCACTTCTGACCTGTCCAACAATCCTGTACATATAAAATCTCAGGATTAAATGTCTGAAGCTATTTGTGATTCAGGGCTGATTTTAGTCCATTTATGTGTGATGGCGTGCTGAGGTTTGTTTTCAGCTTATTCTTTCAAACATGCTGTCCATTCCCTACACTGAACAGACCATAGAAATCTAATGACTCACTCCACGGTATTAAGCGTAACCTGGGCATATTTAGATAATGCATGCTCAGACGCACTCCAATATTGCATTAGTTGAAGACTTGCTTAAACCTACATATGTGATTATTAACTGGGCAGTTATGCTGCCATTTCTGTCTAATTAATCTGAGCCTCATTGTGCTAATTAAAGTGTTTTATGGTGGGACAAAGGATTGGATCATCATATTCATCCTAGTGCTGGTCTGATTGGTATTTCAAATGAAAAGCATCAATCACTATGACAAAGCTGCAGGGATATACGCTAACAGCGTTTTAGACAGCGAGCCTCATTTCCTGTCTGAGTTCAAATGCTTGTCATCGCTGATACTCTTAATGAGCCCAGCCCCATTAACAATAGCCTGCTCCTGAGTCTTTGTAGGGATCGGGCCAACATCTATGGTTTCATAGTTTACTCAGGAGATTAGTTAGGTTTCTTTGCATCTTCATACACTATGCTACATACAGTAAAGGTGATGATACACAGGGCAACTTTTTGAGCAATGTTGCTGGGCAATCTTGCAGAGGGATTGTTGCTTGGGCACTTTCCCATTGAAAATGGGCAATACATTTCTATCTGGATAATTTAGACCGGTCGTGGAACCTGTGTCTCATCTGGTTGCCCATTGACGCCAACATTGCCCAGCAACATTGCTCAAAAAGTTGCCCTGTGTATCATCACCTTAAGAGTTTATTGGGCTCATACAGTATAAATGTCAAACTGTTTTATGAATCTTTTGGCATTCAATGATTTTAATCAGTGGTTTATAGTCAAATAAAGAATCAGTTTGTTTCTTATGAAATTTTTTCAACATTCTATTACATAAATATTGTGAAAAGAGCATTTGCATGGTATCAAACATGTTAAGCACAAAAGTCGCTGGAAACTGTAGAGCATTAGTCTCGCATAGCCAGACGTTTGACTATGACATAAGCTCTAGTCCAGTTGCAGCCTTATCCGTCCAAAAACCACCCACTTACACAGAAAGAGACCAACATAAAACAGCCAATCACAGTTAGAGTTGTTTCATGTTCTGTTTATGTCAGGAACCAATCAGACTCAACATCCTTCACCACACAACGATCACTCTCCCCAGAATACTAATCACCTGCACCTGTTCACAATCAGTAAGCCCCATCAACCTCTGCATAAAACACTCACCACAACCTCAGTCTTTGTCAAGCCTCCAACAGGAACAGACCATTACCCCAGTTGCACCAGTTCTCTTATGCTGTCAACACCCGACAAGTAAAGTATACTCACCTGTGGATTACTAACCTCTGTGTCCTTGTTCTGATGTTTCCAGAATCCTTGCTTGAACCCGTGTATCCTGAGAACTAGTATTCCTCCTGAGTTCAACCTGCTCGTGGCTTCATCTATAAGAGAAAAGACAAGTATCACTGAACTGTGTTGTTTGACATTGGATAATCTGAAGAGGATCTACTCACCTGGAATCCTTCTCGCACCGTAATCTTCACCGAATTCTCCCTTGAACTCTGAAAGACTCACCATTGCACTTTATTCAAATTAATAAAGCTTTATGTTCATTCACTTACCTCTGTCTCTGTGCCTGTATCCTGACAGAAGGCTTGACCTAAAGAAAAAATAGGTGAAGAAAATGGATTCCATACAAGCCCCAGCCGCGGATACAAACCCTATGCAACCTACCGCCGCTGCTTCGAATCCCATGCAAGCCACAGCTGCCGCAGCGAACCCATTGCAACCCACCGCCAGCGCTTCCGTAAACACTGCTTCCTCTATTGCTTGCTTCGCTAGCCCACCGTCCCGCCCAGCGCCATTCTCCGGTCGGGCGGAGGATTGCAACGGATTCTTATTGCAATGTTCACTGGCTTTAGAACAACAAGCCCAACTATACCCCACCGAGCGATCGAGAGTCGCTTTCATTATCAACAGTTATCCGGAGCGGCTTTGAGATGGGCTGAGGCATTGTGGATGCAGGAATCTACAGTGATGACATCTGTTCAGGAATTTGTAAAACATTTTAAAGAAGTTTTCGGACGTCCAGTTGAGGATTCATCTGTCGGTGATCAATTGTTGCTGTTGCGCCAAGGAAAGAAGACAATTTCTGAATATTCATTAGAATTTCGCACTCTAGCCTCCAACAGTGGGTGGAACGAAAGGGCGCTCATCTCCGTTTATCGCCATGGATTGAATCCTACCCTGCGTCTTCAGTTGGTGATTTATGATGACAGCCTGGGAATAGAGAAATTCATCCAACAGGCTATTCGTGTGCATCAAAGATCTCAGAATTGTTATCCAGATGTTCGACAGTGTCATTCTGCATCTCCTCCAGTTGTCATGAATTCTGTGTCCGAAGATCAACCAGAAGGTATGCAAGTCGACACTTTCCGACTTTCCCAGGAAGAACGCATTCGACAAAAAGAGTTGAAATTATGTATGTACTGTGGTGCCAAAGGTCATTTTAGACTTAACTGTCCCATTCGACCTGCTCGGCTGACGGTAAGCTCCGTTCAAGACAGCTCTACTGTAGCAACTCCCCACACGATTTCTGTAATCTTGAAATCTCAAAATATCTTTGTATCAGTAGCAGCTATCATCGACTCTGGATCAGCAGGGAACTTCATTTCGGGACGACTCTGTAAAGAACTCAACCTCCAGAAGATCGACACTCCCAAACCCTACTCCATCTATGCCGTAACCGGCGAGCTGATCAACAAGGGGTATGTCACCTCCCAGATAACACCCATTCAGTTATGGATTGAAAACATGCACCACGAAATGTTTGAACCTCTTGTTCTCCAGAATAGTCAAACAGACATAATCCTTGGTCGTCCATGGCTAATTCGTCACCAACCATAAATTGGCAGTCTGGTAAGATCAACAGTTGGGGATGTCATTGCCCACTTAAGGAAAGCACACACCCTGCTCCACCAGGTGCTGAAACACAGAAAGTGCTAACAGTGAGTTCCACATCCATTGAAAGCCCCACGGAAAACCTTTCCACGAATATTCCCTCCTGTTATTCCTCGTTCTCTGACATATTTAACCCTGTTACTGCCTCCAACTTACCTCCTCATCGACCATGGGATTGCGCCATCGATCTGGTCCCAGACGCATCGATTCCCAAAGGCCGAATCTACTCCCTGTCAATTCCTGAACAAGAATCCATGCGAAAGTACATCAAAGAAGCTTTGCAACAGGGTTACATTCGTTCTTCCACATCCCCTGCTGCCGCTAGCTTCTTTTTTGTTGCCAAGAAAGATGGAGGTTTAAGACCATGTATCGACTACAGATCCCTGAATCAAATCACCGTGAAATTCAGTTACCCACTACCTCTCATCCCAGCAGCCCTCGAACAGCTCAGGGAAGCCAAGATGTTCACCAAATTGGATTTGAGGAGTGCACACAATCTGGTCAGAATTAGAAAAGGGGATGAGTGGAAAACTGCTTTCATCACGCCTGCAGGGCATTATGAATATCTGGTCATGCCGTATGGATTGGTAAACGCTCCTTCCGTGTTCCAGAGTTTCATGGACGAGGTACTCCGGGACTTCCTGGGAAAGTTTGTGTTGGTGTATATCGATGATATTCTTATTTACTCCAAAGACCCTGTTGAACACCAACATCATGTGTCCCTGGTACTCCAAAGGCTCAGAGAATTCACCCTGTTTCTAAAAGCAGAAAAGTGTACGTTTCATCAGACCAGTGTCGAGTTCCTGGGATACCAACTTAGTGAAAGAGGAGTGGAAATGGATAAACGGAAGACTGAAGCCATCATGTCCTGGCCAACTCCTCAGTCGGTAAAAGAACTCCAGAGATTCCTCGGCTTTGCCAACTTTTACCGACGATTTATACACCAATACAGTATCTTGACAGCTCCCCTGACCTCCCTGTCAAAGGGGAAACCGAAGAAGTTACTTTGGACCCCAGAAGCGGAGTTTGCTTTTACTTCACTCAAGGCAGCATTCACCACTGCACCCTTGCTCCATCATCCAGATCCAGAGAAGGTATTTGTGGTAGAAGTAGATGCCTCTACTACTGGGGTAGGAGGGATTCTGTCCCAGTACTCTGACCTTGCCTCCAAGACCATACCTTGTGCGTTCTTTTCCAGGAAATTATCTACAGCAGAAAGCAACTACGACATCGGAAATCGGGAGCTCTTGGCTGTGAAACTTGCCTTAGAAGAATGGAGGCATTGGTTGGAGGGGGCAAAACATCCATTCCTAGTACTCACCGATCACAAGAACCTCCAGTATCTGAGAGACGCTAAGAGACTTAATCCACGTCAAGCCCGATGGGCACTATTCTTCACCCGTTTCCATTTCAAAATCTCATACCGTCCAGGGTCCAAAAATACTAGAGCAGATGCCCTCTCTCGTATCCATGCTCCAGAAACTCCGATGGAGGAACCCGAAACCATCCTGCCCGAGAAGTTGTTTGTCAACCCCATCCAGTGGGAAATCAACAAGCAACTATTGGAATTGTCACGGCAACAACCCAGAATCCCAGGATGTCCCCCCGAGAAGATTTACGTACCTGAGGATTTCCGCAACTCGCTAATTGCATCAGCTCACTCCTCTGTAGGCACAGGTCATCCCGGAATAAGCAAAACTTTCTCAACTCTCCAACTCAAGTATTGGTGGCCCAACATGCAGCAGGACATCACGACATTCATACAAGGTTGTATTCCCTGCGCTATGTCCAAGGTTCCCAGGAATCTTCCAGCAGGTAAACTAGTACCACTTCCCGTCCCACATAGACCCTGGTCCCACATTGGGGTAGATTTCGTCACGGATCTTCCCATCTCTGACGGCAACACCTGTATCCTAGTGGCCATCGATCGGTTCTCCAAGGCATGCAGACTAATTCCACTGAAGGGTCTCCCTACGGCTTTTGTCACTGCTGAACTACTGATGGAACATGTCTTTCGAATCTTCGGTATCCCAGAGGACATCGTGTCCGACAGAGGACCTCAATTCATCTCCCGAGTTTGGCGAGCATTCTTCACTCTTATGAACGTGACTGTAAGCCTATCATCAGGGTATCATCCACAAACAAATGGCCAAACCGAACGAAAGATCCAAGATGTAGGACGATTCTTGTGTACGTTCTGCCACTCCAACCAGAACATCTGGAGTCGTTATTTAATTTGGGCAGAGTACGCACAAAACTCCCTCAGACAATCCTCCACGCAGTTAACTCCTTTCCAGTGTGTGCTGGGTTACCAACCCCCATTGTTTCCATGGTCCGGCGAACCATCTGAAGTACCAGCGGTAAACAAATGGTTTCAAGAAAGCGAAGAAGTCTGGAATCAAACCCATCACCACCTTCAGCAAGCGGTAAATCGCCAACAACATTTCGCAGATGCTCGTCGCCGTCAAAGCCCTGAGTATCAACCCGGACAGTTAGTCTGGCTCTCCACTAAAGACATCCGTCTACGTCAACCTTGCCTTGCAAACTCAACCCCAAGTACATTGGACCATTCCCCATCATAAGACAAGTCAACCCAGTCACCTATCAACTTCGTCTGCCTCCAGAACATTGGATCCATCCCACGTTTCACGTCTCCCTCCTGAAACCTCATCACCCACCTGTGCCCAACGCAGCCACAGAACCGATTCCTGAAGATAACCCCCCGGTACCGCCTATTGAACCAGAGTCCATTTATTTGATAAAGGAGATATTGGACTCCCGACGTCGAGGTGGTCAGCTTGAGTATCTGATAGATTGGGAGGGGTATGGACCAGAGGAAAGATGTTGGATACCCCGGAACGACGTCCTTGATCCCAATCTGCTCCTTGAATTCCACGCTGAACATCCTGACAAACCTGCACCACGGCCCAGAGGTAGACCCCCACGACGTCGGGGTCCAAGGTCCGCTGGCGCGGACTCTGGAGGGGAGGGGTATGGACCAGAGGAAAGATGTTGGATACCCCGGAACGACGTCCTTGATCCCAATCTGCTCCTTGAATTCCACGCTGAACATCCTGACAAACCTGCACCACGGCCCAGAGGTAGACCCCCACGACGTCGGGGTCCAAGGTCCGCTGGCGCGGACTCTGGAGGGGGGGGGGTAATGTCAGGAACCAATCAGACTCCACATCCTTCACCACACAACGATCACTCTCCCCAGAATACTAATCACCTGCACCTGTTCACAATCAGTAAGCCCCATCAACCTCTGCATAAAACACTCACCACAACCTCAGTCTTTGTCAAGCCTCCAACAGGAACAGACCATTACCCCAGTTGCACCAGTTCTCTTATGCTGTCAACACCCGACAAGTAAAGTATACTCACCTGTGGATTACTAACCTCTGTGTCCTTGTTCCGATGTTTCCAGAATCCTTGCTTGAACCCGTGTATCCTGAGAACTAGTATTCCTCCTGAGTTCAACCTGCTCGTGGCTTCATCTATAAGAGAAAAGACAAGTATCACTGAACTGTGTTGTTTGACATTGGATAATCTGAAGAGGATCTACTCACCTGGAATCCTTCTCGCACCGTAATCTTCACCGAATTCTCCCTTGAACTCTGAAAGACTCACCATTGCACTTTATTCAAATTAATAAAGGTTTATGTTCATTCACTTACCTCTGTCTCTGTGCCTGTATCCTGACAGTTTAGGTGCGGGTTTATAATCTTGTAATCTGAATATCTGTCCATCCAAGAAGTACAGACTAAGGAATCTATGCACACCTACTTCCTATATCCACTAAAATATCAGTCATTTTGCATAAAGGTGGATCGTATCAGTATTTGTTTCAAACAAAAAAAACAAGCAAAAAACAAATTAGCACTACTAAGCTGGAAAATTCAGTGATTAGTTCTTCCTCAAAGAGATTAACAGTATTGACCCTGCACCTTATAAACAACTTCATTTCAAGGTGAACTTAGCCCCTGACTCCAAAAAGAAAGTACCAGCCAATCAGATATGCATCAGATGGTCAGGGTGGGCCTGATGTCTGAGACTAGAAAGGCATGTGCTTCCTGATGTATAAAGTAGTGCATGGCTCATGGGGATGCAAGTTCTAATCCAGTGTGTATTGTACCTCTTGCTTAGTTTACTGTCTCTCCAACTGTGCTGTCATTTAAAGGTACACTATGTAACTTTTTTATTCGAAATGTAAATGTCAATACATCATCAATCCTTCTTCCAAAACCTATTTTTGTCTTACCCTGAATATTTCAAATCTTCCTTTCATAGGCACCGATCTCAAATCTTCCTTTCATAGGCAAGATCATTGAACAAGTTGTCTTCAATCAGCTGGACAAATTCTTAAGCTTGAATGGTTAATTTGACAATTTTCAATCTGGTTTCCGATCGCATCACAGCACAGAGACAGCGCTCATAAAGATAATAAACGATATTCGCTTAAATACTGATACAGGGAAATTATCAGTACTGGTACTACTCGACCTCAGTGCTGCATTTGACACTGTCAAATGCAGCACTGAGGTCGAGTAGTCAGATCACAACATACTATCTGTCGAGTAGATAGTCGAGTAGATCGAGTAGATCACAACATACTTCTTGACAGGCTGGAACACTGGGTGGGGCTTTCTGGGATAGTCCTAAAATGGTTCAGGTCATACTTAGAAGGGAGAGGTTATTATGTGAGTATAGGAGGCCATAAGTCTGACTGGACATCCATGACTTGCGGAGTCCCTCAAGGCTCAATTCTTGCACCACTCCTATACAACCTGTATATGCTCCCAATGAGCCAAATAATGAGAAGGAACAAAATTGCTTACCACAGCTATGCAGACGACACACAGCTCTACTTAGCCCTATCGCCTCACGACTACAGCCCCATTGACTCCCTGTGCCAATGCATTGATGAAGTAAACAGTTGGATGTGCCAAATCTTTCTTCAGTTAAACAAAGACAAAACTAAAGTCATTGCGTTTGGAAACAAAGATGAAGTTCTCAAGGTGAATGCATACCTTGACGCTAGGGGTCTAACAACTAAAATCAAGTCAGGATCTTGGTGTATCTCTAGAGTCAGACCTTAGTTTCAGTAGTCATGTCAAAGCAATAACTAAATCAGCATACTATCATCTGAAACATATTTCAAGAATTAGATGCTTTGTTTCAAATCAAGACTTAGAGAAACTTGTTCATGCTTTTATCACCAGCAGGGTGGATTATTGTAATGGACTCCTCACTGGCCTTCCTAAAAAGACCATAAGACAGTTGCAGCTCATCCAGAACGCTGCTGCCAGGATTCTGAGCAGGACCAGAAAACATGAACATATCACACCAGTCCTCAGGTCTTTACACTGGCTCCCAGTTACATTTAGGATTGATTTTAAAGTATTATTACTGGTATATAAATCATTAAATGGGTTAGGACCTCAATATATTGCAGATATGCTCACTGAATATAAACTTAACAGATCACTCAGATCATTAGGATCACATCAGCTAGAATTACCAAGGGTTCACTCTAAGCATGGAGAGTCTGCTTATAGCTATTATGCCAGCCGCAGCTGGAACCAGCTTCCAGAGGAGATCAGATGTGCTCCTACAGTAGTCACATTCAAATCCAGACTCAAAACACCTCTGTTTAGCTGTGCATTTACTGAATGAGCACTGTGCAACTCTTCGTCTGACTGTTTTTACTGTACTGCTTTAATTTTTTTTTTAATATATATATTTTTTTTTATAATCTCTGAAAGAGATTTTGAAGGAGAGCGGGAGAGTCTTCACTCCGATGAGGCGAGTGAAGGAGTAAGTTAGTTATACTGCTGAGAGTATAAGAAGTCGCTGATGGCGTCGTTAAGGGTAACGGCAGCAGACAGGGCAGGGGCGTAGCAGCCATTATAAAAGTGGGGGGGACAAAATGGTGTGGTGATGTGACCCAAAGGTCAGTCCTTCCAGAAAAATGCAGAGTTTTTTTGTGATTGTTGCGGGCAAAAATCCTTGATTATGTGGCACGTTTTCTTAAAAAATGCGATGGAATATGCGGGATATTTATGCAATTTTATGTGATGAAATTGCGGGAATTTGCAAAAACTGCAGTTTGATGAAAAAGAGAAAAACTGTTCTCACTAGGCTACTACCTTAATGTAAAGAGTAATTTCTTATTACTTCCTATGATAAGCAAACATACTACATCACAGAAAGTGCTGAAATATTTCATCTAGTTTTATTTTTTGTTTTATAAACTTACAAAACATTGATGAGTCAAACAAGTTCTGTAGCTTTACAAAAGGAATATGCTACAACTTCTGTAAAAATGAATAAATAAAATATGAAAAAAATGTTTCCTGTTTTACAGCTTTTCAATGATGTTCATGTCGCGTAATTACATCACTTCATAACGTTCCCATGGCAACTGGGGGAAACGGCTGCTCTTGAGTGAAGCAAACGCAACATTTTTCAACTTTCTGCTAAGATATGACTTTTTTTGCAACAAAAATGCAGGGATTATGAAATCATGCAAGCCCCGCATATTTTGCGTGGAAATCGTCAATTTATGCGACAAAAGTGCGGCGTATTTGAAAAAATGCCCCCGCATAAATATGCGGACTTGGGCTGATTATGCATTGAATCATGCGATCGCATAATCGCGTTTTTCTGGAGGGACTGAAAGGTGATGTTCATAATAATAAATTCTAGATGGAATAGCAATTGCCATTTTACAGCACCCTAGTGCCAATTTTGGGAACATGCCATGATAGCTTACAGCAATCTATTTTTGTGAAATCATACTCGAACTAAAAAAAATATTGCAGGACTTGGGACTTTCAGACCACTGTGGACATCTATACTTTATTTTTATGAAATATTGATATTTTATGATATTTATTATATTTCAGTTAAACTACACTTGAACAATAACTTTTATCTTACTTCTTAACAGTTGGACCAAAAAAAAGTGTTCAATGAGTATACAGATTACATCTAGCCTACAGTAATTTTATACAACAGACATTTTATAAAAATATATCAATAAAACCTAAATCAATGAATTCGGTATTGGATATCAATTTAACATCGACATTAGATGTTGAATTTACATTGAATTTTGGTCACCCGACGTCGCAACTAAAATTTAACCAAATATCAACGTCTTATGACATTGTGTGCCTGCTGGGAATAATCTGTTATGTCTCATTTAACAGACGCTTTTATCCAAAGCAACAAGTAGGAGAGCATTTAACACACACTCGGCACAATCCGGCGCGACGTGAACCCATACGGGTTCTGTTGTCTTACACGTCTTACTGCGTTACAGTAGGTTAAATCATAACAAGGAAACTTTACGTGTGATTCATGTCATCGCGACATACTGTAACACATTATACTTACAGTGTGTGTTTGAAAAAAATGATGTAATCGTCCTCTGCTTTTTTTCTGGGGTGCATTAGACGGCTAAACAGCAAAGCGACTAAACGAACAAGAAAATTCACAAGAGCAACAAGAGATTTGAAGCTCATGGCAGACGCGCCCAATAGATGCTTCGCGCTGTGATTGGCTGAATGTTAGTTCACTCAAGTCTAAGTAAAAAAATCAGAGAACACGGGCGGAAATATTGGCGCTGGGTCAAAAAAATGCAGGGGACAGAATCACCTGTTTCTAAAAGTGCGGGGGACGTGTCCCCCCCGTCCCCCCCGGTTGCTACGCCCCTGAGACAGGGCCCCACTGGGCATTACTGGTGTAGCAAAACCCCAGCAGACGTCCCTGGGCTAGAGGTCCAGTGGCACCGTAAACCGGCTCAATCTCTTCCATCTCAAATAGGGGATCCCCGAATTTATTGAATCAGGCAGTTAGGGATACTAACAAAAATAGGGTTGTTTGCCAGGGATGCATTAGGAACGATTCCAAGAGAAAAATCATTTTTATTCTAAACTGTTTTAATTATTCTTATTTGTTTTGATTATTTTAATTTCTTCTATGTAAAGCACTTTGAATTACCATTGTGTATAAAATGTGCTATATAAATAAACTTGCCTTGCCTTGCCCTGATTCACTAATGGTAAGCCTATTATAAGTGTCTATATTTTAAACCTATCGGGATGGTTTTTGCTAGAAATTGCAGACATGCGTCACTCGCCTGTGTGCCTCGTCATGTCCATAAATAGAGAAAAGTTGCTCCAGCTACTTTGTGGTGTGTATGGTGTGGGAGTGGCAGATGTTAGTTGTCATAACGAGTGAAAAAGATTGAAATGAAGCAACTAAATCTTGAACTTCTGGGGAATCACTGGTTTTAAAAAAACATCAAACAGAGGAGAATCTGCTGGCAAAAAGAGAACGCGACAGAGCTTGTAATAAAACAAGCATCAACATCCGCTTGGCTTTTTGGTGATGGTGTGAACTGAAGGATTTGAAATGTTGTAAAAGCAATGCGGAGAGCGGGTTTTTACTAATCAACAGGTGAGTAAGGTATTTTATTGAACAGACAAATTGCTATATGTAGCTCTCTAACAGAGTTCATTGTAAAGCATTATCTATTGTGAAGGATAATTTCATTATGGTTGTTGTAGCGCTGTGCTGCTTTCTTTTCCAGGAAGTACTGTGTCTATTAATGGGTAAAGCTACAGTAACGTCTTCAGCTAGTCAGCTTGAGATCCTTTCCATCTAAACTGGTTATATCTCTTAAGCCTATTAGTGAATGTTTAATTAGCAGTAGGATAACCATATTCATCCACACAGTCATGCAGAGCCGAAGCACAACCAAAACTATGTTCTTCCATCATGCAAAAAGATAAAACAAAGATAAAAGAAAAAATACCTTTCATTGTATTTTGCATCTGGTTATGGCACGGTGTCATGCTCTGTGTCACTGCCAGGAGAAAGTTAATAGAAAGTGTTTATTTAGTTTAGCATAATTGCAGAAGCTGTGAAATGTTTTTCAGTCACATCATCATGTGCAGTACTAACACAGTCACATAATCCCAGAACAATGAACAGATTTTAGTCAGTATTACTAATATTCCTCATTTCCTGGCCTGGAAAGAGCAAATGGCTTAATTCTTTCATCACCGTAATACAGATCATGAATATTTCAACTGCTCAGATTTTCTTCTGGGAGGATGTCAGACCATTAATGACCAGTCAGCAACAGGAACTCGCCTCAGAGAAAGTCTATTAAGAGTTAACCATGAACCATCCACACATACATCATACGGTGGGTGTAGGTTGACAGTGCTGGCAGTAGTAATGCGACTAAAACCAGCACTTGAATGAATTATAACTCCTTCAATATGACACCTAAAAAATGTGTTATCATTTAGGCCAGACATTCATCTTCAAGCCCTTCACTTCTAATGAATGATTTATAAAAGCTAAAGCGCTGCAATACATTTGTCAACACAACATGTTCAGTGTGCATTTACAAATGACTCACTTGCCCTCATAGATTCATCATGCAACGTATTTGCAATATATAAAAAATTAAACAATAACGATCTGTTGGTATTATTGATCTAGCCAGAAAAAACGGGAACAATTAGACCATCGACTACCCCAAAATAGACTGCAAGGCTGCTGCACGATGATAAATTAACTTTACAGTACACCTCGCCGGGAAAGAGTGTATTTGATTCAGAACAGCGCGTTGGCAGACTTCATGTGTTGTTGCTCAAAGAGCTCCTCAACAGAGACTATAAAAAGATAAAAGGACCTAGACTTGTCAATCTCCAAACTCATTTGTGTTGGAACTGAAACATCTTTTGCATCTCAGCAGTGCCACAGTATTTTTTGTCTCATTTACTTCAGATACATCCCTGAGAGGAGGAGGAGGAGGAGTGCTCAAAGAGGTGATGTCTCCTGGATACTGGCTTCACTTCAGAGCACGGTGGTCCAACGCTCACATTTCAACGTGATATGACATCACACGCATTTGAAGTCAAATACGACCATCATATTCTATAGGTGTTTCTAAATTTGCATACTTATGCACTATTCTTCACGCTTTTTTTTTGTTGTAGTAGAAGTATGTTCACACTGAAAATTCCAAAAAGAACACATGCATTTCAAATGCCCGAATGATGCACTAAATTAACTGAAAAAACTAAGTTTGGAATGTTGGACACCATGCACTCAACACTCACAGCTTTGAGACTATCAGACTCTGATGCTTGATGGCAAAATAACCGTATAAAGTTCATACACTAGATTGTAGAGTACTTAGTGCATAGTGTAAGTGTATGGTGTATATTACATAATTTGGGACACAACATATGTCTAAAAATATTGTTGTATTCTCAATCATACTCACTTTAAATTACTTTATACTACGGGGCAGTTGAATGCTTGAATCGGATTGGTTGACGAACGTTCTAAGGTGTGAAATAATTTTCAGGGAAATGCATGGTTAAAATAGTTCCAGCCAGGTCTTGACCGCATTACAGTTCTATATCACTACGCCAAATGATTTCAGTTATTTCAAAGGTCTATACAGCCTCCTACAACAGAAAAAGAACCAAAACACACAACAAATATTATTCCTT
This sequence comes from Rhinichthys klamathensis goyatoka, assembly GCF_029890125.1. Taxonomy (NCBI): domain Eukaryota; kingdom Metazoa; phylum Chordata; class Actinopteri; order Cypriniformes; family Leuciscidae; genus Rhinichthys; species Rhinichthys klamathensis. The sequence goes on along the minus strand of NW_026607106.1, from coordinate 261,606 downwards.
ACTTAAATTGCTTCTAATTTCACACAGCCGAGAACTGTGTTGGATGGTTCTGTTAAAAAAACAACAACAAAAAAAAACATACTTATGTCAATGATAAAAAAAATGGTGAAAAATGTTATGGTATTGTTGCTTCATTATCCCAATTAATTTCAGCCTCGTATCAGTGGCATTGTCAAAACACAATATGTTATCATTAATTTCAAAGCCACAGACAGACTACTGCGCAGAAGGTTGTGGAAGTGAAAAGTGAGGCGAGCCAAAGCTTTCATTGTCCAGCGGGGAACGGGCCTGATCCACCCACAAAGAAAATGCTTCATATTTTTCTCTCCTGGTTTAAAGGGTTCATTGCAAAGCTGCAGGATATAATGGGAACATTATCATGGAATAATGAGAAGCAGGCTTACTCAGTATGTGGCAGAAATGCAAATGGGTGGAGGGACACCTGAACGCAAAACACAGAATGCCTGCACTTCATCTTATACGTGATCCACTGAAGTGTGATCTTAACAGAATTTCATTGCAAATTGTCACATTAATGACTTCACACTTTGGACAAAAATGAGATGTTCTTGTATTAGCATTCAAATAGAGGCCTTAATTAACTCTGTGTAGTGTGTACTACTGTGTTCATAAACATTTATATATATATATTTTTTTTTTTTCTTGATGTAGCTACTTAGGGGTAATGGTCATAGATGATGCCATTCAATGGAAGACATGGTAGCAATTCCCAATTAAGTCATGCATCCATACAGTAGCTACAAATAACTTCTTCACTGCACACCATCTCCCACCACCATCTTCTCCCATAACACGCACTTGTGAATATGCATTGGCGTGTGAATTCATTTTAAAATGGGAAATGGTTATATTTAATCACTGGAGCCTGAAAAAAGTGATACATGATATCTATAGCTCTCTCTTGTGCCCGTATATGTACTATACAATCTTTTGGATTTTTTCCCACATTGATGCTGTAACGGTGCAGGCAGGAATGAAGCGGAGAGTGAATCCAATCGCAAGCACTTTAATAAACAAACAACCAGGTAATCCAGGGTACACGAAAGAACACTCAGAACAGGAACCGGAGACAACAGCAAACGTACAACATCAAGAACTCACAAGGACTGAACTAAAACACAGGGCTTAAATACAAGGGAACACAAGCTAAACAAGATAACAAGGGGGCGTGGTTAAACTGAAACACCTGGGAAGACTAATCAACATAACGGGGAACAGCTGCACATGGGACAAGACACATGGCAGGATCACATGACAAACGGAATCACATGACAGACAAGAACAAGGGACAAGACACAAAACCCACACCGTGACAGATACAGAGTATGATGTCAAAGGGAAAAATACACAAATGTTACTGAACATCAGATAATAAGAAAAATTGATAATTGAATACATTAGCTAGGGGTGCAGCGGATCACAAAACTCACGGTTCGGATCATATTGGGTTTTTCTTTTTTTTTTGAGTCACTGATCGGATCATTTTTCAGATCAGCCAAACAAGGTAACAGTATTCAGGTACAGAAATTGAAAAATCTAATGTAAAATAACACTGCTTAGTCTTCACTGTATACATTAAATATAATTAATCTTTGTTAAAGTTACATGATACTTTGTTAATATTATTTTTTGTTGTTGTTTGATTAACAATAATGACTCGGATATACGCAGGTATATTAGCCTGCTGTCACTTTAAGAGCTAATGCACGGATCCAATATAATGATACGCATCCGTTTTCTTTCTCAATTGTTTACGTTTACTTAAGACATAACCAACTGCATTTACGAGGATATTAGCCAAGTTGGGCAGTTTGAGATAATTCTGGCCCACTAGGATCAGTTACACCCCAAACATTAGCATTCCTCTCCCTCACCCCAGCTGTTATTTTCTTCGGTCGAGACAGGTGATGCAGAACATGCCTGCCCACCTTAACAAAACTGCTGATGCTCCAAGTTTGATGGGGACAATTTATGAATAGCAAGTCATTTTTCAGATGCATATAATTAATCTGGAGTGACTTTGATTTTGGCCACTTTAGAGCATGAACCTTTTTTTTTTCTCTCTCTCTTTTTTTTTATATTTTTAGTTTATGCCACTCCAGTATAACTATTATATTTTTGGGTCATTGTCCTGCTGGAAGATTAATCATCTCCCAAGTTTCAGTTTTTCAGCAGACAGCAGCTTTTTTTTCTCCAGATTTTTTTCTGGATTCTGCATCTCCATTAATTTCCCGACTTCATGAATTGAGAAGCATCCACAGAAAACCTACCATATTAAAATATTAGAATAATATTTGAAAGTTTTGTGTGTTGACCCTAAGTTGCCTTCATCTGAAATCTCTGCAGTTGTCGACGTTGCCTGCAAACAAGGCTTCGCCTTATTTCACGTTAAAATCTAAGTTCTGGTTACTTTGGCCTGTGCAGTTGGTCGAGGTCAGACGTATGTGAGTGAAAACATGAACACACTGGAGAGTAGAAAAATGGTAGAAAAATGCAGTTGTACTCTATTTTTCATGTTAAACTTGGTCGTTTTACCCCTAAATTAAGAACGAAAAAGAACTTCGCCATGAGTATATCGGGGCCTTTATTCTCACCATGGCTGCATTTATTTGATCAAACACAGTAAAACATTAATATTGAATGTTTTTGTGAATTTTTGCCCTTTTTTTTCTATATTAATATCTCTATATAAATAAATTATTCCTGTGATGGCAAAGCTGAATTTTGAGCATCATTACTCTGAAACACGCTCATGGCGGTTGACCAATCACGACACACTAATCCATCCGACCAATCAGATAGCATTGTGCTTTTCAGAAGGAGTGGCTTCACAGAGACAGGAACTAAACATAGCGTTACTGACAGACTGAGGAGAGAGGTGCTGCAACAATGTAGAATATGTGAAAAATAATGCGTTTTTGGAACATTCAAGCATGAAAACCTGTTCTTCACTGTCAGGAACTTGTTCTAATATGCAATGCTTGGTTATAACGAAACACAGCCTATAGTGTTAAAGGTTCATGGGACTTTATTTTTCCAACAAAAGATTTCTGCTTGAAGTGTATGAAGTGTGTCCTTGGTCTTTGTGGTGTACAATTTTCCTAGAAATGTACTACATTGAAGCAGAATCTCCAACACGCATATGTGTTTTTACTGTACGTGAAACACCTCAGCTGCACTGGTGGTCTCAGATGATGTTATTGTGCATAGAAGAAAACTTTAGGGGTGATTTACATGCATAAAAGCAAGGGAAAGATTTTCATGAAATTCATTTAGTTCCATGTTTTTGTAATTTATTTAGTAAATTATTCTGGCTTTTTTTTTACTTTGCATTTCAGAGTAACTCAATAAAATGTGCTAAATTCGAAAGGGGTGAATGCATTTTATAGGCCCGGTATATGCACACTTTAATTTGCACAGCAGAGGGCCAGTGGAATACCATAATGTATGATAATATATGATGACTGCTTCTCTTCAAGTATTCTAAGTGAATCCGAGCGCTCACCTTCAGCTCCTCAGCGGTTCTGTGGTTTGTCTCTAGAGTGACTCGGAGCATTCAACATTCATCCTTAATCCAGTCAGTCCCATAATGGACTCCCATCAGTAGACGCACTTTCTCGGAGTAGCTCATATTTACTCGCCGCTCTTGCTAGTGGCACTCATGTCTAATGAGTAATTTACACTAAAATCACCAAATCAAAACATCTTGGTAGCTTGCCGTTCTCTGGGGCACATCCAAGAAAGAATTGTGTAGGTAATTAATGCTACAGGAAGATCTACAACTCTCTGAACCATACTGGGATTAGCCATTCCCGTTAGTGATGCAGGGGAATAGAAAGGTCTCTCATGTGCATGCAGAAATGTGCGGTTTTCCCAGTTAAAAAAGCTCTGTCCAACTTTCTGTCCTTGTCAACCTTTCTGAATGCTCCTTTCCCTTTCGAGCCAATTAATGGAGGACCAGGAGGAATTTCTTGGCTCCAGCAAATGTTAAAAGACGTGTCGTACAATCTGAGGATTTCTTTGGGAATCTGCTTGAAGAACTTCCAACTATAGTAAAATCAATAGAATTCAGATGCCCTTTTAAGTTTAGATGGTGTGTAGTGCAGAATATTTGTTTGATTTGATGAACCCCTTGAATATGAAACCTACACCAGCAGGCTCACAAGTGCCCACTCATAATGGGAAAACATGGTTTGCCTACAACAAATGAGGCCATAAGGATTCTTGTCCATTCTAAAAATAAAGTAATGAGCATCCACATATGTATTACATGTCTCTCGTAGGCTTCAGAGGAGTGGTAGTGCACACAAAACTCAACAATTTATGAAATTGTCCAGGAACCTCACTTGCACTTTTTTAAGGTAAAAGGAGAGATCTTATTATTTCAAGCAAGGACTTTGTTGCTCCATCTAGGACAACTTCTAGTAAAAATCCAGGGGGTAATCTCAACAACGCTATGTGAATTTAATGAATGGGCCCCGTCAAGACAAAGACTGAAGTAAAATGAAAAACAAGGCTCTAAAACACATTATTAAAGGGCTTTATAAGAAACTTTTGACTTAATCAGCCAATTCATCTTTCTCATTACTTCTGCCCTTTATTGCAGCCCTTATTGGTCCTCTTATTGCAAGAAGTCAGTGGCTAAAATAAAATGGCTTTCAGTGAGGATTAGGGGGACTGTTTCAGTATCTTGGCCTCTGTGGCATTTTAATTAACCCGTCCACAAATAGTATTGATGAGTTTCTTAGTGTGAGAATAAGAGGAGCTTGTGCACATTTTATAGGCATGATACTGTATGTATATGTGTATATATATATATATATATATATATATATATATATATATATATATATATATATACCTCACCGGCCACTTTATTAGGTACACCTGTCCAACTGCTCGTTAACACTTAATTTCTAAGCAGCCAATCACATGGCGGCAACTCAGTGCATTTAGGCATGTAGACATGGTCAAGACAATCTCCTGCAGTTCAAACCGAGCATCAGTATGGGGAAGAAAGGTGATTTGAGTGACTTTGAACGTGGCATGATTGTTGGTGCCAGAAGGGCTGGTCTGAGTATTTCAGAAACTGCTAATCTACTGGGATTTTCACGCACAACCATCTCTAGGGTTTACAGAGAATGGTCCGAAAAAGAAAAAACATCCAGTGAGCGGCAGTTCTGTGGGCGGAAATGCCTTGTTGATGCCAGAGGTCAGAGGAGAATGGCCAGACTGGTTCGAGCTGATAGAAGGGCAACAGTGACTGAAATAACCACTCGTTACAACCGAGGTATGCAGCAAAGCATTTGTGAAGCCACAACACGCACAACCTTGAGGCGGATGGGCTACAACAGCAGAAGACTCCACCGGGTACCATTCATCTCCACTACAAATAGGAAAAAGAGGCTACAATTTGCAAGAGCTCACCAAAATTTAACAGTTGAAGACTGGAAAAATGTTGCCTGGTCTGATGAGTCTCGATTTCTGTTGAGACATTCAGATGTTAGAGTCAGAATTTGGCGTAAACAGAATGAGAACATGGAACCATCATGCCTTGTTACCACTGTGCAGGCTGGTGGTGGTGGTGTAATGGTGTGGGGGATGTTTTCCTGGCACACTTTAGGCCCCTTAGTGCCAATTGGGCATCGTTTAAATGCCACGGCCTACCTGAGCATTGTTTCTGACCATGTCCATCCCTTTATGGCCACCATGTACCCATCCTCTGATGGCTACTTCCACCATGTCACAAAGCTCTAATCATTTCAAATTGGTTTCTTGAACATGACAATGAGTTCACTGTACTAAAATGGCCTCCACAGTCACCAGATCTCAACCCAATAGAGCATCTTTGGGATGTGGTGGAACGGGAGATTCGCATCATGGATGTGCAGCCGACAAATCTGCGGCAACTGTGTGATGCCATCATGTCAATATGGACCAAACTCCCTGAGGAATGCTTCCAGCACCTTGTTGAATCTATGCCACGAAGAATTGAGGCAGTTCTGAAGGCAAAAGGGGGTCCAACCCGTTACTAGCATGGGGTACCTAATAAAGTGGCCGGTGAGTGTATATATATATATATATGCTCGAGATGAACGCTTGTCCGCTTGGCAGGATACATTATTTTTTGAAGCGGCAAGTGAAAGAGAATTTTACTTTCCCGACCAGACAAGTATATTTTTTTAAAACCTTAATAACAAAACATAATTGAACTAGATCTGCTACACTGCTGAAGGTGCTAAGGTTACTGCTGCTGCAGAGCAAGTACAACTTGCTTCTGCTAAATGCGCAGATCAAGAAAATAATGGAAACAAGCTTCTGCTATTAGACAGAGGAAGACCCCCGTACCAGATCTAGGGAGGTGGTGCTGGGAAGGTGAAGGGCTAGAATAAGAATATGCATAATGCGCAGAGTTAGTGAATTCATTTGGATGTGTCATGGTTACAAAGGGAAGTGGTAATGAATACGTGAATTTGATTGGATGTGTACGTTACATTGAAACGACCTATCAGAGCACAATTAGAGTTTCATGGCTGAACTTTCAATATATAGGTGTGTTCGACATCGGCTGCGTCTGGATGTAAGCGATCAGCGAGAGTAGCCGCGTGCAGGCGGGGAGGAGCTGCAAACGGAGACGTGAAGTCGGACACGTTCTGGTTCCTGTAGTGACCGCTCACGTGGTGTTTGTATACTTTAGCACAGCTGAAGTGAAATAAATGCAATATTTGCCAAATACACAGATGTTTCAGAGACATTTTCATCCAATACTTTATGTACTGCTTCATACAGCGTTTGATTGAACAAGAATAAAGTTCAACATAAGCCTACAGCTACTATCAATGAAGTGGAATCAACGTTTTTTAATCAGTTTTATTTTGATAAACATAACACAATACATCGCGACTACATGAAAAGAGTGTTTACTGTTATAAAAAAAAACTGATTTGTGAGCTTTAGTGGAACTAAAGGTGTGAGAATAAACCGAATAAACACGAAACGCACGTGATCATTGTCATGCGGTGAATCCGGCCAATCGTGGAACAGCTGTGTCGTCATCAGAGCTCGTGCAGCCCAGAGCAGCCGCTCTTCAGAAGCTGCGCTGGCTGAGTTCTCCGGCTACTCTCGAATCGCTCTCGCGGTACTTTGATGGCATACGTCACAGTCACGTGGCGTCGGCGCTGTATCAAGTCGGACAAAATTTCTAACCGGCATGCACTGCTTCAAGTCTGCCGCCGATCGGTCTGCGCAGAGCTGCATGAAGTCGAACAAGCCTTATATTACATTTATTACATCATATGACCAATAAGTGCTGTTTTCCCAAATATCAGCGCGATTGCAAATGTGACATTGATTTTATATAACAGTTCAAGTAGTTAATATTAAATGACTTGCATTTTAGACACATTATTGACTATGTTGCTCTATTTCGCCAGTGAACATAGCTCCAAACAAAGCCAGAGCAGAACTGTTGTGCATATCCCAGCAACACACAGCACAGTTTCATTACAGAATGATTCACTGTTTTTGAAAGAATTGGGTGAGTCAATATTAGCCCCTTTCACACATACAGTCTTTACTGGTAATTTACAGGTAAATTAGTGGTAACAGATCATGTGTGAACAGGACCTTTTAAAAAAATAGGGAAGTTGTAATATTGCCAACGCTATCTCACGACCAATTCGTACGAATTTGTACGAGTGATTAAAAGGTGGCTAATTCGTACTAATTCATACATTTGTCTAAACCCACGTGATGGGTAGGTTTAGGGGCGGGGTCAGGGGTAGGTCATTCGTACGAATTCATACGAATTTGGTAACTTGTAAAATATGTACGAATTAGCAACAATCGTACGAATTTGTACGAGTGAGGTCGTATGAATTAGTACGAATTAGCCACCTCGTAAATTTCATACGAATTGCCGTGAGATCGGGCTGACATTACCAGTAAATTACCGGTAGAGTGCTCTGTGTGAATGCGAAATGAAGATTACCGGTATTCGCACGTGCGAAGTCAAAACGCGATGACGTAAGAAGTCTGCTTTTGGCCAATAATAAAGACTTATGAAGATGACGTGATTACTCAGCACTGTTTACAGTATGCTTTTTAATAGTTTTTCTATTTAAATATATGCGCTAAATTATCATTTTTGACTGTTGCGCCACGTCTTTCAGCTTTTTCAACGTGTCCATTCTTCAGCTCTGCGGCTGCAGTTGGTTACTATTATGTGTGTCTCGTGTTTTTAAGAGCAAAAACGCATTCTGTTTGATCATCCGTTATGCCTTTCACTCAGACATCAACAAATGTTGTCAAATTGAACAGATGGTGAAACTAAGGCGCTTCTCCTCATACGGGTGAATGAAAACAACGGTGTGGTGTTAAAAGATCATTTCCGATGACTGACATCACAGAATTTACCGGTATTTTGCTGCTGATGTGTAAATGGTCTTTTACTGGTAAAAAGGCAGAACGCCGTTGCTTGTGTGAACAACATGTGAATTTCAGTGAATTTCACTCTGGAAATTGTACGGTAATTTACCAGGATTGATGTGTAAAAGGGGCTAATGACATATTGACCCATTCAGCCGAATGAATGACTCAATGATTTAAGACGGTCACTTGCCGCTGCCTACTGGTGATTTCGTTTCATATTTAAAAGTATCATTGCATTTTCCCCAACGTGTTATATTAGTGTATATATATATATTAAAAAACTTGTTTTACGATCTCTTTATAAACTTTTTGAAGCGTCAAAGTGGTAGTTGCGTAGCTGTCAATGGAGAGAACAGAAATCTCTCAGATTTCATCAAAAAGATCTTCATTTGTGTTCCGAAGATGAACGGAAGTCGTACGGGTTTGGAACGACATAAGGGTGAGTTATTAATGACAGAATTTTTTGGGTGAACTAAACCTTTAAACAGTCTAAATACATCTAGATGCCACTTCAGATGCAGCTTCAGTGTTTCCTCTGTCTGCAGTGGAAATTTTGTTGATAGTGATTTCATTTGCTAATAGCCCTATAGTGTCTTATTATTCTAATTAAATGTATTGATAAAACTTAAAGGGGTAGCTCACCCAAAAAATTGTCGAAAACGCACCCATGACCGATTGCTGTGGCTGTAGATTACAGGGAATAATTTTGTAAATAACGACATCTTTGAATTCCTTTCTTTTTTCCCCCGCATCTTTTTCTCCCCATGTCCAAATACAAGGGACTAGCATCGATCCGCACATCTCACAAACACATTTGCTTCAATTGATTTAAGCACAGAAGACTGTGGGTGAGTGGAGTTGCCCCTGAACGAACGTAAATAGAGGAGAAGTGTGTTTTATTGTGGTTTCCAGACAACGAGCAGACTGAACAAGCAGCAACACCTGCTAATGGCTGAAGGGCTGCTCTCACACAAGTATGTACTGTTGGCTTCTATGGCTTTTCCCCCTCACGTTTGGACATGACCCATGGGGAGTCCTTTCTGTCTTGTCTGAGCTGGGATGTGATGTGTGTGTGTAATTACTGAAGCTGTGCTGCAGGCAGACGCCGTGCTGAAAGAGGGAGGGCTGATATTGTCTCCCAGAGACCCCTGCACCACGGCCCTACACGCCACACAGAATCGACACCCACTTCTTGCGCAGTCGAACTGCTCCCCGATGGGTATTTGAATGGCAGCCCATCAGTAGAAAGGGAAGAAGGAAAGGAAGGAGTTGATTTTAATCTCCCCACTGATCAATATGATCCATGCCTTTCTCTGGCAGGGTTTATGGAAGATTTACTCTTGAAAGAGATCCATTGGCCTTTATCTGCATATTTCCCCCCTGAAACCAAACACTGCAATCACTCTGTGTCATTCCGCTCTGGGTCTCTGGCCAAAACGCTATCATTCCTGCTCTCTCGGTATGACTTACTGCTAACATCTCCTTGTCAGCAGTTCGAGTTTTCAGCTCTTGTCTTACTGCCACCACAAAAAAGGGCAGTTTTTATCATTTTTGCACCCTGCTGATCTTACCTTTATGACATTTCACCCATTAGGCAGTTCTTTTTTTTTTCAAATTTTGCAATTTTGAAGAATGTTTTGCTTAAAAATGACATTTTGGCTGTTCTATTAATATTATTTGATTACATTAGTCTTTTGTTTGTTTATATTTATTATATTGGACCATGATGGCTGCTATCCAAGGAATAACTTTCCTTTTTAAAGCAAAACCTAATATAAAAAATTGAATATTGAATTTTTTTTATGCACACAGTATCACAAATAGTTTGTACAACTTTTGTCATGTTCAGAATACTGAGTAGTTTAACTGAGCACGGCATTTTATGGGTAATTTGATTGACTTATCAAAATTCCAAGAATTCTGAATAGAGTTTGCCTAGAACAAAAAGTTTTTTTGTAACGTGGAACATCTGTTATTTTTCCCCTTCTTTTTCTTGTAAACAGCATCAGAGAAAATAAAGCTGGTTCAGTTTATGTTTGATCTCTCTCCACGATCAGGTTTCCCTCACTAGTAACGGAATGTAAAACCCATAGTGAGCTGGAGTGATTAAAGTCACCATGAAATCAAAATTTGACTATTCTTTTTTTTTTATGGAATATTGTAGCATTTATTATGATTTATACATGCACATCATCATTATTATTTTTTTCTATATTATGTGCTCTTGTAATCTTTAATCAAAATCAATTCCCATCCGTCTTGCAACAACATCTCTTCTCTTCTCTGATGATGTGTCTACTGGTGGGAGGGCAGGACAACCTGTCACTCATATGAGATCATAGCAATAACAAACCATTCAATCAATTCCCAATAGACAAAATCAAGCCCTCCTCTAATTTTTTTTCTTTTACTCATTCAAGCCATTTTACTTTAGATATATAGTATGTCAAAATAGGGAAGAAGAGAACACTACAACTTCTGTTTCATGCCGATTGTAAAGAGATTTTTGAGAAGGGAAGATAATTGTGTTATATTATCAATTCCAGTCTGGCTTAGTGCACTGCTTGATGACACATACAGTAAAGCTTGATGCTTGACTTTTGGAAGTTGGAAGTATTTTCATTGGTGGAAAATAAACATAGCCTACTAACGTGCAATTATTTTTTTTTTTTTTTTTGTCTGAACTGCAAGTTACTCAATAACTTCATTATAACTAGTAATATAATATTAATATCATTCTTGCAATTGTGCTGTATTGAATATTCACATGGCTGTGATTACCTGCTGACAATTTTCATTACAGCATCACTTGTGTGGTATTGCGTTCATTTAATAAAGACATTTTTAAAAGTTTTTTATTATTATTATTTTTATTTTATTTTATTATTATACAATTGCCTTAGTTTATAGAACTTACTAACTAGAATACCAATGCAAAAAGCCAGAAAAAAAACTTACCTGTACCATTCCAATCCTTTGTCATAATTTCTATCAAAGAAATGTGGTTCGGTCCCAAGAGCTCGAACATCTGGATGAATCCGGATGAACTCCAGAACTGCCCTGGTTCCTCCTTTCTTAACGCCAACTATAAGTGCATTGGGCAACTTCTTATTCCCGTATTTTGGCGAATTACTGTTATTACTCTGATTGTGATCTACCACATCTTGTGTTTTCTGGAAGGCTGAATGTTTGCTTTGGTTGCCAGTAAGGTTCAAGAGACCCACAGCCCTCGTCTCATCCGAGAGAACTCTCGCTTTCGCTGATATAGTGCAATAATGTGACTTCTGTAAAAGTTTTTTACTTCCCATGTTCTTCAGATGGACGCAGCGGTGATCCTCCAATCTCTGGCTAGGCATGATTGTACCGGAGCAGAAGAGGATGCTGTAGCATAGATACATGAAACACAACGAGATAGTGAATATAAAAATAAATCTTCTGCTTAATCTGTTTGAGGATGGCACGATTCGGCTGGACAGGAACCTATATGCCATGTCTCCATGGATGAAAACAAGGCATGTTTTTCCCCGTAAGTTTCTCTGTGAGGTTTGCTGGTTGTCTCGAGCTCCCCATCAACTCCGACAGCGCGAACTTACATCTCATTTGGGAAAATGATAGTTAATATTTCCGAGTGGACACATAAGATGACAGGCAGTCTGAGAAAAACATGTATCGATAACAAGGTAAAGTTTCCAAATTAGCACAAAACACATGTAATTCCACTGCCCTTTAGTTTCGATGTCGCGTCACTTTTGTAGGCTACGTGAAATCACCTCATATTGGACTCCAGCAACTTGACTTGATTCTGTGCTGATATAGTGTTGAAAATATTTAAAGTAATTCCTTTGTTTGACCTGGTAATGTGATACAGCATCTTACTAAACGTAATCCGTTTTGGAAATCGCATATTCCAGGTCTAAAAGGCACATCCAAGTTCCCAACGCGAAGCCGCGCACCGCTCGCCCGGTCACCGTTCAGCTCATGTTTGTGTCTTTCTGAAGTTCTCAAGAGCGGCTTTGCGGCAGTCAAGCGCTCGAGATCAATATTTAAAGACGACGCCTGACGTCACGTCATATTTTCATATTCCTCGTGCGTTTGTCTTTTTAAAGGAGTACTGCACGGCTGCGTGTACCATTCCACTAAGTGCCATTATTCTGCATACATTCTCATTTGCCCCGCGTCTAAACGAATTGCTTGCGACCAGGGAGTGGAATCTTAATCGATTCTTCAATTATGCTAAATTATTTTTTATAGTTTTACAAAATTACTTATCTTAGACCCGAAAGCAAACAACACTCTGCTTAAAACTATAATTTATGAGATTCTCACACCAGAAGTGATGCTATGTGCACAATAAGTTATGTTATTCACAGTTATTATATTGCACTGAAAACTTCAGTTTTGATTCCTGCTTCAAAAACGTACGAAAAAAGTGTTTAAATTGTTTAAATATTTGAGCCTCAAATTCTAGATTTACTGGCTTTACTGTTGGTCAGAAAGAGATGCATCTATTGGCTGCATATGTTATTTCAACTCATTCCAGTTAAATTGATATAATAAATAAATAAATAAATAAATAAATAAATCCCAAACAGTGATTACAGTGCGCATGTTTTCATTAAAACAAAAGGGGGCATGCTAAATATTGAGCAATTCTTTAATTCATGTTAATCATACTTTTTACACTACTTTGCACTATTTGTTTACACTATTTTAAGGTGTCCTTGTTACAGTGTAATTATACAATTAAGTACAACAGTAATTAACATCATGTACACATGAAGGGTTATGGGTATGAGTAAAGTTTGGTTTAGGGTTAGTTGCTTGTAATTATGCATAATTTATTTACTGTTATTGCTATAGTAAGTAACAAGGACACTGTAAAATAAAGTGTTACCGATTGTCCAATCTAACTTTTCACTCGAATTGCTATGCTGATGATATATTTGGATATTTGGTATTAAATCAGAAAATTGTGAAATAGAATATTTTCACTGGTGGGCTCAGACTTTTGGACCCTAATGTAGCCTATGTGTTAATGTACTGAATCCAGTGATTTAAAGGAGAACTCCGGTGCAAAATGAACCTTTGGTCTAATTACACAATGTTACCTAGTCAACCATTATCTGAGATTTGTTTTCATGATTATCGAATGTAAATAGTTTTATCTCTAAAAACAGTTTAACCTATAACGCTAACGCTAGTATATTGGGCATAGAGTAATGACAAATAAAAATCGCTTGTTAATACCACTAACAAGGCTCAAAATAGCCCCACACTAACACAGTAACATAATGAGGGTCCCTACCTTCAAACCGAAGCATTGAGAACTTTGTCAGTGTCCAGACAGTTTAATAAGAAGATATTTAATACATACAGTCAACTTCGCGTATACAGGCAGAAGGCATCTTTGAAATACAGTCTTTACCAGTCGATCTACGAACGCCGATCCAAGCCTGCTGTTCGCGCTCACCTTATTACAACTTATAGCTCGTTCACATCTCACCAGCGCACTTGGATCGGCGTTCGTAGATCGACTGGTAGAGACTGTTTTTCAAAGATGGCTTCTGCCTGTATACGCGAAGTTGACTATGTATAAAATATCTTCTTATTAAACTGTCTGGACACTGACAAAGTTCTTAATGCTTCGGTTTGAAGGTAGGGACCCTCATTATGCTACCGTGTTAGTGTGGGGCTATTTTGAGCCTTGTTAGTGGTATTAACAAGCGATTTATATTTGTCATTACTCTATACCCAATATACTAGCGTTATAGGCTAAACTGTTTTTAGAGATAAGACTATTTACATTCGATAATCATGAAAACAAATCTCAGATAACGGTTGACTAGGTAACAATGTGTAATTAGACCAAAGGTTCATTTTGTGCCGGAGTTCTCCTTTAAGCAACTGTAAATAAAGTTTTGATTGAAATCCTCTCTTTCTCTCTCCCTGTCTTGTTGTTGTTTAAAGATACCAACCTGGAAGGTTAAATTATATTTAATATTTCCTAAAAACAATTATCAAGACAAACAGGCCCTTAATCCTTATCCCCTATAATCTGCTACACAGAGCTTTATTTCAATGTGTTTGACTAGAGGAACATTAATGTTGACAGGTCTCATTTCTCTAGTGGAGAGAGAGAGAGAGAGAGAGAGAGAGAGAGAGAGAGAGAGAGAGAGAGAGAGAGAGAGAGAGAGAGAGAGAGAGAGAGAGAGAGAGAGAGAGAGAGAGAGAGAGAGAGAGAGAGAGAGAGAGAGAGAGAGAGAGAGAGAGAGAGATGAGAGAGAGGAGAGAGAGTTTCAAACAGCCTTTGGTTTGCCCAGTTGAGATCCCTACGATTACAATCCTCCTCTCAGAGCGGAGGATTTTAATGTCCAGATGTCTTAGTGTGTGGAGTAGGAGGCTTAAGTGATAAACACATTCTCATTATGAATGTTGCCTGCATGTATTGGATATAATCCTAAGTGGCCTGTACTTCTGCTTACAGGCAAACAAACCCTTTCTAACCTCTGTCATCGCCAAAGGCTTGGATGTTGTAGACATGGATTGCTCAAGAGAACAAGAGCATTTCAGTCAGCAAATGTCACTATCTTGTTGAGTGTCAGTTTGACATTTCCCACAAAATACTGAATGTGCAGATTATATTTATACAAATGTTGACACCATGAAATGAGCACTGTACCCCAAAATAACATGAACACATTGGGATTATCAGTTGCTCAGTGAAAAATGTGCCTTGCAGTAGTTTTTTAAAAGGTGTTTTTACTTGTATTTGACACAAAATAATATATCTTTGCCTCAGAGGGCTTAGCATGTAAATATAATAATGCAAGCTGCGACTATTCTCTTCAGTGAAAGGTTTACAGAGAGATTGTCTATCTGTAGACAATTTTCCCAATTAGTGGGGCACCAGAGAGTCTGTCTTGCTAATCAGCCACCCTTGCTGTGACTGAATCTGCTTTTAGTGAAATGTGATCAGAGACCATGGATCAATTGGGTCAACAGCATTGGCCCAGATGACATTGATACAATTAAGCATGGGGCTTCATTAACCTTTTCATTTCGCCAAGCTCTGAGTCTCATTCTCCTGATATCTCTGAACACGATCTCTACAATATATAGAAATGTTATTGGCTGCAGAGGTTAGTGCTGCGAGATATCATCTGAAATAACCCAGGTCAAAGTGCGGTCAGCCTATAAGGAGTTGTTTAATTTTTAGTGGAACAATTTCAAACTCTGCTGGATGTAATATTTCCTCCGGAGTGGAGTGCGATTTCAAAATGATTTTCAATTACCTGGTTATATCCTGGAATGATACGTCTGGGGGTTGTTTTCACCTACCTATTTAATATGTTTTTGTATTCTGTATTGTCCATTACATGTTTCAATACAACTATACCACCTTCTTAGTTCCTTCTTCAGTGATTAAATTGACAAGAAAGGCAAAACACTGAAATCACAAATAATTCACTTGTGCATTTAAAGGAATAGTTCACCCAAAAAGGAAGATTCTGTCATGATTCACTCATCCTCATGTTGTTTTGTCATACATTTTGAAGGATTTTGGTAACCAAAGCGTTTTAGTTCCATTAAATGGACAAAAGTAGGCTATACTGAAATATTTGTCAAAATACCTTATTTTGTGTTCCACCGATGAGGGATAGTTTACTCAAAATTATTCTGTCTAAATCATTTACCCTCATGTCATTCCAAACCTGTATTGCTTTATTTCTTCTGTTGAACATAGAAGATAATCCCAGTGTATGTGTGTGTGTGTGTGTGTGCGTTTTCTTTTTTCTTTTTCTTTTTTGTCCACATAATGAAAGTCAATGGGTTTCAACATTGGCCATTGTTCAAAAATAAATATATAATATTTTGTGTTCCATAGAGGCTTGGTACAACATGAAGGGTGGGTAAATTATGAGAGAATTTTCATTTTTCGTTGAACTATAAAGTCGCCATGAAATCAAAAGAAACAATCCCTATTTTTACTTGTAATATTGTATTGTTTATTATAGATGATTTATTTGTGCACTTCATGTGCCCTCATAATCAAATACCTTCCTTCCCCCCTCGAGACGACTCAGCATGCCCAACTTCCAACGAACCAATCAATTCCCGAAGGAGAAATCAAGCCCTGCACTACTTTTTTTCTCATTTCAGAAGCCGTTTCACTCGAATATACGTCACAAATGGGCAAAAAGAACAATTGCAACTTCCGTTTCATGCCGACTTTAAATATATTAACATACTCATTTAAGCACTCTGCCTCTGTCCATGGTGCTGAATGCTGGTCCTTTATAAAAGACACACTAGTCATGCATCAAATGGTCTCGATGTTAAAATAGTTTGCTACATCAACAATAAAAAAAACTAGATATAACCTAGCTGAACACAACAGAGTGACCCCTCAAAGGAACACATTAAAAACAAATGAAAAATTAAAAGCGTCAGAAAAACTAGGAGCCAGATGAGTAAAACATATTATGTACTTGTATTTACTCATACATACACATTATTTTATACCCAGTGTTCTTTTCAACTGAATAAATAATGTCACTGTTGTGGTTTTTTTTCCCCCGTTTCTTTTTTATGAAACTTTCTTATTTATGTCCAAAGTTGAATCCTAATAATGACAGGGTTACCAATCAATGGCATGAGAAAATGTCTCACTTTCTTCAAATGAAATAATCCAATCTGCAGGTTTTTACCTTCTCGTGGAAAGGAATGGGGGATTTTAGATTTGTGCTCCTTGTGTTACCTTTTCCACAGGGCTGAACCATTTCTCTCTAAGCTCCAATCACCATTGTACGACTGTTCATTCCTCCGAATTCGGTTTCGGGCAATCATTCAACAGTAATAAGATCAGAGCCCTTCCTTGCATGCATCATTCTCAGCCTCAAAGTCTATATTTTCTCACCCTCTTTTTGCTTCAAACCTTTGCAAGTGGAAAATGTGACAGTTTCGACCGTTGTGTATTTACCATTAGTGGCGTTCTAGATGCATAAACGTTGCTATCTCTTCTTTATTACGGAAAAGGTAATATCGGACGCCCAGCAAAGGCCATTGAACAGCAGGCTACTTCTTCCCCTGCCAATGACAGAATCCGCTAATTGTTACTGACATTTTCCCTGTGTTGTTTAAATCAGAACTGTTTTGATCCATCGATCACTAATGTTTGCTCACCAAAGAAGGACATGAGTTAAATGTCACCTATTGGTCATCAGCCCAGAGTCTTGGTTGAGCCTTTCTCTGGAACCTGGTATTTGTCACCCATTGGCAGTAGTCAGCAGGAAACTCAGCAGGCAACGATATTTACAGATATTCATGTGCAGACACCTGCCAGCATACACCGTCGTTTTAAACCCCACAGTATATGTGAAGATACAGACAGTGGAGAAACGACTATTTCAGCTTCAATTAGAGATGATTTTGATTTTTGCTCAAATTAGAATTTTTTAGTTTTCAAAAAAAAAAAAGAAGAAGATAAAGTAGTGAACTTAAAACCTGATTAGCATAAGTCGAACTAAACCTTTTTTGCCTGGAGATAAAAGACATAAAAATGACAATAATTAAATAAATAAAAGAAAACATCCGGCGTTTCAACTGATAACACTTGAGTGCAATAGTAAATGGTTTGTGGGCAGCGAGGGTGGTTTGGCTATTTGATGGATAGTTTAATGACACTCACAACAACACAGGATCCTTAATCTCAGAACGTCATCTTGGAAATTGCCAGTAATTTATCTAGTCTGGCTTGTCTCTCTAAAAGACAGCTGAACACTTCACTGTAAAATATTATTAGGGTGTCATAAAGCTTTCCCCATATATTACGAACGAGCCGCCCACACAGTTGATATTAAAAACAATTTTAGGTTGGTTCGCTTACAATGCCGCTCTCTCCAGGGATTTGTAGTTTATTTATAAGTGTTCCTTATTTTAATTAAGTGGTTATCAGTGATGATTGAAGTACAGGAGTTTGATCAAGACCGAGAGAGGTGATCATTAACTGGACCGGCTGCTCCAACTGGTATTTGATACTGGTATACTAAGACATTATAATGTGCAGTACATATGTAATTATACAATGCATAAATAATATGCAGTTCATATTGATTATCTTCTTTTTCTTTTTTTCGTCACGAGTCATGTGTGACAACGTGTCTTTGAAAATCTTTATTTTTATTTTTTTTACAATCTCATGAAAATGATAATAGCTAGGCAGGTGTGATGAAGATTTCAACACCCTCTCGATAGCCTCCCTTTTTTAAATGCGCTCTCATGTTCATTTATAGCATCTGCTTCTCTGACACTCTTGGAAACCGGGCGCTTCCAGGCCCAAACCAGAGTGTCATCCACTGTGGGCTAAATTGAATCCAAACAAAATGGCAGAGAAATGAGAATCGCCTCTCATTGATGTCATTTATCACAGAGCCACAGTCAGCCAGACTGGAAATGACTCTTCTAATGATATGTGCCTGGCCCTGTGCAAATAAAACTAACCGGGTTGTCTTTGGAGGCTGAGGTCATGGATAATGATTAGAAACTATCATCACATTAAGGCCTGATTTGCAGATGGTGTGAGCATATTTGCACATCTTCGGTTCTTTACACGCCATGCGTTTGCTTAATCGTTCTGTGCTTGCACGGGAAGGCCATTATTAATGTTTATTGATCATTTTATGTTGGTTTTCCAGATGCAGTTTAGTTTTCTCTTGCTGCTTTGCACATACATTTGAGGTCCTTCTACTTCGGACATTTCAGGAGCATGAAAGCAATATAGTTGAAACGCTCTTTTTAAAGGCCCAGTCACCCAAAAATAAAAAAGTCAGTCATCATTTACTTGCGTTAAAATACAATGACATTAATAATAGTTTTATTAATGGTTAATGAACCCTAATTAATACTTTTGAAGATTCCCAGTCCAACATTCATGTGTAAATTGATTACGTTATGTTTGAATGGCAGAATAGCAAACAGGATCTTATGAGCAAGTCCCTTCTAGAAACAGAAGCACAATCTCCTTGTGATTCACATTCAGGCGGGCTGCAAATAGAAACTGCACTGCAAACAGTTTGTGTTCAATGGATTTTGACTGGATTTTTTCCTTAGGTTGTGATGTGCAATCAGACTGCAGAAGTCCTTGCAGAAACAATAGCTGATGAATAATAAGAAGGAAGCGCATTAAACCAAATAACAAGATAATTCATTATGTTGAACATACGTCCAAACGTATGTGTTTGGGAATAGTCCAGGTTTAAAACAGGTCTATTGTAGCCTGGATGCCAGCCCGAACCCCGCCCACAACATTTTTTGGTCGGGAAGTTTGGTCTGGACTCGATCCATTGAGGAGTAATTATGATCGGTTCAGAATTAGTCGGGCCAATCAAATTGCCAGGGCGGGCTTTATACAATGATGGACAGATGATCTACAGGGACGTAATCATCACGTTATCAAAGAGCGCTTGGGTTGAACTGGTTTCCCTCAGAGATGACTGCAGCTGGAGAATTGAGATTCCGCTATTGCGTCTGTTGTAAAAGAAATCGACAGCGCATTCATTTTAAAAGACGAACAGAGAACTGCAATCAAGGCATTTGTCGATCGGAAAGGTGTGTTTGCCGTCCTTCCTACGGGATTTTGCAAAAATGTAATTTATCAGCCCTCTCCGATGGTCGCTAAGAAGATGGGATGTGGTCGTTGTGGTTTCTCCTTTGGTCGCACTCATGCAGGACCAAGTAAAATAAGCAACACTCATTATTTTACTACTTCTTCCAGCGTGCGTGTAGTTGAGTTCTGTTGACAACTTTGCATAGCTCATAAAAAAAAAAAAACACTTACTGCGTTGCTCTGATTGGTTGTAGGTCTATCCAATTGAGTGCAGAGTTTTTTTTTTTTTTTTCTGGTTCGGTTAAGACACGCCTCATAATAATCAAAGTCCTATGGAGCAGCAGTATCAGACTCACATTCTGACTAGAATATGAGTATGACGAAGTCAGGCTAGGTCTATTGATATTGTATGGTCAAATCGGAAACTGGAAATTAATTTTGACTCTTCCATCAGTTTTAAATAAACAAATAGTGTGTTTTAGTTTTTATCAATCCCTGAGAGATTGGCATGGTAATGGATATGACGATGTTAATGTATTTGGTTTTGGTGGATAGATATGCTACGCTGCTGCAGAGAAAGCACTGAGACATGCTACTGCCAATACATTCACAGACAAACATGAAATAACCCCTGCAGCAGATCTATACAGGTGGAGCTGAGGAAGGTGGAGGGTTTCTGAAAGCGGAAAACAATGGCAAGTATTTGAATGTTGAGCAGCAAGTTCTTTGGCTGCTGATACCACAGCAACCAATCAGCTGAACTGGTAGATAACGATGTGATTGCTAACAATTGAGTTACGGACTTTTAAGCCTGCTCCATCCAGAGTTTCATGACAGAACTTTGTATTTAATGGCACATTAAAAAGTCTGTGTGAATGCACTTGTTGTAGTACATGTATGCTCCTTAAGATGCATCTTCCTTTGCAAGACACCTGCAGACAGAACAACCTGAATTCACCACCTCCGAATTGAGGGTTCAGTGTGCCCACTGGTAGGGGCTGCGGGATGTCCCATTCCTCTCTGCACCAGAATGAACATCAAAATCATGCAAAAATACTAACAACCTATGCGTGAGACACAATGCCAGCCTGGATTGCTAATGTAAAATCTGTAGCATCAGTGGTGAGATTGCAGAGTGCAGTCAGAAATACTACCTAATAACCTTTGCCACACAAGATTTTATAGGCTAACTCTGTTCTCAGTAAATTGACAATTTATCTCTTTTAAAAGCTTGTGCCCAGGTCCCAGTGCTATCTGAGAGCCACAGTGCTAAGTGTCTTTTCTAAAAGCTTTCAAATGCTCTTGCTCTGCAAGATTTAATCTCTTGTATTAGGTAAGTTGTTTGCAGTGATTCTGCAACTTTCAGTATTGGCTATGTAAATCATTGCTATTTGTGCCATTGACCCCAGCCACCAAGAGAAGCACTTGTCTGTGAAATAGGTTGACATGGCCCATTGATCACAATTATAGCAGGTGATTTGCTCTAGGCCCTGGTCAAAACAGTGCTCTGAAATGAGGACTTGAGAGTGGAATCCATATTGCATCCAGGAGGTGATTAACATGGTGCAAAACCCCCAGTGGACTCTCTGTGCACTAATGAGGGAGACATGCAAACTTGCCTCAAGGCAAAGTAATCAGACTGCTGTTTGGAAAATCCATGTCATCATATAGCAAATGTTGTATATATTATTTTTCCAGAGTCTATTTTTTAGTATTCGCAAGTGCAACAGATAGAGAACAATCTCATTAGGTGCATACTGTAGGTGAAAAACTGAGAGGTCTTCCACTATTAAAAAGCACTTTCTTTCTCTCTCACTTGCTTACTTTTCAACTTTCAACAGTCCAATTTCGTCCTCTTTTGACCCACTGATTCGACATTTTAGCACAAAACCTGTCTCTTATTCACTAACCGCCAATTTAACCAAATGTTAAATGCATCAAAACAGCACCTTATAGTGAGTATTTGAATTTAAATTATTTAAAATCAGTGTTATTGTTTCAGCACAAACATATCTCTTATGCAAATTAGGCTTATTATGGATTGCACCTTATTCACAAAACTAATGCTGTTTGTCTGCTGCAATTAGAGTTGCGCTATTTCTGCCTACGGAAAGCAGGTGGTAAACATGCATTTATTCAAAAGAGATGTTTGTGTACATTTTGTATTAATCATGGTAGCAGTTGTTCATCAAAAATTACCAATTGCAGGAGAACAGCATACAAACTGGGCGCATTTCCTCTTTAAAGTCACAATAAAGTCAAAAGCTATAATTCTTTATTTTTTTAATGGAATATTGCAGCATTTATTATAAAATATTTATCCAGGCTAGCTCACCCAAAAGGGAAATTTTTTTTTAAGTCATAAGTCAAATTATAACCCAAAAGTCATAATTTACTCTCCCTCATGTTGTTCCAAACCTGTATGAGTTTCTTTGTTCAATTAAACACACAACAACATATTGTAAAGATTGTTGGACAGTTGACGGTAGCATTGACTTCTATAGTATTTATTTTTTATTTTTTTGCTACTATGGAAGTCAATGGCTACCGTCAACTGTTTGACTACCAACATTCTTTAAAATATCTTCTTTTGTGTTCAACAGAAAAAAGAAACTCATACAGGGTTGGAACAGCTTAAAATAATTTTTCGGGTGAACTATCCCTTTCAGACTCGAAGCCTGTCATCATAGTTTAAGTGGCAAGGACTGTCAGTGTATAATATGGCAGTAAAATAATGACAAATGTTTTTTAAAAACAAAAAAGCTTATTGAATTGGACTACTTGAAAAAACAACAACAACATTGCATTAACCCTGCTTGCATTTTAATGCATTGCATTTTTAGGGCTTGCATTTTTATGGGCTAAACATGGTTGTAAGATGTGAATATTTAAATTCAAAACAAGAAGTTTAGTATAGGCTATACTAAATATATGAACAGGCTCAGAATATGAATGTAATGTGCAAAGTTTCATGCTAAGCGATTCCCACACTGTAAAAAAAACTTAACTCATTATTTTGTGTTATCTTTTTGCATGGGTTTTTTTTTAGTTTAACTAACTTATTTCGATAAGTTGAGGACAAGAAAACTTACAATTTCTTGTTGTCTGGACAATCTTGTTATCTCTACACAAAAAAATAAGTTGAAATAACTAAATTGCTAAAATATTTTTTACAGTGCAGTGAAATACTGGCATAAAGTTGGCTTGACACTGGATATTCGATATTCGCACATTTAGGGACTAAAGTTGGTACACACGTTTCTAACTTCAATAGCATTTGAAGAGAATGACTTGCAGTCATAAAACCAACTTTGTTCATACTGAAAAAGATAGCACTATTTACACATGATTTAACACTTTATTTTATTAAATATATTATTAAAAATCTAAAAGATGTGCATCATGCCTGGTACCTACATAAACACTTTACAGTTGGTTTTACTCTTAAGTCATTCTCTTCAAATGCTATTGAAGAAACGTGTGTACCAATGTACGTATGTACTAGACAGTCCCTAAATGTGAGAATATTCAGTGTCAAGCCAACTTTATGCCAGTATTTCACTGGGAATCGCTTAGCGTGAAACCTTTCGCGTTACGTTCATATTCTGAATCCACTAGCCTGTTCCCTTATCTAGCATAGCCTATACATCCCCAATAAGGTGCGAGTTTGGTCTTATTATCACTGTATTAGTCCATTAAGCGTTAAGTGTCCTGACCGCAGGGGAATCCTGGAGTATTGAGGTTTTCCATAGCTATACTGGCCGTGATAATCATCACAAATATTTACTGCTTGCTCCATTTCTGTAAATCCGTTTTTATGAATGAATGGCTCTCTCACCCGTTGCTCTAGTCTTCATCAAACAGCCGCTTGCACCCCCTGCTGGTGAGGTCGACTAACAGCTGGAGATTATAAATCGGCAATCAACTGATATTCCTGCCGTTCCCGGATGTCAAATGTTGAATTTTCTGTCGAATTTGAACCACTGAATTTGTAAAGCGAAATAAAATGGACTGAAAATTGCCTGTCGCATATTATAGGTTGTATTTTTAAACATAATTAATATTTTGGAAGTGAAATCTGAAAGGTCAATATGGATTATTGCATTTTTAAAAATGAAAACGTGTGTGAAATGTTTTGAATTGAAATATTCACAGCTTAAATATACAACCATGTTGAATTTCAGCCCATAAAAATGCAATGTATATTTTTTCAAGTAGTGCAATTCGACAAGCTTTTTTGTTTCAAAAACATTTGTCATTATTTTACTTCCATAATTTGACAACAGAGAAACAACTGAAAATGGATACCTATTATGAGGAGGGCTTACTTCAGAAAAGATGGATCTGAAATCATGACATCAAAATGTCTGTGGCAGTTATCGGCAGTCACACACAGAGCTGAGCGACATTAATGACTGGCTTTGCAGTCTGTGGGCTCAGTAATATTTCTTTCTTCCTGACCAAACAGAACAGCAATATTTGGCCTTTTACTGTCACAAACACCCTGGCACAACGTCTGAAAGAGATCAGCAATGCACTAAAGCGCATGCATAATTCATACGTAAAGGAGAAATTTTAGAGTTCTCAGAGGTTTAGCTGGATTCATTATTGATGGGAGGATCTTGCTTAGTCTCCTCTTCATAGTCAGTGCTCATTTACTTTCAAAAGAGCAGACACGTTACTGTTTCCCTTGAATATCAGCTCTCAATTAATGTTCTTTCCAGGATTTGGGCCTGGATTTAAACTGAAAGGCATATGTGACCCTGGATCACAAAACCAGTCACAAGTAGCACGCGTATATTTGTGGCAATAGCCAACAATACATTGTATGGGTCAAAATTATCGATTTTTCTTTTATGCCAAAAATCATTAGGATATTAAGTAAAGATCATGTTCCATGAAGATATTTTGTAAATTTCCTACCGTAAATATATAAAACATTTATTTTTGTGAGTGAATGCAGCACAATCGCGAACATAAATGTAGAACTTTAAAGGCGATTTTCTCAATGTTTCTATTTTTTTTGCACCTTCAGATTCCAGATGCTCAAATAGTTGTATCTCGGCCAAATATTGTCCTATCCTAGCAAACCATACATCAATGGAAAGCTTATTTATTCAGCTGTATGATGTATAAATCTCATTTTCAAAACATTGACCCATGTGACTGGTTTTGTGGTCCGGGGTCACATATGATAACAAGAAACATTGCTCACGAAATACCTTATAATTCAACACACAGACCACAGTTCTCAGATAAAACAAGAGATGAAGCACATCATATTAAAACCATGCAATTAAAGGAAACATTTAGCTGATACTGATGAAATCTTCTTAGAGTAGATATAAATAATAGGGATGCACTATATGTCATTACCATCATCATTATCAGCCAACATTAGTGATGTTTAATTTATCAATATTGGTTACACAACAGTTAGTTCCGATTGTTGCATTTGATTGGACATTAACTTCTCAATACAGTATTGGAAATTTCATAGAATGTGAAATTTGAAAATTTTGGTCAGGATTATTAGGTTATAGCCTGAGCTTGAACACACTCTAAAAAAATGCTGGGTTGTTTCAACCAAATTTTGGGTCAAATATGGACAAACCCAAACGTTGGGTTAAAAATGTCATTTAAAAATTGAACCCAACGGCTGGGTTTGTCCATATTTGACCCAAATTTGTTTGTATGATAACAGACATTTCTTTACTCTGACAATACTAAAATATTTTTTTCAACAAACCTGCTCAGTCGAAAATCCACCAAACTTTAGGAATGACCCAGATATGCTTAATAAAGATAATGATGATGATAAGAGTATCGAGATAAATGGACCTGTATATATCAGAAAGGAGGAGGCAGGGGAATAGATTCATGAATATTTGATCACACATGATGACTGTGGCAAATACTGATGGAGGTATTCTCAATTTTCTGCATAGTTTGTCTTGTCACAGAGGACCAATTCTATATTCATACAATTCAGCAGTTTGGCACCGGCTCAGTCGTAGACAGGTGGTGCGTGCTGGATGAGATAGCTCACACCTTCTGCTAAAAGGAAAATAAAACGGAAGGAATGGAAGAAGTGAGAGAAGTTTAAACTTTGATCATTTCCTTTAGTGACAGGGCTTCTTCCTGAAGAATGAGTTGAAATGGATTTTGGTTTTGTGAAACAGAAAAGTAACTTGTGTAGAAGCTCACACTCTGTCAGTGTGAAGATCTCCACAGAACTCTGGTCTTTCTAGTCGACATTACAGTAAGTCTCAGCTTCAGACAAGCATACACATAGACTGAACATGGACCTCCTGATGCATATTGTTCACAAAAATGACAAAAGATTTCAAAAATAATAAGCTCCAGTCTGACAAAGTAAGTCAGCTGCACTTGGTGGCCATGTGCTGAGCCGCTCTTTTCTGTACAGTACACTAAAAATAAAGGTTCTTTATTGGCATCAATGGTTCAATGAAAAACCTTTTGCATCCAAGGAACCTTTCTATTGCACAAAAGGTTCTTTATATTAAAAAAGGTTATTTAGATTTTAAAATGTTAATCATATTAAGAAAAAAAATGGTTCACTGAAAAGTTCTTTTGGGAACCCACAATGGTTCTTCTGTGGCTTTACCCTTTTTTAGCCTTTATGTTTAAGAGTGTAACATACAGCTACTGAAATAGGGAACATCTCACTGTCAAGATGATCTTTTAATAACATACAAGGAGGTCAAAAGTCTGTGAACATTAGTGGAAATGCTTCTATTTCGCAATAAAAATATTTATTGCAAAATGTGTCATCTGCATAGTGTATTTTGTAAGAATTTCAGTGCAAAGTTGAACTGAATGTCTTAGTATTTGGGTTTTCACCCTTTTGCATTAATGACAACAGAGCTGAATGAATTTCACATGTTCTCCAGCATGATTTGAGATGATCCAAAGAGCATCTCATGCTTCGATGAAATGACAATTGGATGAATAAACCAAGCAGCGGTAGGGATTTGTTTGCATTTGATTATGCGTTTTCAATGATTCACCTGACCTCTTTAACATCCATCCCTCTTTCTCTCCTGTCTTCTCAGGTGGGCAGACAATCAGACTGCAGCAGAAGTGAGAGGAGCAGTCTGTAAAAAGCTACCCGCAGCGCTGGGACACTGTTCATCTGCAATGAGCAGAAACAATTAACACAGCTATAAACCTCTTGCAACATAATAATAATAATAAACTGATTTTGTCATTGATCTAATCTAATTATTCAATATAAATATAACTCAAATTGAAACAGAGACATGCAGCTTTCAACTCCTCAATTAAGTGAATATCTATTTAAATAATTATTCAAGTAAAAGCAAATTAAAAACAATGAATGGTTTCAATATTGCTGTTTGATTATACACAGTGACATAGTGGATAGTAGCAGCTCTTTTAGGCAGCATTTACAGTGCTGCAAGGCCTAATGCACAAATTCAACAGTATTATGACATAAATCCCATTTTGCGTTTAAATTAATTTTCCAAATCAGAAATTTTGACCAAGAAGCATTTTACTGTTAATATGTAGCCACATTAATATGGCACTCTACACACTGTCAGTCATACTCAGATTTTTATTTGAGTGTTTTTAGGATTAATTACACAATAATAATAATATTTTATATAATAGCCTATGTTATTATTATTATTATTACATCCCTAGTCCACACTATAAAAAATGACAAGCACTCATATTAGTATGTGTAATGCCACTCACAGAATATAGATACACAGGTAGGCTAATTCGTCACAGACAGGCAGCGCCGTCTGCATCGTAATAATCTCTTGATCCATTGGTCCTAAAACATCCAATTTAAATGAAATTGCCAGACATGTTCACAATTCAGAAGTGTTCAGGTGCCTTACAGCAAGCTCACCCTGTGTGTCAGTGTAGCGGTGCACTGCAGTCTGAGCAGCATGTGCTCTGGCTAATCACGAGGCAGGAGAAGCTCTTCAGAAGCCGTCTAATAAGACCTTAAGGGCTCTCCTGACGCCTCCCGTGAAGGACGTAATGCCCCTCTGGGTATCACTGTACTGTAGTATCACATGCTAATCATAACATCATTTCATCCATGGATGGGGTAGTGAGTCATCATCTGTTCTAATGGCTGATACATTACAAACAAACACACACACGTGTTCTGCTTCAGACAGTAGGAGGACAACTCACTCCAGTAGTTTTACTGAAGGAGTATCATGGTGGCGATGATGAAAACAGCACAGGGACTTTGTATTGAATGTATCACTCAAAAAATGACTCTTTAGGAGTGAGTCAATGAATTATTCAATCGAAAAGACACTAGCACTGCGTCCGAAATCGAATACTTCCCTACTGTATAATAGTACAGTATATTTAAAACAGTAGGAGAAAAGTCAGATGATCTACTACATCACATGATACTAACAACATGGCGGATATACTACGTCTAAATTTCATTCATATTACCCACATTCATACTATAGAACATACTTTTTTAACAGTCATGAAGTAAGTTTAAATTCAAATACCTACCTACAAGTATCTACTCAGGCAGTATGCGATTTCAGATTCAGCGCATGTGTGTTCGACTGCTTCAAGTCGAACACACCTATTGATTCATTTGGAACTGCATACTAGCATACTTCTCATACTATTTCAGTCGCTTAACAACATGATAAAAATAGTTAGAAACTTTAATATAAATGAGTCCTTGAATCATTCAATCACACGGATTCATCACACGGATTCATCAAGGATAGAAACACCTCTACTTTGTGTTGGTTGGAGACTAAACGGTTTATTCTGCTTTGGATTAGTTGGGATCTATTTTCATTGCTGTCAGTATTGTGTCTGAAATGTGTATTAACTTCTTGTTTATTGAACTGTTTTGTAAAAACAATGTCACTCACAAATGCTGTTGCTCTGCTTATGAAATCTTGCTGCTATTTGCTCTCTTGCTTGTGTGATATTGTTTCATTATGTCATAAAGAGATTAAAGATAAGTTTTTGTGCATAGAAGACTATAGTTTATGGTGCTTCAATGTTAAATTTAGCAAAAACAGAAAAAATATCGGTAACACTTTATTTTACAGTGTCCTTGTTACATGTACTTACCATAGTAATAAAAGTAAAATATGCAGAAGTACATGCAAATAACCCTAAACCAAATCCAATTCTACCCTAACCCTATAGTAAGTACATGTATAGTTACTTAATATTACTCAGTACTTAAATATATAATTCTAAATAATTACACTGTAACAATGACACCTTAAAATAAAGTGTAACCAAAATATCTATAAATGCTGGCATTTGCTCATAGAGTAGCGTCTGGACCAATCAGACACACAAATGATTCATTATATTTAATGAATAATCCAGCAAACTCACTCTCCCAACAAAGGTTTGTGGAAGTACCCCCTAAACTAACATCACAAATGAAGCTAACTGGCAGAACCTGGTGTCCTGTTACAGGACACATTAAGACTGATAACAAGCTTTACGACCCAACGGAATTTCCAGAGAGTTGTGACTCTCACTTAATTCTTGCTGAGAAGGAGAAATTAGCCCTGTTAACTATATATATTCTATATCCACTTGAGGAAATGCATAAACATGTATCTAATTTTCCCATCCCATGTTTTTCCTTTATGTTGTTTGGCCTATGTTTTCTTGTAAACTCTAATGGGTTAATATTTCAGACTTTGCATATGGTTAACCAAAATCATATGTGTGGCATGTTTGGTCTCTATAAACTCTAATCTTCGTCCCCCATTTGTTAATTTACATTACATTTTGCTAACTTAACAAAGGGTCGTAAAAAACTCCCTCCAAAGGGACGGCTTCGTATTGGCTCACGCATCTCCAGAGGGTGTGAGATCTTCACGCTTTAAAAAATCACTGATCACAAGATCAGCTCGCTCTCCGCTTGTCCTCTCTTGTACTTTTGGCCTCTTGCTCTCTGACTCTGAGAAGTCCTAACATGAAGATGAGGCTTAACTAGAAGTCCCCCAAAGAACCCAAGCTTGCGCCAGGCTGCGGCCTTGTCTTTCCATTCACCAAAGATCCTCTGACTCCCACTGGTTCACTCTCATCAAGACCACATCAGCAAAGATCAACTGGAGCCTCAACAAATTGCATCAGGCCTATAACAAACAACAACAACATATCTATGAGATAAAATACTTCCGGAATCAAGGAAAAACAAGTAAAAATGATTTACAGGAAGAAAGTGTTTCATCCACTTCCCTCACTCTATTGTTGCTGTTCACAGAGCCTAAGGGTGTCACAGAGACAGGTGTGATTTATCAGAACATGAACATCTGTGATATCATGTAGTATGGATACTTTAAGCATGGCATTATAAAATAGTTTACAGCACCTTTAATTTAGCTCAAGTAAGTGTTGGGAACACTTAAATGTATCTCATACTTAAGAAACAAGTGTTTTTTTCGCTTCTAATGATTAATGCTTTTTTTGTACAATAAAAGATTACAAATGCATGTTACTACAGAAAAAAATAAAAACTCTGTTTACTCTGTAGAGTGATCTCCACATGTAGAAAAGTGTGCCGTCTTCTCTGCTCTTTGTGCAGCAGAAGAGATTAATGCAAAGTTAGCTACAGTATTAACGTCAGATGTCTGACAGTACAGTGTGGTACAAGGTTCAGAGTTGGACCAAAGCCCAGATTGCTAAGATCCAAGTGTGCAAGGAAGCTGAATTGATGATATCTCACAGTAAGAATGCTTCCGAGATATGTACATGTCTACAGAGGCAAATGAGTCCATTTAAACAAGAAATAAGGGAAAAACCTCAAGTTGTTTTGATTAATGTCCTTCTAAAGCCACTACATTTGTTTCCCCTGACATTGTGGGCATTCACAATTTGTCAGTCAGAACACATACAGAGTAAAACACAGCTAATGGAAACACCAGGGATTGACACTAATCCCTCTTGTAACCTTCAGCATCTACTATAGGAACTTTTACTGACCGGATAGAGTAGTTTAATGTTAATTTTGAGGAACGGACCACGATCTTACAAGCTATTTACTTTTTTTTTTTACTGCTTTTTTGTTATCCATTTTACAGTCTCACATAGCCAGACCTTTGACCAGACTGCATAAATTCTATTTCACTTACTGGACTGCATTGTATTCCAGTCAAGAATTTCCCATTAGAACCATTAGAGCAATATAAAGTGACCACCTGGGTTTTCGATAACTAAAATGAAAACTATTAAAAACAAAGAAAATCCTTAATTGAAATAAAGCTGAAATAAAATATAAACATAGTTAGAATATTTCATGAGTTCACACTTTCATATAATCAGATATAGTACAGAATATGCATATTTGGTGTGCTTGGAAGGGTCTGAGCTCAGGTCTGAGCCAGTGCTGTACCGGTGGAACTGTTCAGTTGAACAGCTGTTTTGCCCCTGAACAAAATCACACAGTTCAGCACTGACTGCGCACGCTCGTTGGTGAGAGAGGCGCTCGCATATTGACCGAGTCCAACTCCATACAGAGAAAGGAGATGCTCTGCACAGGGGAGTATGTGTTCTTTTTTACCCCCTGACGAGGCCCCCTTCGGTACCAGGTCCCTGTACATCAGATCTCGAGAGTGAGTTAGAATGAGCCAGCCGTCGAGATAGTTGAGAATGTGAATGCCCACTTCACTTAGAGGGGCAAGGGCAGCCTTCGCGACTTTGTTGAAGATGGGGGGGAGACAGGGACAGCCCAGAGGGGAGGACCTTGTACTGATACACCAAACCTTTGAAGGCAAACCAAAGAAAGGGTCTGTGTCGAGGCATAATCAAAATGATGTTTCATTAAACAAAGGCCGGGAGGAGCACGTTCAAATAATCAATCCAATCAACTTGTCATCAACAATCATCATGTCTATCCTATCAGCATGAGAGGAATTATATATATATTTACTCACCTACATTCCTCGACAGTTTTTCAGCATCCCTCCACCACCCCGACTCCTCACTCCTGGCTTGTTCCTTCCACAGCCATTCCAATGTAAAAAAAAATTTTTAAATTGTTTTTTTTTTTTTTTTTTTTTTTTTTTACAGATTTTCTTTCAAAAATGACTGAAGAGCACCAGAGGGTTACAACTTTTAAATATTTTAGTTATTGTCACGTTTTGGCAGATGTGGACAAAGATATGGATCCAATTTCAGATTTATACTTTTACACAAATACTTTATACTATCTATACACAAAAAAAGACAATAATTCCAGGAAGAAGAGTGCAAAAGCTTTACACACACAAATGTAACGACAGCACAAACTAAGGCTGAAGCAAACTGAGGACTCAACAAGAGTGTGCAACATCATTAGTCTCCATGACAACAAACTAGTGATACCAATGCAGGAAACAGAAAGGACACACATTAAAACAAGGAATAGTCCAAACTGAAACAGATTATGACAGTTATATGAACATTTAAGGAACATTCCATTTTATACTTGGAATGCTTTTGGAATGCTACTTTTGAATGTTCCCTGAACACTCAAAGCTAAAGTTCTGAGAACAATCCTTGTTGGCTGGGGTAGTGGAGGTAGCCTATATGTTTTAAAAGTGCAAGCATTCTACAAGTTTGTGGTTGACTTTAGATGAATGGACGGAGGGGGAGCATGTGTGTGTGGGGGGAATAAAGAGACAAGGATGTGGAGAGCAGTAACACAGACAGTATTGAGTCAGGGGTCCTCCAGTGGGCCAGCGGTGGCTCTGCGCTCTCACTGAAGGCTCTGATTAAAGAATGATTTATAGGCCTGCTGGAGAGCCTTTTCAGCAATCCATCTGCTGAATGAGATTTTTTTCCCCCTTCAAGGGGTTTGGTAAATCAAGCCTTCCTGGCAAGGATCCTGGCCGGACAATGTCAATGTATTACTGAAGGCGAGTTATTAAACGCTATAATCACGGCAGCACAGGGGGCAGCACAGCGCACGCTGACATATATTTATCTTGCCAATGCCAGAGGAATAAAATCAGCACAGCGAGACACTGGATGATTCCTCTTCAGTCGGACTCCAATCTGTGTGCAGAGTGGAATCATGGTACATTTTTTAACTGTTGTGCTGATTGACGAAGGGAAAATGGCACTCTTAATTTGTGTTGGGAATGCTGTTGGTGATCTAAGAGATTCTTGAGAGGACATACATCTTGCCATTAATCTTTAATTCAGGCAGCTTGCATAAAAGCTTTTGACATTGTATTTGTTCACTCTCTGTCTGTCTTGATATGGGCCATTAGATATGCCCATGAACATAAAATAAATAACTAAACATAACACATGAAGTAAAATCAATTTAAAAGAGCATTTTGTGTTGAAAATAACCTAAGCTTGTTGTTGAATTCAAATTAAAATAATTTGGACTTGTCCCTGAGTTACAGTATGTGTCTATGGAGCGACTGAACTGAACTGGATGTGAAGCTTGTATTATATTTATTAAAATTTATTGGCATCTCTGGTTCCATGAAGAAACCTTTACCATCTTTTGGAACCTTCCATTGCACAAAGTTTCTTTTTAGTGGAAAAAGTTTCTTCAGATTATTAAAATGTTTTTCACTTTTATTTATTTTTAAGAACTGTTTGCTATAAGTTTTTTTTTTGCAGAACTTAGAATGGTTCTTCTATGGCATCACTGTGGAAAAGGGTGGATGAATAAATATTTGGTTAGTGCCTGCCTCGAATGCAATGTAAATCAGTTTAGATACAGTTTGCCGAATTAGACATTCTACTAACTATAAGTAACTTTGCGACATCATGCAAACTATCAGTCATTAGATTATTAGTAGACTGTCTGCTCAATATCTTCTAAGCCTTTATTTTGATGCTCCCCAATAAACATTCTACTGACTATAAGTAACTTACTTACTACTAATCTAATGACTAATAGTTGACATGTAGTTGCAAAGTTAAATATAGTTAATAGAGTGTCTAAAGTGGACCATCAAAAATACGTTTTTTGTAACGAAAGGTCCAATGGGGCAAGTGAGGTGAGAACCCAAACGCATTTTATTTACAAAAAGAACTCAATCAAACAAAAACCAAAAACATGACAAGGCATGAATCCTCAAAACTAAAGCAGGAACATGAACATAGACTAGACAACAAGACTACAGAAGCCTGAACATGGAACAATCAATACTCGACAAAGACACATGGCAAACAAGAGGACTAAATACACACAATACGAATGACAAGACAACGGACACCTGTGAACAATTAACAATAAACCAATTACAACATGACACAACAGACAAGGGAACACATGGCAGGATCACAAGACTAAAACCAGGGGATCACATGACAGACAAAAGACAGGAACAAGAAACAAACACCCAAAACGTGACAGCTTTATATATAATATTTATATATATAACCAATATGATTATATATTCTGTTACATTCTTGTGGTATTTACTGGAATTGAAGCTTTTATCTGGGTTTCTACCTCACTTTTACTGAGGCGGAACATTTCTAATTTCCTAATCTGTGGTAATGACGTTCAAATGCGTATGGTCGTGTGTTGATGCATTTATCTGTTTCCCAAGTTCGGAACGATCGTTTTTACAGCTTAGTTTCCAGAAATAACTTCTTTTTTTTTTTTTTACTTGGAGGAAGGTTTAAGTTCTGAAAGTTACAGTTTGTTTTCACAGTATCAAGCTCTTTTATCTTGAAAGATCAAGGAAAATTGGATTCCTCATGATATGACCCCTTTAACAACAGAGAGAGAAAAGAGAGGGAGACAGATTTTGTGGCATGGAAGAACGCATCCCTCCTTTATCATCTGCATCCTAGTCAGAGACTAACAGAAACTGCAAGAGAGTGAAGAGTGGCAGGTTCATGTGTGAATATGAATAGCTTTGATTTGTCATCTACGCTAGAAAAGAAAACATTTTTAATTAGCATAAATACAGCAATAATTTCTCTCCGTTTGAAAATCGCATGCTGTTTAGTGTGTTCATTTAGTGAATATCATTCTTATGAGTTTCAGCAATAAACACATATTATTACATTTTTCAATTGCTTCCATCTGACTTTAAATCATCTGGTAAAATAAAGCAGATAAGTGCACACTTCAGCTAGGTCTCATAAAAAGTGAATTGCCCAGGGCATTTTTTGCTGCAGCCATAGGAAATAATAATGAAATATATGAGAAGTCTGTAATTTTATTTTAGCAGGTTTGACTCTTCTCTGATCAGTCACTAGATGACAGCCCTTATTTTCTGAGGGCATGGCTATACTGAGTGTCTAGTTGTTCTGATGAAGTGAGGCCCTGGGGCATCATGGGAGGGAGAGTTTGGGACCGACCCGAGCCTTTGATAAACTACGTCTGTCCTAAGGCTGGAGGTGAGGTTTGTGTTCAGTCTGTAGACTTTGCAATATAGTATAAAACTGATTAGAGTGTGTTTTTAACTGCTTCTGCTGTTCAGGAGCGTCTCATTTCATTTTGAAAGTTCAAAATAGACAGTCATAACTCAAGTGTTCCCAATAGTGTTTTTTTTTATTATTAATTTACATTGTTTGTAGTTTCATTAGTCGTATTTAGTGTTTGCCAAAGTTGCATTTGGATGAAGTCAATTTGGGTGCTGTCAGCCTAACTTAGGTCCTCCTTATAAGTTTGTAAGTGGTAATTATGACTTGATTCAAGTGATTAATTCAATGGATTTCTTTTTATATAGCAATTTTATATTTCTTTTCCTTTAACCCATTGGCAAAGGAAGCTTTTAAATTTGACTGCGGCATAATGAAGAGCAACAGATGTGCATTAGGTGTGTAATTAAGGATTTATCTCTGTATTTAATCATTCTTGTGCTGTCACAGAGAGTTAAAGGAAATTTGTTGCACAAAAGTGACTTGTAGTACTTCCTGCCAAGCTTTATATATTTTTATTAACAGTATTCCAACTGCATACACAACCCTTTACAGTCCACATTCAACTTAATAATGATCAGCAGCCATTAGTTTCCACAATGATTTAATATATTGTCATGCTCCCCAAAATATTGCGTTTCCTAGTGGTAGTAATTATAGCTAATGTGGAATTATGTTCCATCTTTTTTGCAGCAATATGGGGTGGTCATGGCCTAATGGTTAGAGAGTCAGACTGGTAATCCAAACCTTGCAGGTTCGATTCCAAATACCGGTTTGCAGTGTGTGTGTTCACTACTCCTAATGTGTGTGCACTAACTTGTATGGGTTAAATGCAGAGGACAAATATATTTTAAAGAATATTGGTAAGCAAACAGTTTTGGGTCCCATTGACTTCCATTGTATTTTTGTCCATACAATGCAAGTCAATGGAAACCGAATTTGTTTGGGTATCTACACATGTTCTTTTAAGTTCCACAGAAGAAAGACAGCCATACAGATTTAGAAAGACATGAGGGTGAGTAAAGGATGACAGAATGTTGGTGGACTTTTCCTTTAACCTTCCTAAAAGTTTTTCCACTAGCATGTAAAAAAAAAAAGTCCTTACAAGATCCACTTCTCCAGTTTATCACAGACAGAGACGCAAATTAGCTTGCATTAAAGATTCCAATTGTACTGAGTATTGTGTAATTATCATGTTCACTAATCATTTTTTGATTATCTCATCCTGACATTAATTTGAAAATATCGTAACAACATGCAACAAATAATCCACTTTGCTAAATTATTCAGTTCATGTAGGAATAATTATTTGCCACAAATGGCACTCATGTGGTGATTTGTTTAGCAGGGATTGATCTGCCATCTGAGTCATGTTTTCCTGTAATACAGATGCAAACACACTAACGGTGCTGGATATGACACGCACGTAATGATATGCTGATGGAGAAGAGATAGAAGTCTTAATGCTGAGCATAGATGCTGTTTTCAATCTAATCTCTTCCTGGTTGATCTCTTCCTCTTCCCAGTGGGCTCAGAGAAGCCAAAGGCCGTTTTATGGATAATGTGAATGCATGAGGAAAGCATGCATCAGCAAACAGATCCCAATATTGTCTGTGTGATAAAGCCCCCAGAGCCTGAATACTAACTGTTCTGCCTCCTAGAATGTGATTTTGGGTATTTACATTTTTTCAGTTATGAAAACTATGCAAAGACAAGGGGATAAAGGCTGCCCCTATATTTTATGTTTCTCTTGGAACAGTGTTGTGGTCTATTGCAGGATGCATATTATGCGCTGCTTCCGCTCTGCTTAAGCTCTAACAAATATGCGCTGCTTAAGCATCTAGTGTGAAACAGGCCTGTGGTTTAGAATTTTGCACACAAATACGCATTTTCATATAGTGTCACAATGTAATCATCTGTGTATCCGTCTCCCATGTGAGTTCGATACAGCATTAAAAACCCCAGAGAGTCCAAAGACCGCAATAAGAGAGAGCGGCAACAGCCCTGGTAAGATCATTTCGTTTCTTTACTTTTAATGAAGATGATTGTGTGTTAAGCGTCTGCGACTTACTTTCACTTTGATTAGCGATAGTTTGCACGTTGGCTTGATGAACGATGCTCATCTGCTGTGATGCGTGTTGCAGTAGCGCCGTCATATCTATAACATGACATATAGCCTATATAACACGCTCTCACACGTTTATTTTTTAGCATTTTTGGGAGGAGTAAAATTTACATATGTGGTTTCAACAACCAGATGCATTTACACTTGTCCAGTTTCGTCTGGAATGCGGCCCAGACCACCTCCTGAAGTGGTTTGAGCGATCGGATTCAAATCCATCTCGAATGCGTTTCGGAGGGCATTTACACCTGGTCTTTTCACGATCGGATAGCTATCCGATCACAGAAAACGCAAGAAGTGGCCAGGTGTAAATAGCCCCTTAAAGACTTTAATAAATAAATAAACACAAAATGAATGTAAAGACGGCAGCCTCTCACGGACGACTGCCGCCACACATAATAAAAAAAACCATCAAATAAAACAGTCCAGGCCTGGTCCTCTCTCTTTCTTCACTGTCATTGCTTCTCCTTTTATGCTTCCGCTCCTCCGTGAGAGATACGAGACATGCGCAGGTGTCACTCATCATCAATCACGCCACCAGCCTCGCGCCATTCTTTCACAGCCCTCGGCCTCGCTCTGCTCGCCCACAATAGTATATAAATCAACCCGATCTCACGACCAATTCGTCCGAATTTGCCGAGTGATTAAAAGATGGCTAATTCGTAACAATTAAGATGGCTAATTCGTAACAATTCGATAAAGATGGCTAATTCGTACGAATTAGCCATCTTTTAATCACTCGTCAAATTCAGACGAATTGGTCGTGAGATAGCGTTGTATATAACTATTTATTTATTGTATTATTATTATAGAATTATTTTTTTGTTTATTTTTTTCAATCTGCAGTCCAATAGTTGGCGGTAATGCACCTTTAAGTTGGTTTGCCAACCGCAATTAAAAACCAAAAGAAGAAGAAAAAAAACATGCTGTTTGTCCATTTCAGCGTGGCCTTGTGCTTATGACAACTTTGTTCCTTTTTGCAAGTGAACCCAGCCTGGGTTGTATTTTCTTACACCATAGTTCTTCATGGTATTCGGCAGAAGTTCTCCTTTTATTTTGCTGTCTTATCTTTGCACGAATATGTGTTTGCACATTTTGTTTTGCGTCGCCACTTGATGTTCGATGTAAAATCTGAAGCGTTAATTACCACTGTTGATGTTTTGAATACACAGTTAGCGTTTTAAATGTACAGTTAGGCATATTACGTATTGGTTTAACTCTTTTTTTCTCTCTCTTATAGCTATGATGTGCTTGTGTGAATAATGCACGGTTCACGCGGAATACTTATCAGTCTATGCAGAGAGAGAAAGCTGGAGCTGCAGCGTTAATGCACACACGCTGCCATGTCAAATCGAGACAGTCTCGCTCCATAATTAAACAGGCATCACCATTTGCTTGGATATGACAGGAAACATGTCATTACCCTGTGGATGTGCAGTGGATTTTGTTTATATATATATATATATATATATATATATATATATATTTTTTAGAGAATATAAGATGTGCAACCCAGCACAACAGAGCTGTCTCGTCAGGAAAAAAGTGCCAATTATATGATTAAAGCTGTCTGTACCACTGACCTTTCTGCATTAGCTCCGTTTGCTATTACACTCAATCAAGAAAGGTCAGCAGCAAACGTGGATCCAATTTAAAAACAACTCTTGTTCTGACCCACGTAAAATGCGTTATGCATTTATATGTGCCCGCTCTGACCAAAGTGAGTTTGCATTGTGACATTTGCTGACCTTGATAGATAAGCAGTTAGGCACGCCTTACGATTGGGACTCGGCTTGTAGGTGTCATGTTTTCTTATTGTCACTATTTGACCTTGAAGTACAAAGATGAAAAGTGTTGTTGAGTTGATGCTGCCCATTATATGCTTAATGCTCTACTTAACCTCTGCACACCAGATGCACACTGATCAATAATACAAGTGGTTGGCATTACAAATTCATCGTTGGAAATCTCGCATTGGCCTTCATTTTAATAGTGTAATCTTATTGTAAATGTAGAACTTTTCATTTGACCAATGCAGCAACTTTCCATTCAATATATTTTCTTTTGCATTCAGTCTTTTTTTTTCTGATCCAAACCAGCACTTAACGAACAATGATGTTTTTCTGTAATGACTAAAATAGAATACAGTTTAAAATGGATACTTTACTCAAAAACGAAAATGCTGTCATGTACCCAGCCTCATGTCGTTCCAGTCTGTATGCCTTTAGTCTTCTGTGGAAAAGACAGCAGACAGATTCAAGGGAGAATCCACTTCACTGTTAGAAATCCGAAAATACAGTCTATTAATAAACAATGCTTTTTGTGGTTTTCATTTGCTTAAGACAGAAATGTAAAAAAATAAAATGGGGTAGAACAATTTTTTAGAACATTAATCTCTTCTATTTGCTCCTCTAGATTCTTAAGAAAGCCTTTTAAATGTTGTATGCTATATAGAGGGAATAGGTGATGTGAAAAAAACATGGCTGAGAAATTGCTCAATGTGATCACAGAAGTAGATAGATGAGTTTCACTTTATTAGTCTACAAATGTTATTCACCCTCGGTGTGCGTCATATAAGAATTGAATATTTTTATATATCCAGATGATATCCCTCAGTTGTATGAAGTTAACAATGAGTTATTGGACTCTGTAGGGAAAATAGTTGTAGCTTGATTATGTTTTGATTAGATTTTGTTGAGAGACAAAAAAACAACAACTGTTTATGTTAATTTCTGTGCTCCTAATTTATAGCTGAATCATTGTTTGGACAAATGCACAACCGTAGTAGATTATTTATAGCAGATCTTTTTTCAATGGTTTATGAAATTCACATTGTTGCAATAATGAGACAAAATTTCTCATAATTAGTCTGTGTGCATTATCCCATTATATAATTATAAAGACTTCACAAAGAGTAAACATTCCAGCTGTGGTGCAGTGAATGAACCATCAATGTTAATAAGTGATGAGTTCAGTTCTGTGTGTTGGAGGTGGAAAGAAATGAACAGACCGACAGAAGAGCTAGAGACACACTGCTGGAAGAAAAACGTGAATAGGGAGACACTCAGTGGTGGAGATCTAATAATTCTGAAATCTGAGATTCAAGCTTTATTGGGATGGTACAAAACTGTAACCTTATCTACAAACATGCATTTATAACAATCATAATAATTATAAAAACTAAAATGGTAGATGATGATAATAATATAATAATGTGTTTCCTTAAATAATATATTTCATTTAATAATAATTTATAGCCTTTCCTCCAGGTTGATAGGTGGCAGCAGGGATAGTTTTGCCCATAGCTGCTGTTTTAAGGAAGAAGAAAATGATCATCTCAGACAAATAAAA
Organism: Rhinichthys klamathensis goyatoka; assembly: GCF_029890125.1. Classification (NCBI taxonomy): domain Eukaryota; kingdom Metazoa; phylum Chordata; class Actinopteri; order Cypriniformes; family Leuciscidae; genus Rhinichthys; species Rhinichthys klamathensis. Next base: position 220,681 of record NW_026607106.1, on the reverse strand, counting down.
AACACCTGAAAGAATGTTATTTACCTATTTAGTCAGTTAAACCTCTCAGTCGTAAACCTAAACGTCAGGCAGTTTTTGGGCGTTGAGCCGACTAAGTTTTCTCGGTGTGTTCCGCACGGTTCCGTGCCGTCGGCTGAAATTGGTCCTAGTCGGCTTTGTTTCGGCCGATTCGACATGTTGAATCGGCGTCGGGCCGTCGGTGAAAGAGGGAACTCTGATTGGCTGTTCAGCTTAGTGAAAGAGTCAATGCCTGAGAATAATAGCAAAACAGCGAGCAAAGAAGTCAAAACTCTACAGATAGAAGGCTGTTCTTATGTTACGTCATCTTACCTGAGTGTTCCTTGGCGAATATTTCAATATTAACACGAGCGGAGAGGAATAAAGAAGTGTTTAGCAGAATTGATATTTAAAACGGTAAGCACGCACTGCTTTGTTTATGGTTTGTGTATCTGCAGCCGGCAGCGTCGGTTTTCCCTTTTTGAATGACGAATATAGACGAATATATCTGCAGAAATAGACAGTTGTCTCATTTACAGGCAGGCGCAGAACGCGCGTTCTAGCTGACCGTCGGCAGTAGTTCTCTCGGTGTGTTCAAGTGCAGCTTTTTACCCGACGCGAGGCGACAACACAGTCGGCTTTCATCAGTGCTAGTTCGTCGGCGTCGGCTTGGTGTGTTCCAGGCTATAGAGGTCTCCGGATAGCCATCAAATGTAGATGTATATTCTGACAATTTTCTTTTTTTAAACATAAAATTACATATTCACTCACTATTCATTGTATTACAGTTCCCTTTCGAGGGAACTCGCGATGCGTCATCGACGCTTTGGGAACGCCCCCAGCGTGAATGCATCTGAGCATCAATGTCAACTAGTCCAATGGAAAGAATGAGCGTCACGGGCGGGTGACGTCATGACCAGGAAGGGATAAAAGCACATCCGGTGAAACGCGGCATTAGCTTCTGTGTCTCAGCAAGCGATCTGTGTCATTTTGTCTCTGTCTATTTATTGTTGTCTGTTGCATTATATCTCGGAAACGTTATGGCGAAACAAGTGTACAAACAGTGTGCTCCTCCCTGCCCGCGTTATTTAACGGGTGGGGACACACACGAGCTTTGTGTCATTTGTTTGGGAATGGAGCATGCGGTCTCAGCCTTCGAGGGGGCTGAGTGCCAACACTGTGAAATGCTACCGCTTCGCATGCTCCGCTCTCGCCTGTCACTCTTTGATGTGGAGAGTGGGCTGGCTCACGATCCGCAGGGATCAGGACCCGCGTCTGCCGAGGCAGCGCGGAGAATGCATTCCTGGGGATCGCAAAAGGATCTTTCGGAGGGGTTGGAGACGGGTCCGAGGACCCTTTCTCCTTCCTTACCCGAAAGATCCAGCGCCCCCCCCCCCCCCCGGTGTCGGAAGCACGCTCTGCGGTTTCTTCCGCCCGGGGAGAGAGCCCTCCATTACTTCATTGCTCTGCCTCCGAGGAGGTCGATGCTATGAGTTTGGAGAGTGAAAGCACACACATAGGGGAAAGAGATTCACAATTTACTTCCCCAGCATATGATGAGCTGGTGGATGTTATGTCGCGGGCTGTAGAAAAATTAAATATTGAATGGCCATCTGAGAAGAGGGGTGCTCGTCTTAAAAGTAAATTAGAGGAGCGCTTTTTATCTTCCACAACATTATCTCCACCACGAGGGCTTCCATTTTTTCCCGATTTGCACAATGAAATTTCTAAATCGTGGAATAAACCATATTCGTCACGACTTTTCAGCCCTCAAGTTAACACTTATTCAAGAATAAGAGGGCTGAAAGAGTTTGGTTATGAGTCGATGCCCCAGGCGGAACAGAATATAGCCAGCTATCTTTCCCCTGGTCCCGCATCGTCTCTGAAAGCCTCGGCTTTGCCCACTAGACCGCTCAAAGCCACTTCGGTGTTAGTGGGCAAAGCTTATACGGCAGCACGTCAAGCTGGAGCATGTCTGCATACTATGGCAGTGCTCCAGGCTTACCAGGCTGACCTGCTGGGGGATCTGGATAGTAATAATAATAATAATAACTTTAATTTATATAGCGCCTTTGATAAAACCCAAGGACGCTTAACAAAAGCAAGAGGGGGGAGAAGGGAGGGGATAGGAGGAGAAAGGTGAGAGGCCAGGAGAGCTAAAGCCCATAAGCCTCAGTGAAGAGGTGTGTTTTAAGCTGGTTTTTAAAGGTCATTAGAGAGGGAGCAGAGCGGATGGCATGAGGAAGCTTGTTCCAGAGTGATGGAGCACCAACACAGAAAGCTCTATCACCAAATGTCCGGAGCCTGGACTTAGGGACAGCGAGCAGGTCCTTGTCAGAGGACCGCAGGGACCGTTGCTGAGTGTAGGGATGGAGTAAATCAATAAGGTAGTGAGTCAGTCATGACGATATTCGAGAACTTCGTCGGGCTACCGATCTTTCTCTCAGGGCTAGTAAGGAGACCGCCAGAGCAAGTGGGCGGTCTATGGCAGCCTTGGTAGCTACTGAGAGACATTTATGGTTAAATCTTTCTGAGATTAAAGAAAAAGATCGAGCTTTTTTGTTAGATGCTCCGCTTGAACCTTCTGGTCTCTTCGGCGACGCAGTCCACGCGGTCGTCGAGAGATTTCAGGAGTCAAAAAAGCAAGCTGACGCTTTCAAAAAGTTTATCCCTCGCCGTGTCTAGCCCCCTGGGGCTGCTGGGCGTGAGCAGCCCCAGCCATCTAGCTCATCATATCGTGTGCATCAGAAAGAGAGTGTTGCGTCTCGTGCACCTCCACGTGGAAACTGGAGACAGACGCAACCCTCTCAACCAAAGTCTTCTAAGTCAAAGCCGGATCTGAGGACCGTTCTTTAGGCGAAGAAAACTTCGGCTCAAAAAAAAAAAAAAAGGTCCTGATGTTCATGCATCAGGCCTGTGAGGACAGCCCCGACCGAAATAGAGTGGTGTACACCTCATTATACGGTGCCCGTTCCATTTCGGGGTCCTCACGAGACCGTTCTGCCAACCATGCCACCCTCGGTGCTTCAGGGCGCAGCGGTCTCCAGCGAGTCGCTGACGCTATGCTGCGGCACAGCATCGGTTTCGCGCCCTCTGAGGGGGGCTTTAGAGCGGCCAGTTCAGGTAGTACCTGCCATTATGTTTCAGGCTCCGGAATTAGCTGTCTCGATAACACCAGATACCAGCCTCGAGAGGCTGGTTCCCTTAGTAAATTTTCTGGCAGCGTGGAAGCTTCTGCCGAATATTTCTCGTTGGGTCCTGCAGATTGTAGAGAAAGGATACAGAATCCAGTTTGGTTCTCGTCCTCCTCGTTACAACGGGGTGCTGCCCACAGTGGTGCATCCCGAGCAGGCTCTGGTAATGGAGCAAGAGGTAAAGGCCCTGTTAGCAAAGGAAGCTATAGAACAGGTGTACTCACCCGACAGAGAGTCGGGTTTTTACAGCCGTTATTTCATTGTTCCAAAAAAGGATGGGGGGTTGCTTCCCATTTTAGATCTTCGTCTGTTAAATCGTTCAGTACAGAAACTCAAGTTCAAGATGCTGACACTCAAACAGATCGTGACTCAAATCAGATCCGAGGACTGGTTTGTCACAATAGATCTGAAGGACGCTTACTTCCATATCTCCATCCTCCCTCAGCACAGGAAGTTCCTAAGGTTTTCTTTCGGGGGCAAAGAATACCAATATCGGGTTCTTCCTTTCGGTCTAGCTTTATCACCCCGCACGTTCAAGAAATGCGTGGATGCAGCTCTAGCCCCTCTCAGGCTTCAGGGCATACGTAATCTGAACTACATCGACGACTGGCTGATTCTAGCGGAATCAGAGCAGTTGGCGGTTCGGCACCGAGGTGTCGTTCTCGCTCATATGCAGATGTTGGGGTTGAGGCTCAATGCCAAGAAGAGTGTGCTTTCTCCAGTACAGAGAACCACTTTCCTTGGTGTGGTATGGGATTCAGTGACGATGCGGGCCACTCTATCGCCCGTTCGTGTAGCTGCTATCCTGACAGCCACCAAAGAGCTAAAGCTAGGCCAGTCACGCACTGTAAAACAGTTCGAGAGACTGTTGGGTCCTTTGGCGGCAGCGTCCAACGTGATAACTTTTGGCCTGCTGTACATGAGACCTTTACAGTGGTGGCTCAGGACCAGAGGGTTCTCCCCGAGGGGAAACCCACTTCGTATGATCAAGGTCACGCGGCCGTGCCTTAGTCATATGGAGGAAACATTGGTTCTTAACCCAGGGTCCGGTGTTGGGAGCTCTTTGCCATCGTGTTACTATTTCGACAGATGCTCCCCTTACCAGCTGGGGAGCGGTAAAGGAAGGCCGCTCGGTTCAGGGTCTGTGGAAAAGTCATCATCTTTCGTGGCACATCAATTGCCTGGAGATGATGGCTGTCTTCAATGCGTTGAGGCAGTTCCTCCCAGACCTGAGGGGCCATCATGTGCTTGTATGAACAGACAACACATCAGTGGTCTCTTATCTGAACCGTCAGGGGGGTCTGCGGTCGCGTCCGCTTTGCAAGCTGGCGCACCAGATCCTCCTGTGGTCTCTGGGCAAGGTACTCTCCCTGAGGGCAGTGTATATTCCTGGGGACCAGAATATTGGGGCAGACATCCTGTCGAGGCAGGAGCTGAGGCCAGGGGACTGGAGACTCCACCCCGAGGTGGTGGAGAAAATTTGGGAGTTCTACGGCCAAGCAGAGGTGGATCTGATTGCGTCTCAGCATACGACGCACTGTCCACTTTGGTTCTCCCTGACTCACCCAGCCCCCCTGGGGCTGGATGCTATGGTGCAGACGTGGCCGAGGCTACGTCTGTACGCATTTCCCCCTGTTGCTCTGCTCCCAGGAGTTCTGGAACGAGTCCGCCAGTACGGGATAAGCCTACTGCTAGTAGCACCACGCTGGCCGAGTCGGATCTGGTTTGCGGACCTGATCCGTCTCTTAGACGGTCCTCCCTTGGAGATCCCGATCAGGAGAGACCTTCTGTCTCAGGCCGGGGGCACAATATTTCACCCTCGACCAGAAATTTGGAACCTGTGGGTTTGGCCTCTGAGGGGGCCCAACTCATAGAGAGTGGTCTCTCAGCTGAGGCTGCTGAGACCATTCTAAGCTCCAGAGCTCCAGCTACTAGGAAACTATATGCGCTTAAATGGAGAGTTTTTTCTGTATGGTGTCATCGACATCAGTGGGATCCAGTTAACTGTTCTCGAGTTCCTGCAGGAGCGCTTTATGTCAGGTCTATGTCCTTCCACGCTCAAGGTCTATGTGGCGGCCATTGCGGCTTACCACGCCCTGGTGGAGGGTATATCGTTGGGTCGAGACCCCCTGATTACACGTTTCCTTCGTGGCACATTGAGGCTGAGGCCTGCAACTCGCACTAGGGTGCCAGCTTGGGATCTTGCTTTAGTACTAGAAGGCCTGTCTAGGGCTCCATTCGAGCCCTTAGATTCGGTTTCAGAGAAGTTTCTTACTCTTAAGACTGTCTTTCTTCTAGCTATTTCGTCCCTTAAGAGAGTTGGAGACCTTCAGGCCCTTTCGGTTTCCCCCACTTGCCTTGAGTTTACACCGGGGATGGTCAAGGCATTCTTATATCCGAAACAGGGATACGTCCCTAAGGTGCCGACCTTGATTCCGAGGCCTATTGTGCTGCAGGCTTTCTGTCCTCCTCCTTTTACATCTGCGGACCAGGAAAGGCTGAACCTCTTGTGTCCAGTGCGAGCACTGGATACTTATGTTCATCGGACATCTTCAATGAGGAAGTCCGACCAGTTATTTATTTACTTTGGATCAACTAAGAAGGATCTTCCTGCTTCTAAACAGACGGTTAGTAAGTGGATAGTTGAGGCTATTACACTTGCATATGAGCACTTTGACCAGCCTTGCCCTTTGGCGGTCAGAGCTCATTCTACGAGGAGTACGGTGGCCTCTAAAGCCTTGTTATTGGGGGTTTCTCTCCAAGACGTTTGTGATGCGGCAGGCTGGTCCTCACCGCTCACATTCGTTAGGTTTTACAGTTTGGACCTGGATGCTGCCCTAGGTTCTCAGGTGCTTAGTGCTTAGCTACGACAGTCTGACACTCAGGTACTTGGAATTCTGGCGTTTTGGGTATTCTCGTTCCCAAAGCGTCGATGACGCATCGCGAGTTCCCTCGAAAGGGAAAGTCTCAGGTTACTACTGTAACCATAGTTCTCTGAGATAGGGAACGAGACGATGCGTCACCCTGCCATACTTCCTGCATCCCTGTGATCGGCTTGCTTCGACTTTTTGAAGCTAATGCCGCGTTTCACCGGATGTGCTTTTATCCCTTCCTGGTCATGACGTCACCTGCCCGTGACGCTCATTCTTTCCATTGGACTAGTTGACATTGATGCTCAGACGCATTCACGCTGGGGGCGTTCCCAAAGCGTCGATGACGCATCGTCTCGTTCCCTATCTCAGGGAACTATGGTTACAGTAGTAACCTGAGACGTTCTCTTACGAGAGTACTCTTGTGTTGCATAAGCTAGCTTATGCTACAGGAAAATCCCTTTTCTCGACAATACTGAAGCCAAAAAATTATCCTTAATTTTGCATCAATTTAAAATGCATTGCTGCACAGAGCAGACCTAGGCAAGGTACCTCGCGCGCCTATTGGTTGCTCTGCAATAAATGCTGCAACCTATCGATGGACTGTAAGTGACGTAAGCACCAATGAGGGCGCGGGCACCCGTGCACGTCACGTCCCGCCAGAATGGGCGTGGCTTATGTCTATATAAGCAGAGTCCAGATAGGGTGTTCTTTGATTTTTCATCTCTTCAGTGAAGTGTACACATCGCTGACTCTCCGGAGAAGCCTGTGCCGTCGACGAGCTCTACAGCAGGACGAGCCAACTGTTTTGCAGACCAGAAGGCGGCAATCTCCTCGCCGCTTCAACCGCCGTTCCTGCTGCGTTATCTGGCGCCCATATCCTTTATTACATTCCGTGTTCGCCCCGCGACACAACTTCTCCTAAAATAGCCGAGGCGTTGTTTCAAATGTCTCGATTTTCGAAGTGCGGGGATCGCCACATCCGGTGCGTTTCCTGTCTGGGATTCAACCATGCGGACCACGTGCTTTCCCAGGGCGGCTGCCCGGAATGCGACGCTATGACTATGTCGACCCTGCGGGCTCGACTAGCCACCTTCAGCGTGGACCCCGCCCCTCCGCTTCTCTCATCTAGGCCGTGCCGTAAGAAGCGCCGTTCACAGAGAGCCCCGGAGGTCATCCTGTGGACGAATGCACGCCGGCTAACTCCCGTGTGCATCACCTCCTGAGTCCCCTACCTAGATCACGGCCGGCCAGCGCCCTACCGCTCCCGCCGTGCAACACGAGTTCGACGGGGACAATGCAGAAGAGGACAGCTAAGAGCTGAGACGCCTCAGAGAGTGGAGGATGGTCGGGCTCCATTCCGAACCCCGCCCCTTCCCTGCAAGAGTCGAGCGGTGTGCGGACTAGCTTCGATGCTGAACTTCTCCGCCTCATTACTAAGGCCGTGGAGGAACTGCCCGAGGAACCCGCGCCCAGCAGGCTTGACGGCTGTTTCCTGCCCGGACGACGCTCGACGCTGCACACGAGGCCCCTCCCTTCCTGCCGGAATTACACGCGGAGCTATCTAAAAGCTGGAAGGCGCCATTTTCTGCCAGGCTGCGGTCTACTGTCTCTTCGACGCTCTCTGTTGTTGACGGCGCGAAAGATCATTTTTTGGTTGGTTACTTTATTAATACCCGTAGGTAAACTGGTTTTACAGTCTAAGAGGCAGGACATCCTTAGAACATTGTTGACCACAACATGACATACAATACAGAAAACATTAAAACATATAAAAACAGGCAGTAAAAATAAATAAAAAGGAAGAAACAGAGAACAGTACATGACCAAAGTGCTTGTGCGTTTTGTGTAAATAGTAATTTTACAGCTTGTTTAACAGAGTGATTGCTGCTGGTACAAAACTGTTTTTAAAAAGAGTGGTTCTTCAAATAGGGACTTTTAACCTCCGTCCCAAAGGGAGACTCTGGAATTCCCTATTCAAAGGATGTAGACTATCATTAGTGATAGCCATAGCTAACCTCTGTAATTGTTTTGCATACAGAGTCATAGGGTGCAGGTGGGATTCCCCGGTCAGCTTACTTGACCATTTTACAATTTGGTTTAGGCGATTCTTGTGCTTGACTGAGACACAACCAAACCATGCCACCAAGTCGAATGATATAATCGTTTCAATAAAAGACTTATAAAATAAGGTCATCATAGTCTTGTCTATATTGAAATGATGTAATTTTCTCAAACAGTATAGGCGCTGTTGTCCTTTTTTACAGACAGCCTCACAATTCTCCTGGAAATTTAATTTAGAGTTAATAATTGTCCCTAGGTATCTATAAGATTGTACTTGGTCCACTAGTTGACCTTTTATAATTATTGCCTCATATCCTGGAGTTTTTCCAAAATCAATGGCTACCTTTCCATTCCTCCGGTCGAGAAAGCGGTAGCCACGCATCTATGCCCACCCTCTGCTGGATGGCAGTCCAATCCTGCTCTGCCCTCGAAAGCCTGCAGGACTACTTCGGCTCTCATTCAACGCGCCTGTGTCTCCGTCCGGTCTCTTCGGCCCGGCGGTTAAAGGCTTTACTGAGCGGTATTCGGAGGTGCAGAAGACGCCGCAACCCATGCGGCACTTCATTCCCAGACGCTCCAGTTCCACGACAGGTCGCTCAAAACAGCAGCCGCCTAACCGGAACACAGCGCCGCCTCCGCCGCCAGCTTCACAGCGCCGTCATCCGAGGGGTCCTCAGCAACACTCGCGCTCTTCGAGCTGCCATAGGCCGCCTCCCCCCCTGGGACCCAGGCCCAAGATAGCGCTGAAGCCTGAGCCCTCAAAGTCTTCCTGACCACCGGACCGCCATCAAAGACAGCACGCTTCGCTCTCTCAGTTCCTTCAACAGAGGCGACTGGGGAAGTTTTTTACAGCCAATGAGCCCGTTATACGACCCGCTCGCCTGTACCCAAAGGCCGTTTTCACGGCCACCCAGATAAATCTCAAAAAGAGCATTATGTCTGTCCGGCTCACGCCGATGATGTTATGAATGTGGGAAATGTGCCCACTTCCCAGTGTTCACCCCTACACTTAAGCACGGCCCGTTCAATGACACGCACTCATTCACGGCCCACATCAATAAAACCGGCTCACGCCGCGTGTGTTTTAAATGTAGGAAATGTGCCCACTGTGCAGTGCTCACCCCTACTCACAAACACGGGTTGCCCTGTGACACACACTCACTCAGAGCTCTTATATAAGATACGTTTATAAACACGAAATGTGTTCTGTGTGTAGAGAGCATGCGCACTTCACAGAGCGTGCGCTCGCTGACAAACACTGCATGCTGTGTGTCACACACGCAGCGGCCAGAGCCCAGATACCATTCTCCCTCTAACTTTAAGTATGAAAGCATGGAAACTGATCCCGGGCGTGTCAGAATGGGTACTGAACACTATAAAGCGAAGCTCTTCGCTGCATTTTGCTCGCAGACCTCGGCGCTTTCGAGCCAGGGTCGAAACTACGGTGAAAGACGAAGTAGCACATCTACTTCGTGCCGAGATAGCAAAACTGCTGAAAAAAGGGGCCATAGAAACCGTCCCTCTGATACAGAGCAAATCAGGTTTCTACAGCAGGTATTTCCTTGTCCCCCAAAAAGATGGCGGTCTCAGACCCATCTTAGATCTCAGGCGCTTGAACAAAGCCCTCATGCAGAGATCGTTCAAAATGCTCACGACCAGACAAATCCTCGCGCAAATTTGCCCGAGGGACTGGTTTATCTCAGTGGATCTGAAGGATGCCTATTTTCAGATCCAGATAACGCCCCATCACAGGCCTTTCTTACGATTCGCCTTCGAGGGCCAGAGCTATCAGTACACTGTCCTGCCGTTCGGTCTATCTTTAGCACCCCGTACATTCACGAAGTGCATGGACGCGGTGTTCGCCCCCTGAGACTACGGGGGATGCGAATACTGAACTATTTGGATGACTGGCTAATTCTAGCCCAGTCAGAGACAGAGCTGATGATCCAAGATCTTGCTGTCTCCCAGCCAGAAAATTTCCTTTCTTGGAACAGACTTAGACTCTGTATCAATCACAGCGCAGCTGACGTCACAGCGCACGCTGCAGATACAACGCTCAGCAGCGTCTTTCAAGGTCGGCAGTTTTCTCCCTTTCAAAAACTTTCAGAGGATGCTAGGCCTTATGGCTTCGGCCTCGGCAGTGCTTTGGCTGGGCTTACTTAACATGTGCCCTCTCCAGCACTGGGTGAAAACGTGGGTCCCGCTTCGAGCATGAACCTCTGGCCGCGTTCGCCTCAAGGTGACCCAGAACTGTGTTACAGCACTGGACCCCTGGAAGGTGTCAGACTGGTACCAGTCAGGCGTGGATCTGGGAACGATCTCGAAACGAAAAGTAATCTCGACAGACGCCTCCAACTCTACTAGGGCAGGCCAGTCTTCGTCCTGTGGGCAGCCCAGGAAGGCCGCTTACACATAAACTGTTTAGAGATGAAAGCGGTCAAGAACGCCCTGGGGCATTTTCTCCCCTTCTTAAAGGGCCACAATGTCCTAGTGTGCACAGACAACATGGTGGTGGTGTCCTACATAAACCGCCAGGGCGGTCTCAGATCTCGGAGCCTCCACGCACTGGCAGAACGCCTCTTCGTGTTGTCTCAACACAACCTGCGCTCGCTAATGGCGACGCACGTGCCAGGCTATCGGAACGTGGGTCCGGACATGCTGTCCAGAGACAACGGCCAGTTTTCCGGCTGGTGCTCGGCTCAAAACCTAGATCCACAACGCTGTGGCGTTACGGAGATTCTCCCCTTCCTACAAGAGCTTCTGGACGAGGGCAGGTCCCCCTCCACGCTCAAAGTGTATGTTGCAGCCATAGCAGCGTTTACAAAACCCTTGCATGGCCAGCCATTGGGGAGGAACGATCTCATCATCCGCTTCCTTAGAGGGGCTAGGAGACTAAACCCTCCTCGACCCCCTCTGGTTCCGGTCTGGGACCTTTCCACGGTCCTAGACACTATGAAGGGCGACCCCTTCAAACCACTACAGTCTGTGGATCTGCGGTGTCTCTCGTTCAAAACCGCTTTTCTCATGGCTCTGGCTTCAGTCAAGCGAGTGAGCGCTATGTGCATTGAGTTTGGGCCTAACGACTCTAAAGTCATTCTCAAACCAAGACGTCACGTCCTTCGGATGAGACGTTAAACCGAGGTCCTGACTCTCTGTGGTCATTAAAAATCCCAGTATGTCTTTCGAAAGAGTAGGGGTGTAACCCCGGCATCCTGGCCAAATTTGCCCAGTGGCCTCTGTCCATCATGGCCTCCTAATCATCCCCATATATATATACACTGATTGGCTTCATCACTCTGTCTCCTCTCCACCAGTAAGCTGGTGTGTGGTGAGCGCTCTGGCGCAATATGGCTGCCGTCGCATCATCCAAGTGGATGCTGCACATTGGTGGTGGTTGAGGAGATTCCCCCTTCCATGTGAAGTGCTTTGAGTGCCTAGAAAAGCGCTATATAAATGTAATGAATTATTATTATTATTATTATTATTATTATTATTAAGACACAGCTATGTCCCCAAAGTGCTCTCCACTCCGTTCAGAGCGCAAGTCATTTCCCTGTCAGCCCTCCCAGGATCTGATAGGGAGAACGACGTAAATCTTCTTTGCCCGGTCAGGGAGCTAAGAATATACCTCGAACGTTCGGCTGCTTTCGGGCATTCAGAACAGCTCTTTGTTTCGTTCGGTGGCCGCACTAAAGGGCTAGCCATCTTGAAACAGAGCCTTTCCAGATGGATAGTCTGGCTTATAAGTCTAAAGGCCTTCGGTGCCCTTTAGGCGTTAGAGCCCATTCCACTAGAGGCATGGCCTCTTCATGGGCCTGGTCCAGTGGGGTTTCACTCCAGGATATTTGTATGGCGGCAGGCTGGGCCTCTCCGTCTACATGTATAAGGTTAAACTGAGCGGTATTCACTGAGCGGTATTCGGAGGTGCAGAAGACGCCGCAAGCCATGCGGCACTTCATTCCCAGACGCTCCAGTTCCGTGACAGGTTGCTCAAAACAGCAGCCGCCTAACCGGAACACAGCGCCGCCTCCTGCCCTACAGGCTAAAAGACTGACAGACTGTATTAATTATTTTGTCATGCAGCTCAGGCTGACTTTCGTCCATCCTGACTGTTATACTCAGCTAAGCACCCATTCCATTAAAACATATATATGGCTGTTATATTCTTAGGCCCACTCCTCGTTGGCCTAGATATTACCCACTATCATGTGTACCCTGGGCACATGCCCTTGGGGCCATGTGTGGACGACCCTAGCACGCACGGCACTTTCAATGGGTTCCAGTAGCGTAAGCTAGCTTACACAACACGAGAGTACTCTCGTAAGAGAACGCACTCGGTTACTAACGTAACCTCGGTTCTCTCTTGATGAGGGAACGAGTGTTGCGTAACCCTGCCGTGCTTGTGCTGCGTTCTGGTTTCGCTTCAGTATGAAAAACCAAATAACACCCTATCTGGACTCTGCTTATATAGACATAAGCCACGCCCATTCTGGCGTGACGTGCACGGGCACCTGCACCCGCGCCCTCATTGGTGCTTACGTCACGTACAGTCCCTCGTTAGGTTGCAGCAGTTGCTGCAGAGCAACCGATAGGCGCGCGAGCTGCCTTGCCTAGGTCTGCTCTGTGCAGCAATGCGTTTTAAATTAATGCAAAATTAGGAATAATTTTTTAGCTTAAGTATTCTCAAGAGGGATTTTCCCATAGCGTAAGCTAGCTTACATAACACTCGTCCCCTCATCTAGAGAGCACCGAGGTTACGTTAGTAACCGAGTACGTTTTTTTTCAATTGCTAACATCCTTTTGTCCAATCTGTAGTCATATTTTCAAAACTCTAAACACAAAATCTGTCTGTTGTGACCATACCATTAAAGGATTAGTTCACCTCAAAATGTAAATTTCCTGATAATTTACTCACCCCAATGCCATCCAAGATGTTCATGTCTTTCTTTCTTCAGTGGAAAATAAATTAAGCTTTTTGAGGAAAACATTTCATGATTTTTCTCCACACAATGGACTTTGAAGTCCAAATCAATGCAGTTTCATAGGGCTTTGAAGTGCTTCAAAAGGCTCTGCACAATCCCAGCTGAGGAATAGGGTCTTATCTAGCGGAATGATCGTCATGTTCTAAAAAAAATAAAAATGTATATACTTTTTAACCACAATTGTTCGTCTTGTGCTGGTCTGCGATGCGCCAGGCATTACGTAATAACAAAGGAAAGGTCACGCTGGACGTACATGTAGACGGAAGTACAGCCCCATCCTTTAACACAATTCATGTTGTTTTCACACAAAATGCAGTCAGTTATCAAGTTTCTAGAATGTCTACATTTTCTTTACATATAAGCATACCGAATACCAAATTCATGGATCTTTATAATCTTTTTTTTACAAATGCTTAAACAAAGCATGCCAGAAATTAAGACCTAGTGTTCCAAACCATAGATACAGTATAAAGTCTCTACTTCTGTAACAATATCAGCTCAAAAGTATTGAAACAAATATTTAAAATAAATATTCAAACAGCTAATAAGCATTTTTAAATTACTGATCATTACAGTAAGAAAGAGTTGATTCCAATCTCAATCAGACGCATAGCCAGGTGTTGAAGACTTTCCATTACATGGACATATACAATAAAAAGGCACTCTTTGAAATTAGTTTTGTTCAAAGCAACACAGAACAACACAACGGAGCAGAAAAAAGAAAGAAAATGTCTGGACGAGGGAGAGGACTAGTTGAACCATTTGGGCGGACACCGGCCGAACTGAATAGTATAGCCGAGTCTGCTGGTACGGAGTAGCCAGCTGGACCAGTTGGGAAGCATTTTCTAGGCTTCTACGAACCGGGCAAGGGGGACCAGAGGTACCACAGACGTACCCGGGGTGGGGCAGCAAGGTAGAGGACAGGGACCTGGCTCGGAAGGCCCGTAGGCGGCCTGAAGCGGGGTTTGAGTGTGCGGTCCAACACTTACCTGTCTCTACATGACGGCAGGGAGTGCGTGAGAAGGCGTGACCGGGTCCTCGAACCGCAACCAGCTGCCGGCTGGCAATACAAGAGGGGACTGAGGGGTGCAAGGCTTTACAGGGTTGCACACCGCCAGACTGGCCCTCTTGGGACCCAGGAACAGAGGAATTTGCTCTTTCTTTGAAAATGTGGGTATCGCTTTTTTGGGAGCCAGCGGCGGAACAGACACACACAAAACAAAGAACTCCACCCGGCCCTCCTGGATCGGTGACCATCTCCAAGAGCTCCTTCCTCCATCCCTGAGTGGCCCACTCAGGAACGCTTACGCTGACGCCTGCCACCCGGCTTGGCAGCGCCTGGTGCGGCCGTCTCCACGCTGAGGCCTTAGTGGAGGCTGCTGCGGTTGCCCAGCGGGAGCTGAGGTGGCGGCAGACGGATGCCCTCAGAGACGAGCAGGTGGAGGATCTGCCCAGGCGGATGGGTGGAGGCAGCAGTGGGCCGCCGGGGCAGGATGTGCCGGATGGCCTCCGTCTGCCTCTGGGCGGTAGAGTTCTCTTGGGCGAAGTTCTCCACCGCATCACTAAATAGCCCAAGCTGTGATATGGGGGAGTCCAGGAACCGAACCTTGGTTGCATCCCTCATGTCTGCCAGGTTTAGCCAGAGATGGTGTTTCTGGACCACTAAGGTGGACATTGCACGAGCTGCCACCTTTCACGAGTTCACACTTACAAATGATCAGAGAATAGATGGTTATGCGTATTTGGCGTGCTGTCCGGGGGGAGGGCTCCGAGCTCGGAAATTGGGCCCGAACCCAGAGTACTCCCCCCGTATCTCTGTTTAGGAAGATAACTAGGCAAGTGTGAGGAGATGGGGTGGTGGAGGGATGCTGAAAACTGTCGAGGAATATGGGTGAGTCGACTGAGTATATTTATAGGCTTTACTCGTGCTGATTGAGTGGACCTGTTGATTACTGATTGCTGACAGCTGGCTGGAATGACTTGATTGTTTGATCATTAGAACGTGTTCCTCCCGAACCTTGTTAATAAAACATCAATTCACGAGTTCACACTTACAAATGATCAGAGAATAGATGGTTATGCGTATTTGGCGTGCTGTCCGGGGGGAGGGCTCCGAGCTCGGAAATTGGGCCCGAACCCAGAGTACTCCCCATAAAGCAAAGTAAATAAAGGACAGCCGCCTGCTTAAAGACCCCCCGAAAAGAGCGCAGAGATTGGCGGGCTGGCATTTCAAGGAGAGCCTGGTTGTTTGGCTGGGAGAGCTCTCGCGGCGTCCGACGGGAGTTCAATGCTTACGGTGTCGGACGGGTAAGTATGGATGTTCGAACGGGAGGGTTCTTGTGGCAATGGTCACGGCATCGGAAAGGGTAAGCCTCACCAGTCAGGAAAGAGAAAAACGTAGATGCTTGACTGGGAGGGTTTGGCTACGTCCTCTGGGAGATCAATACTCGCTAGAAGGAGGAGGAGGAGATGAAGATGCTTGACCTGGGGAACTCTCGCTGTGTCCGCTGGGAGATCAATACTCGCTGGACGGAGAAAGAGAAGATATAAATACTCGACCGGGAAGGCTGTCTCTGGGTCCGCTGGGAGATCAATACTCGCTGGACAGAAAAAGAGAAGAAATAAATACTCGACCGGGAAGGCTCTCGCTGTGTCCGCTGGGAGATCAATACTCGCTGGACGGAGAAAGAGAAGACATGGATGCTCGACCGGGAAGGCTCTCGATGTGTCCGCTGGGAGATCAATACTCGCTGGACGGAGAAAGAGAAGACATGGATGCTCGACCGGGAAGGCTCTCGCTGTGTCCGCTGGGAGATCAATACTCGCTGGACGGAGAAAAGAGAAGACATGGACGCTTGACCTGGAAGGCTCTCGCTGTGTCCGCTGGGAGATCAATACTCGCTGGACGGAGAAAGAGAAGACATGGATGCTCGACCAGGAAGGCTCTCGCTGTGTCCGCTGGGAGATCAATACTCGCTGGACGGAGAAAAGAGAAGACATGGACGCTTGACCTGGAAGGCTCTCGCTGTGTCCGCTGGGAGATCAATACTCGCTGGATGGAGAAAGAGAAGACATGGATACTCGGATTTTTTTTTTTTTTTTTTTTTTTTTTTTTTTTTTTACCGATGAGGATTTGGTGGGCTTTTTTGATATGGAAACGATTAGTTCTGATGTAGGTTTGGAACGCGTCTGAGGACCATCTTCCAAGCGCTTGGATCTGCTGTTGGGAGAGGCCTTTTTGGGCTGCTGAGGTTGCTGCCCCGATGCGGAAGGAATGGCTGGAGAAATTCTCTGCTGGGATGCCTGATAGTTGGAGAACAGATTTTAGGTGTTTTTGGAACCAAAAGCGTGTCACGGGTTTGTTAGAGTCGTCTATGAACAGGGGTTCGAGATGGGATTTAGCATGAGAGTTTCTCAGTTGGAGGTATGCTAGTATAGTTTGGAAAGGTTGAATTGGTGACGAGAGGTTGAAAATATATATGAAGTGGCCTTTTTTTTGTTTGGTCTGTTTTGCTTTGTTTGATCAGAAAAGAGATAGTTTCGCTGTCAAGCACTGAAAGATCTGAGATGTTTGGGTGGATTTTTGGGTCGAATCTGGAAGTGATAGCCAGTTCAGAGCATCTTAGGAAACCAAAAAAAAAAATAAAAAACCTAGAATAAACATGGCGTCGAGTGTGCGAGAGGTATTAAGGGATCGGTAGCCTGAGCGGAGGGTATGAATGCATTTAGTAAGAATATCTAACGTTATGGGTTAAAGAGATGAAGGAGGTAATTGTAAGGAGGGAAAAATCAGGGAATGGCGTGTTGTAAGAAAGGTGGAAGGCTTTAAAACATCTCCATGTCCATGCGGAGAATGGTGTCGAGCGATATGTTGAGGAGGGATTTTTGCGGGTGGGTTATGGGAATATTAATTCCGAATAATGAGGTACTGGAGTTGGTAGCTTGTCTGCCTCTGGAGCCAGCATCCTGAATTTCTGAAACATAAAGCGAGACAGAGAGTCAGCAATTTGGTTTTTTGACCCGGGGATGTGTTTAGCAATTAAGATAAATTGATCACATGCTGAAATCCAGATTAGACGTCTTAGAAGTGGCATCAGTGCGGGTGAATGGGAACGGCCTTTATTAATGCACTGGACTGTAGCTTCATTGTCACAATGCACTACGATACTGCTAGCAGTCCATTCTTTCCCCCACAGGAAGGCTGCTACTACGAGAGGGTAGAGCTTGAATAATGCGGAGGACTGTAGCGTGTCCTGTATTTGGGGGGGCCACGTAGACGCGAACCAGCGTCCTTGGCAGAACCCCCCAAAGCCGACTGAGGGGGCTGCATCTGTGAACAGCTGGATGTCGATGGGGGAGGAAATTAGATCCTTATAGAAAAATGATAGGCCGTTCCACTGTTTAAGAAAAGTTATCCATAGCCTGAGTTCGTCGTGGCATGCTGGAGTTAGGGAAATGAGATCCTCTAGTGCGTGAACTGAAGACGCGAGAGAGAGGAGATGAGAAATGAAAGGGCGGCCTTGTGGAATAATGCGCATGGCGAAGTTTAAGTGGCCGAGCATGGATAGGAGTTCGCGTTTGGAACACTTTGAACTGTCTACGAGGGTAGATGAGATGAGGATTATTCTATCGATTTTTTCCTTGGGCAGGGAGGCCTGGTATTTAACTGAATCTAGCTTAATGCCAAGGAACTCGATGGATGTGGCGGGACCCATGGTTTTTTCCTGGGCGATGGGAATTCCGAGCTTGGCAAATACTCTTTGAACTGTGAGGATCTGGGCTGCTGGAATGGCGCCGGGAGGCGAAATTATTAGAAAATCGTCCAGCAGGTGAATGAGGTGAGGAATTGCGTAATTGTTTGACAAGATCCAGCAAATGGCTTCAGATAGCATGTCAAAAATTTTGGGGCTGCTTTTGCATCCAAAAGTTAAGCGTACGGCGAAATAGAATTTCCCATGCCAGCGCACTCCGAATAAGTGCCATGAATCCGGGTGGATGGGCATCACTTTAAAAGCCGAAGTGATGTCAATTTTTGCGAGCCAGGCACCCCGACCCACGATTTTTATGAGGTCGACTGCGTGATCTACGTTGTGATATTTGAGAGAAAATTCGTCGAGTGGGATCAGGCTGTTAATGCTTGGGAACAGGGATTTATGTGGAGCTGACAGATCGACTATGAGGCGTTTCTTACCTGAAAACTTTCTCGTAGCCACTCCAATGGGGCTAATGCGAAAAACTTTGAAAGGAGGCTCGTCAAAAGGGCCAATCATGAAGCCTGACTCGACTTCTTTTTTAATCAGGTTGTCTACCACGTTGGGCTCGGCGAGAGCCGATTGGAGATTATCGCAGATTATGTTTTGGGAGAGCGGACAAACCACTCCCGGTTTAAAACCGTGTTGTAGGCCAGACAGCAGATATTCAGTGAAGTCAGAGTCCGGGTGGTGAGCTAGTTCGATAGAAAGGCGAGAAATATTCACGGGAGTCGATAAATAATTTTTAGATTTTTTATTGACATCTTTAAAGACAGGGCATACAGGACGGGCATGAGCACCGCCACAGAAGCTGCATATGTGCAAGTACCGACAACGCTGCCTGGTGCACTTGCCGATATTAAAATTGTTGCAAGGCTGTTTGCTGTCCGTAAGTGCTCTGGAGCGGAAATTAGCCTCGTGTGGATATGGGTTGCTAGTCGCCGGTCTTGGTGTGTAGCTGGTGGATTTGACTGGTCCCGTTTCCGGGCATGGAGGAACGGAGGGGTTAACTTGAGGGCACGATATTGTGGAATGTGCCACTGACCTGCAGACCGCGCAAGAAATATTCCTGCAGCCAAGGAAAACTCTGCTGTGCAGGTCAGTGTCTAGTGCTCCCCAGTATGGGCATTGGTTCCACTGTGAAACCCTAACAGCGCATTTTGCTGAGAAGAGTTTGTGATATGTGTAAAAGTGCCCTCCCCCGTAGGACAACGCGAGCTCGGCTATCAGCGCTAAATAGTCGTTCAGTTCGCGTCGCCTATGAGGGAAGGCTGAGCAAATGATTTCTGTGAAGTGGCTGAAAGCGATTGAAAACTCCGAAAAAGAAAGTAAACGTGATGAATGTGTATTCTGGTTTTTTAAAGTGACTGAAAAATCCCCGCAGTCTAACTGACGGTTAGAATCGGATACGGGAAGCAGAGAAAGTAAATGTGAAAGGTCTACATCCGCACCTGCCAGAATCTGTGCTCGGATGTTTTGAGTCACTGGGGGAGGCTCCAGAGCGACAGCGTTTGGTGGGACTGGCATCGGGGTAGCTGTGAAAAGAGAATATTGTGATTTGGCATTTAAGAGAGAGCTGTAAGGGAGAGAAGCCTGGGCTGCGACTATCGGCGGAGGCAGCCTCACGCTTAAGTCGGCCTGTGGGGCTTGAGAAGGAAAATTGAGAAAAGCATAAGGGGGAAAAGGAGGAAATAAATGAGATGCCTGAGCCTGTGTTGCAGGCGGAGGCGGTCTCGCACTTGCTTGAGCTGCAGGCCACTGAAAATGGGAGGGGTTAGCAGTAGTCGCGGGAAGGTGGTGGAAAGTTTGAGCCTGCACCGCTAGCGGAGGCAGCCTCACGCTAGCGTCTGCTATGGGAGCCGGAGGCCACTGCAGAGGAAAAGAGTTAGAAACAGCAGGAGGAAAACACTGGGAGGCAGAGGGTGACCCGGCGGGCCCAGCTGTGTATGGCACTGCGGCGGGAAGCGCCGTGCTGAAAAGCTCAGCTGAAGCGGGAGGCGAGTGAGGTCTCGTGGCGGTGGAATCTGGAGCGCGACCCAGGCTCGCAGAAATCCTGGCGCCGCGGGCTGAAGCGTGCGGCAAACCGAATCTTGCACGGGAAGGTGGCGGAGTCGGGCGAGGCGAATTCGGGGCCTCACGAGATTTTCCCGGCCTGCTGGCCGCCTTGGAACCTGGGGTGGATTTAGGAGAGAGATTTGATGATTGCAAGGTAACGTATAAGTTGTATAGTTGCGCTTTAGTCATCCTGCGCGAGGGCTGAATATCAGAGTTTATCAGCGCTTGTCTCAGACTCAAGACTGTCCACTTCCCAATAGGCGGAATCGTTGGTACGGCCGAACGATAGGAGGATGCCGGGGAGGAAGCTGGAGTCCTCGCCGGTGGAGGTGAGGGTAAACCTCGGCGTCTTGGCGTGCGAGGGGTTGCTTGCGCAGACCGGCGCCCGCGAGACGAAACGTGGGGCTCGGAGGCGGTATCCGGTGGAGAGGTTGTCCTGGGGCCAGCTGATGGCGGCGGAGGAACCGGAGCATGGTTAAGCTCGTCATCGGATGGTGAAAACTGCATTTGGGACATCGTAGCAAAGCGGTAAACCAAATGCTGAAAACTGTCGAGGAATATGGGTGAGTCGACTGAGTATATTTATAGGCTTTACTCGTGTTGATTGAGTGGACCTGTTGATTACTGATTGCTGACAGCTGGCTGGAATGACTTGATTGTTTGATCATTAGAACGTGTTCCTCCCGAACCTTGTTAATAAAACATCAATTCGTGCCACGGAGGGCGAGGTCGGTTGCAGTGCAGAGCTCACCCATTAGCTCATGATTTGGGCTACCCTCATGCATGTTCATGAGTGCCTGGGCCTGGTGGAACTAAAGCAGTGCCATGGCATGCAGAGGGGAAGCTCCTTGCCCACCGGCTTTGTAAGCCTTGCCCGTAAGGACGGACGAAAACTTACAGGCCTTAGAGGGGAGACGAGAATCCCCCTTCCATGAGGTAGCGGACGCCGGACAGCGGTCGCTGAGAACCAGCCCGGTTGTAGCAACAATGACGTGTTTGGGGAAATTATTAGCTCAAATGGGGAATATTATTCATTAGATAATGAATATGTAATCGCATACATAAATTAAATCATCCCAAATAGGGAATGGACTAAACCTCACCATATATGAATAATTAACACGATGGCTCGTAGTAATTATTGATATTTAGGTCAGTTAAGTCAGATTAATTTTCAGAGTAAATTTACATGTGATTCCAAATTAGTTTGTCGTGCATCCCGGTTCGTCCTGCGGACCGGAGCCGAAAACTTCCTTATATCACAAGATTACCTGCCTGTATACCGAGTGAATATTTTCCGGTGGCCACACGGAAGTATTTGCTCGTATACGGCACTTTCAGATGTTTAAAATAGTTAACCGAGGTAGAGCTTTGGCAACTTTACAGACCTTTGACATATTACAGAGACTTCAAGCATGGGACCATGAGACAGATTCGATTCAAAGGATTATGGAATTTAATAACACAATACTAAGGGTTATATAGACTACTAAAAATCACGCAGGAGTAAATAATATGCATATCAAAACAAACAATTAACACAGGATTGCAATATGACGTATTTTAAAAAGAGACAGTTAGAATGAGAGAGAGTGAGAGAGAGAGAGAGAGAGAGAGAGAGAGAGAGAGAGAGAGAGAGAGAGTGGGTGTGAGAGAGAGTGAGAGAGACAGAACAGTTCAAAACAGTGCAACAGAGACCCAAAGGATTCTAATATTAATCTAGACAACTTTAAGGCAGTATTTATCTTTAGATTTGTACTTGCTTTACGGCTCCTTTGTGTTGAGTTGTGTTACAAAGGCAGCGTGGTTGGAGTTGTCTGGATTGTCTTCCGATAGGAGGCAGCTGTTTGTGATTGGTTCAGCTGCGGCCCGTACGAGAAACGATAAATCTTAGGCTTGTTTCGTTCGTGAATACACTGACCGAAGTCAACTATCAAACGGAGGTAGATCAAATAAAAGAAAACTTAGATTAAAACAAAGTAGGAAAAACGACGATGAAGTATAGGCAGAACTCCGGCTGGAGTTTGCAGGAAATTTGGGATTTCTCTCTCTGGCTAAAAGACTGCAAAGAGGAGAAGGTGGCGGTCTATTTTGAAGGGGCGCGGGACACGCCTTTCTCACGTGTCTGGTCCAATCGTTTGGGCGGAGGCGGGTCGGCGAACCTTGTGGTACACGCCTACCGGATCATGTGCATAGCAGATAAAGACTTAGTAACACTATACTTCTTAAACTAGGTATTAATAAAATCATGCATCATATTAAATTTTGAGTTGCTGATTCAATCTTCTTTGGTTATTCTGATTACAACGATATCGCGCACGATAGAGTTATACGTTAGTAAGATTAAGATACATGATTTTCGTGATTAAACACATATCAAGTCTGATTACATATTATAAACTTACAGTTATGCAGATTTGGTAACAAGGGAATCATGAAAACACAACCACAAAACATTATACATTTACAAAAGGGGATTTTTGATCCCATGTGTTCAGAGTGTTCCGTGTGTGTAAATGGGTGTTCAGAAGTTCAACCAGCGTTGGTCACGCGGTGAATTTGTGATCGAGTCCAGTATGTATGTGTGTGTGTTCATTGACCGATGGTGACGGGGGTGAACTCGCGACCAGTCCCGTGTGAGCGTGTGTGCTTGGAATTTGATGAGTTTAAACAACTGCTACAATGGCCAGTTGTCTAATCTCACAATTCTCTTCTGTGTGTGTAAGCGAAAAAACCCCAGGGGGAAGTCACATGTGGATAGTGGCCCGTCTGTCCACTTACTCAAGAGAGAAACCTCATGAGCGCATCACTATCAGTAATTCAATCAAGTCCAGTCACCATCCGCTTAGTGTGGCAAATTACAACAGAGAGGCTTTGTGAGTGACTCGGTAATCTAATCAGCAGTTCCAGGACACCTACTTTTGTCATAGTCTCTGAATTAAAAGAATGCAAAAACAGCAGTTTAAGAAAATGGCAGATCTGACCATGGCTACATTCCCCCTTTGATGGTTCGACAGGACCCGTGGGGGTGGACCTCGTTGGACCATCACGATTGCCTTGGTCAGATGGCAGGCAAATCATGGAGGTCGGACTCTGCAGATGATGGTTAGGGCTGAGGGCTCAGCTCTATGAGGTCCTCCGCGTTCACTAGCGGGGAGTCTTCTTTCCGAGGGGCCTTACGGAACCCCACGGACATGGCTTGGGTGAGCCTGGCTGTAGAGGCTCGCATCTCGTTGACTCGTCGGTACAGGACGTAGGCCAGGCCCAAGGTTAGGGTGTGGCCGATGATTGTTGAAATGCACACAGCAGTGTCAGCGGCGGTCCATGCTTGGACGACTGGTGAGGCGTTCAGGATAGGCATTCTGGACAAGGCTTGGAGGGCGGTGTCCAGGGGAGCGATGTCGACGATCTGTGACCCCCCTTCCTGAATCCATTTCTCCAGCTCTGGGTCGAGGGTCAAGTTGCGATCCTTAAAGAAGGATGGAATCTCTAGTTCGGATTGGTATTCTTCACTCGGGAGGTGGTACAAGGCTAGGTCGTCATGGTGGAGGATGGCTCCTCGTGGAACTTGGATCCACATGGTCTGGTTCAGCAGGTTGACACGCGTAACGGTGTCCTGTTGGTCGTAGGTCAGTGTCGCTGACCGTACCGGGGTGTTAACGAGCCATCGGTCCCCCACGATCTCGGCTTGTGTCTCAGTGACTTGGCTGCGAGGTTTAGCATCCGCCGGGCAACGTGAGTCGCTGGCCAGGTGTTGCAGGCCGCAGATCCCATCAGTGTTGTCTCTGAGGAACGGCTTGCTAGGGCAGAGATAGTGGATATCTTTGGTGCGGATGCACATGTGCAGGTTCGGGGCTAGGTACAGCTGAGGGTCGCTGTCGTGGTAGGCTACCACGTCAGGTGTCCGTACCTTAAAGTAGGTATTGCTCTGCCAAAATCCCACGTTGACAATGTCTTTGAGTCGGTAGATTCGGCTTGATTCTATGATGGGTAAGTTCAGGAGGAAGCCTACCTCTCGCTGTGCGGGGTCAACTTACAGTGGAATGGCACTGCCTAAGGAGTAGGCAAGGTGGGTTTGGATCGGGTCAATGGGTGTTGTTATGGCAGAAGCCAACACGGTTTGCACCAGGCTTAGGGGTATCAGGTATGGCGGGATCCTACCCATAGCTAAGCTGTCTATGGAGGAGCTTACTTCTCGGAGCATGTCGGTCATTAATGCTGTGACCAACTGTGTTTGGGCAAAGTCATTTTGGAAAACTGTGAACATCTGCTTCATGGAGCTCACAGTCTGATTCAGCATGACGCTATGAGTGTTGAGGATTGTCACGGTTCCTCTCAGTGTCTTGCCAATGGTTCGCAGGGATTCGCTCTGTGTGGTGAGTTGTTCTTTTAACTGTGGGAGCTCGGTCTGAATTTCAGCCACGTGTCGTCGCACCGTGGCTATGTTCACGGCGTTGACACTGGACATGCCAATGTTGAACAGCGTGCCCACGGCCGCAGCGGCCCCGAGCAGCGCTCCCAGGAACCGTTTGGAACGTTTGTTGTGTCCTCCCAATTCCGCTTGGTTGAGGGTCATCTTCTCGAGTTGTTTCAGCATGTGCTCGACGTCGGCTTCGGCGTGGTTGAGGGCGGCTTCTGTCCATCGCGCACCTGCCCAACTGTACTGTGCCACCGAGCTTGGGTAGTGCGCCCGGTAGACATTTCGGGGGTCGAGTCGCACATACACTTTCTGTGTGTGCGTTCGGCAGTTAGTGATCAGGAGTCCTGGTTGGTCCCTCAACACGATGCCCGAGGCCGGTCCTGGTGAGATGACGTCGGCTGGCGGCTGGCCTCTGGTCGACTGAAGGCACATGAGGACTATCAACAGCAGCATCCTATTACAGGCAAGAGAGAGAGAGGTATGGAGGAGCAGGGGAGAGAGAAAGGCACAGGTCAGCGAGGTGTGTCCCGGGTTGTGTGAGACAGTCTTTCGCTGCGATGACGGCGGTTGAGTTTTAGCTTGCATTGGCCCCTCCCTGTCTGTCCCTGCTAGTGGCCACATGTCTTTTGATCTGATTGCGGTGGACCCGTTTGAGAACTGGTTCTCTCTGTCCCCGTTTTAGCTGGATTTGGTATGCAACGGGGGAGAGTTTGTTCACAATCTCGTGAGGTCCCGTCCAGTGGGGCAGGAACTTCTTTGACAGCCCCCGGGGTGGCGGGGCGAAGATGTAATACAGGACTTTGTCGCCCACATTGAACTCGTGGTGAGATGCCTTTTGGTCATAGTATGCTTTCTGGCCTTCAGCGCTGCTTTTCAGGTGTTGCTGGGCGAAAGCGAAAGTTGTTTTCAGGTGTTTGTGGAGCTCATCCAGGTACTGGAACGTGGTGTAGGCGGTGACGAGGTTGTGGTCTCCTGGTTGGTACAACAGGTGTAATGGCAGAGTCATCTGCCGCCCGGTCATGAGTTCGAATGGGGACACCCGTGTTGATTCCTGCGGTGTGGCTCGGAGGGCCATCAGCACAAGGGGGAGTTTCACATCCCAGTCTTTTTGGTTTGTCGATACATACTTTCTTAGCATGTGGACCACCGTTTGATTGGACCTCTCGACTTGCCCCGATGATCTCGGATTTTCTGATTTTCGGATGATCTCGGCCGTTTGCTGCGGGTTAGTACCGCCACATCGGGTGTTGGTGTGGGGTTTGGGGAAGACCACAGCTCACCGTGGAGGGCGCC
The DNA here is from genome assembly GCF_029890125.1 of Rhinichthys klamathensis goyatoka. Lineage (NCBI taxonomy): Eukaryota > Metazoa > Chordata > Actinopteri > Cypriniformes > Leuciscidae > Rhinichthys > Rhinichthys klamathensis. Next base: position 195,055 of record NW_026607106.1, on the reverse strand, counting down.
CGCTTTGGCAAGGGCGTCAGTGTGGTCATTAAAGTCTTTGTCTAAGCCTGGCAGTTTTGAATGTCCCTTTACCTTCTTCCAGTACACAGTGACATCGTGTGTTGTTGTGATGCTATCACATTCCTGGAACAGGTGTTGGTGTTTGACAGGCTTGTTGTTTGCTGTTTTGAAACCATTTCATTTCCAGATCGGGAGATGGCACACAAAACTGAGTCTGACATAGTTAGAGTCTGTGCAGATGAGAAGTTCACTGACGTTATGGGCCGATGCGATTTGTAGAGTTATGAGAATGGCTGCTACCTCTGCATACTGGGATGACTGGGGGCCCAGTTTGAAGCGTTGTGCTGGGCATGGGTGGTTGTCAACCCACAGTACCCCTGCACCTGCCTTTAGGATGCCCTCGTGGTTGTAGGAGCATCCGTCGACGTAAGCTGTGGGCATGCCTTTGCACGCATTCTTGTCAAAGTACCTGTGACAGGTCAGTTGTGGCTGTTGGGGCTCTGGTGTGTCTAGCATCGCAGCAGGTGAGTCGTCAGAGCAGTTCTGACATGCAGCCAGGCCGTTTCCCAATGCCGACTTGTGATTCTGTGTATATCGTGCCTCGACATCTCGTCCTTGTAGAGCCATTAACCACGTGGCTATGCGTGCATTTGTGACCACGCAGTTTCGGATGCGTTGGCTGTTGAGGAACATCACGGGCTGGTGGCAAGTGTCAATGATAACTTTCTGTGCTCCAATGTAGTTGGAGAAACGCTGTATGGCCCATACCGTACAGAGCAAAGCTTTTTCACAGTCTGAGAATTTACACTCTGGAGGGAGAAGCGTCTTGCTGGCATATGCGACCACCTTTTTGTCTTGATCGTGCAGTTGGTATAGGCCAGCACTGAGACATTGGTCAGAAAATCCTGCTTCCAGGTAGAATTCCTTTTGAGGATCGGGGTAAGCGAGGCAGGGGGCTGAGCATAAATGTCTTTTTAGTGCCGCCATGGCGTGTTCTTGAGCGTCTGACCAGAGGAAAGGGCAGTCCTTTTTTAGCAGCGCTGTGAGGGGCCTGGCGATGTCCGAATAGTTTTCGATGAACTGTCGGGAGTAATTGCATACCCCTAGAAAGCTTCGCAGTTCAGAGACGTTAGTGGGCGGCTTGATGTTTTGAATGGCGTGGATACGGTTTGATTGTGGTTCGATGCCATGGGATCCGACGAGAAGGCCCACGTAGTTGACCTTGGTGCGGCACCACTGACCTTTGTGGAGAGCTATTTTGGCGCCGGCAGCGGATAATTGGTTCAAAACATAGTCTATTTCTTTCAGGTGGTCTGCCACCGTCGTGCTCTTCATGAGAACATCGTCCACGTAAATCAGGTTACCTCTCATCCTGGCATCAGGACAGGCTTTGTTCAGGAAGATGTTGAACTCAGCTGGTGAGTTGGCATATCCGAACGGGCATCTGTTGAAGGTGAACTGTTGGTTGCCGAATGTGAATGCCAGCTTGTGTTGGTCTTCTGGGTGCACTGGAATGGTCCAGAATCCAGAGGCCACATCGAGTGTAGAGAAGATGGTGGCTCCTCTGATTCGGGGTATTTCCTGTTCAAGTTGGGTCATGGGCCACCGTGACAACGGTACCTGTTGATTCAGCTTTCGATAGTCAATGGTAGGCCGCCATTTCCCATTCGGTTTGAGAACGGGCCAGATGGGGGCAGAGTAGGTGCTGTTACATGGACGGATGACACCTTTCTCAAGCATGGATTCGATGATTTCCTGCACTGGTTCGTGCGAGGCGATGGGAATTTTGTACTGCTTGACGAAAGTGGGAGGAGCCTCGGGATGCGTGGGGATGCGCACCGTGTGGAGGTTGGTAAGGCCACAGTCTAAAGAGTCTTTGGCAAAGGATTCTTTGAACTTGTAAAGGACTTGTCTTAGTCTTTGGCGGTCTGTGTTATTCTGAAGCGCGTCAGCCTCTTGTAGAATTTGCTGCACTTGAGATTCAAAACCTTGATATGGCTCCTCTGTCGATGTGCCATCAGTCGATTTGACCTTTAAAGGCATAACAGGTGCATTAGTCTCACTGGCAGGCTGGTGGGAGACTGTGTACACTGCGAGGTGTTGGTCCTCTGTAAGCTCAGTTCTGCACACTTGGTCTTTGGCCACTGACATGACAGATGTGATGGCAAGGAGTTGGAAGGGCAGCGTGAGCACTGTGTTGTCTGTGTGCCCTTCAGGTATCAGTGCAGGTGGAAGGGGGCCGATGACCGGTAATACAAGTTCAAAGTCATGAAAGTCATGGCTCACTAGCCATCCTAGCCTGTAGGCTCTGGGAATGCTGATGTCGGTTGCTGTGCAGTTGTTGAACAGAATGTAGACTATCCGAGATGACACTTCCGTGAGGGGTGTGGCTTCGAGTGTGAGTCCGAGGTCTCCACATTCAGGTGAAGGTTGGAAGAAACCTAGCGTGTGGTTCAGTGTTTGGTTCCGTCGTATGTTGAGGCGTACAGCGACCCCTTTGGTGTAGGCTGGTACTACTGTTGCTTGTTCGTTGATTAGGGTGCAGACTTCAGGGATGGTCTGTCCCGACAGTAGATTGTCATGATTGCTGGGAACAGGTGGCTGTATAGTCAATGGGGCCCATACCACTTCATTCAACATGTCCACATGAGCTTTGAGGCGAATTAAAACGTCGGCTCCAATGTAGACATCGTGGACTGGATCCGGAAGGATCAGGAAGTAATGGGTCAGGCACCGGTGATTCCACTTTAATTGCAAAGCACAGATCCCTTTGGCAGATATCATGGAGGATGGATGTGCGTTGAGAGGAAAACGTGTGCGTTTGCTGGTATAGGGCAGGTCAGGTGTGTTGCCAATGATGGCATTGAACAGCGCGGAACTTATGGCTGAATTGTCGGCCCACATGGCCAAAACAATGTCTGTTGTGGTTACATCCTGCAGCTGCAGGTCGGTCCTGACCTGAGGGCAGTAGGTATCAGAGCCTTGGCTGGTTTTGAAAGTGCAGAGTAGCGAACTTGACCCTTGATCAGCTGTTGTGGCTGGGTCGCCATGTCTGGCTGAGGGAATTCCCGTGAACTCTGTGACCTGACAGTCTGGCTCAGCAGATTTGTTTGGCGAAAGGGGGAGGGGTTCGCGCACTTGAGCCCAAACTTGCAGGTGTTTGAAATCCAGGAACGGCTCGAATCGATCCAGCAGGTCTTTGCCTATTAGGAATGGATAAATGTTCATTGGTGAAACATAGACCGGATGTACTAAACTCATCGGGCCGATTGCCAGGTGAATGGGGGCCACGTTTCTCAGCTGGATGTCGTTTTGGCTGTACGACTGCACATTCAGCTCACAGGTGTGGAAGTTAAGAGTTCGATTCTGTCTTTGAGCTTCAAATTTGAGTTTTTCAAAAAGTTCAGTCGATATGAGTGTAAGATCGGAGCCCGTGTCCACGAGCGCTTCGAGTCTCACCTCCTTTTCCAAAGTGATGGTTAGGTAGAGTTTGCGTGCCACACCTCTCTCTATCAGATTTCCCAGAAGTTTTGGTGTGGGGTCTTGTGTGTTGATCGATAAACAGTGTGGTTGTGTTAGGTGTGGCTCGCTGTGAGTGCAGATCACCAAGCCAGCACTGTCTGGTACCTTTAGGTGAGCGCTGCTACCGTCTTGTTCAGGAAGTGCAGTGTTTTGTTCAGGAAGTGCAGTTGGCAGCCGGAGTGAGCGAGGGGTGTTGTCAGTTGGTGATGCAACATTGAGTTCACTAGTCTGTGACTGACAAGCCGTGTTCTGGGCTGTCAGTTGGAGGGAGTGAGTGGTGCTGTCACTTAGTGATGTGACAGCGAGTTCCATAGTCTGTGGTTTGACAGTGTCTGTGGGGCCGTCATTGGGAGAAGCGTTGGGAGTGGAGTTGGCTTCAGGCCTCAGGTTTAGTCATGCGGTGTCTGGCTTGTCCTTGTCTTTCTTGTGAGGTTTCTTTTGAAGAAACTCCCTCAGCATGCTCAGAAGTTCTGCAGCGTCAGACGTGGCGGCATTGTCTCTGTTGGATTTGAGTTCCAACTTCAGTTTACCAATGTCATTTTGAGAGGGGTCTTTCAGCCGGTTCTCTGGGCTTGTTGTCCGGGGAGATGGAGGTTGGTTCCTTCTGGGTTGCCGGCCGGTTTCCCAGGTGCCCCCTCCCCTTTGGTTGTGGGAGGTGCGAGGCCGGTCCCAGAATTCCCCAGTGCGGCTGTTCTGCTGCCTGGGGCGGGCACCCCCACGACCGCGCTGACCTCTGCTGGGTTGGAATGGTCGTGTCTCTCTGTTGGCAGGCTTGTAACTGTGGTGCTGTGCGCCCTCTAGGGACAGCTCTGGACGGTGCTCAGAGACAGGGCAGATTGTGGGGTTTCTCACAGTCTTTTCAGAGATAGTCTTTTGTTTGGTGTAAGCTTTGTGGGCCAAGTCACGCAGTTGTTGGATTGACATAGTCCGTGGCTCAGCTAAAACCCCGAGGTGGTGCGATAGGGTCGGATGGAGATTCCGAAGGAACAAAGTTTTGAAGTTACAGTCCTCCTCCATCCCGGACTCATTGCGAGATCCGAAGTAGGCTTGTCGGAGGCGGCCGTAGTAAGCTTGTGGGGTTTCTAGTCGGGCCTGCTTAAGGTCCATTGCGGTTACGAATCCGCTCTCAGAGTCTGGGTCAGAGAATTCACGGATCAGAGCTTGTCGCAGCTGCTGGTAGTCCGTTTTGACGATCTCAGGTTGCCTGTCTAGGAAACTCCGCACGTCACGGCTTGAAGTAATCCTGAGAAGATATAACTTATCCCAATTAGTGACGTTGGCCATAGTTTGTAGGTGAAAGTCAATGTCTTGTAAGTAAGAGTGAACATCGTGGCCTCCTGCTGGATTGGGAGTGAAGGTCGGGATGTTTCTAGCCAGCTTGTCCAGTTCTTTATGGGCAGTGTGGTGACCGATGCCCTGACCCCGCCCCTCTTCAGCTGGTGGGGACACGTGGCGGCTGGCTAGTGATGTCTTTAGCAATGGGCTTTCGCCCCCCTTTTCAGGTCTGGGTTTTTGGCTGAAAAGTGCAGGCTCGCTGGTGAGGGGAAACGGAGTGATGGGTATTTCCCCCTCCAGGTCGCCTTGTAATTTGTAAGAGTGTTTGAGTTCTTTATGGACCACGTCCAGTTCATACTTTAGATCATGTCTCTGTTGGGCAAGCTCGGTAATTTCAGTTCGAGCTGCGTGCAAATGTTTCTCACAGGCCTTGGCTCTGGCCTCTTTGTCTTGTATTTTACTCTCTGCTCTTTCTAGAAGGGCCTCGGCGCGCTGCAGTCTGTCCTGGAGCTCCTCCGTGGTGTGTTTCTCCGACTGCATCCTCCTGTCTGTGTCCGTGCGCAGATCCTCCAGGGCCTTTTGCAGTCTTTCCACTTCCTCTTGTAATTCTGGGGGCATTTCGTCCTTGTCTTTCTCCTCCAGAAGTAGCTGATCCAGAAGCTCCTGTGTGTGGTCCTTTTGTTTGCGGGCCTCCTCCAGTTGAGTCTTTAGTCCTGTGATTTCCTTTTCCAGATTGGCGTTGTCCTCCTCCGCAGAGCATGCCTGTGCCACTAAGTTGTGAGCTAGACGTCCAATGATCCGACTCCATTCCCCTTTGAGCTGTAGGTCTGCGTTGGGTCGTTGGCCATTATCTGGTCCACCTCGGCGTCCAGTTCCTGCCGGGTCGGAGATTTCGGGTCGCCAGAGTCCTTGGGCAGACAGCCGGTTGTCATGGCTCGTAACCACGCATCCAGATTGCTCCAATGGTCCGCGGGACTGGAAGCGCGTGACATTCTGGCTCCCTGAGGGCGAGAGAAACACAACACACACACAAAGGGCCGCTGCTAGCTTGTTTTGAGGCCAACGAGCTGTAGTACAGCCGTGCCGTTTATAGAAATTTGGCTAACTGTCATAGACAGTTAGGCGGGCCAATTTTATGCGGGTCAACGTGGGACCCGAAGTACTGCTTGGTTGTCACTCTATTATTTAGCTTCCTTGGGGGTCTCTTGGTGAACTGAAAGAAACAAAACACAAAAGACCAAAACAAAGCAAGGAAGAGAGGATCGAGAGGGGAAACAAACAAAAATATTGCAGTGAAAATAACACCTAAGTGAATTGACCTGCGCTGTAGTGTAGCCGCTAATAACTCAGAGGGTGTGTCTTAGGGAGAAAGAGGCAACCCTACGCTCAGAAAATATATCTGGGGAAATACCTAATATTCTGTGGCTTCTGCTAAGTGGCAGGGTTTTTATCAAAACCCAGTCTTACCTGGGGTGAATTGAGGTCAAACCCAGCTGGCCTCAATGAGCGTGGTCAACTTTCCGGTGCCACCAAACACTCGACCGCCGTGACTCCGGACTCTCTGTTGCTCTGTCACGGTTACGCCCACTCAAACAGCACGTGACTGTAAGCACAACCTGGTATTCTCCGAGGTGTCATACGGCCGACCGCACTGCAAAAGTGGGCGGTGCACAGAACCCCGCCAGCAATGCTGACGTAGACAGTGGCGCATGCACCGGTCCCCGCAATTGACTCGTGCGTCGGCTTTAGTGGTTGAGCCTTTGGAGCACCAGGTTGCTGATGTCACGTTACTGCGTGCCGCAACCAATGGCAGGGACAGCAGACCCCGAGAGCCACCGCACGGTCAGTGTCAGTGACGCTAGTCAGCAGACCCGCCCACAGAGGACAACAGGGGCTCCCACAATCCACCACAGGTGCTGAGACTTTAACCTGTACCCATGCACAACGGAAAGAACAAGGGAGCTTAAAGTAAATTAAGATTTTCCTGCTTACGGCAAATTTAACTCACTTTAAACAACCAAAGAAAAAACAATTATTATTATTACTTCCTTTTTTATACTCAAAGTAATTCAAGTAGGGGTAAACGGAAACTACAATAGACCTGAAAAGGGATAAGGTAGTAACACAATGGCTCTGAAGAAACTTAATTTAACCTGGAAAGGAAAAACCAAATTAAGAGATGAACGGCTTTTACCAACTGAGGATAGCACAGAAAGTAATTAGTAGTAATTAGTTATTGAAAATATCCTAACCCGTTTCGGAAGTTATCAATAACTTAATGCAGGTGGAGGTCAGGAAGGGGAGCGGTGGGCCCGCGGTAGTGGGTCTTGGAGCCTCAAGGGGGCGCACTTCCTTCCTGTGGTTCACCTTGACTGTTTGGTACAATTTAAAGTTAATTCAAATAGTTTTAAACTCCAATCAAAAATAAGCCTGGGGGAGATTGACAGAATTAGAATGATTTCTTATAATAATCACAACAACCCTGTTGTTGTTAGCAATGATTATAAAATACTCATCCGGAAAACATGAATGAAAATGATTTCATACAAAGTTCAGTGGAAGGCTGATAGCTGACTTGAGAAGGTTGTCTGCCACTAGATGGCGTCCTGCTTTTCAGGGGGCTGTCAACTGACTGAACTGAGAAAAATGTATAGTGAAAATTTTAATAATAAAACAAAATTAATTAAAAATTTTAATTTTATCAAAAATATTAAAAATAAAATATTGTTCCAATCAAAATTAAATCCAGATATATTGGGGGAGGAGAGCAAAAGTTTTGTAAAGGAATCAGAATGGCTTCTGATAATAAATCACCACCTCACTAAAGTTATTAGTAGCGATTATAAAAATAAACAAACAGAACAAAGTCATCGAGACCGGTAGAAATAGAAACAGGGTAGAGCAGAAATGAATTGAGCAGAAGGATGATAGCTGACCTGGAGGGGTGCCGCCGCTAGGGCGTCTGCCTCCAAATTAACTATCAGTGATTTGAACTGAGGAATTCTATGACTTAAACTCTAATTCACTTCTGTGAATTGAACTCAAAATAAAATGTCTCAGTCCAAAACAGGAGGATTGTTTTATGAACTAGCAAGCTGTAAATGCAAATATGTATTCAGGCAGCTGATTCGACAATAATCGCGGTGAATTGGGAGGAAATACAACGAGGAGGAACAGCGAGTATGGGAAGCAGATGGGTAGCAGGTCTTTCCCTGCTATTGCCACGCGGTGGCAGTGTCGCGCTCACGCGGCCCAAACTCACAAGTGTGGTACTTTGAAACTGATACGCGCTTGTGAACCTGGATAAGGAACACAGTTTTCATGCGCACAGATTTAAACACGAACCAAGTATACACACATTTTACAAATATACTTTGCAGATCACGGCGGATCTCTTTGTGCTTGGTTTGCACAGAAAATGGGATTTTCTAACCGGTTTAGCTAGCTTTACGCCAGCGTTTTTTGAAAACCCGAAGTTATTCGTTGCTAACGAATTTAAAGATCTTTTACTGCATGGGGGATTCTCGCCTCATCAGTTAAACCATATATACCGGTAATCTGCCTGTGTTTGAAGTTTTCTTCGTTCAAAACAGGGCTTCGGACAGTATTAAAATGTCACAGCCAGGCAAAGAGAAAACAAAGAGTTTCCTTTTCTCTTAGCTGGGCCGTGCAGTATACTGTGACTGCAGTTTTTCACTCACATCCAGTCGAGCTAAAAAGATGCCCTCAGGCTTCTTTTCAGCCAGATGCTGGTGTGTTACTGAAACGGCTTTTGCTCAGTTTTCGAGTCGACTTAATTACACAATGCGCATACAATATTAAATTCCCAAAACACACATGAACATGAATCTGAATATTGATCCCACCGTGAAGTTTGTAAATGCCCGCGTTCTAAAAAACATAAATATGTAGCAACAATGACGTGTTTGGGGAAATTATTAGCTCAAATGGGGAATATTATTCATTAGATAATGAATATGTAATCGCATACATAAATTAAATCATCCCAAATAGGGAATGGACTAAACCTCACCATATATGAATAATTAACACGATGGCTCGTAGTAATTATTGATATTTAGGTCAGTTAAGTCAGATTCATTTTCAGAGTAAATTTACATGTGATTCCAAATTAGTTTGTCATGCATCCCGGTTCGTCCTGCGGACCGGAGCCGAAAACTTCCTTATATCACAAGATTACCTGCCTGTATACCGAGTGAATATTTTCCGGTGGCCACACGGAAGTATTTGCTCGTATACGGCACTTTCAGATGTTTAAAATAGTTAACCGAGGTAGAGCTTTGGCAACTTTACAGACATATTACAGAGACTTCAAGCATGGGACCATGAGACAGATTCGATTCAAAGGATTATGGAATTTAATAACACAATACTAAGGGTTATATAGACTACTAAAAATCACGCAGGAGTAAATAATATGGATATCAAAACAAACAATTAACACAGGATTGCAATATGACGTATTTTAAAAAGAGACAGTTAGAATGAGAGAGAGTGAGAGAGAGAGAGAGAGAGAGAGAGAGAGAGAGTGGGTGTGAGAGAGAGTGAGAGAGACAGAACAGTTCAAAACAGTGCAACAGAGACCCAAAGGATTCTAATATTAATCTAGACAACTTTAAGGCAGTATTTATCTTTAGATTTGTACTTGCTTTACGGCTCCTTTGTGTTGAGTTGTGTTACAAAGGCAGCGTGGTTGGAGTTGTCTGGATTGTCTTCCGATAGGAGGCAGCTGTTTGTGATTGGTTCAGCTGCGGCCCGTACGAGAAACGATAAATCTTAGGCTTGTTTCGTTCGTGAATACACTGACCGAAGTCAACTATCAAACGGAGGTAGATCAAATAAAAGAAAACTTAGATTAAAACAAAGTAGGAAAAACGACGATGAAGAATAGGCAGAACTCCGGCTGGAGTTTGCAGGAAATTTGGGATTTCTCTCTCTGGCTAAAAGACTGCAAAGAGGAGAAGGTGGCGGTCTATTTTGAAGGGGCGCGGGACACGCCTTTCTCACGTGTCTGGTCCAATCGTTTGGGCGGAGGCGGGTCGGCGAACCTTGTGGTACACGCCTACCGGATCATGTGCATAGCAGATAAAGACTTAGTAACACTATACTTCTTAAACTAGGTATTAATAAAATCATGCATCATATTAAATTTTGAGTTGCTGATTCAATCTTCTTTGGTTATTCTGATTACAACGATATCGCGCACGATAGAGTTATACATTAGTAAGATTACGATACATGATTTTCGTGATTAAACACATATCAAGTCTGATTACATATTATAAACTTACAGTTATGCAGATTTGGTAACAAGGGAATCATGAAAACACAACCACAAAACATTATACATTTACAAAAGGGGATTTTTGATCCCATGTGTTCAGAGTGTTCCGTGTGTGTAAATGGGTGTTCAGAAGTTCAACCAGCGTTGGTCACGCGGTGAATTTGTGATCGAGTCCAGTATGTATGTGTGTGTGTTCATGCGTATGTATGTATGTTCAGAGTTCATTGACCGATGGTGACGGGGGTGAACTCGCGACCAGTCCCGTGTGAGCGTGTGTGCTTCGAATTTGATGAGTTTAAACAACTGCTACAATGGCCAGTTGTCTAATCTCACAATTCTCTTCTGTTTGTGTAAGCGAAAAAACCCCAGGGGGAAGTCACATGTGGATAGTGGCCCGTCTGTCCACTTACTCAAGAGAGAAACCTCATGAGCGCATCACTATCAGTACTTCAATCAAGTCCAGTCACCATCCGCTTAGTGTGGCAAATTACAACAGAGAGGCTTTGTGAGTGACTCGGTAATCTAATCAGCAGTTCCAGGACACCTACTTTTGTCATAGTCTCTGAATTAAAAGAATGCAAAAACAGCAGTTTAAGAAAATGGCAGATCTGACCATGGCTACACGATCCACCCCAAGAAACCAATCATCCAACCGAGACAGTTCGGGACACGGTGGAGGGTTCCACGCGAGCCCGACCGCCTCAGCGGCCCTTTTTAGCAATGCTGCCATCTTTGGATCAGGCTCAGGCAATGCTACTCTCCCTGAGGGAGAAAGCGCAGCCGATTCGTCATCTCCAGAGCCCAGCTCACCCTCCGATGCTGCAATGGACATCCTGTCCTCTGGAGGGGCCCCGAACAAAACGGCTGGTCGGTCCACTACAGAGGGACCCGCGCGCTCATCGGGGAGCTCCACCGGCTGCGGTGCGAAGGAGGAGTGAGGGACTCACAGGGCTTTGCCAGGCAGGGAACCCCTCACTGTGATCCTCAGATCACCCAAAACAGACGGCACTCCAGTCTTCGTCTGGGAAGTTGGCCCAGAAGAAAAACTAAAGCGGGGCATGGGAATGGGTACTCCACCTTTGCGGACGAAGCGGAGTCTCGATCTCAACACGAGATGGTAATATTCCCGCAATGTGAACATGAGCCATCACAAATGCTGCTTTAGCATGCTTTAAGCCCAAACACGTGATGCAACTATTGTGACCGTCAGAGGGGGACAGAGCCCTAGCGCACACATAAATGCACGGATGGAATGGCATCTTGAAAAAGACGCAAACGCACCCGTGTTGCTGTTTCAGGAAATGGGACCCGTCACCAGTGCCGGAGGACACAGGGGAATGACCACGGCAACACTGACAGTGAGACTGTAACGGTAAAACATTAACTTCTTCGCCCTCTAACCAACCGTCAACAATCACAGAAATGTTGATGCTGTTAAAACAGCAATTGAGAGCTCAGAAGCTTGCGATCACCGCTGCACTCGCTCTGTAGAAGCCATCAGCACTGGGGGAGTCTTCCAGAAGAACACCGACACACTCGCTCGTTGTACACAGCAACACTCTTCAGAGACATCAACACCAATCGACTCCGAAGCGAAAGACAACTGGTGCTTGCATCCACTTCTGTATTTATACCCGCGCTTCGACTACGTCGAACGTGACCGAACTGAAAGGGAATATGAGCTACGAATGGGTCACTTTTATCCTGTTAGACACAGGGTGAGGAATAGATATTTAATGTGGAAATGCGTCCTCTTGGCCAGTGTTAGGAAGGAGATAGAGACAGGCTCTTCTGCCAGTGATGAATGGAGCGTTAAAGAGCAGAGCTGAAAAATGTGCTGTGGGGCTGTCTACTTTTCAGAAGAGGAGATGGTGAGAGGCAGAGGAAGGAAGGGAGGGAGGAGAGATGCAGACATGGAGAGGGGGAGAAGGGCTTGAGAGGGTGTTGTTGATGATGCCGTTAGGAGACTCACACTTCATAAATTACACTGAAGCAGCACCTCTCATACAACAGGGTGATGAACAGGCACTGCCTCTGCTCTCTGCTGGGGAAACTAACTTTATCAATTGTTGACAGCTCACACTTTTTTTCATTGTCTTTCTGTTTATTTATTATTTAATTGAAAGTGTGCATGTCTTCTGTGCATCAGTTTTCATGTGTCAGATTCCAGTAGATTACTTTAAGAGCGCAAAGAAATCTACAAAATTCCATCGTCATGTTTGAAATATACATTTTGGGTGAATAAGGGAACAAAAGTATTTGGTCAATTTCTGGTTGGCAAATGTAAGTGAAACATGTTGATTGAAAGCTGAACTACACATTTTCAGTTGAAATACACTTTTCAGGATGTTAGTTAATGTCCAAAGAGTGCTGTGATTGTTTTTTTGTTTTGTGTTTTACATATAGAACAAGTATTATCTGAAAGTCTTTTTTATCTGAACTGTTTTTCTACATTTTCTTATTTATTTATTTTCTAAGCACACATTTTTCTGTCCCTTACATGCATTAGGCATGAACTGTAATTTTGGCTACTAAAAAAGTTTAGCTGTAAAACTTAATTCCTAAAAATTAAAGGAAGATTTAATATAAAAATCTGAAATAATGCCTATTATAGATGGGGCCCAAGTGTCTGAGACCTAAAATATGACATTCAAAATGTCATTTCAACCTGTAAAATAAACAAAGAAAAATATGAAAACCTAAAATATTTAAGAAAATTTGAAATTTATTTGAAGGATAGCCCCTTGAGATGTACCATCTCGTTTTCGAGGGGATCCTAGGAACAAACATGAATACAGACAACGGGTTATATTGTATAACACATAATACTTCACATTCATACCAACATTTAGCTCTCCATAACTATCTCCTCACATACAAGCCCTCTAAGTACATTGATACATTAAGTATACATTTATCATACATAACATAACATACAGGTTCAGTACCATAAAAAATAATGAAGTTTACATGATAATTGGAGATGGGTGTATTCAAAAGCAAGAGCATATATTCTGCAAATGATCATGTAGTAATGGCCTAAAGAAATTAAATGAGGTAATGGATCTAAATACATTTGGTAAATTATTCCAATTATATGAAGGAGCTTTAAATTTGAATGCCCGACGACCTACTTTATTAATTTTAGGAACGTAAAAATATAATTGATCGGTGTGCCTTAAATTATGTGAAGAGCGAAATGGAATTAGATATTGTTTTAGATACAAAGGATAATTTAAGTAATGACATTTAAAAATAAACTGAAAACAGTGAAAATGCCTTCTTGACATTAAAAATAGCCAATTTAATAATTCAAATGTATTTATTCTGTAATTATTCTAATTAAAATTCTGCCCTGTTTGTAGGTCTTTACTCAATTAAGTAAATATATGATATTGATCATGTGACTCTTTGTACAGATGGGATAAGATCTTCCTCTATTGACATTCAAGATGATCTTTGGATCATCTTAGATCATGCTGGAGAACATGATTATTGTAACGATGCAGGAAGAATGAAGCGAGAAGTGAATCCAATTGCAAGCACATTTATTAATAAAACAAACGCAGACCTTTACACAGTTATTGAACCAAACTGAATTAACACTGAACTAACTTCAGCTGAACAATGACACATTTTTTTAGAGCTTCTGTACACCAGAATTTAACTCTGTTTACATCATTGAATCATTATTTTCCTGTTTATCATGTAAAGCTGATTGGAAACAATCTTGTATAAAGCACTATATAAATAAAGATGACTTGACTTCATGTGACTGTGAAGACTGGAGTAATCATGCTGAAAATTGAATTTTGTTTAAAAATGGTGAATGGTAGTGTGTATAAAACAAACAAACGAACAAAAGAAAACACACAGTAGCATATCATATATCAGTTATATACATATCATACATATCAGTTATATGGACATTTTATGGGTTGGAAATGGGAAAGAGAGTAGAAATGTTTGAGGGAGATGAGTTATGAGCATTATTGCATTATATATGACTCTTAACCAGAAGGTTGCTGGTTCAAGCCTCATGAAGATGAAGGCCAACCCGTGAATAAGACAAACAGCCCTTTGCTCTAGGGATGCACAATATATCGGCCACCACATCGGTATCAGCCGATATGTTAATTTTTAATGTTTTAGATTTCATTATCAACCCGATAAGAAAATTTGGTTGATATATTAAAGCCGATAAATAATGGATTATTTCTTTCAGCTGAGATACTTCAGATGTGCACTGTTCACCATGATGTTATTGAAATGCTTGAAAAATGATTGGAGATCGAGTTAAAAAAAGTTACATTTTCACTCAGATTACGAGTATTTTAAAACTAGAATCATATTTGCTACTGGTCACAGACTTTTAGCCCCAATGGATTATATCAACAGATTTTCACATTCCCATTTTTAGTTTTCAACCAGTTTGTCCAGAGTTGTAACTGAACTGGTTTCCACTAATTTCACCGTCTTGTTTTGATGCACTTTTCAGTTCAGAAAGAATTTTCTCGGCAATCCACGTTATGTATTTTTCACACTGGCAGGGAGTAGCGTGGATGGAGTCGAGGTGCTGGCGCTCTGTCAGAAGTGAGCTCCTGGGGAATGGATAACCATGTACATTAAGTGCTCTGCCAGTCTGTAGTCTCTCGGCTGCACAGCGGTGCTTTTGTTTGATGGGACGTGTCAAGGAGACCACACAACTACGCTCTTTGAAACGAGTGATGGAAAATTGAATTCTTCACCATATGTGGCATGCTCTTGCTTTAAATGGACGCTTATTGATGCCTCCGCATGGCGGCCCCTGATGACTGGTCCTCGGTCTCGGTCGATATTATCAATCAGCATGCCATGCAACCATTTCTCAGGAATTAACAGTACAGTACGACTATAGCTCCGTACAGAGCGAATTCTTCTCACCGTGTAAATCATCCGTTTAATAGTCATTGCATCGCATTGGATTGTAATTGGATTTCTGCACGGTTACAGTCTCAGTTGACAGAGAATGTTGAGAGTCCATAAAGATTTCAGATGCTGTGACATCTAAAGGCAGGCCCTCTGCAGTGCTGTTCACCCACAATGTCTGTTAATCAATACGAGGAGGCAAAGCCGTCAACATGAGCGATGGGAAAAATTCAAGCTGCTTACTTTTTTCGGTTGGACTTTTTCCACTGACGTTAAAAATAAATAAATGTTTTTCACTTTTTTTCACTTGATTCTCACAATAAAAAACTCAAATATGCAGGTCATACCTTCAAAATGAATTCAAATAAATCATTCTTAACCGAAATTGTAGGCTCCACATATTTAGAAACTATATCCACATTTGCCACCTTTTTAATAAGAATGAAGTAGATCTCCAAACTCATGGATTAGCTGTGTACATAAACTGAATAAGACTAAATGTATGGAGTTGATTTAGATTGTATGGCAAAGGCAAGTTTACTTTCTTTAAATATCAGAAAAGTGGAAATTGGCACAGAGCAAGTTTGTGGAGGGAGTTTGCAAGATATGTTGAGAGTTGTAATGTGTATGCGTGAGAGGGCTTCATAATCCATTCCAGATACTTTTGAAAATGCATATTTTTCTTTGTTTTGGCCTTCCTTCCACACTGAGATGTTTTTGTCCTGAGAAACATGCACATATTAAGAAGGTAAATCGGTTACATATTGAGTTTAAATTTACTAGTTACACCTGTATTTCCAGAGCGGTATCACTTAGTTAAGCAGTTTTGTAAGTGGGCACACACCGCCTTCGAAAGCTGGCATGATATTTCTTCTTACCTCTGCCAGAATTCAGATGCTCAACAGCTGTGGAAATTATGCTGGAATATATTCCTATATTGGCTTCATGGTAATCATGGAATGAAGCACTGGCAAGTGGAGGCCAGAAACATGGAGTCTGAAATGATGTCTCTGTCTCTTATGGTAAACAAGCCAGCACGCATTCATTAAAGTGCTCTCGGCTGGGCTTCAAATGCGTATTGACCAGCTGGGAACAAATAGGAACCATTTCCCTCTATGAACTGACTGCATTTGTTCCAGTTTAGGATTGATTCTTCGTCATGGTTACCATCAGAGGTTGGGAGGGAAGAAAAGAAACTGCGTTATCGCAGTAAAATTGATTTGGAGTAAAAAATAAATAAATACTTATCTCTTTCTGGCAGATTGAGACTGCTGACAGCAGAACGTACCACCCATGTGGCCGGTTCACTGGAAATATGTGATGTTTGTATGTGTATGGTTCAAAGGTGTATTCAGTTATCAGCGTTGTTGTAGGAATAGACAGTGCCAGCCACCAATACCCTTTAGCGTGCGATACCAGTTATAACCTGGTATGAAGGTAATAGACTGAACACAAATTACATCACCATTTTCAGAGTTTACACAGAGACCGCACTTTGAAACCTGTTTTAAAAAGTTTGTGTTTTCAGGCCCCCAAAAAGTTGTTGTGTAAATGAACGGCAAAAACGCATTAAAAGTATTCAGTTTTTAGTTGAAAATGGTGTAGGGTAAACAGCCCCTTAATCATTTTGTTGTGCTCCTGTCATTTGTATTAGTTATTTTTTTAAAGCCTATTTTAATTAATTTTTATTTCAGTTTTAATTTGAATCATTTCAGTACAAGTTGGCAACTAGCTGAAATATTTTTAAGCAACATATATATATATTTAATAGTTTTAGTTTTAGTTAACTATAATAACCCTGACAAAGCATAAGGTGAAGGAAGCCATAACCTTAGTTTAGGAAAAAGAGCGTAATCAAACTGGTTTTCTCAAATTTGTTTTAAGGAAGTACTGGACTGGTTAAAGATGTTCAAGCTGATTTAACTGAGTGGATAGTTCCTTTTAACTGAAAAGTTCCCCAAAACCCTCTAAACCAATCAACAGACCAGCGTAACCAGCAGAGATCTACAAACAATCTAAATATGTTGTAAAATATGTTTTCTTTTTTAGCAGGGGGGATTTATTTAGGGCCCAAATTTGGGGGTGGGCTCTTTTGCCTTTGGAAGTAATCTGCAGAATCTAAAAACCACACCGAATCCCAAATGTATAGCAATGCGATGAGAACCACCCACAACACAATACAGTTTTTGTGGGGGGTTTTCATTAGAAAATTAGTTTAATTTGTTGGCCTTGTTGTTTTCCACACCCGCCCCATCATTGCAGTCTGACAGAACACATGATTGGTCTTCCAGATCGTGATCACTGGCACATAACACTTAATTGAATATTATCTGAGAAGTGAGAGAGTCTTTGGCCAAGACAGCTGTGGAGGTCTCATGTCAGAGAGGAATAACTGTTTACCTTCTTTGTAAAAATCAAGGGCACATCCCATTTCAGACAGTAAGCATTGCACATTTAATTAGACAAGAGGGAGTTCAATTCAGTCAATTAAGCTACTAGATAAGAAACCTGACAGCCTTAATGGTGACTGCACTATTTAATATTCAGATAATTATGAAAATGTACATATTTTAATGCACTCGCAGTTATATTGGCCCACACGTACAGTCAGGTCTCGGTTAGTCCCAGTCGCCTTCTCATTTTCCCCTGGGTGTTTGATGTCAGGTTAAAGGTCATATTGAACCCTGATGAGAGATTAAACACAACGTGTCATGGACGGTGCCATACATACAAGTGGGTTGATTATATTCAGCTCCAGAGCCATGGCCAGAGATATGAATATCTAGGTGCCGCATCAGCAGCTGTTTCTATTTACCGTGATTCATCTGTACAGCCACCAAATTGGAGAAGTCTATATCTGTCTGTAAACACATAAGTCAATTAAAAGCAGAGCTATTTTAGTATTATTTGTAAACGGTTATAGTTTTCAATTAATATATTGAAATAGCTCTAATCCTCATATTTTTTTTTATTTTTTTTTTAGTAATTTTATTTTCGTGCTTTTGTCATTTTCATTATTTTTGTTTTATTCTATTTAATTTATTTTTCTTTCAGTTTTAGTTTTGGTTATTTATTTCCAGTTAGTAAATTTACCCCCGGTTTCACAGACAAGGCTTAAGCTAGTCCCAGACTAAAATGCATGTTTGAGCTGATTTAACTGAAAGCAACTTGCACTGACATATCTTAAAATACATCAGTGCCATTGTTTTGTCTCAAGATTCACACCAGTAATATTTTTTTTTATAAGGGACTGTTCGGTTTTTATTTAAGGGGCCACCGGAGGAGATTTGAGATCTGTAGTCAAAAAAGACTTGACCCTCCCTTCGCCAGCAATATTTTTTTCTTTGACCCTCCAAAATGATGTGTGAAAAAAGGCATGACCCTCCCCGATAATTTATTGATTATTTCTGTACTGGTTTGTGCTAGGCAAAGATGTTCAGATAGCCTTTTTTTTTTTTTTTTTACCATGACAAACGACTAAACTCCTGCTTTCTCATCTTACTAGGGCTGTAACGATAGACCAAACCTACAATTCGGTTCGTATCACGATTTTTGATTTGAAAAAAACAAAACATGTTTTCGGTGCTGATGCAGTGGTGACGCGTTCATGTAACATGTAAGGGTGGCACTGCCAATAAAGTATCTTAAAGCTGCCACAAAGAACTGGCAAAAGTAATGATTATGAATATGTCAAATATAGCAAGGAGACATTTTAATTGTTTATTAATAAACAAGTCTTTGTCAGTGTCGGCTGCAAATACAAAGGTGACGATGCTGACTCGCGATCTTCGCAGTAGTGAACGCGCCAGAGAGAAATGCACATTTCATACGGATTACATAAGCAGAGAGCAGTCTGTAGTCTGTTTTCTTTCGTTTTGAATTGTTCTGTTAAAAAGTAGACATTTCAAGCATTCCATATATTTATCAGGTCTGTAAGGCAAGTAGCCTATCTTAGGCTATACGCTGAGTTTCTGTTCATTTATTAGACGAGAGTCCAGTTCACGCGCCGGCGCCTCTGTGTCATGATGATCTATTTTCTACTATATTTACATCTTATTTATTAAATCCAGGCAATTGGTTGATGAAACATTGATTAAAATTAAGAAACAATTAATAAAAAACGAAATTCACTTTGTGCTTTCTGTTTGAGGTCTCTGTGGAAGTTTTAAAGTCACTTTCAGAGCGGTCATGTCCGTAAAATTTTTTCCCCCTCATAAATGCGAACACGAAAAATAAAATAAAAAGAATATTTTATGTTATGTGGAGGCCGACCCTTCTTCATCCGGTGGGTAGTAGTAGGCCTACTTTTGTTTTGTGCAGCGTAGTTATGGAGCTAATAATATGACAAAATGATTTGAATTTGAATTGTGTTAATTTGAATTATTTGCAAGTGTAATCTAACAAAACTGAATTTTAAATAGTTCTGAATTTGAATTTTTTTTGGAACGAATATTGAACATCTGAAATTTAACAAACTGAAAGGTTTTTATGGCTGAATTTTATAGACATGTATTTTCAAACAGCTAGTTTTTGTGTTCTGAATTCAAATACTGCAAATATTCAGTTTAAAAAAATACGGATTCAAGTTTTCAAGATGAAGAAATTCGGAACGTCATATTCAGTTTTCTAAAATTCAATGTCAAAAATTCAGGTCTTACAGAAAGTAGGTCACAGGGAAGAGTAGATGATCTCGGAAAAGTCGAACAGAGCATTTTGGCCAATTAGGGACTGCAGAAGTTTTCCAGCGCGAACGTGGTGGTTCAAGAGGTTGCCGCTCTCTGACTCTGATCATGAATCTTTATCAAGCGACGAGAATACTTTTTGCGTGCAAAAAAACAAACAAAAATAACGACTTTATTCAACTATTCATTTCCTTCTCTGTGGCCCGTGATATTTCACGTAGTGAAACTACGCAAAGCTTCTAGGTTGTACGTCACACGCATCACGTGCATGTCTGTTAAAAGCAGAACTTGAATGTTTCCATTGTTTCACTACTCTTACTGTCCATAAAAACAGGGAGCTTGTCAAACAAAGTATCTGATACAATTCAAAATGTATCTTTCTTCTATCTCTTTGTGCTGACACTGCAGTCTAATACTACAGTTTTGCAGATAGACAGAATATAAATTGAAAATTTGTGTTGCATTCCTCTTCACTCCATTCCAAGGCACTTTTTTTCACAACTTCTGAAATGAACTAATGTCATTTGTAGAGCGGGCACTCAAAATTTCAGTCTCACTGCATCCTCGGCAAGTCCACAGCAGCTGAGGAGATGAAATGCAGTATGCCTCCTAAACTTGTTATTGTGGTAAACCACAACAGACACAAACCATCAGTGTCCTCTTATCTAGTCCATTAGAAGATGTGTTCCTGCTTTCAGTACATGGCGCGGCTAAATTGAAGTCTGACACTGTAAATGAGACAAACAGAGCTTACTCGGTTTACTCTTTGTTCTCTCTCTGCAGTTGTTGCATTGTTTCAACGGTACCTGTAAATTGAAAATATTGCTTGTAATTGGCTGCCTTTAGTGTTCATGAAAATAGTTGCATGTGTTCAGCGCTCATTAAAATGAATAGTTCACCTCAAAAAATAAATAATTTGTCATCATGTCACCATTTACTCAACCTCATGTTGTTCCAAACCCTTTCATTTTTGTTGCGTTGGACAAAAGAAGAGGGTTTTAAGGAATGTTCACAGTTTTTTTTCTCCATACAATGAAAGTGGATGGTAACAGGTCCATAGAATACACCATATATTTCCAGGCATTCTGAAGCCATACGCTTTGCTTAAAAAAAAAAATATATATATATATTTATACAAAAGATTTTTATTTGAAATAAACTTTGTTAAATAATGTTAAAAAAAAGTTCACGGCTTCCACAAAAATATTAAGCAGCACAACTGTTTTCAACATTGATCATAATAAGAAATGTTTCTTGAGCAGAAAATCATCATATTAGAATGATTTCTGAAGGATCATGTGACACTGAAGACTAGAGTAATAATGCTGAAAATTCAGCTTTGCCACAGTTATAATATTGTAGTAATATTTTATAATATTAATGTTTTTATTTTTAATCAAATAAATGGAGATGCAGCATAAGAAACTTCCTTCGAAAACAGTAGAAAAAAATATTTCTGACCCCAAACCTAAAGTAGTGTTTATAATAAACCGACTCAAATTAAACTGACAATCTTGTCTTTAAAATATTGCTTTTTTATGAAAAAGAGTAGCTTAGTATTGCAGCTTGTTACATGCAATAAAAGAAAGACATAAGGTTTGAAAGGACATGAGGGTGAGTAACTGTTATTTAAAAAAAAAAAAAAGGTGAAGTGTCACTTTAAAGGGTTACACTTTATTTCAAGGTGTCCATGTTATAGTGCAATTATGCATTTAAGTAATGTGTAATAATAATTATATACATGTACTTACTATAGGGTTAGGATTGGGATTTGGTTTAGGGCTAGTTGCATGTAATTATGCATAATTTATAGTTATTATTACTACTTGTAACATGTGTAACAAGGACACTGTAAAATAAAATTTTGTTGACTTAGCCATTTATGTTGACTTAGCATTTCATGGATGTGATAACAGAAGCACATTTTGCGTGTTTGATTGCCCATCGTGCAGCAGAGGGCAGTAGCAGAGCACAAAAGACTGAACATATCACCTCTTTCTGCTTATCTCACATTCTGGAAAAACCATCTCGTCCTGGCAGAGGTGAGGAATGAGATTGTTCAAACATGGATGTCACACTTTTCAAAGTAGCCCATATTTGTGATGTCAGCAGGGTGAAAGAGACCCTTTGCTTCTTGTGTTCGGCAAAATCAAATGTGTCTGCGGACATTGAATTAAAGAGGGGATGGGGGCTGTTTTGGAGGCTGAGGAGAAGAAAAAAAAAAGAAGAAAACATTTGCCTTGATCTCGTCAAAGTGAGGGTTCTGGTGAGTCATAGCCGAACCTTTTAGAACAGCCGGTGATGCTCGTCAGGAGGTGAACAGATAACCAAGGGCTGCGTCAGACGAGAATGAATCTAAAGACGAAGTGAAAATTACCCCATCTCTAAAAGAGATGAAAGACAGGACTGGAGAAATCTGAAATTGGAACTTAAAAACAGAAAAGAGGGGGGAAAAGGTGATGAATGGCAAACAGAGATTGACTGTTTCCAGTGCTTCATGCACTGTCGACCCCCCCTGTGGCAGGTGGGCTCATTTCCATAAAACTCTCCTGCCTTCGTCTGAGGAGAGAGAAAACATCTAGCACGGCTCCAAAGCAGGACAGAATATCAAGATTCCCAGGATGTCTCGCAGCCATTTCTTTATCGCTGCTTACCGCTTGCGTGTCGGCACACATAAATCTTTATGAATACATTTGCGGCAATATTTTTCCCCTGATATGACGCATGTCTTATTAATTCACTGTATCCTGACAATCATTGTAAACCATCATCCACCATTTTTATGATCAAATTAAATTAAGAGCACATAATCAGTTGTCCTGCACTATTTGAATCAATTTTCTGAAGTCACGTGAATACTGGGAATCACAGCTAACAGGGAATGCTCTCGGAAATTTTGCCAATTCTGGTAAAGCGATGAGCGAGCGTTCTTCCAGTAACCTTAATAAAATGTTCGTTCAAAGTTAGAATGATGTTCTCAAACCGTTAGCATAAAACTGGACATTTTGAATGTTCTTAGAACATTCAGAAATAATTTTTTTATAACTTAATGGCAACGTTAGCAAAATGTTATTATGGAAGACGAATGATCCTAAAACAATAACTATGTCCATGTTATATTAAGACTGTCAGGCATTGAGCAGGACGCCTTTCTCACCTTTACTGTTTTTACTTAAGTGGCCTATAGGAGGCTCTGTGGCACAAAGCTACTACAAAGTGACTGTCAAAATCTGTTTATGTTGCCTGAGTGAGATGCATTATCATATATAAAACCACATTATAAGGCCAGAACAGAGAAATCTGTTATTTATTGCTATTTAAAGCCCTGTATTCATCAGTAATATATTTGCTTCTTGTCTTGAGTACATAGAGAATATTGCATATGTTGTGTCCTTCATAATCTATTCGGTAAACAAAACAATATGCTCAAACAGCTGGAGTGACCTGCATCGGGACGCTATTGATTTGTGATTACTGATAACCGATCTGGAGGCAGGACGATATTGACGCATGAGGTGTGACGTGCCCCCTATTGGGAAACAGATTGATACCCAACTTACCTGGGTCAATGGGTTCCTAATTCATTACAGTCCATTGCTGTCTGTACTAATTGAGTCACAGATCACTGGTGATAAGGACAGTGTTGTGTACAAAGAAAACAGACGCTTATGCTTCTGTCTCGCTATAGTGAGTGATTTGGCTTAATGAGGTCGTACCTAATGCATTTTTCACTGCTTGTTGGCACTATTCTAAACGTCAGTGAAAAACATTAAGCAGTTGTTGATTGTTTTAAAATTGTTACCCCATTTTAGTGTATGAAATGCATCCTAATTTCATGGTGGATCTGTGCTGCCTTTTCAAAATGTGCACTTAGTGGCTCCCCTGGCCCCACTAATATAAAAAGATTGAAAGGAGACCCTAAAATTTCATCTCGGTTGAGAAATTCGAATTGTTTTGTGATCTAGCTGTGGGAAACTCGCTGTGAATTTGTACACAGCAGGAGTCTCTATCAGCAGTGGCTGCACTGGCAGATAATCTGTTTCATTTGTGAGGAGAAATATTGTGGTGTTCACAGAGAGCCTGTCTGTATCTGTTTATAACAGAGGACCACAGAGGTCTAACAAGTATTTCAATGTTTTTAGGTGACAGTCATGTTATATTTAAGGGAATTAAGGCATTTTTCCCCAAATGTCAAAATACAATTTTTAATGTGCAAAGATGACCATAAGACATTTGGTGTAAAAGTTTAAACTCTGTGTCACTTTTGACATTTTTATTTTATATGTAACTTTTTTTTTGGTTTGTTTTAGTGGTCCCATAGCTTATTTGATTTGAACAAACCCATAATGAACATAAACAAGTTTGAGCGGCACATCATCATGTTAGAATGATTTCTGAAGGATCATGTGACACTGAAGACTGGAGTAATGATGCTGAAAATTCAGCTTTTCCATTAAAGTAATAAATAACTGTTACGGCTGGTGTGGTAAACAACACTCACGAGTGGGAAAATACTCGAGGAAGTCTTTAATATTGATCACTAGGAGAAATACATTAAGCATATCAACCTAAATGTAAACGACAGCCAACACTGAACTGAGGAAACTAAGTGGTTAAATACACAGGGTGTGATCAATGGGGGAACAGAACAGTTGTGGAACTAATTACAAACCATGACAACAGATGAACAAACCAGAACTAATGCCCGGTACACATCGTACGATCTCGGGCTGTCCCAGACAAAAGATGACCCATCGTGGCTATTTCTGTGGTCGTGGCTCACGATGGTCGTACGTCGTACAGTGAGAGAGGTTTAAAGACGGCCTTTGTTACGGTCCTGCGACTAAAGATAGTCACCGATCATTTTCTGACAGTGTCAGAAATTTAGCATGATCATCTGCTACGACCGTCTACTGACTAGCCAAAAAAAATGCAACATGAAATGGCATATTGATCAAAGCTACATGGCACTAAAACTTAAAACTATTTATCTCAAGCTCCATTTGCAAAATTGGCATGCCAAGTTGGCCTCTTTTCCCTAGCCATGACCGCGTCCATATTCTCCTCTTTTCTTTAGAGCACATAGCGCACAATTGCCAAAGTGTGATTCATCTGGCTCTATCTGTTTACCACTAGATCATGCGGATGACGTTTAATTCTTCTATGCTAACTTGCGTCGTAGCCATACGATTCAATAGGTGTCATCAGTCTACTCTACATACATGTAATAGAAAAGTTTATTAGATCCAGTGTAAGTTGCAATGATCTTATAGGATTGCCGAAGTCGCACTAGGCATAAGGCAAAATGGAGACAATGAAAACCAAACTAAAAAAGGCATGCACATAATAACATTTGAGTATTAAATTTGAAATATATCACAATACTGTATTTACTGTATTTTAAAAAAATATATAAAATCCCAAACGTTTGAATAGCAGTGAACATTGGAGCTCCAACTTGTAATTTTCTAACCAATACGACAACTTTTTTGCCTGGCAAAAAATAAAATAAAACATTGTCTGAGCCACAGAAACCGAGTATCATGGAAAGTGTATAGTGGCACTTAAAACAGCTTAATAATCACCTTAACATGCCCTAGAATCCTCCCAGAATACCCTAACACCATTGCAATGCACCATAAAAAGTAACTATCTCAGAACACCTTAGCAATCGCATAGCAAAGCCTTAGCAACCAGACAACAACACATTGAGAATCCATCATGCAAAGTTTTTGCATTGGCAAGCACAGCTCACCTTTTCATCAGCAAATGTAAATATCGAATTATTTTTGCATTTCTGGTGCCGCTAGTGGTGCAGAAATGACACCCTTCACCTTGAAGATGATGCCAAATGTAATTACATCAGCATCATCCATCATGCCGCTTCTATAGTTGTAATCCTCTTTTAGCTCATAGAACTGCTCTAATAAATGCCTTGCGTTTCATTTCAATGACCTGGATGATGATACTTGTGATGAGAAGTGATTGTCATATAGCAGAATTTGAAGAGCTACAATAAACTGCACGGTTCAGTTCTGTTTGATTTTTATTCAGGCGGGTCTTTATCTTTCTGCCTTTGTGTCCTCACCTCGTGGAAACTGATCCTAGCATTGGGACTCCGAGGAGCTCGGGTCACCGTGACACGGCGCTCAGCCAGAATCCATATCCACACCACCCCTCCATTTGTCCTCATATCCCGCTTGACACTTTCCATGAGCACAAATACATTCTCACCTCTGAGAATATAAAGGAAAAACTTGTCGCTGCTACTGGCACAATTAAAGGTGCTATATGTATTTTTTAGCGGCCTCTATAGGTGATGTTTCAGATTGCAACCAATTTTTACAAGAGCGCTCGTGCTCTTGCGCGTGCTCGAACACAGAAAGAGAAAGCATCACACAACATGCTGGAAACTCATGTAAACTCCCACTGCAACGTTACAATAATAGGCTACCTTTATCAGCTTGACGTTGAACTAATACTCCATGCTCGTACCATGATAACGTTACATTGACTGCATTTAGCCGACATGTGGTGTTAACTAGCATAACAAGGCATTTCACTAACTATTCGTGTATCTTTCACAATCAGCAATGTTAACATAGGTGAATGTATAATATGATAACGAAAATGGCTAGTGAACTAGACTGAACAATTCGCCTTTGGCTAAGCCCCGCCCCCCTTAGTTACTGTTGCTACGTCCGACAAATAAACTTCATCTGGGCTCTGGTATCAACATGGCTTATGCTGTGACAGCTCTTGTTTTATTTTATCAAACTTTTATAAAGCAGCAAATAAAGTGTCCGATAGAAGTAGGAAAAAAGCGGCTGCAATATACGTTCGAAGGCTATATTCACGACATACAGGTGAAACGCAAGGAACAACAAGGCATCCAAATAGAGGCAAAAGCATACCGGTCACAGTCAAAAAATGAACCACCGCATATCCTACTAATCGAGACGGAGGCTGGGGGGACTAACAATATCAAGGAGCAACACTGTTCAAATAAAGCTGGGTAGGTCTCTATTCACGTCTATAATCGTTATTACAAAGCAAACGGACTACGCGAGTATAACGTTGTATTTATTAGCAGCGTATGCTAGACGACACTTGTCAGGATTTGACCAGTTTGGGAAGGGAAAAAAACGGACACCCCCCTCCAACCTCTCTGGGAAACGCGTATCTGTGTTACAAATGCCCCAGGCACAACGTTTAACCATATTTTTTATAAAACTACGACGGTAATAGCCTGCCGAGACCAAAAATATGAGACGCCTGTGTTAAAGTCAATGGAGCGCTGTGAAAAAGTGTCGGACCACTGTGGGAGCTCGTTCTTGGCTGCGCTGTGATTGGTCAATCTACATTCTAGGGTGTGTGGCTTAGCCATAGGTGAATTTCAGTGTAACAGTAAGATCGTAGGAAGTACCATTACTGTACTGAACGTGTCTGGAAATGTGTATTATAAACAATATGATAGTAGTGGGATGAGTAACGTTACACAGTAGATCTAGTACATAAAATAAAAGTTATATCCTAAATCACCTACTTTTTGTTATCCTGGAACAGTATTTTGTATTCATTTCATGTCTCATGTATGTTGTAGTTTACCTTGCTATTTCATTACAGTTTACCATTATTTATTTCAGAATATCTGAAAACTTGTAATTTATCACAATAAAAATAGCGGAGGTCTCTCCATAATTCAAACGCTCTGCCGATGTTGATCCGTGTTTTCGTCCTAAGTCGATCCGATTCACGTTTGGCCTGACGAGCTTCAGCAGATACATTTTTGTTTTGTTTTTTATATTTATGTGGAGTTAGTGTTGGAGTCTGTGTTGTGCTGGAGACAGGTCGTTTTTTGGTGTTATCAGACTCCATGTCGTCAGCTGCAGTGCCATCGCATAGACTGTATATAAAAAGGAGAGAGGCTCGGGAGCGCGCATGCACGTCACATCTGATGGATTTCGCAGAAAATCCGACCCGGAGACTTCACATAGAAATAGAAATACTGGCCTTCAGAGGTAATAGCAAAACCCGACAAGTGGATCATTGTAATGTGTGATTACAACCCCTTCACACACAGGCAATAAAAAAGGATTCATTTTAGAAGAAAAGTTACATATAGCACCTTTAAAGGCTTTAAAGGAATGTTCTATCAATTAGAGAGATTGAAAAAAACATTTTAGTTGTGCTATTTAACAAAATTGAACTTTTTTTTTTTTTTTTTTTTACTTTGTAGTGAATGTTATAAATTAGAATTTTTAATTAAATTAGAATTTTAAACATTTTGTATACCTCAAGTGTTATAAAATTACACTCCAAATAATTTTTTTGTTTATTTAGATGATGTTTAGTTACAAAGATTATTGGAGTCGATTACACACTTTACAAGAATATGGCAAAACAATTTCATGGCAGTTCGTAACTATTTTACATTTTGGCAAATCGGTGGCTATACTTCGTGCGATCTGATTCGAATGTTCTTGTACAATCTGCTTACGTTACGCTCCAAGTATGTTTAGTGGTGGAAACTTTTGCTGGTGGAAACTAGTGGTGGAATGCTTACTTTTATCTAATAATCATACATTTTCACATTCTGCGAAATCATACGAAATTGTCACCTCTTAACATGCTTATTTTTTCTGTGAGATCAGGTTGAAAATACTGTTTCAGTATTTAATGTTTAATTCAATGTGTTACTTGACACTGCTTTGTAATTAATTGTGAAATTTACTAGCAATTTCTGAATGAAAATGTAAATCCGCATTTTTTTTTTCAGTGTAGGGTTTCAGATGAAGGAGAAATTCAGTGCTTCAAATTTGTTGGTGAGTCAAAATTTTCTGTGGAAACCTATGATATGGATTCTATTTTGAAACCGGTTGAATAAAGCAGTAATATAGACTAGACTATAGTATGCTGGCACTTTAAATTGCAGAGATTTGTCAATGGGTCAAGAAACATTGAACTGAGTGTGTGTATTTAAAATTGACCAAGAGGTCAGGCTGATACGGTCGCTGTACAGTGAGGGCCATAAAACACAGGGCTGATATTGATCCATGTGTGCGTGTCAAACCGTTAGTATGTTTCTTGTCACAGGCGGTAAATTAGCTGCCATGTCAGTTGCCTTCATTCACACATTTATTGCAAATCTGAAATTGCAGCAACTTTGGATTGTTTCCAGACACCCAAATGCTGTACAAGATCAATGTAATTATCACTGGAGAGCTATGAGCCCTTTGATTTTATGCTCCAGGATTTTTAAAGCACAGACAAGATGATCAACAGTCTAATTTACTTTCTCAATTTCACCCATCGAAATTAAATCAACCCAGAGAAACTTGATGTGTGAAAATGACTAGAAAGCTCAATAAGTGGATGTACAAGACTAATAGGCCCTACATATCTTATGCCAATCAAGTTAGCCAATCGAGTCAGCTGTGGATATTCCCCTGTCTGTCATATTACCATTCTGTGAGTTGATTAAGAAAATAAAGTCTGGCACTAAAAGTGACCTTTTCGTATTTGCTAAAACTTTCATTCAGATGTGCTTAACATGGCATTACGAAAAGGTCATTGTAAGATGGGAGGCATAAATACCTTTATCCTAGATTTTCAGGAACTTAATGAAAATAACCTTTGTGTTCCTCTGCTTTGAGCTTTAAATTATGAAGCCAGAAGTTTCTTAAAGAGACAGTGCATCTGTGTGTGTGCGTGTGAGACAGAGTCCTGCAGAATTGAGACCCATATTTGGGCTAATCGAGTTTGTGTCTTTCGCTGAATGCGAGTACTGGCACGCACAACCCTGGCCTGCTGCCACCAGTGGCCGTGATTGACTTCAATTATAGGCTTTGGGGATTACGTTGACCCAGGGTGGAAGTAAATCGTCTTGCTTTGCATATATAAATGAGCGATTATCAATCCTTTATCTCAGGGTGGCATCACTTCTCTTAACACTGCTGAAGAGAATTGATCAAATGAACATGTTCCAGCAAGCCAAGGACTTTTAAGTAAATAAAGACCAACAATAGTATCAGACAGGCCTCATCAATGCTTCTACTGAGACCTGTGTTAAAGGAAAAGTTAGTACAAAAAAGTAATTATTTTCTCACCCCAAATTGTTCAGTATTATTATTATTATTGTTATGCAAGTATGTGAGGTCACAAAACAATGGATTTACTGTGTTATTCTGGAAAATTCCCACATTTATTGTTAATGAGGATTATAGGAGATAGAGTTTTGGGGTAATGGTTTGGGTGAAACTTAGGGGCAAAGTTAACAGTGTAACAACAAATGTTAATTAAATGCAATTACTTTAAATGTAATTACATCACACCAATATGTATGTGCATAACAAATAAATTGTTTCAAAAGGTTAAGTAGTAGTTAAGACCACCTATAGTGCAACTGTATGTAAACACAACACAAGATGTTTGGCTGAATGTCTTCCTGCCAATGAAATTTGATGATTAAGGGACACAAAATAAATAAATAAATAATAATAAATGTGTTGTGATATTATGTCATGTGACACACAAGAACCAATGAGGACTGATGTTTTTGACCAATTTCTTGATTTTTACATCATTGCTTGAAATTTTGGTTAGTTAATGAAAGCTATAATGAGCTATAATGAAAGTGTCACTTCTGACCACTTGTATGTTGCATATATTCATTTCAAACTTGTATGTCCTGTGACAAAGCAGCTGTTTATTTTTGTGTGCAAATGTACAATTACAAGAGGGTGAATAAATGATGAGATAATTTTAAGTTTTGAGTAAAGTCAAATGGATGACATTGATGATGATGCATTCATTGTGTTTATTTGTCCTTTTTGGAGCTTGCCAGTAAGGCTGTTATGATTTTCACTGAACATATTGTAGCTAAAAGAATTCGCAGTAGAGATATAATTGCAATATTGAAATTATGAAAAAATATTAAACAAAGAACAATGCTATCAGTTAATCTTTATTTAGTTTTTTTGCTTTCATTTTTGGCCAATAAATTACACAAGAAGTATGTGCATACGGAGAGAGAGGCTTTCAAACACCCTGTTTTTTTTTTTAATGGAATCCCAAAAACTTTTTTTGGGGATACAGGTAGGTTCCCCCTCCTAACCGCCAGAGGGCGCACTTTCCCATACACTGAACTCTATCCTCTGGGTTCTACTTCCTATTTAAGGAGCCTTTGTGAATTCCTTTGTTCATTGTGAAGTATTGTTTGCTGGTCTGAAATTCTGAGTGGTTTCCCATTATAGATTATTTCCTTGTTTTGGGATTATCTGCCTTATAGCCTACTGTTTACTCTCTTGCATTTAATTGCGTGTTTGGACCGTTTTCTTGGTTTTTGACCCTGAAATTTATTGCCTGGCCTACGGCTGTTTGATTCACCCTTTTGCTGCTAATAAATCTCTGCATATGGATCCCTCTGCTCTCCCTGCTTAGTCTGCTATGTTTCAGAGTGTCTCTCTTTCGTCCGGCATGATTTTGTGCGGCAATAGTAGCAACTCACTGAGTTTTCGTTGTCTTATTCTTATTTTCATTTAATTATAGGTGACAACCAGCGTTATGGTGCAATATAGTGTAGTATTAACATATCAATATTTCATTTTTAAATGTCACTGTCATCGTCAATATTTGCGTTACCCCTTCTTGATACAGGCCTTAATCACCATCTGCCCTTTTTTTATGGAAAAGAGCAGCCTAACATCTCTATTTGTGCTGCCCAGAAAATAATGGGGTCGAATGATGTGACAATGAATTAATGACAACATATTCAGTGTCTCTTATCTTTGACGATTTTACATTATCCCAATGGGGAAAAAGGAGTATACTGTTACTTTGAGCCCCAATGTACAAAGATGATGTTGTAAATTCATTTCCCCCACTTTAAAGTACAACAAATCCCATAAAAGCTGACAAGATCACAAGGTGGGTACAAAAGAAGAACTGTAAAAAATCTTCCCTGAGGGCATTGACGTCAAAGTCTCTGTGTCTGTATCTCGACCCTAAAATGTGTAGCGTGTTAATAGTGTTTTAAGCAGGTGGCAACCCAAGCTGACTGTTATGTCATTTCCTGAGGGGGTGAGTAGAGCCTTGTGTCATCTCCTCCACCGGTGCCTTTATGAGCCCTCATGTTCTTTTGAGACTTGCTTTACTGTTTTTATGTTTGAAGTTCTAGAGATGCCACCGGTGTGTGTGTAAAAATAACAATACTTTAAAATGAATCTCTTATTTTTCCCTTTAAAATCTTTTAAAATGTCCCTCTGACACAAGCAAAACCCAGTAGGCCAATATTATTGGAGATTTTACCATCCGTTGTATCACAATACTTTTACTATGTATCATAAAACAGCTATGTCGTCTTTGAGACCCCAAACTTGACCCTCAACTGTAGTGGCTTGGTCCTTGTGAGAGGAGGTGTGAATGGACCAGAGTGCAGAGATGCGTGAGCAGAGGTCAGCGACAGCGAATGCAGCTGTGTTGTGTTGCGAGGAGTTGATGGAGGCTGTGGCGGCTCTCCTTTAACAGATTACAGCAGCTCTGTGTTACGGGGAAAGAGAGGCAAGGTCTGCAGACCATCCATCACCGGCCTTGTCTATATCCAGCCTTAGTCTGGCTAAGTCGTGTGATAAAGGTGCATGTCAGCTCCCCTCTGCTGCTCAACTGCATCCAATCCCTGCTGAAATCCACACTGGGTTCCTGGCTGGTGCACAAATCCACGCTGTTCAGCTCCACCTGCGGCCAACTTCACATACAGTGGAGAGACTATCCAGGTTTGACTTTCTGCTCTTTCGTTCTCTCTTACTTTTTCTCTGCTTCTTGTAATTTTTCCCCTGAAGGATTAAAACCCCAACTGTGAGGAAACATCCAGCAGTATTTTCCGTGCATATGACAGGGCTCGCTGCTCGTTGCAAAAGGGCAATTATATAGGCCCGACCTTATTGTGTGGCAAATCCTCTATCAGCTTGCACGCTCAGGGGAATCTCAAATTAATCCTGTCTGAAAGAGTGAAAGCCCAATCTTGTGTCTCTCTCATGTCATTAATACCAGTACAGTATGTTCTCACTTCATTCAGATTAACTGTCTGAATCCTGCATCTTGCTTGTTTGTTGGTTCTGCAGCATCTAAAGGTCCCTAGTCATCTCCATCACAAGCCTATTTATAGTTGCTTTTGAGTAGCAATGTGTGGGTTGTCTTTGAGTATTGAGTCACTGCATTATGTAGTCATTTATTTCTTGCTGGAACAATGCACAAAACATCAAGTGCAAACAATAGGCAGCACAGTGTTGTTTAGAGATATATTGCTGCCATCCCCAGTTCTCGTATCTCTGATATAAATACCACATTTTTGCATGTAACTTATACATGACTACTTTGGGCTTCAGCCATAGAATCATTTTACTCTCCCTCATGTCATTTCAAACTAGAATTACTAAACCAATCTCATGGGAAAACGGAACTATTTACATATTCGTTCCAATTCGCTCAATGTGAATCGTACAAAAAAGGACGATTTAAAAAAAAAAGGAAGCATTAAGGTCCAGCCCTAACCCCACAATGCTTTCTTTCATTGAAATTACAGACTTTTCTCTGGTGACGTATTACGAAATTCTCCAATCATTTAATTAACTTAAACATACCCCTCGCTTACTATAGACTGCCAGTTCACATTGGGATCATCATAATCATAAAAATACTGTGAAGTACACTGATGACCAGTCACAGGTGAAGCAAACATTGTTGATCATCTCCTAACAAGGCCTCATATTAAGGTGTGGGTAGAATAGATGCTAAGCAAACAATCAGCACTCGTAATCAATGTATTGGATACAGGAGAAATGTGCAGGAATAAAGATATGAGTGACTTTGACAAGGACAAAATTGTAATGGCAAGGCGACTGGAACAGAGTATCTTTGAAACAGCAAGGCTTGTGGGTTGATCCTGGTCAGCAGTGGTGAGAATTTACCAACAGTGGGCTGAGGACGGACACACCTCAAACTGGCGACAGGGTGTTGGGCGCTCAAGGCTCATCGATGAAATGAAGGCTATCCAGTCTGAGCAAATAGTTGCACAAGTCACTCAAAATTGTATTGATGGTTATGGGATGAATGTCACAACACACAGTCACCGTGATTTTTTGATCCAGGTTTATCCAGGAAGACATGTTCCTGGATAAACATTATTTTGTTGAGTCTGGAAAAAACATTCCCTTCTGAAAATGTAGTGCTAACCCTGTCCATATACCCCTAATCCTAACTCTAATTTATCCCTAAAATCATAGGGAAATTATAGGATATGTGAATAACACTAATGCAGAAGCACCTAACCCTGGTTGTAAGCCTAAACTTGATGTTGAAATAAACTGTCCTTCAAATCTTATGGGTTGATTGGAATGTTGTTCTAGGATCAACAAAGATGCTTTATCTTGAACCCTCTAGGCGCCACGGTCGAGTTTACTTGACAAGATGCGGCACCGAATAAAATGGCCGATTTTGTCAAATTGGGTGTCAAATTTCGTTCGACCTCCCCTCCACTGGATGGCAGGCATGTTATACTTCAACCCCGAATCAAAAAAACGTCATGTTTCTATACAAAATGTTCGAGTTAGAGCGCATTGAATCAGTGCGATCAAAAGCGGAGCTAGTGTGCGAGTGAGCCATTTTATCAGAGCCAATCGCGGCGACAGTATTGTGGTGGAGACTTTGTCTAATACCACTGGGTATGTTAGACGAGGTCGAAGTTTTCATAGGACAGTTAGGAAGGCAACGTGGAGGCAGGGTGGGGAGTCGCAATGACAATAACAGTAGTCCGAGCTGTGCACACTCAAGGCAGATCTGGCCACGCTGCTCATATCATCTCTCTCATGATCTGTGCCTTGTCGTGGCGAGTGAGCGTTTGAACTAAACAGGTCTGGTCTACTTGTGTTTGTATGTCATATGAATAATATATATGTACCCCATACATGGAATCAGAGTGCCTGTATTTAGTAAATGGAAAATCTCTACAGCAAAAGGCCAACCACTACATGCATTCGGTTTGTTTCTACCATTTATTAGTAATGATTTACACAGTTTGTTTACAACTTACTATATACCTGAGCATTCAGTATTGTGCAATACAGCATACAGAAGGTGATGGACATTTTGGGGGAAAGAAGTGCTGCATTTTATCATTTAAACATGTGACTTTTCATGAAAATTCTATAATCCAAGATTGCCGCCGCCATATGACGTCATAATATGCCAATTAGATGGGAAAATGTAATTTTCTACATAAACTTTGGGTCATCCTTAATATTTTTCTAATTTACAGAAAGTCTCTATCTTTTATCACTTTTAAAGGGGTCATGAACTGGCTTTTTATATTGTTGTCTGAGGTCAACTTATGACGTTCGCTTGGTTTTTACATTCAAAAACATCAAAATGAACAAGTAATAGGCTATTTTCTACCCTTGTTTTGAGCCTAGCTCAAAACGCTCGGTTTTTATGGGCGTCTCGCATTGAAGACTTGGAAGTAAACGCCCACTGCTGTGAGTGGATAACAGTTTTGCATATTATAATGAGTTTCGTGTAATGCGCGAATCGGTGGGCGGGGCTAAACCGTCCGTGTTGAAGTAGGCGTTGATCTTCTTCTGCGGGGGTGGTGTTTTATCCTCTTTGTCGTCATAGTTCCCCACTTTGAAAAACGAGTCGTTTGCTGAGCCTGGTGTCAATGAAAGCTTTTATTGGACTAACAAGGACGTTTTCAGTTCTGAAACTTACAGGATATTCTTATAATATGATGACCTCTTAGATGTCAAAAGCTCAAGGAAAATTTGATTTCTCAGTTCATCATCCCTTTAAGATATAGCCTTTTGAAATTAAGATGACAAAATCGAACGTTTTAGGAAAAAAACCTCTGGCGCCTAAAGGGTTAACATGTTTTACATTCACCCACAACACACAGTGCATCACACTCTGCTGCGCATGGTGCCTATGATAACCCCTGTCCACCGTCGAAAGCGCATACAATGGGAATGCGAAAGTTGTAACTGAACAGTAGAAGAAGGTCATCTGGTTCGATGAGTCCCATTTTCTTTTACATAACATGGATAGCCGTAACATGTGCGCCGTTTACCTGGGGAAGTGATGGCACCAGGATGCACTGGGACGACGACAAGCAGGTGGAGGGTGTGCAATGCTCTGCTGGGAAACTCTGGTTCCGGCCATTCATGTAGACATAAATATGACACTTGCCACCTAACTAAACATTGTTGCAGACCAGGTACACCCCTTCATGATAATGGTGTTCCCTGGTGGAAGTGGCCTCTTTCAGCAGGATAAAGCACCCTGCCACACCACAAACATTGTTCAGGAATGGTTTGAGGAACATGATGAAGTGTTCAAGGTGTTGCCCTGGCCTCCAAATTCTCCAGATCTCGATCTCAAATTGAACATCTATGGGATGTGCTGGACCAACACGTTCGATACACTTCGCAACCTACAGGATTGCTGTCTGATGCTAACCTCTTGGTGAACGATACCACAGGACAACTTCAGGGGTCTTGTAGAGTACATGCCTCAGTGGGTTGGCACTGTTTTGCCAGCACGCAGAGGACATACAGCAAATTAGGGAGGTGGTCATAATGTTTTGGCTCATCAGTGCCGTGCATATCAAGCACCTCATTGGTTGTAGTTTGGATACATGCTAACCAATGGTGCTGCTTGCTGTTCTGTCATTATACGTCTCTATAGTGCACCTCTCTCTGGGTAATCTGGCTCTCCTAGTCATTTATTTTATTTTTTTGTCTGATTCTCATACCAAGACATCCGAATGTGGCCTCCACGTGCTTGACATTCAAATAATGCATAGGAACAAGTAATTTTCACCACCACGGGCGCAATACAGTATTTTGTTTGAAGAGATCATTACCTTTTCTCACAGCTTTTTTTTACCCGGCTTCCTTTCCTGCTCTGTCTGTGCAATCTGAATGCACAAAACCGTTCCCGTCTGAATCCATACCTAATAGGAATATGTAATACATTTCACACCTTTGATCATCTGAAATTGGGGAGATAGAGTATCTATCCAGCGCCATCAAACAGTGCAGCACTCTTATCTTAAAAAGTCCAACAGAGCTGAAAAGAAGCTTTTCATGTCTTTTTTCCCTTCCATACTCGATGCTCAGATGCTGCTTTAGTGCTGAAGGTCAAAAAGTAACATAAGGGCAGTTAAAGATTTTTGACATTACATGTAATTGCTGCACAGGCTCTGCTTGAACGTCTGCCGACCTCATTTGCAATTAATGATCATTTGCGGCAAGCAATTTATGCGTGTTTGTGTTAAGTTCATAAATCTGTGCTTTTTAATGAAGCAAATATTGATTCAGATGTTTTATGATGCAATAATTCATTTCCATTAACTTGCAAAAAACGAACAGTAGTTTAGGGCTTTGGGTTTTGAATTCGTTTGCATATTTAGTGGCTTCCACATGCTTCGATCCATCAGACTGTGTTTTGAGTAGGCCTTCTGTATTCGATCGAGAACTTCTTGACTGTTGATGAAGCATGTTCTTAGCTATGCAGGTGTGTTGTATGTCAGGATTTATTTTTATATTACACATCTCCCATATTGGCACTGTAATTCATATATTGACATTTTTTGTACCAAAATGTCTGACACATTTTAGCCTGGTCTTATTGTTTATAATTACTTGATATATGTAAAATTTACAGGTACAAAACTATACTTTTCTGCGTTTAGGCAGACGTTGAAATGAGCAATATGATATGATAACACCATCTAAAACATTAGCAGTATTACACATTTACAGCCATAGAAATGTTAAATATGTATGAACCTTTTATATCATATATATATATATATATATATATAGTACACATTTTCACTATTTTTATAGATATATTTTAGACCCCTTAACCTGAACATCAAACTCAAACCATAACTACTTTTCCACAATATAAAAAAGAATACAGTCAGAAAAGTGTAAATTATAGACACACGCGCACACACGCATATGCACACACAAGCACACGTTGGGTTTTCATGTTCATGGGGACTTTAATAATGATTTTATACTATACAAACTGTATATTCTATCCCCTAACCCTACCCCTAAAAACATTTCGCATAAAAAACAAACAAACAAACATAATCTAGTATGATCTATAATCTGTTTTTCACATGGGGACCAAATTTGTCCCAAGGTCAAAGATTTTTGGATATTGCCATCTTTGTGATGACATTTTGTCCCTATAATGTAGGTTTTACCAGTACCACCCCCCCACACACACACACACAATTTGTTTGGGATTTACACAACGAGTAAGTGCTGATAACCCATAACATCAGTTTGCCTTCATCTAAAAATATTTCATTCCCTTTCAAGGGAACTTCGAGCTGCGTCAAACGCTGTGGGAACGCCCCAGCGTTGTGCGTCATGAAGCACGTATGGAATCAGCCCAATGGAGAGACGGAACGTCATAGGCTCATAGGTTCCATAGACGTCATCGACCAGGAAACTATAAAGCACCCCAAAAACACAAGCGCATCAGCTTCTGTGCCTTCAGTCGCGCTATATGTGAATCTGTCTGAATGTAAACACTGTGTCTGTCTTTAGTATTTGCTAGGCAGGAGTTATCACATTTACACCACACAAATAATTTTGTATGAGAGACTATGGCGAGCGAACGGCATTTAAGAAGTGTGTTCCTCCCTGCTCGCGCTACCTAACGGGCGGGGATACACACGTTCTTTGTGTTGTTTGTTTGGGAGTGCAGCATGCCCAGTCAGCTCTCGAGGGGGCTGGCTGCGAGCATTGCGAGCGTCTGTTATGGGCGCTCTTTGAGGAGAGTGCTCGGTGCGCGCTCCCCGCGGTTCGAGTCCCGCTTCTGCCGAGGCTGAGCGGCGACGCTTATCGTGGGGATCGCAAATGGATCTTTCAACGGGGTTAGAGACGGGCTCTGCCTTATCTCTGCCTTTACCTGTTAGATCCAGTGTCTCAGCCCGGTTTGGAAGCACGCTCTGCGGTTTCTTCCGCCCAGGCTGAGGCACCAGTACTGCAACTATCTAACGTTTGTTATAAAAACTAGGAGATAAAAATAGCAGTATTGACGTGGGAGATGTGGAGGACTCGCCACCTAACACTCCCGAAAGCGAAGAGCTCATGGAGGTTCTCACTCGAGCTGTATCAGAACTAAGCATTGAGTGGCCAGTGGCTATAGGCAGGAGTCTGTTATTAAATCTAAGTTAGATGAAAGATTTCTCCCTTCCCGTGTGCAACCTCCATGCCGGTGCTTGCCGTTTTTTTTCATGATCTCCATACTGAGGTGTCGAGATTATGGAAGAAGCAGGCTTCTGATATAATTTTAGCCCCCAATCATTCACATATTCAGATTTAGCGGGGGCTAGGGTTTTGAAAAGAAAAGACGGCGCTTTGCCGCGGGTAGAAGAGACGCTTGCGAGCTATCTCTCTTCCGAGGCTGCATTGTCATTTAAAGCACCGGCATTACCTTCCAAGCCATTATGAAATATTTCGGCTTTGTAAAGTGTATTTGGCGGCAGGTCAGGCTGCGTCGTGTCTGCATACAATGTCTTTATTGCAGGCATATACCAGGCTGATTTGCTAAAGGACGTGAGCGTGAGTGAGGAGGCAGTACTGATGTGGTTCGAGAACTGCGTCAGGCTGCCGATTTGTGGTAAAATGATTTTTTCCAACATGAAACAGAAAGAGAAAGCTTTCTTTTAGATGATCCTCTCTCCCCTGCGGGGTTATTCAGTGACTTAGTTAATACTGTCATTGATAAGTTCAGGAAGAAAAGAAGCAGGCAGCAGCTTTTAAAAGGTTTCTTCCATTAAAAGTTCACGTCCACGGGGCTGCTGGGCGGGAGCAGCCCCGGCCGTCCACGAGCTCATCGCATAGGCGCAGCAAAGCAGAGTATCGCGTCTCGCGCTCCCCCTGCTGGACAGTGGGACCAGACGCGGCACTCTCAGCCAAAGCTTTTTGTAAAATAAATATAATATAATATAATATATATATATATATATATATATATATATATATATATATATATATATATATATAAAGCAATAGAACTGTTTTGAGGCCAGTTATATTGGTTATGCTGAGGGCGGTCTCCACCGAGGGAGAAAGGTGTTCATCTCTTTTTACGGTGCCGATTCTTCCTCGGTGCCCTCAGGGGCCCGTTCTGCCAACCCCGCCTTCATGCCGGGGCGCAGACGGTCCCGGCGAGCGCTTTCCTGAGGGACGCTCGCCTCCTCCTCTGAAAAAAAAAAAAAAGTGAGGGTGGTCCCCATCGAGGGAGAAAGGTGTTCACCTCTTTTTACGGTGCCCATTCTTCCTCGGTGCCCTCAGGGGCCCGTTCTGCCAACCCCGCCTTCATGCCGGGGCGTAGACGGTCCCAGCGAGTGCTTTCCCGAGGGACGCTCGCTCCCTCTGAGGAGGGTCTCAGAGCGGTCAAACCAGTTGTTCCCTGCCGGTGCGCCGTTACAGGGCGCTGTGTTTGCTGCTCAAATTACACCAGAGACCAGTCTCGAGAGACTGGTACCCTTAGTAGAATTTGTTTGGCAGAGTGGAAAAGCCTTCCAAGAATATCTCAGTGGGTCCTGGAGACAGTAGTAAGAGGTTATGCGATCCAATTTAGGTGTCGTCCACCGAAACTCAGAGGGGTTCTGCCCATAGTGTGGGCCCCGAGCAGGCTCTGGTAATGGAACAAGAGGTGAAAACGCTCCTTCAAAAGGGGGCTATAGAACGGGTTCCTCCTCCCAGTTTGGAGCTAGGTTATTACAGCCGATATTTCATCGTTCCAAAGTAGGATGGGGGGTTGCGTCCAATTTTAGATTTGCGCCTATAAAATCGCTCGGTAGGGAAGCTCAATTCAAGATGCTCACTATCAAGCAGGTCGTGTCACAAATCAGGTCCGAGGGCTGGTTTGTCACGATAGATCTAAAGGACGCTTACTTCCACATTTCCATACTTCCACAACACAGGAAGTTCCTGAGGTTTGCCTTCGGGGGCAAGGCATTCCAGTATAGGGTTCTTCCGTTCGGTCTAGCTATCTCCCCGTACTTTACGGAGCAGATGGCGGTTCGACATCGAGATGTCGTCCTCGCGCATATCAGGAAGTTGGGGTTGAGGCTGAATGCGAAGAAAAGTGTTTATCTCCTTCCCTGGAGACCACTTTTCTGGGCGTTGTTTGGGATTAGGTCACCCGCATCGCTTCGATTCTTCAGCCTTGAAACAGTAAAGCTAGGCCAGCTACTCACTGTAAAGCAGTTTCAGAAACTGTTGGGTTTGATGGCAGCAGTGTCCAACGTTATACCTTGGCCTGTTGTACATGAGACCGCTGCGGTGGTGGCTCAGGACCAAGGGGTTCTCCCCGAGGGGAAATCCACTCCGCACGATCAAAGTCACGCAGCGCTGCCTTCGTGCTCTGGTCTTGTGGAAAGAAACTTGGTTCCTATCCAAAGATCCTGTGCTGGGGGCTCTTTGTCGTCGCGTAAAGCTAACGACGGATGCTTCCCTCACAGGGTGGGGGGCGGTCATGAGTGGTCGTCCAGCCCAAGGTCTGTGGCAGGACCATCATCTATCAGGGCATATAAATTGTCTAGAGATGTTGGCGGTGTTTCAGGCTCTGAAACACTTCCTAGCAGACCTGAGAGGTCATCATGTGCTAGTTCAGTCAGACAACACATCGGTGGTCTCTTATATAAATCGTCAGGGGGGCCTGCGGTCTCGCCGGCTTTACAAGTTGGCCCGTCAGGTCCTCCTGTGGTCCCTAGGGAAGTTACTATCACTGAGAGCAATGTATCTTCCTGGGTATTTGAATGTGGTAGCGGACTCTCTGTCGAGGCAGGGGCCGAGGCCGGGGGAATGGAGACTCCACCCCCGAGGTGGTGGAGCTCCTTTGGGTTGAGTTTCGGTCGCGCCGAGGCGGACCTATTCGCTTCCAAGGAGATATCGCACTGTCGTCTATGGTTCTCCTTCAGTCATCCAGCCCCTCTGGGGTTGGACGCTATGGTGCAGCCGTGGCCGAGGTCACGTCTGTACGCTTTTCCCCCGATTGCTCTGCTACCAGGAGTTCTGGAGAGGGTTCGCCGGGACGGGGTCAGCCTACTATTAGTAGCCC
Organism: Rhinichthys klamathensis goyatoka; assembly: GCF_029890125.1. NCBI lineage: Eukaryota > Metazoa > Chordata > Actinopteri > Cypriniformes > Leuciscidae > Rhinichthys > Rhinichthys klamathensis. Next base: position 153,214 of record NW_026607106.1, on the reverse strand, counting down.
CGTTCTGGCCGGCCCGAGTATGGTTTGCGGACCTGGTTTCTCTCCTGGACGGCTCTCCTTTGGAGCTCCCGGTCAGGAGGGATCTACTCTCTCAGGCGGGCGGCATGATATTTCACCCCCGCCCAGAGTTATGGAAACTGTGGGCTTGGCCTCTGAGGGGGCCCAGCTCTTAGATTCCGGTCTCTCAACCGAGGTTGTTGAGACCATCCTTCACTCCAGAGCTCCATCCACGAGGAAGCTATATGCCTTTGAAGTGAAAACTTTTCACTTCTTGGTATGGAGAACACCTGTAGGACCCAGTTAACTGCCCAGTGGGTGCAGTGCTGGAATTCCTGCAGGAGCGTTTCTCCACACTGCCCTACAAAGGCTAAGAGCAGTATCTTCAATTTTTCACAAAATGTTTTTTTGCACAAATAAAAAGTGCAGGATCTGCTCTACAATCTGTTAAAATTTCATATGGCTACCTAATAAATTTCTTATATAAATTTACATTTTTAGTTGCAGTATTGTATAGAAAAGTAGAGTGAAACCAAGGCAGAATGCAGTATCTGCCCGTACTGCAGTCTGTTTCACTATGATACTGCAGTTTGCATTTGTGTGGCATGAGTCAGGTTTTATAGCATACTGTATATGTATATAGCTCATATTTCATTTATTGATATATTGATTCCCTGAATGATTAAACTTAAACTGTTTGTAATTACATGTGAAGACCTATCCCAAACTGAAATAAAACCAATACGTTAATGATTGCCATAAAAAAACAGCACTTTTGTGATACAATTAAAATATATTAATCTAATAAAGCGTGTTTTTTGTTTGTTTGTTTTTTTAAAAACATGATTATAATGCCAAAGGGGATGGAAAGTCACAGCTTAGCAGAAAGAATGAAGATGGAGAAAACGGTCAATAAAAAAAAAACAAGAAAACGGGGGTTTACATAATATGCCACATCATTTTAATAGTTTGGTTATAATTAACATATACTGTACTTTTGACGACTATAAGCAGCTGCTGCAGCTGTGTGCATAGGTTTTGGTGATTTATGATATAAGCAAGTGATTATGATCACTTGCTACACTTACTGCTATATGTTATTGTATGGCCATGTAAGTATACGCAGTAATGCAAAGGCAAAGCGCAGTATAGCCTATAAAACTACCAAATTTTGCCTGACTGTCAAAAAACGACACGTTTAATATTCACCTCCCTTTGATCTATCTAATTGTACCCTTTGTTGTTAAATTTAATTGGATGCTTATATTTGGTGTAAGAAAAACACAAAAAGCTGTTTTTCTCAGTTTGGAGTTTTTGCTGATACTGCTCTTAGCCTTTGTAGGGCAGCACAGGGTTATCCCCCTCCACACTAAAGGTGTATGTGGTGGCACTGGTTGCTTACCACGTCCCTTTCAGTGGAGTTTCTCTTGGGAGACACCCGCTTATAACTCGCTTCCTTCGTGGCACTTTGAGGCTGAGGCCAGCAGTTCGTGCCTGGAATTTTCGCCTGGTATGGTTAAGGCTTTTCTATACCCTAGGCCAGGTTATGTTCCTAAGGTCCCTACTAATGTTGTTAGACCTACAGTTCTGCAGGCTTTCTGTCCTCCTCCATTTCTGTCGTCAGACCAGGAGAAACTTAATTTGCTCTGCCCAGTGAGGGCGTTAGACGCTTATGTCCACAGAGCTGCCCTGTGGAGGAAATCAGAACATTTATTTGTATGTTTCGGGCCACCCAGGAAAGGGTGTCCTGCGTCTAAATAGAGAATGAGCAAGTGGGTGGTCGAGGCTATCTCACGTGCTTATGAGTCGGCTGGTCAGCCTTTACCTTTGGCTGTACGAGCCCGCTCTACTAGGGGTATGGCTGCATCCAAAGCTTTATTGTCAGGAGTGTCCCTGAGTGAGGTTTGTGATGCGACTGGATGGTCTTTACCGTGCAGGTGCTCTCGTCCGCTGTGCGCTAGATCTCACATGACGGTCACTTGCTCCTATGGCGACGTGGGTATTCGCGTTCCCACAGCGTTTGACGCAGCTCGAAGTTCCCTTGAAAGGGAACATCTCGGTTACGTATGTAACCCTAGTTCCCTGATAGGGAACGAGACGCTGCGTCGTTCTGCCATACTCCCGGCATTCCCGTTAAGCGCTCCTTCAGGCCTTTTAGAAGCTGATGCGCTTGTGTTTTTGGGGTGCTTTATAGTTTCCTGGTCGATGACGTCACCCGCCTATGACGTTCCGTCTCTCCATTGGGCTGATTCCATACGTGCTTCATGACGCACAACGCAGGGGCGTTCCCACAGCGTTTGACGCAGCGTCTCGTTCCCTATCAGGGAACTAGGGTTACATACGTAAACGAGACGTTTGCCAGTCTGGTTTCACTTTTAAAATACTCATGCTGAGCTTCTTCTCCATGAATTACTGGATTTTCCGATCATTCCAGACGGAAGAATAAACACGTCCATTAAGCTTCTTCAAACCCAAACATCTCTAACTGAATCTCTCAGACTGCAGTGATGTTCACCGCCTCCAGCACTGAATATTATCACAATCATTCCTGTGTTCATATGTGCATGAAAGACCTGAATCGGAATATTTAATGACCAATAAGACCATTTAATTTATTTATGACCATTTAATTTAATATTCAACAATATTATTGATCTGCCTGCATTGACACCATTATATGAGAACTCAACTGAGCTGGACGATGACATCACGGTTTTCTCCAGAGCGGCTATATATATAGGCCTAAATGAACTAAATTAATAATACAACAAAAATGAAACATCACTGAACTTACTTAAGCTAGACTGTGACCACTGATCTATATAGAATTATGCATTATATAGATCAGTGACTGACGCTATTTTCTTCTGGGAAAAAATGTGTTGCGTTATTTTCCTGTTATCTATGTAAAGCTGCTTTGAAACAATCTGTTTTGTAAAAAGCGCTATATAAATAAAGGTGACTTGACACACACACACACATTATAAAGACAAAACGAAGGAGAAGGCCAATTTTGATCACAATAATTTATTCCAAGAATGGGAAGAATCAGTACCAAAGTATTCCAAATGAGGATTTCATTGTTGAAAATCATGTCTCGATCCTCTCAGTCAAGGCACGCATCTCATTCAAAAGCACACATCACCTGAAACACAGCATGTCACAATCAGTGACAAGGCAGACGATTTAATATCACTGCTGTAAAAGCTTTGTCTGTCAGCTTCCTGTGGCTGCAAATTTTGAATTTGTGTTGAGTGTGGGATTTAACATTCATGGTCACTACTGAGGATAGAGATTGTTGAATAAAAGGCTAGAATTTGGTTCTGTTCCTCGTACAAGATTCACTCAAGATTTTGATTACAGTGCCAGAAGAAAATTGATGCATTTATTATCATTTGATGTTATGTGTGTGGCGTATTTTTGCTGTGGCATATTTTTTGCTTTGGTGTATTTGTGGTGTATTTTATGAACAGCATACTTGGAGAACTACTGTGTCCCACGGCAAACAAAATAAATATGACATAAGGGCCTGGTTTCACAGACAGGGCTTAGATTAAGCCAGGTTTAGTCCTTAGTTGAATTAGGACATTTAAGTAGCTTTTATAAACATACCTTAGAAAAAAGCATTTCTGATGTGCATCTTGAGACAAAACAATAGCACTCACATATTTTAAGATATGTCAGTGCAAGTTGCTTTCAGTTAAAACAACTCAAGCATCCATTTTTAGTCCAGGACTAGGCTTAAGCCTTGTCTGTGAAACCGGGGAAGAAATGGTTAAACGTTTACAGAAATGCTATTCATTATAAGGTTTTAAAGTGTATTCTTGTTCAGCATTATGCAATTCTTTAAAATGGGTTGGCACCAGAAGTCACACTAGACTAAAGATAATGAAATTGTATAATTTCAAATTAAATAAATGAGTTAATTGCATTAATTAAATGTGATTAAAAACAATCTCATTGATCGTAAATACTATCAAATCAACTGATTAATTCCATGAATTATATATTCATAGATGAAATATGTATAAACATTTGTACGTTTGTAAAGTTGCTCACATGTACATGAGTTTCAGATGCTGCCAATACATCAATATTGTGTTTTAGTGTCTGTGCAAATGTTGGTGAATGTACATGGTAGAACCACGTTTTACGTAAAACACATTCAAATACTCATGAGGTCTCATTGCAAATTTAGAAAGAGCTTTTTTTTGTTGTTGCCATGTTTCTTCAGCCTTGTGGGATAGCAAAGTGTCACACTTCAGACTTTCAGGGGATGGAGCCCTTTACTCAACGGATTGAGGCACTTACACTTGAAGCAATTTCATTAAATATCCACAGGCAGAACTGTAAGTTATCATTTATTTCTCAGACATAACCTATAAAACAGTCTGTACTTATCACAGGCAGACATTTTGATCACAGAGTCTATACAGTACATATTTTGCTTTACAGTACATATGAGACTGCTGCCATATTGTTTAAATTATTTCTCACACTAGTTCATTAATGTGGTATCATGCATGCTTGTCCGGTACGCCAATGTTATCTCTATGACCCGTTAAAAAAAGCTTGATTTATAATCCGACTTTCATCTGAAATGCTCATGTATTTATACTTGGTCTGCTTGACCCCTGTCATCAAAGAGAGATCAGGAACTACATGTGCGTGGCGCTTTTACCAACTTCAGTCTTTCATCCTTTCTTAATGTGACCAAGTAAAGCAAGAACATCAACCGTTTTCCCTATTTGACTCATAATGATAATTATGAAATCATAAAAAAAAATATATATATATATATAATAACTTATATAATTAAACCTGCACTTCAGTTGACAAAATAACTATATGATATTTCACATGCCATTCAGGCGCAGGAGCAGTATAATGATACAGCACTCAGAGTACTTGACATGACGTGCTGTGAAAACAATCCTGAACAAAAGCACATTATTATTGGACCCCATGATTACACTATTGCTCACATTCCGTAAAAGAACATTTGAATTCAAAACAAGTATAACACTCGTGGAAAACTGAAATACATCTAACTTAAGCAGGGAATAGATTGCTATTAAGGCACAGGACAACTCTGATATTGGCTAGTTTATGGATTTGAGGACTGAGACAATGAAAAAATCATCCATTGTTGCTTGTCTTTGCTTGTGAATTTATCAATGCCAGTCCAGCCTCATTATTTCTTAATCTGTAAAATGACGCAAAATGAGGTTCCTGGTCTAGACAACCTATAAGTGCAAGAAAAAGTGCTTGTGTTTTGAAATGTACCCATGCCATTATTCCAATTTGATTGTGTTGATTGATGTATCTAACTAATATATATATATATATAAATTCCAATTTCAAAATCTTATTTTTCTTTGGTTTCTCAGGTTGTTTGGTTGTTACTGTTATACAGTATATTTTCATGTCCCCATCAGTGCTTCATATGTTTTGTTATTGTTTTTTTAAAAATGGAAAGCATATGAATTCATTTTTCTGTTATCATACTATCATAATGACACACAGAGGTCAGTTTTAATGTTATAATGTTTGCCATGGGTGCTGTAACGTTTAAAATAATAATAATAAAAAAAAAATCATAATGTTTCAAATAGAACATGTTGAATTTGTAATAATTTGTCGGTTTTCCCCTGTCCTTTGTATCCCTTGCCATCCTTGACTTTTGTAATATTCATTTATCTAGCAAAAGCCTGTTTCTTAATCATCCTCCATTTTTAGTGGGAAAACAAGAACACAAACATCAAAAAGTATTAAAAATGTATTTGATGGATTCTGAGAGGTTTTTTGTCATTAGCTGGTTTCTCACTCTAAAAGATTTGTATTCTGTTAAAGGGAGAGAAAAATCAAATTTGCCTTGATCTTTTGACATATAAGAGGTCTTTCTACCATTAAAACATCCCGCTAGTTTCAGAGTTTAAAACATCCTCATTATAAACAAAGCATTTGTTTAATCAAGCTACAAAACAGCTCATTTTGATAATGCGGGATCTGTGAAGTCACACGGCCTCCAGAGAAAGATTTCAACGAATAGTTGTACATCGTCACACCATAGGCCCCGCCCACTGGCGTTCAGTCGCTTAACGCCTGATATTTGTCTACACTGGATGTGGGCATCGTGCAAAATCAAATAGAACCCACTGAGGTTGTCTACACTGGATACAGTATACAGATACATGTTCAGTTTCTGAAACTCCACAAACATGAGTCTGCCGACAACAGGACAAATGGAAGAGTGAATGAACGTCCACTATGTTTAAACAGCTCGTTTGCGTTTCTATACAGACTTTAGAAGGATCCCAGTGGCGTAAAATTGGATGGTTTATTTTAATGGTGTCTCGAATCACATTGGAGGATTATATGTTTGTTCTGAGCATTTTGTTTTGTAAACGAGGCACAGTGTTACGGAGAGATAAAGCAGCCAACATTATTGGATCTGACAGCAGCTGCATCACAAACCACAAGTAAATGATTTCATAATGCTTTTTCTGTAAATGATAATGTTTTCAAAACACTTACTCACGTGCAACTGCCAGTGGGCGTTTATACTGTTTCCTTTGCAATGACGTTAGCCAATCAAAACAGTGGCTGTTTACTGACAAGCCTTAAAGGAGCCACCCCTCTTAAAAACAGATCATTTCAGACAGAGGGTCAGAATGAAGTAAAAAAAAAAAAAAAAAAGGTTTGTCTGCATATATATTTGTTTTTGTTTGTGTAAAAACTTTGAGGTAAATCTCAAAAATCTTGACATCTTCTTAATACATCCACACATGACTGTAATATGCAAGCATCTTTCTTTTTTAAAATCTGGAGAGTTCAAAAGGTACCGCAGAACAGGACCTGACCCAGGTTTATACAACATTTACATGAATCATTAATGTTGTAATGGTTGTGTTTTCGTCATAACCGAACATGCTTGTTTATCACACTGTCCATTAAAACATTATTTCCCCTCCTAAAAGCAGCCCTAAAGTGCTTGCTGCTTTTATCATTTCAGTGCCACGGGGTCACCAAGAGTTCTGCTAAATATTTCCGTTCACCAGTAGGCAGATGCATAATACTATAATGCTATCTGCACTTGTCTTATAATGAAACTTCGCTTTTCATTCCAAACTCTGAATCGGCTAACCTCTGGGGTTCTGGATCATGGCTTCCCGAGGAGCATACAGGAGATTGGTATCCCAGGAGAGCTTTAGGCAGAGGGCAGAAACCTTCTCCGTTCACCGCTCATTTCACACAGACAGCTCCTGCATACTCGGAGACATCATACTTCAGAATGTACCTCAAGTATGCCAGAATTGATCTGTTGCATGGTAATCTCTACTTTACATTCTTTAATTCTGCATTCAACATTGTTTTTTTCTGCACACGCATGAACAGTCATGACAAGCGTGCAGGCTATCATGATACGAACCAGCAAGAATCCAAGAACGACATTATTAATTTACAGGACGGCAGAGGTGTTCTGGGCTTAGGAGCCCATCATTTTAGGAACGGGGGAGGGCGGCGTAAAGCTGGCGGAAACCATTTCTGTGATGATAGGCATCAAGTAGAAAATATGAATTATTAATCACAAGCATTTTGTCCCTGATGCCCGGAGGAGAAGGCGACCACTGCTAACACAATCCCCATCGCATTCATTTTTATAGAAAACTTATTAAAGTATGTACTTGAGATCAAATGGTTCGTACTAGAGGAAACACACGGAAATAATGAATGTCATCAACTGAGTGTTTGTGGCTCTTAACAAGCAATCAGAAAAGTGCTGCAATACGCATCTGGAATTATGACTGAACTGAGATTGGGCTTCTCGAGTTATTTCATTATTTAGCTCCAAGTTCATTTCGTTAAGATATTCACGCTTTTAGAAACGGAGAGCAATAATGAGGGATTGACATAATATGCTCCAAATGACCCAATTGTGAATCATTGTTAGTGCAATTTCAGACAGCTGCATATATAATTGACCTAAGGTTATTCTGCTGCATAATGTTATGATACTTGACTGTGAATAAAATGTTTGGTGCTAATATTACAGCTGTATAGGTTTTTAATGGTAACAATAAAACATAGTAAGAGTCAGTTTGTTAACATTAGTTAATTTTTTAGGTTAATTCTTTAGGTCTCATGAACTAAACAATAAACTTTTTACAGTATTTATTGATCTAGGTTAATGTTAATTTATAAACATACTATTGTTCATTGTTAATTCCTAACATATTAATTGAACTAACCGTTCATAACTTTGAATATTTAATTTTTCGTATTGTAGAAATATATACACATTCAAAAGTTTGGTGTTTGTGAGATATTTTTTTTAAATAAATGAATGTTTTTATTCAGCAAGGATGCATTAAAATTATCAAAAGTGACAGTAAATACATTTATGTTACAAAATATTTCTATTTCAAATAAATGCTGTTCTTTTGAACTTTCTATAAATCAAAGGGTACTGAATTTTTTTTGTTCATGGTTTCCACACAAACACAAAAATAGGCAGCTCAACTGTTTTAGAATGATTTCTGATCACAGGAATAAATTATGTTTAAGTATCTATTCAAATTGTAAGAATATTTCACAATATTACAGTTTTTACTCTATTTTTTTTATCAGGTAAATGCAGCACTGGTGAGCAAAAGAGACTCCTAACATTAAAAAAAAGACCAACCCAAATTTCTTAAATGGTAATGTGTGTATAAATTATCAAACCTTTACAATACATATGCATCTTTCATGTTTTAGCACTTGTACTACAGTACTTGCTTCTGATCATTCTGAGTGCCTAACATTAAACAAGACAAATACCATCATAGGCATTTCCTGCTGATGAAGAAACTGTGAGTGTGAACTACAGTTCCCGGTCAGCAGGGTTTATAGTCAGTGCCGTCGGCTTCATGATTTACTCTGTTCAACCAGCACCCTGCACTCACCCAGGGGAGATGGGTGTCTTTTTGATATAACGCCATTATCTTTTATATGTCCTTGAATGAGAGACCTTTCTTCAAAACTGGAAAAAGGGACACACAATATCTGTAGGTGTCTCCTGTTTTTACTGAGGAGGTCTTCAAGGTGGACTCACTTGGCTCCTGCACAGGATGTTTCTCCCATGAGTGGATTTGAGAGAAAAGATCTTTAATCTCTTTGTAAAGTTTAATCAAGGTGAAATTTCCAGACACGCCTCTATTTTGGAGTGAATCGTTTTGACGTGACAGAATCGTTTTTATTAATAAATGCCATCTTTAATTGAAATCTCAATTTATCACTGCGAGAGCTATCTGTTGTGCCGCAAAACCGCGACACAAGCGCCGGATTGAAATCATTACATAATTAGGAAAATTAAATAGGTAATACATTCTGTGCTTTACTCAAGGGACAGTTACATTTCTGCTTTTCTATCACCATATTTTTTAAATGACTCAGTTTTGTTCTTGCAAAGAGGAGATAAGACTAATTGGACAGCTGAGAGACCCGTGAATTGATGATTGCTTGTGTTGCTTTTGTTTTAATACGTGGCCCGCATTAATGTGTTTAAAACGTGGGTTTCCTGAGTCTGCACAGTGACCTTGGAATTTTTTTTTCTTCGTTGCCTCTTTATCTACCCTCTTAACAGTTTGAAATGGGATTTGAAATGCATTGCATTATGACATGCGAACAGAACATGTTGAGCTGACCCTCTCAGTTCATGGAAACATTCGTATTAAACATTCGCTTGGAAGAATTGGCCTACGCACACGCACGCGTTTATGAATCGATGCTGCATGTTTACATTGCAAGAAACCTCAAGCTTATGCTAACAAATACCCCTGTTTCCACTCACTATTAAAGATGTGTTATTTCCTCAAGTTTTTATTCCAGCAAAGAGATAAACATCAAATCTAAACCCTGCTGGACGAATTGAAGTCAGGAGCCACTGGCTCGTGTTGTGTAGATTGTGTCTGTTGACATCGGGTAGGTGTGTGGAATCACTGGTTTATTGTGCAAGCCGCAGTGCAGAGCAAATGCAATGGACTGAGAGAGTAAGTCGTGAGCTGTGACACTACACTCTTTGTTCAAAAGCCAGGGGAACGTGGTCGATTTAGCACAGCATCTCCGGGTTCCCACAGCACTTTATATCAAACGGAAAGATTAGCACTTTACAACCGATTGAGAAAAGGACATTTTTTTTGTCCATTTATCTCCAATACTGCATGTGTAAAACAAATTATAACATCCGATTTATAGTGATTTTTTTCTTCCTACGCCTTCTCTGCAGTCTAATTGACCATATAGCACAGTAACTAAACTACTAAAGCATCTTATTCGCTAACCACTCACAGTTTATCATTACAAGGTTCTAAATGCACTGGAATAATATTAATGTCAAACATATTCAACTTAAGTCAGTGTCACTTTTCAACTCAAATGTCTTTATGTCTGCAATTGACATCACGCTCAAAATGCTCACGGGAAGTTGGCGGTAAGTGGAAGTTTATTTTAAGGGATACTCCACTTTTTTTGGAAATAGGCTCATTTTACAACTCCCCCAGAGGTAAACTGTTGAGTTTTACCGTTTTTGAATCCATTCAGCCGATCTCCAGTTCTGGCGGTACCACTTTTAGCATAGCTTAGCATACATCATTGAAGTGGACAAGACCATTAGCATTTCTCAAAAAAAAATTACCAAAGTGTTTCGATATTTTTCCTATTTAAAACTTGACTCTTCTGTAGTTACATCGTGCACTAAGACCGACGGAAAATGTAAAGTTGCGATTTTCTAGGCTGATATGGCTAGGAACTATACTCTCATTCCTGCGTAATAATCAAGAAACTTCACTGACGCACCATGAGTGCAGCGGGCGCAGGCACTTAGTCCCGGTCACGTTGGAAGTTACCGAGCTGGGGACTATTTTCAGGCGCTGCGTCATATCATTACGCCTGCTGCACTCATGGTACGGCAGTAAAGTTTCTTGATTACTACGCAGGAATGAGAGTATAGTTCCTAGCCATATCAGCCTAGAAAATCGCAACTTTACATTTTCCGTCGGTCTTAGTGCACGATGTAACTACAGAAGAGTCAAGTTTTAAATAGGAAAAATATCGAAACACTTTGGTCATTTTTTTTTGAGAAATGCTAATGGTCTTTTTTTCACTTCAATGATGTATGCTAAGCTATGCTAAAAGTGGTACCGCCAGAACCGGAGATCAGCTGAATGGATTCAAAAACGGTAAAACTCAACAGTTTAACTCTGGGGGAGTTGTAAAATAAGCCTATTTCCAAAAAAAGTAAAGTATCCCTTTAAGAGGGATGTTTCTGTACAAATGTTAGTGATCATAGCAGCGATAGACCATCCAACGGTGGAGAAAAGAGTTAAAAGAAGTTGTGGTGTGCAAGCAAGTGTGCTTTCATTGATGCAGGAACCTAAAGTGGTTTGACATACAGTAGTGAATAATTGTAGATTTTATAATGCAGATATTTACATTGTAATTTCTACAAGCTGTGAGTATTAATATGGAATTGACTTTTTTTGAATTCTTGCCTGAACTAACTTTTTCATGTAGAAATTACATTTGCTTTTTCTGAAGTATTTACTTCACCACAAAATCATTTTTATCAGTGCATAACGGCCTTCGGCATTGAACGAAATCAAATGCCTTCAACGTTTAGACATATTTCTGTGCAAAGGACCTGCCTTTATTGCCAGAAAACTGGACATCTGTGTGTCCACTGACAACACAAAGGTGCAGATAAGGGTCATTTTGCAGTCTGAGGAGAGAAACCGCACTGATATGCCATAGCAGTCTCTTCCTGATGAAGTGTATGACTTCAAAGAAGATAAAAGTCAGAAAGGCGGTGGACCACTGGTAGATATTGAAGTGCTTTCATGAAATACTGCTAAGGGACTTGTGGGTAATGCCTGTGGAAAAGACTCAATAAAGAGCTGGAGCCCATAATGTAGGTTGCTGAATTTATACGAGGTCTGTGTATGTCGATGTCTGCTAAATAATCAAATATGTGTGTTATTAAGATGGAGCCAACCTGCTTACTGTGAATTCCTTTTAGGCCATTGGTAATAATGTTGGCATTACAAAGAATATTGATTTTTCACAAAACATGGATCCTACTCCCTGTGGTCAGTGTCATCACAGTAAGGTCACTTTCAAAATCCTTCACACTCACTGTCTGGAACAAATTACCAACCAACCTTCACCTGGAGATCCATTGATCCATCTTCAAAAAGTGGCTCCTCTTCCAGGAGCACTTTACAAGCTAACTAGTGTCTTTGAAGCTTTTGTACTCAAAAAGAAACAGAAAATTCTACACTGCTGTAGCACTACTGGTCCCTTGGATTAATTGCTTCTTATCTTCATTTGTAAGTCACTTTGCATAAAAGCGTCTGCTAAATGAATAAATGTAAATGTGGGTGCTGCATGCGAAGTAAAATGTCCATGGATCTTTCTCAAGATATCTATTTAATTTGAAACAGGTATTAGAGATACTGCGGGGAACAGATAGGTGAGGTTCAGTCTGTTTAGTAGGTTGACACATTTTTGTGACAAATTAGTGACTTTGACAATTTTTTACATTATCTGTAGGTTTTTTACTTTTAGAAATGTTTTGAAAGGGTGTATTTTCAACATTGTGTTGGTTGAAAATTTGATATCAAGGCACACAACAACAGTCTCAGCCTCAGACATTACTGTTACTCCCCGTCTAGGGAAAAGGGTGAACATGAAAAACTCTGAAATGCAGTGAACCAATCAGGACCTAGCATCAATCAGCCTGCAGGAACCAATCAGACGACGTTCCAAGACAGACACACACAGACACTCATAAAACAACAGAAATATAACAAAACACAATCCATAGGTTTGTAAGTGACGCCCACACGATTGTTGGCTGAACATCTAATGCATAAGGCACACAAAATAGGAAATACTTCTGGAGTTTCAAAGGTGTCATCTGATTGGTTGAATTCTACAGGATTTCCGCCAGACTTGTGCATCACGTTCTTTAACGGTCCGCTAGGAAACAAAGATGCCGTGACGCCAAACCCCCTCATGGAAGAAAGCCATCGTGTTTACAACTGACAATGAGCGCTTATCAGCATCGACTAAACGCTGGAAGTATGTGAAGTTCGCAGCTAATAAATGCTGGTCTTTTATCATAGGGACATCGACTTTACATTTTCACGCCCCTAAACATGATACGGAACAAAGCATACTGTGATTGGTTGCATCCTCTTGGGCAGTCCTTGGCTAATGAAAGCTGCAATGAGTCCAGACCTTCTGTCATGCCGTCAATCTCTGAAGGTATGGCTACAGCGAGACCAACAACAGTAAAACCCATTAAAATGATTCTGTCCCTTACAGCCTTGTATTTTTTTTATTTTTTTTGCATCCAGTTAAAAAAAGCATCAAGCCTGACTAAGTTTGAAATTTACATTCATTTTTGGGTAACGCTTCCTTTTACAGTACAGTACTTACGCGTACTTACAGTGTACTTACCTAGAAAGTACTGGCTAATATAAGGTAAGTACATGGGTTAGGGGTAGGTTCAGGGTTAGTACCTAGTTATTACCCAGTAATTATAATTACTATAATAAGTACATAGTAAGTACATGGGTAACTGGACTGTAAAAGGAAGCGTTACCCATTTTTGCATAGCTCAAATACCCAAGTCTATGAGGGCTTGTAACAATCTTGTTACTAATTGTATCTAATCAATCAAGTATTTAATCGGCAACACAAAAGTTAATTTCTCTCATTTTGGAATGATTATTTTGATACTTCGAACATTGTAAGAAATGTTAGATACAGCTGCTTTCATTTCGGTCGATATGTCTTGGCGTAAGATTGTGGATTAAGGTTCTTTTTAAATGTGTATTACGTATTTTTAGCTGGACTGGAGGGGGTGGAGGCAGGCAAGAAATATGGCTGCGTTCTTCTCCACTGCATTCTTGTCGTGCGCCGCTGCTCCAGCTCTCCCCAGCTCACTATATGTTCACCCCGATATGCACCCGAGGCAATGTGCCTTTCATTATTTCTTTTGAAACTTTCATCTGAAGTCTCCTAGGGATTAGCCCTCTTGATTCCTGACACAGTCGATGAAAAACAAGCCTTATACACTGGGAGGCTTTCAGCCAGTGGAGCTCTTCTCTTTGCTCCATCTCTCAGAGTGTTCAGCCATGTCAGGATTCCTACACAACAAGTGAGCTGTCTTTCTCGATTTTCCTAATGGCTTCGGTGATCTCTTATCATTTGGAAGAGAGCTGGGGTTTTTAAAATGCTCCCTCTCTTTCTTTGTTAATGAATGTAGCAAATCTTTACTACTTAACACCTCTGAGATTTTATCAGGGAAACTGCTCTGTTCATGGTCATGAATGTTAATAAGCCCTCTTACCTCAAGTGCTTCAATGCCTCGGCCCTCTTGGACGGTCTTTACAACAACGCTGGGACTTACAAAGATGATGCAAAACTTAATAAGGAATGTGTCTGGTTTCACAGACAAGGCTTGAACTAGTCCCAGGCTAAAATGCATGTTCGAGCTGTTTTTACCGAAATACACTTGCACTGACATAACTTAAAATACAGCAGTGCCATTGTGTTGTCTGAAGATGAACACTAGTAAAGTTTTTTTTTTTTCTAAGGCATGTTTTTAAAAGCTACTTAAATGCTTACTAATAATGCTTTGTCTCTAAATTAAGGTTTTCTATGGATAATGTTTTCAAAACACTGACATGCAATAGCAAGTGGGTGTTGATACTGTTTCCAATGCAATGGCATTAGCCAATCATAACAGCTTTTGTCTGGATTTTCACTACGTTCTATTGTGCCATGAAGCAGGTGGAGCTAATCTATCTCTTTTGCCCTTCAGTTATGGTTTACTGTCCAGGGGACTGGACACAAGTGTCTCCAATAATCTCTTAATTAGGCGATGATGGACTGTTCATTTAGTATGCAAAGCTGCAGATCTCACTTTTCACTGCGTAAAGCCCCCTTTCGCTGTGGCGGGCGAGCTAACGCTAATGATCTCAGCAAGTGGCAGCAATCCATTGCAGTGCTACTGTGGGGCCACATTAATCTTGTGGGTGATCCGTTTGATGAATGACCCTAGAATAGAAGTCCAAGCAGATTCCACCCTAATTATACTGAGGGTGCTCCTCCTGGGAGGCGCTTCGGAGAGTCTTTGCAGACTAAGGCATGTGTCGCCGCTCTACAGGTGCTTTTAGACATTGCTCCGGTGGAAATCCGGTGGACCCTCTGGGAGAGATGACGTCACATGTCCTGGGGCTACCAGCCAGAGGTGAAGATGATGTATTGGATCCGTTCCTCCCATGTGCCACCTGGGCAAAAGCCTACAATAGTCATCAATCTGAGGGACATCCCGAGAAGGGGTCATTAGAGTCCTTAGATCTGTTACAAGCTGTTCTGAAACTTTTTAAACTATTTGAGGGATCTTCCACTGCCGGATTGCTTTCCGGGGTGTTTTTGCCATTCGGCAGGCATTCAATTGCTTCTCTCTGTTGCTCTGAGTTATGTTTGAAGATTGAATGCTCAGCAGGGAAAGTGTTGCATCAGCTGAAGGTCTGGAAAAATAAATAATATACCAATGTTCTCCTGAGAGGCAGAGGAGAAGATATATTTTCTTCTTGAGTAGATTCTTGTTCTCAAATTAGTCGAGCAAAGAATTTTCTGTCATTTTTCAAACCTCTATCACAAAATATAGAGAACATTTGTGTAGTGAAATTATTTAGTCGTAGTTTTTTTGTTTTTTGTTTTGTTTACACATTTTCTTAATGTTCCAATCCAATCTGACTTGTGACCTGTAATGCTGCCTGAATCATAATCATACACAGTTCGTTCACTGGCCAGAGGAGAACTGGCCCCCCGACTGAGCCTGGTTTCTCCCAAGGTTTTTTTTTTTTTCATTCTTTCACCTGATGGAGTTTTAGTTCCTTGCCACTGTCACCTTTTTTGCCTCTGTCGCCTTTGGCTTTTGGCTTGCTTAGTTGGGGACATTTAATTTAATATTCAACAATATTATTGATCTGCCTGCATTGACACCATTATATGAGAACTGAACTGAGCTGGACGATGACATAACGGTTTTCTCCAGAACGGCTATATATATATAAATAAGCTAAATTAATAATTTTTTTACAACAAAAATAAACCATCACTGAACTTAGTTAAAGCTGGACTGTGTATTTAGTGGTGGAACAGAAAATCATAAAATCAGCCATAAAGCCATAAAATCAGATATTGGCCAATAACTGATGTGGTCCCAATATTATGCATTCCTAATTTTGAGACATTTTTATAACCTTAAGGGCCGTTCACACGACACCGTTTTCAACTAAAAACGGAAAACTTTTTATGAGTTTTGGTTTATTTACACGACAAAGGCGTTTTTAGGACCTGAAAATGCAACTTTTTTTCAAAACAGGGTTCAAAGTGCAAGTTTTTGAAAACGATCCCATTATCGGCTCCCTGTACACTATGACGGCATGCCCATACGTAATATTCAAGTATAGGCGCGGAGTGTCTCTTTACAAAGTGACATCACCACTGGCCTGACAGCATAATGCAGCGTTTTAGCCGTTTCCGTAGAACCGTGTGAATGGAGAACGTTTTGACAATGTTGTAGTCTGTACGTGAAAAATGCAAAGGAAAAACTGTTTTTTGTATGTCGTTATCATGTAGATGTACCCTTTACCTCAAACTGTTAAAGTTATAGCTAAAACATATTTGAAGGTCTTTACCATCTTTGTGTAGATTCTTGACAAATGTAGTTGGCTAATATTTGAGTAATTCGCATAATCATTTTTTTGCGAGTTAGAGAAGACAATGCTGTAAAGCAGCGAGTCTAAAAACAGTCACTCTGTGAGGTCTTTACCCTGCATTTGAACAATAGGCTTAATAACAACAGCCCCTGAGTGGTTCATTGCCATTCTGTTCTGCTACAGGAGTCTGAAGGATCTGTAGGAGAACCTTAATGAGAAGAAAAGCCTTCATAAGAAGGCTGATGTCTCCAGGGCAAAGCAAGGCCTAGCACATGTCCGCAGGGAAATTCTTTGACCTCTAGTTTCTAGTAGCGAGATGCGAGACTCCCCATGGCCCCTGATGGTTATCCAGCCCGTTCTCTGCGGTTTGCCATGCTCTTTCTCTCCAGAGCTCGTGACCCCTTCACAAGTCATTTTGATTTTTCCTTCCCAGCAACCTGTCCTCTGTGACTTTATATTTCAGCTCAAATTTGTCATCTCTCATTATCTTTCCGAGTAATGACATTAGGATCAATAGGCTTTTACTCTTCCAATTTTTATCATGCCCGACTGTGGAAATCACTCATTATCTAGTTTATGTTTCGTAGAACAGCTTCCTGGAAATGTTTCATTTGTTTGTTTTCTTTTTGATTACACAGACAATGTTGACAATATTACAAATTCAATCTCCCTTTGCAGTCCACCGAATTCCTGTGTGTAGTTAAAACCCACAAACAGCACCGTTGCATTGCAACTATCGGATGGATTGATTTAATTGCATTCACATACAATAAAGTTAGGATCTAAAAGGTCAGCAGGAAATGGTGCAAATCCCGAAGGAGTATTTTTTAAGGGGCTGGTGAATTTAATACACATCCATCACTTTTTATCATCTAATTAGTCCCCTGTATGGCAGGCTGTTCAGCATGAGAGGAAACAGCACTATTGATTCGATAAAGGCCTGGTATCTATCATTTCACTTGTTCATTGACAGACTGCCCTGCCATTTCTGACTTTGTCTTTATGGTGTCAGCAAAGTGCTCCTGCTTGTTGCTCGATTGCCTTACAAAAATGTTATCATCCCTCTGATGTCAGAGAAATAACAGTTTCCTGTGTGAGGTATTGGTTGTAACCCAGCCCATTTTTACCACCTTGATGCAGTCGTGCAACTTGAGTGTATACAAACCCAAAAGCAACCAAAGAGCATTTTGTATCCAGCAATTTGGCATATTCATAAAAGCATGCATTATATTACTGACTTTTCTAAATACGAGGGCTGCATTTTTTTCCCCTTAAACTGTACTCTACTGCATTATAATTTTCTCTACTGTCATCCCAGCACCAAAATAAAAGTGGAGCGTGAAATTATTTTGTTCTGTCTCCATAGGTGCAGTGGAATTTATTGGCGCTATTGGCTGATCATCAATTTATGCCACAGGACTTATAGATCTTGTGGCTTGCTCAGCCCTCCCCACATATTTTCATGCTTTTGGACGAGTGTGGTTTCTTCTCTCTTTTTTGCGCCTTTTTTCCTTTATTTTTTGCCTCCGAGGCTGTCAGAGGTTGTCGTTTTCTCTCTCACTCTCTCACAGCATCTTTGCTTTTGCCTTGGGCTCACAGCTTGGTGAGCATGTCATTTTTCTGTTTTGTTTGGTTTTCATTGGAGGGGAAGGACTTGTTCAAGTATGATCAAGCAGTAAGAATGTCTTGGCCAAAAACAGAAGGCAATGGATAGAGACGAAATACTGCAGTTCAGACACCTTTGCCGAGCCGCATGATATATAAATATCTAAATAGATTAACCATATGTTAACATTCGATGTTTGTCCACTAATTACCTTTTGTAGGCGCATTGAGCAATCTGTCTGCATATTTATATTTAGCCATATTGTCTGCTCAATTTATCATCTACGGGGGAAAAAACAACAACATCAGGGCTGGGTTGGAATGTGGGTAAAACGTTTTGTTAAGCATGATATCTTTTTTTTTGTGTACAAATCATTGACACCTCAGTAAGCACCCTAAGCCTTAAATCAATATGAGAACAATATGACTTGTTGAGGTTATAGCCCCTTGAAATCAAAGAACCGAAAGTAATCAACTTTTAATGTGAATGAATCTTTACCTGTATTCTGAAAGGCATTAATAAGATAAAATATTAATTACCAAAGCAAATATCACATTATAGGTAATGAACAGTTCCAAGAGTGTACTCAAAATTGATAAAATTTTGATTACCTTAAATTTTGAAAATCCTTAAAGAGAAACCTATGAAACTTACAGAGCCATCGAGAAACTTAGGGTACTTTTCAATGACAGCGATGTTGTGTTTTCAAAAACTTTGAAACCTGCTTTCAAACGTTTGCATTTTCAGGCCCCCAAACGCTGTTTGTGTGATAATGAACAGCCAAAATAGTTTTAGTTAAAAATGGTGTCATGTACTTAGTCTTGTGTAGCCAAAACATTTACCAGTTAAACAACGTAAAGTCTGGACCACTATTTTGCCTATTCTGACCAAACGTACTTAGACAGGAGGAAATCATCAAGGTTTCTATTATTTTTATGCAGCTACTTTTAAAGGTATAGGGTTTGTCTGAAATGGACTATAAGTGAGGATGTACATCCACCCGGTTGTTATCGCAGAATGAACCCTGAAAGGGTGATCATGTCTTGCATCACCCTGAAGAGGTTTATTCTGCGATAACAACCGGCTGGAATTATTATCTCGCTTATTACACAGTTACTTGCCACATAAGTAAATAATTAGACATTACACATTGATCTGAGCCTAAATATTTTGTTAGCCCTATAAAAGCAAAGCTTCCATGGGCATTTAAGGGATACTGTACCACTTATTATGGTATTTCACCATACAAATAATTATGGGGATAAGAGATATTAATTTGAGATGAAACTTTTAAATTCATACCTGTTTGTTATCTTATAATCCATTGGAGTGTACAAAACAATCATCGCAAAATGGCAGAAGCTGCGTTTGTATAAAACGAGAGAGAGAGCAGGTCAGCGATATCGGATTATAGAATTAACTGTACACAAACTATTGATTTGAGTTTTATTAATTTATTAGCTCACCAAATGCAAATTTCCACAAGGAAAAAAACTTTCCTAGCAAGCGTAAAGCACCAACTTCAGTTATCCGGTTGAGTCTGGTTGAGTCTTCTGTTTGTATTCTGTGTTATGTTATTTGTAAAACAAATATATATATATACTACCTGGCAGTTTGTTTATGCAGGCTTATAGACCAAAACTACCATTTCCCTCACTTGCCACTTAGAGTCTGTTTCAAGCATTTTTGGCAAATTTCACAGGATTTCCCTTTGGATTGCACGCCAGAAGCTTAGAGTCCAACTGCCCGCCTATCTTTTAAATATCCATGGGTATTTAAAAATGAGTTTTTTCCTGTACTGTGAATTCTGCATTACATTTTCGTGTAACTACTAGGCAGGTGCTATCTTTAAAAGAAACTTCAAAAAGAATATGCATCCAATTTTTTTATCAAAGAACTGTATCTCCTACAGTTGGTGCTGTATATCCAGTGAGCATTTGTACCTAAGTTTGAGAGGTCATTTCAACATCGGAGAGTGAGAACAGCAACATTGCCACATCTAGAATAGGTGGGTGCCCTTTATGTGGGAAGAGGAACGATCTATCAGATGTAGCTGCAGCAAAATAGTGTACAACATGTTGTGTTCCTACAGTGAAGGCGCTTTAATGAATGTGAAGTTTGGTGTCTTCGAGGTACAGTGTCCAGTTATAACTCCATTCGTCAGTTATAGAACGAGCACACAAAAAAAAAATGCTTAATCTGTTTTTTATGTATTTATTTTCCACAAGGCATTCAGAATTTCCTCTAATGTTTCTTGTTTCACTGAATGTACAGAAAAGTGTTTCGGTGTCCATAACTAGTACAGCGAGTGTACAGTTTAAATCCATTGAAATGTGCAAATGTGATTTTAAGCAGCCTCCAAAAACCTACTACAAGAAGCTTACTGCAGGAACTCAAATTCATCATGAAAACGAAATGCTTGCTTTTAACGGATGCTCAGGGCTGGAAGCTGTAGAATCCAAGGGATATGATGAATGGAGTGTTCTAAGGGTAGGGGACAGATCGTTCAGTTCACAAGTCATCTGTTTTTTTCCCCAAAATACATAGGTCTAATATTTGTAACATATTCAGTAGAGAGCAAGGTCTATAACCTGTGTTAATACATGCATTAAATAGATTTTTTTGAGCACTTTCACTATAGGGAACTCATATGGCTGAATTCCAGAGATGCATGTATCCACCCATTGGATCATTCCTCATCTATCGTCTGTCCATCTCATGAGGAATCGCTCTTTACCCTGTGATGTTATTGCATGGATTAGTCCTGCATCTCTCAGGCCAGTAGAGAGCAGACATGAGCTGCTCTGTATACACCAAAGTTAGTGCTTCTGTGGAAAAAAATCATAATCATATATATAAGAATGAATTGAGCTACAATACTTTGATGATTCCTATCATCACTGCTTTCACTGTTGCTGGTACTGCGGGATTTGCATGGCATATGATAAACACTCTCCATCCCCTATAATTTCTTGATTTCTTTAATTTTCTTTTTCAAAAAAAATAAAAATAAAAAATGAATTCAATGTATTTGGAAAAAGTGGTGCCACATTGATTTCACTCAAAATATGAATTTAAAATAAATATTATATTTAATTGGGTTGCATTTTTTCAGTGTATTTGAAAAAGTATTAAATCAATAAATCAGTAAAAGTTATTTATAGCATACATATTTTAGTTTATGCGAATTAAACCTATTAGTGAGTACATTTTTTGTAATATTACTGAATTAATGTTTTATGCTACTGACATATAAATTTAAACAGAAATATTTATTATTAGCATTAAATGTTGTAATATTAAATCAAATACATAATATTGCTTATATATACAAAATGTATTTGATTTATTAATAAATCATTTGATGCTAATAATTATGTTAATTGTGTTGCCTGATTTTTTTTTCTGCTGATAAAATTACAATCGTTCTTCCTTTGTCGTCTTGTAGAAAGCGGTAGATGCACCACCAGTATCTTACTGTAGTATTATTCCTTTTTTTTTTTTTTTCTCGGATGAGCCCACGGCTGATGCGCACATCACGTCTACCAATCAACACGAGGCGTTACGACTGCGCGCTGCACTCTCAGCCACTGAGAGCAGTCAATGAATATTTATGGCGAGGCTGCTCTCCAGCGCTCAAAGTTAGTGGATTAGCAATAGGAGGATGACTGCGTGATACAACATCAGCACCTCGTTTGGATTAAGATCCAGCGTTTGCGCCAATTGCCACTTGAAATCAGCGGTGTGGAGGACAGCGGTGTCAAAACTGTACTCCAGAAGCGGTATCGTGTGAAAGACGTGCCCTGCACATCACTTCAGAGACTTTGCTATCTCTTTGCCCCTTTTCCTCTAAGATGCCAAGACTTCCATCAACAGCATCACCCTCAGCCTACATTCAAGCGGGCTGCTCGTTTGGAAGGACGCCCGACCGCAGCCGTTCTCATCTGCAAGTTCAATCCGATCAATTGTGACAAAGGCTGTCAGCGTCGGAATAAGAAATCGATACCCGAGACGTTCTTTTGGAATTTTAACGATCCGTTTTCCTCAAGTGAAGCGCGCATGGAGTGCCCGGGCTCCTCGTACTTTCAGATGTTTGCAGTGTTGATGGTGACAGATTATTGTTGTTGAGTGTCCATGCGAGACTTGGGGTGGAAACATGTCTGGCCACTTCTCTGAGAGGGTCGCTGCTATCAGAGATGGCATTTTGGTCCAGCACTTCGGTTTTTACTTCTAAAGTGCCCCGGAAAATCTTATTCATGTTCACCCTCTCCCTTTCTGTCACCTATCTGTTCTATAGCTTGATGAGCTGCTACAACTCCTTCCAGTTCCAGGAGAACTACGTTTATCAGGGAAGGCTCGTGACTGAGGAAACAACTTTTGTCACGCTGAGGGAGAAACTTTACTCGACCTCTTCCCAGGGCTACCTCGAGGAGGAGTTCATCGAGAGGACAGCGACCGAGCAAACTATCTCAGTCTCGAGCGTTAGAAATAGCGTGGGGATCGACGAGAGGACAGCGGGATGGGCGCGAGCGCAGGCGGCTACGACCAGCAGCAGCATGTCGCGCGCTGCCGCCGCTGTGGCTGGAGAGCACGAGCACCCGGAGTTCAGCACCACGGACAGCGAGCTTCGGAGAGTGGTGAACTGCACATCGGATTACGGGGTGAAAAAATTGCCCCAAGCCATTATAATCGGAGTGAAGAAAGGGGGGACAAGGGCTCTGCTGGAAGCTCTGCGGGTTCATCCCGATGTTCGAGCCGTTGGGAATGAGCCTCACTTCTTTGACAGGAACTACGAGAAGGGACTGGATTGGTACAGGTGCGCCCTTCACGTTTCTCTGTTGTGCTGTTTTTTTGGGTCGATTGCAAGGATGTCTGAGATGATTCAAACAAATCTTGTTTATGTTAATTTAATTTGGTAATAATACTACTAATAATAATGGTTTAATGTCAAGTGGTGTTACCATCAGGTAAAAATTTTAAACTTTTTATATTTTGGAATTGTATTAAAACAAACACACACACACACACACACACACACACACACACACACACACACACACACACACACACACACACACACACACACACACACACACACACACATATATATATATATATATATATATATATATGATAAACTTTTTAAAATCATTATTTTTATATACATAATTTAATTTTTTTAATTTTGGTTTTATGGTTTTCTTGCCACATGACAACAAAATGGCTTCCTTCATGACAGTGACTTATTTGGTGAATAAGTTATTCAGATTATTTTTTCATTATTATTATTCAAGTTTTTTATTTATATTATTAAACTTTTAAAATAAGAAAATAAAGCGAAAATAAATAATTATGAGATGAAAGATTATGCCGAAATTGCAAAATAATAATTATCAGAAATCATAAATACATTTTTTTTTTTTTTTTTTTATAAATCCAGGCAAAAACCTCACATCATCAATGAGTATTATGACATTGACCCATATAGCAGAGTGTCACTTCTCTTTCCTTTACAGGAAAAAGTACTTGCATTCAGATATTGCAGAAATTGTTTACCATTTATTTTCACACCACTGCATTTGTTTTAGTAATTCAGAAAGAAAAAAAAAACACTCTTATTTTTAATATAAACTGTCTTAATATTTATAGTGATGATGATGATCAAAGCTGTTTGAAACATAATGTTGGGCTATACACATCCAAGTTTATTACAGTAATTTCTTCCAAAATAAGAAATAGTATTCATCATTATTTTAACCAGGCCTGACTGTATGATCAGGTGTACTGCTTGTCAGCACCCTGGTATAATTAATAACCTATCTTAAATATAGGCTACTTCTATACGTATTGCATTCAAGTATGTATCTCAGTCGTCATCTGTATCTGCACCTTAAAAGAGCATGAAATGAAATTTAGTCATTTAATTAGTCAGTTAATTAATCAGTAGACTGACACATATGTGATGGTTCAAGAGAACCAAGTTCCAGGCTGCAACGTATGCTTTAGTCCAGCTTCAACATAATTACTACAGCAGCACGGCTGTTTAATTTCATGCCGAATTCATGTTCACAGTCGCTGCTCAGTAGAGCCAGGTGCAGTGAATGCTCCGTTGAGCTCTTTCAGCACGCCTGTGCTCCGGACTCCCAGGTGTGCTCAAATCATGAGGTGCTTACTCAGGTGTATGTGCTCCCACATACCCATCCTCAACCGCTGCTGGCACGCTTTCGACTTGTCAGCCTTCGTCAGCTATAGCCATATTTCCTATAGTTTATATCTCTCCACTCCATTTGCAATCTGAACCAGTGCAGGTTATTACAGCCAGGCTGTTTTTCTTCGGAGTGCTGTTCTACATAGGCCTATCATCATTCAGCCGAGCAGTTGCCTATGGTGAGGAGACGCCCGTACGAAGAGCGGCTGAGGGGTAGAGACCGAATGAGCATTAAGTCACACTGCGGTGTGTGCCGGATCCGCTTGGATCTGCTAGCCTTGGGCTGTGACTCAGAGCTTTGGGGCCGGGCAACATCTGCCGCAATTCACTTCAGAGGGAGCCCAACTCATAAGATTTGTTCATTTGCCCGGGTGTTAATGCGAGCTGTTTCATTACACTCGTTGTGTGGGGGCTCATTAGACCAGGGGATGACAAGCTTACATAAATAACATCTAAGAGTGCTTGTGTGTTTTTAATGTCTCTGAGCCTGGAAAATCCCTTAAGCGGCCCTAAATTTGTTTCCACGTGCACTTGGCATTTGACATATGTATAGCTTGTAGGAATATCAGATTTGAAATGGCCTACCACACGCACCAAAGGGGAAAATATCACATGTGCATGTTTAACTCTTATTTGTTATGACAACGCTGGACATGTCAACATTTGTGTTTTAATATTGGCTTTTTGAGCCAATAACTGATTTGCATTTGCAGAAGTGGCTCATTTCACACTCAGCTCTGGCTGTAAAGATTAAATGTGTGAAACATGTAGTTCATACAATGTAAGATAAGGATTTAGACAATAAATGAAAAGATGACACTTTATTTTAAGGTGACAAGAGTGTAAGTACTGGGTAATATTAATTAGTCAGTAGGCTACTTATTACTTATTAAATAAACTACGTGTATTTAATGTAGGGTTACGTTTAGGGTTAGTTACAGTACTTGTAATGGTGTGTAGTAATATAGTAAGTAGCGTAACATACGTAACTACCTCGCCTTAAAATAAAGTGTTGCCAATGAAAATTCGGTCATTATTTATACTGTCATGTAGTTTACAAACCTGTATGACTTACTTGGAATGCAAGAAAACATTTAGATTTTTTTTTAATCCATATATTGAAAGTCGATGTTGCTTTGGGCCTCATTGACTTTCATTGTATAGACAGAAAAACAGTTCAAACATTCTTCAAAATATATTATTTTATGTTCCACAGAAGAAAATATGTCATATGAGTTTGGAACAACATGAGGGTGAGTAAATGATGACAGAAACCACATTTATGTCCATTTAAGCTGCACATGAAGGCAATTCGGTTTGCAAATGTTTTACATTTAAAGCCATGGTAAATAAAAATCCTGTGGTAAAGGCTCTTTGGACTTCATTTGCTGGGCATATATATCAGGAGGAGTTAGGTAGTCTTTTTTAGTCTTGAAATATGATGGTGCTCCTCCTTTACAGCTGACACGATGTTTAAAAGGCTTGTCAGGGAGGACCGGATGCTCTGTTAAACTCCTGTCTGCTTTTAAAAGAAGCCTCACTTTCACTGAGTGGGTAATGCGTTCCCTCTGTCAAATAATAATAGCTCGGCATCATTAGACGAAGCGCACCACGGCTGGGGTCCACTCTCAGATTAAAGGAGTGCAGGAAGGCAAAAAAAGAAAAAGAAAAAAAAGAGCGTTAAAGCTGAAGTGTGTAATTTTTGCAGTGATAAAAGACTCATTTCCCAGCTTAATATGCAGAGGCAACTCAAAGTAAGCCATTTGTATGGCAAAATATTGCTCTTTTTTTGAGCATCTCGACTAGGCCGACACAGCAACATTGACTTTTGGGGCAAGAATATCCGTTTGTAACAACAATGGCAGATGGTTAAAAAAATGTTCAGGAAACAGACTATAGCTTGAAATCATTGCTTTTCAAAAACAAAAAAGATAACTTTTTAAATTGTTATTGGATATTTAATAATTATTTTCAAGTCAAATTTGTATAGCTCTTTTCACAAAACACATAAAAGCACCTTTGTAATGTTTATAATGAATATATGTTCATTCCTTAAACATTTAGCATATCAAAGCTGGGCGATAATATATTTACACTTGGAAAAAAAAAATATGTTCATGATTTGCTATCACAACTGTTTATCTTTTGATAAATCAAATTACATCATTTATGTGGTTCAGATAACAACATATTTTGGGGTTATTTTTTAATAGTTTATATTTATTAAACCAATCTCCTTCATTGTATTAACTCAATTTAATTTCAATGTAATTCATTTCAATTAACCCCAAATTTTAAGGCAACCACTTACTTTTAAACCAACAATCATTTTTTTTTTGAGTTGAGATATGCTATATTGGATACAGTTGGATATGACATATGTAGCTATCCAACTTTATATAGAGAGCTGTGTGAAGATATAGTTACATTTTGCGATGATATTAACATTCCAGCAGCCAATATTTGCTATACAGGTAAAGTAGGTAAAGAACAAAAATTGCAGGATTTTACAGCCTTCTCTGATCTGTTATTTATTCATTCAATTCAATAGTCCCCCACACAGTATTCAGAGCTGGAGATCCTTCAGCTATTTGACCTCAGGAGAGTTTTTCCATCTTTTTGTCTGGTCGTGAGCCTGTAACAGGGGTGGCCTTTCAAGAGATTGCAAAGATTCAGCATTGCCTACACCAAGGTCTCTTCCTTTTTGTTGGAGATAAAATACATTCAGATCAATGAGAGCTTATACTCCGCTGAAGCCCACGCATTGTTCTTGCCCCTTACAAGGCTACACAATGAAACGCTTTAATTTCACCACCTATTTATTCCCTGATGCCCCCTTGTTTCCTCCTAAAGAGTAAAACTTTAGAAATTTCTCATTCCAACTTTACAAGTTTAAAGGAATATTGAGAGTTAAAGGCAAGTTAGCTCTACCAACAGCATCGTGCATTTTTGCCCTATATACTTCCAATGTATTAACATAATGAGGGATGAATCAAAATTATTTTCTGTGGTAATCGCTAACATACTAGAGATACCATCGATAGATATTACCTTATAATGGAATATTTCCTTAAAGTGCCCATATTTAGCTATTTTAAATGATCCTAATTTTGTTTTTGTATGACTCCTACCATATGTTTACATGTATTCAAGGTAAAAAAAAAACACTACCTTATCTTTCAATATTGCAGCATCACCTCTTTTCTCACAGTGCCTGAAACGGTGCAATAAAGGTCTCTCCTAACCCCTCCTTTTCCTACTCTGCTATGATTGGTCAATCCTCGGAAACCAAACACCCGTTACCATGTCTGAATTTCAGCTCCGAGGACTTCCTCTCCACTTGTAAATAGTCGATTTTACCGTATCAATTTCGAAAATTGGATTTGTTTTTGCAGCACAGAAAACGTCTCAGGTTACTACTGTAACCATAGTTCCCTGAGAAAGGGAACGAGACGATGCGTCACTTGACGCTTTGGGAACGCCCCCAGCGTGAATGCGTCTGAGCATCAATGTCAACTAGTCCAATGGAAAGAATGAGCGTCACGGGCGGGTGACGTCATGACCAGGAAGGGATAAAGGCTCACCCGGTGAAACGCGGCATTAGCTTCAAAAAGTCGAAGCAAGCCGATCACAGGGAAGCAGGAAGTATGGCAGGGTGACGCATCGTCTCGTTCCCTTTCTCAGGGAACTATGGTTACAGTAGTAACCTGAGACGTTCCCTTACGAGGGAACTCGCGATGCGTCACTTGACGCTTTGGGAACGAGAATACCCAAAACGCCAGAATTCCAAGTACCTGAGTGTCAGTCTGTTGGAACTAAGCACTAAGCACCTGAGAACCTGGGGCAGCATCCAGGTCCAAACTGTAAAACCTGACGAATGTGAGCGGTGAGGACCAGCCTGCCGCATCACAAACGTCTTGGAGGGAAACCCCAAATAACAAGGCTTTAGAGGCCGCCATACCCCTCGTAGAGTGAGCTCTGACCACCAAAGGACACGGCTGGTCAGAGTACTCGTATGCAAGTGAAATAGCCTCAACTATCCACTTACTAACCGTCTGTTTAGAAGCAGGAAGACCCTTCTTAGGTGATCCATTTCTCAACCTCGTGTTGTTCCAAACCAGTGTTATTTTAGTGTCAGTGAGATTATACACTCACCGGCCACTTTATTAGGTACCCCATGCTAGTAACGGGTTGGACCCCCTTTTGCCTTCAGAACTGCCTCAATTCTTCGTGGCATAGATTCAACAAGGTGCTGGAAGCATTCCTCAGGGAGTTTGGTCCATATTGACATGATGGCATCACACAGTTGCCGCAGATTTGTCGGCTGCACATCCATGATGCGAATCTCCCGTTCCACCACATCCCAAAGATGCTCTATTGGGTTGAGATCTGGTGACTGTGGAGGCCATTTTAGTACAGTGAACTCATTGTCATGTTCAAGAAACCAATTTGAAATGATTAGAGCTTTGTGACATGGTGGAAGTAGCCATCAGAGGATGGGTACATGGTGGCCATAAAGGGATGGACATGGTCAGAAACAATGCTCAGGTAGGCCGTGGCATTTAAACGATGCCCAATTGGCACTAAGGGGCCTAAAGTGTGCCAGGAAAACATCCCCCACACCATTACACCACCACCACCAGCCTGCACAGTGGTAACAAGGCATAATGGTTCCATGTTCTCATTCTGTTTACGCCAAATTCTGACTCTAACATCTGAATGTCTCAACAGAAATCGAGACTCATCAGACCAGGCAACATTTTTCCAGTCTTCAACTGTTCAATTTTGGTGAGCTCTTGCAAATTGTAGCCTCTTTTTCCTATTTGTAGTGGAGATGAGTGGTACCCGGTGGAGTCTTCTGCTGTTGTAGCCCATCCGCCTCAAGGTTGTGCGTGTTGTGGCTTCACAAATGCTTTGCTGCATACCTCGGTTGTAACGAGTGGTTATTTCAGTCACTGTTGCCCTTCTATCAGCTCGAACCAGTCTGGCCATTCTCCTCTGGCCTCTGGCATCAACAAGGCATTTCCGCCCACAGAACTGCCGCTCACTGGATGTTTTTTCTTTTTCGGACCATTCTCTGTAAACCCTAGAGATGGTTGTGCGTGAAAATCCCAGTAGATTAGCAGTTTCTGAAATACTCAGACCAGCCCTTCTGGCACCAACAATCATGCCACGTTCAAAGTCACTCAAATCAACTTTCTTCCCCATACTGATGCTCGGTTTGAACTGCAGGAGATTGTCTTGACCATGTCTACATGCCTAAATGCACTGAGTTGCCGCCATGTGATTGGCTGCTTAGAAATTAAGTGTTAACGAGCAGTTGGACAGGTGTACCTAATAAAGTGGCCGGTGAGTGTAGTTTTTATTAATATTTTGAATTACTTTTTATTTTTACATTTCATGATTTTATTTTAATTTTAGTTAAATCATTGTGTGTTTTTGTCATTTTTATTCGTTGGCCTGGTTTCACAGACAGGGCTTAGATTAAGTCAGGATTAGGCCTTAGTTCAAGTAGGTATTTAAGAAGCTTTTATAAACGTGCCTTAGAAAAAAAAAAATCATTTCAGTTTTTTTTTTTTTTTTTTTTTTTTTTTTTTTGGTTAATTTGGTACATCATGTTCAACTAAATGAAAATAATAAGTTACTTTTTTTATATTTTATTTTGTTTGTTAAAATACTTGACACATTCTGGTTCAGATATTAGTGGATCATGTTAGTTAATGTGATGAACGACTGCGGATACTCTGCTAGAACACTTCATACATCCACTCAAAATGGCTTGACAAAGTTAGATGTAAGAAAAGCTCCAGCGCCATGCCACTTGCTTTGATACATTTGCTTATCTAATGCAATCAAATTCAGATGTTTTAAGTGTGGCTTAATACTTTTAGGGTCACTGGGTGTAGCGAATAGTCGGCGAGTTTGTGAGGAGTATGAACAGGCTGCAGAGTTGATTCCTTCCCGTCAGAAGTTGAGACACAAGCCTCTGACAGGAGGAGTGAGTCACAGATGCAGATCCACTGCTGAGCGAAGCAGGACAGAACCCAAATCCACCGTTTATCCCTTGTTTACCTTGCCTCAGCACGCCGCGCTGCAGTTCAACCCGACTCTCGCCTCCCGACTGCTGGCTCAAAGCTGTAAGGGGAAGTGGGCCGCCTCCCAGCTCAAGCTGGATGCCATCTCTCTCCGCACAGCCTAGCTCTTGCACCTCCCTGGGATCCCCCAATCTGCCTGTTGCTGATAAGCTTCCGCCAAGGCGTGCAAGGACGTACCTCTGGGTACGCGGATGCCAACGTGGCAGTCGTGGAATTAAACTTTTTAATTAGCAGCATGCCCCCGTGCCTGTTGAGAGCGAGTGGACTGCTGCAGTCAGGTCTGTCTCATCCCCCTATTTCCACTTAATTAAATTCACTAGCACAAAAGAGGCCCATTGACTACAGGAGCGTCCGCCCTGCCACTTCACATGTTTATCACCCTTCCTGTCATCCTTTAGCTATAGGTGCAAACATTGTGCCGTTCCAATGCTGAGATTCAGCCTCCGCGTCTCCTGGAGGTTGAAAATCGCAAATGTACATGCGCTGTTACTTTGTTTTGACGTATTGATGATGTGCAGGCATCTTCCGGAATCCGTATTCGGCTTTCGGGGTTGTGCGGATACTCGCGCACATATTGTTTGGCCCTCCAGAAACATTTCCCAGACAGCAGTCTTGACAGTTCAATTACATCTGGGATTTAAAGTCAAAGTGCATTAAAGCGTAAGCGTTCACACGGCGCCGCAGTCTATGAGAAAGGTTCTCCATGGCCTAAAGAATCAAGGTGAATAGTGAGCTCATATTGCGGAATTTACTCAGAGGTCAGCCTTCCAGGTTATTCGAGTCCATTTCTTTTGTGGTACCAGAGCTATGTGTGGAATCCGACATTATATTTTGAAGGCTGGGAGAGGAAAATTCACCCGCCGTCAAGATTCTGGAATACATTTTTTCTTTCCCACTCCTCAACGCTTTTCTCTTTCTGACAGACATCCTCGCTGCCTGCTGGGCTGAATCGTGTTAGAAAGTTTCTGAAGTGATGATCTTCCTCCAGTACTACAACTTTAATTCATTTACGCTAACAATCTAATTTGTCAATTTAATTTGCAGGCATTTAACTATTGGCATCATCACACAATCTGCCATTAAAGCCCAGCTTCTGTCCGGCTTTGTGTCTGTGAATGAGAACCTGAGCCTTGTCCTCACTGCAAAGCAGGGAGGCTGGTTAAGCTTTGCTACTTTTTTTTTGTTTGTTTTTTAGACCCACACATTGTGGATGGATTGCTTGAAAATGACAGCCGCTGCCTCAAGTATTAAATTATTTATTTTAAGCCAAAAATAAAGTGTAAACTTAAGTCATTTCGAGCTTAAATGAATTCTCAAAGGGATTATTTACTTTCCACGGATTTGCCATGATGTGTTTCCAGTCAGAAGGAACAATGAATTTCGTTCAACAAAGAGCTGGTTTACAGCCATCTTAAAATCTCTCTGAATGAGAATTCCCTGGGACAAATAGGCATGTCAGTCATACTTGACAAGATTCTAATTTTCTCCCTGCGTTTTCTGCACCACCCCCCTCCCTTTTTGCGTATTGGGTGAGTGATACAGTCTCAAGACACGACCCAAAAACAAGCTAATGCAGTTCAGACAGGAACTCTTGACATGTTGAAATCACGCAGTGAGGGCAAACATGCGGCTTCCAGCGTGTCTCACGGCTGCTCCTCTGACCTGACATTTATCGTGGCAGGGCTTTACTTTTCCTCAGAGGAGCTGTAGGGATGAAAAAAATCTGATTCCCTGCTAGGAATGTGACACATGGCTTCACCTGCATCTCTCCGTGACATCTGACACAGTACAGAGAAATCCTAATATGCCATATGGCTCTGACAGATAGAGGATTCTAGTTAAAGGAATAGTTTCCCCAAAAGTGAAATTTCTGTCATCATTTACTCGCCTTCTATTCTTGTATGCTACATTTTTCTTGCATGAATTTTTGAAGAGTCGTTATGTGCATCAATAAAGTGCGTTTGAGCTTCCTTTTACCGTATTTTATGATCTCTATATCGTTTCTGTCGGGCGGAAACCTCGTATATCCACATTCCGTAATTTTTCTTTTTTCCATAAATCATTACTATTGGTACCCATCACGTCTGACTGTAAGTTTTGCAAATATTTAACCAATGAAAAGTATTAAAAAGAGCCTGTGACTAAACCTCATAACTGTCGGGAAAACTTGATATCTCGTGAATGAAGTGTCGCACACAGTTTGGACCGTCTCTGCTTCTTTTGCAATGCAAGAGTAAATAAAGAACTGGTTCTTTGAATAAGTATTGGATTTTCTTTACTCAATAAACACTATATACATATACACTCACCTAAAGGATTATTAGGAACACCATACTAATACTGTGTTTGACGCCCTTTCGCCTTCAGAACTGCCTTAATTCTACGTGGCATTGATTCAACAAGGTGCTGAAAGCATTCTTTAGAAATGTTGGCCCATATTGATAGGATAGCATCTTGCAGTTGATGGAGATTTGTGGGATGCACATCCAGGGCACGAAGCTCCCGTTCCACCACATCCCTAAGATGCTCTATTGGGTTGAGATCTGGTGACTGTGGGGGCCATTTTAGTACAGTGAACTCATTGTCATGTTCAAGAAACCAATTTGAAATGATTCGAGCTTTGTGACATGGTGCATTATCCTGCTGGAATTAGCCATCAGAGGATGGGTACATGGTGGCCATAAAGGGATGAACATGGTCAGAAACAATGCTCAGGTAGGCCATGGCATTTAAACAAGGCCCAATTGGCACTAAGGGGCCTAAAGTGTGCCAAGAAAACATCCCCCACACCATTACACCACCACCACCAGCCTGCACAGTGGTAACAAGGCATGATGGATCCATGTTCTCATTTTGTTTACGCCAAATTCTGACTCTACCATCTGAATGTCTCAACATAAATCGAGACTCGTCAGACCAGGCAACATTTCTCCAGTCTTCAACTGTCCAATTTTGGTGAGCTCTTGCAAATTGTAGCCTCTTTTTCCCATTTGTAGTGGAGATGAGTGGTACCCGGTGGGGTCTTCTGCTGTTGTAGCCCATCCGCTCAAGGTTGTGCGTGTTGTGGCTTCACAAATGCTTTGCTGCATACCTCGGTTGTAACGAGTGGTTATTTCAGTCAAAGTTGCTCTTCTATCAGCTTGAATCAGGCGGCCCATTCTCCTCTGACCTCTAGCATCAACAAGGCATTTTCGCCCACAGGACTGCCGCATACTGGATGTTTTTCCCTTTTCACACCATTCTTTGTAAACCCTAGAAATGGTTGTGCGTGAAAATCCCCGTAACTGAGCAGATTGTGAAATACTCAGACCGGCCCGTCTGGCACCAACAACCATGCCACGCTCAAAATTGCTTAAATCACCTTTCTTTCCCATTCTGACATTCAGTTTGGAGTTCAGGAGATTGTCTTGACCAGGACCACATCCCTAAATGCATTGAAGCAACTGCCATGTGATTGGTTGATTAGATAATTGCATTAATGAGAAATTGAACAGGTGTTCCTAATAATCCTTTAGGTGAGTGTGTATATATACAATACATAACATTGATCAATGCTTAAATATAAATTAAAGCTTGAATTAAATCTGTTCATCACATGAAGTGATCGCCTCTTTACAAGACTTGGATTAAACAGCTTGATTCATATGGATTACATTTTACAATAAACTTTTTTAAAACATGAACGTTTTGGGAGAATGAACTTTCAATAAAGGCACAGAAATCAAAGAAGGTGTTATTAATAATATGTTCATTTGTGCTTCAAAAAAACTCTTTTGGTTTTGGAACAACTTGAGGGTGAGTAAATGATGACAGAATTTTCTTTTTGGGGTAAACTATCCCTTTAAAGTACAAAAAAGTACCATAAGTGTGGTACATACAACTTGTGTTCCCAAGTCATTGTTCTTTAGGTTTTTGTGAAGAAAATATCATAATTTAAGTTGTTTTTCATTGATAATCTGACAACAACATTGATGCTACTGCTTGGTTGTGCAGTAAGTAACCAAACACAATGATGGACACAACCTTATAGTGATTAAATCGTTTAATTTTTGCTCTGTTCCTCAAAAAAGTTTATTGTTGGGCTTCAATACACTTGACATAAATTGGGCTACTCTTATAATCCTGGTGCTTATGTACATCTTTTCTTTTGGTCTTGACAGCACTGAATCATGTACTTGTTCTGAGTGGCGATTCTACAAAAACTACTCTTTAAAGGAGCACTTAACCCATTTCAACATAAATCTTTATTGAAAGTGGGTCATATATGTAGTCGAAATGTAAAATATTTTTTTGAATTTGGTGCCCTCTTGACCGAGAAAAGACAGAAAATAACTTTAGGGCGCATTTGTATGTAAGACAACAACTCCCACAATGCACCACATTGCACAGCTCCGCAAGCCACTCCCATTAATCCAGAACAGCGCAAACATCAGAGAAATCACTCTTCCGTCTACAAGGCTAACGTTAGCTGCCACCAGAGTTAGAAATTCATTTCACACACAATTTCTAGTTAGTTGGCTGTGGCGAGCAGGACGAGGGCGAGGGACGTGAGAGGACGGCTCGAGGCCGGTGGCGTGATTGCTGATGAGCGACACCTGTGAGACGCACCGGTCTCGTATCTCACGGAGGAGCGGAAGCATAAGGGAGGAGCGACGACAGGGCAGATCGAGAGAGGAACACAGGCCTGATTTTATGTTGTATTTTGTTTCTGTTGTGTGGCCAGCAGTCGTCCGTGAGGGGCTGCTGGCTTATACTTTTGATTTGTATTTGTTTATTTTACTATTAAAATGTTTAAATGTTGCCGTCTCCACAGCGCTTGTTAGCTTAGCTTCCAAACAAGATGGCTAGAAAATGTCAATGTCCGATAGAAAAATGAACAACATATGGGTTTGGAACAACGTGAAACAGTTCGCCAGTGGAATAATAGATTGGAAATGAAGTATTTCCCTTGTTTTGAAAGAAAGAAATGTAAACAAACATGCGAGCGAGCCAGCTTTTTAGCAATGCTGCTCGGTGAAGGATCTGTGACATAGCTCACACCACCCGTTTCTTCAATAATATACGCCGCTTAGAAGATTGTGACAGGCTTAATTCAATTATGGCGGTGAGATGTGCTTACACTCCGTAGGTGTGAGCTAATTCCTCTGTTAACACCCCTGAGTCACTGTCACAAACAAAGACAAACACATTCATTGGCTTACAGAAGCTTGTTTGCTGTGATTGTCCCATTGCCTTTGATGTTTCTCATTGCTTTCTGTTGTTTATTTATTCATGTGCTTTTCCTTGCCTGGAATCACCATGAGGTATTCAGTTAGAATCATTTTAGTATAGTGTGAAACAATGTAGGGATGTTATTTTGGAAGTGTAAACTGAGTGCAACATAGTTTCAACACACCAAGTGATTAGATTGTGTAGATGTGTTCTTCAGTGACCTTGAATGCGTTTTTGGGAACTTTTCTTGTGTCATTGTCTATTGAGGTTTCATGTTTCATACACCATTAATCAAACACCCCAAGAGAACGTCCCGCAATATCATCTCAGCTAGTAATGACCACATGTGCCAAGCATCCTTTGAGATCTGGACTAAGCTGATGAGATGTAAAAGGATGCTTTTAAGGATTATTATAATTGCTAATTGTATTTGAAAGGTGTTTGTTTTGCTGGGGTAATTTTGAGTATTGGCACTTGAGATGTTGGGTCGCGCAATGTTTTGTTGACATACTTTGCTTGTTCTGTGCCTGCCTGTACATCATACATGGCTAGTGTTGCTTCTTGCAAACAGCATAATTAATTTAAACTGCATTTAAAATTCCTTTACTATGATATTTGATTATCATAAAAGGTATAAGGATGTGTACCCCCAAGTGTTTGGAAGAGAGTGAATTGGAGTCACATCAAATCCTGTCATTTTATAG
This sequence comes from Rhinichthys klamathensis goyatoka, assembly GCF_029890125.1. Taxonomy (NCBI): domain Eukaryota; kingdom Metazoa; phylum Chordata; class Actinopteri; order Cypriniformes; family Leuciscidae; genus Rhinichthys; species Rhinichthys klamathensis. The sequence continues at coordinate 116,612 of NW_026607106.1, read as the reverse complement.
CAATATTGGTAAGTTACTTTGCAGTACTTTCTTTACTCAAATACCACATGCAAACATACAGTTGTAACAGACTTTTCTGGCTTAAATGAAACTGAAAATATCAAATATCTTGGTTTTGGAAGCATTTTTCTCCATAGGCATAAAAAAAAGCGTATTTAAAGAGTCCATATCCTACTAAATCAAACGTATCTGTAATTATTATTTATTAACTACAATTGCACATATTTGAATCATAAACAAGATAACAAAACAATAATGTATGTGTAGGATACATTTCTTAAATGGATCAAAAGTGACTGTAAAGACTTTTAACATTGTTAAAAAAAATACTGTTCTTTTGAACTTTCTATTCCTCAAATAATCCTGAAAAAAAAAAGATTATTAAGCAGCACAAGGGTTTTCAACATTGTAATAAATGTTTCTTGAGCAGCAAATCAGCTTATTAAAATGATTTCTGAATGATCATGTGACACTAAAGACTGGAGTAAGGACCGGTTTACACAGAACGCGTTTTTGCTGTCGAAAATGCGAGACGCTGGTCAGAAAAAGTCGCAAGGACTAACACTTTTTTTTTAGGGATTGACCTTCTTTTAACTTGAGCACATATTTTTAGAATGCTGTGTCATGCTTCAAAAGATGCGAGCGAAACTGTTAAACATGTCTGTCTTTTTATGTTTACATAAAAAAGTGGAAAAATAGCACAGTGGATTGGAAAAGCACATTCTTTGAATGCCCATTAATGATGCTGAAAATTCAGCTTTGCCATCACAGGAATAAAATACAATTTTAATTGTTTATCAAATCAATGTAGCCTTTTGACAGATATGTATAGAATATTTAATTTATTTGTGTACACTGACAAATGTTTAAAAGTGTTGTTGAATAGATTGTGGAGTGTATATCGAACAATTACATCTTTGACAGTGCTTCACAGAGCAAACAGATTTGTTTATTTGATTTTGATTTTTCTCTCCTGTTAAGGATGTATGCTTGTGTACTTTGCTGTTAAAATACTGCTGTTATTATTATTTGTTAAAAGTTCAAACTATGCTGACTGATGGCTTGGATAAAAGCATTTACCATAGATCAATAACCTCTGAGCTCACAAAATGTATATCTTGAAAGTTTTCAGCAGAACTGTTAAAAGCGATTCTCTCTATGGAGACAATGAATAGGATTTTTGCTGTTGCAAACTGTTGCACTGGGTTGCATTCCCCTATGTGATTGTGCAGTTTTTGAAGAATTCTGAGCAACTTTGAGTTCATGTTTGGTTAAAACATACCTTTTTGGGTACCTGGAGTGTTTAAAATGAGGTTTAAAAATGAGGCTTCTTGTTTTTATGAAGGGGGTTGGGAAATTAAGGTAGACTTATGCCACTTGTTGAGGTATTCTAAATGTTCTTTGTTCACCACTGATCCTCATTTAGATTCTCTCCCTGCTTTAGTCATTTTTTCTTCCTTTTATCTCAAAGATAATACACATTTCTGTGATTTACCACAACAGACGGAATGAAATAACGTGAAAGAAATAATGAAATAAGACTATTTTCTTTCAGGCATGCAGCTCGGGCTGTCAGCGTGTTGCCGGATTGGTGTTCTCCATTCAGTTACTCATGCCACACATTTTTAACGTGTTTGCAGTGACGCAGACTCTCTCTTCACGGGCATCCACCCCCCTTTTTCCTCTCACCTGCCTGTACATATTTGGAATCTGTGTTCATTTTTAACCCGGAACACACAGTTGGAAAAGTGTTAACACACAATGGTTTAATTGATCATTTCGATAAACAATGAACCCAAACTCATTCAAGGTCACTTTCCAATCACAGCCTCCACATACTCAGTCCTCCGGTTACTTTAAAAGGCCAACAAACCATGAAAGCGCATCTGGGCAGAGGTGAGAAGGTAGCAGTGCTGTAACTAATGGGTTTATTTAATTTAATTTACTGCAGCAGCCCGGGATCACAAGAGCCGTACGGGGCCGGAGAGATATTGAGGTTGCTATGGGAAAGAAAGAAAGATTAACCCTCTTTTTAAAAGGGCAAAATTCGCTCTCCTGTCGTGCTGGATTTTCCTGCAGAGATATGGCACTGTTTAACTTGGCAGAACTAAATGAATACAGGTTTGTGGAGAAATGGGGCTCTCCAGTTTATTTCTGACAAGCCTCCTAATCAACGTCACGCTGGGGCCGCGCGCGCTGGGCTGAGAATCGTTCCGAAATGAAAGCTTTGTAAACACATCTTCAGATGGATGGAAAGGAGCGTTTGCCACAACGACTGCCTCTCGATGCAAAATGCACGCATGCCTTACCGACGTATGCGCGGCGGATGCTGCCGAATCCAGAAAAATGGCAGTGTTTACTGACTGATAGAATATCACGGTCATGGTCAAGCATGTGTTGTAGTCATTAACGCTCTCTAATTAGGGACTCGCCTGTGATGCTCTATTGTGCTTACGTGTCAGTGCATATCTCTTTATGCATGCTGTCCCCAATTACCAGGCAGAAAAAAAGAAAAGGAAAGGAAAACGTCTCAGAATTCCTGATGCAATCTGTGGAATGTAAATGAAGCAATCCCAGCAGCCCTTGGGTTTGCATAGCCACAGTTCCTGCTGAATCGCTCATACGGAGATCTGTTTTGGAATAAAACAGCTGAACACATGCACGCTCCACCTTGGGTAAATCCAACAAACGCTCCGGGGCGTAGAAAATGAATGTGGCATGATAATTAGTTAACCAGCAGAGCGTTGCCAGAAGAGGGAATGTTATACCTAGTGTTTAATAACAGATAGTTTAATTTGCGACTCTTGTAATGTGCCCATTTCTTAAAACCGCGTTGGCGCTTTCTGACAGTTCCTTCTGTTCTTTACCTCCTCGCAAACATATTTGATGTTCTCTTCTTGACGTTTTGGGTTTGAGGTGTCAAAGTGTTGTAAAACATTCTCAACGCTGATAGATGCCTAGGGCTGAGGCACATTGAGGCAGTGAATTTTTGTTTGCTTAGTTCTCTTAGAATTCGCCTTTGGCTGACTGTGTCATGCTAAGATTATCATGCGGGGTGGATACACACAGGGTTTCTGGGATTTAACTATCATCACATGCTTTAGCAGTACCTCTGTAGCAATGGATGGGGACTTTTGACGGTATTATTTGACACCAAGTACCACTGGGCCACTGTGAAAGCTGACGAATGAGATTCATGTAGTCTGTTACGGCAAGTGTTATTTGAGCACAGACAGCACAAAGACTTGTGTTTTGATTTGAGTAGCAATCATAAATGGGGAATTCAATGTCAGTTGGCCATTTATTTGTAATTTGTGCTCAATGGTTTGTTCAAACGCACCTTTAGCAAACCAGAGTCAATACAGTTCTGTGGTCATGGCACATGGTTCACAGAATTGGTTTATGGTGAATTGTTTTTATCTCATTTGTAGAGTAAATATCTCTCTTACAATAGCATGTAAGATGTGAGAAACAGATATTGAAGTGGGAAAGTTGTTGGTTCATCGATACTCTGCTTTTAATTCATGTCTGGATTTGCCTGAATAACTTTTGTCTCGGGAGCGGAGGGAATAAAGTTACAGCAGAATAAGAAGTATGGAGGTTAAACCCTGAGTAGTTGTTGTCTTGGGCACTTAATCTCCCACATGTGATGCTATACATGAGGCTGCTGTAAAATGGGCAGCCATTTTACTAATACACCTGGTATTAAGATCTTTACAAGTAGACGAGGGAGACACATTCACGTTTAATTACACCTGGTCCATCTCTTTTGTACACTTTCAACCACTTCTGTCCTGATTTCTTCCATGGGAGGGTCTTTCGATCGAATGGATTAAATAAGCTCACGCAATTTACATATGAACGGGATCGGAGACGACATACGGAGAGCAGAGCCGCAAGAGCATACCAAACACTGAAAGTGTGTATTAGAATCAGGAATGGTGAGAGAACATAGTGCTTAGTACGTTTTACCTTTTCAAAACCAAACTTAGGTCTTCAGGCGACAAAGTTTAATGTTTATGCGTTAGGTCAGTTGGTGGACTTTTTTTTTTGGCTGTTTGAACGCATTCGACCACATGAGCATTTAAATGCGTTTTCGACTATCTCTGGAAGTTGTCGAAAATGGACTAATTCAAAACATTTTAGACCCCATTTACACCGGTATTTAGCGTCGTTCACTTGTGATCTGATCGACCAAAACGCATCTTAATACCAGGTGTAAACAGGGCCAAGAGAAAGGAATGTGGTACATGAAGATTCACAATGATGTTATGATGCAGATAGCCTGAAAGAGAGGTCACATGAATATGGGTACATAAAAGTTGCTCAAATGAACTCTAAAGTTTGGACAGCATTACATTAATGCTAATTGAAGTGTACACCAGAAGGTGGCATGGAAATGAAATGACATGCCAGAAGCAAACGAAGCCCTACTGTGCTTTACATGTCTTTAGCTTTTTAGCTTTTATTTCATTCTGTCCCTGACATTGTGCACTTTTATTTTTGCATTTTGCATTATTCTCAAATGAAAGACGCAACAAAGTCCACCACATGTTCTGTCAATTATGGAAACTCAGTGAAGCAGTCCTGTTGTGATAATGAATGTAATAAAGTCTCCCGTGGCACAAGCACAATAACAGAAATTTCCTTCAGTCCATGTGGTCTTTAGCATTGTAAGTAACACTAAAAGTGACCACAGTGGTTACCAATACTTTTCAGACAAAGCTGCTTCTTTTTTCAAATTGATTCTGGCTTTGGAAAGGCTCATTCTCAGAACCAGTCAGACGTGGTCCAGGCGAGCTTTTATGATTTCCACCCACATACTCTTAACCAGTGTCTGTCAAAATGAAAACAGACATCTGTCACACAATTTCTGTGAATGCAAGGCTTCGTTCTTAGAGTAACTTGCTGTGAAATCTACTGGTAGATTTTGTTTTTCCTTTATAGGGTTGGCTGTATGGATCATTGGAGATTGAAAATGTTTTTGATGCTACATAATAGGTTCATAGATCAGTGTATTTTTCTAGGTATCACAAGTTAAAAGATTAGTATCCAAATATGAAAATCTGTCCTAATTTACTCACGTTGTTCCATGCATTTTCAAACCAGGCACATCATGTTGATGCCACATGGTTGTCACTTGAAGCCAAATACAATGAATTTGCGGAGCATGAATGAGATTTGAGAGCTATATAAGAGGTGGAGGATTTTTTTTGTCCTTTTGCTGTATGCAAATAGTGAATATTCTTTGATAAGTCTTCTATTGGTTTCCACCGAATAAAGAAAGTCAAATGAGTTTTGTTGTAAAATATTTTAGGTTTTTAGGAAAAAACAAGTATATAGTAGATCTTTAAGTTTAAGATGTCATAAGTGTACTGTTACAGTTTTTGTTTATAGTGCAATTGTGGACCAGTATTCAAATCCCAAAATGTAATTCGATTAGACTGACCAATTGTAGTCATGAATGTTTAAAGTATTGAGAAAGAAAACCAAAGCAAAAATTTTTTGTTAAAATAGAATATTTAAAGATATAAAAATATTTTCTATTTATAATCCACTTGGCTCAAAATAGGTGTATACTGTAGGTCACATCCCATGCCGGAGACGTAGGTTGGAATCCCACTCGGAGCGGGTCGAGTATAAGACTGGTTACATTGGCATGACACCTACTGCTGTAAAGAATTTTAAAGAACAATGGAAATTGAAAAGGTTTTCCCATGGCATGATGTCAAATCCAGTTCGGCACTAATTGGAGCCTTTATTTTTAAGAGTGACCCCTTTTGGTAACAGCATTAACATCTGTGATCTGCACTCAAGGCATTAACCTGGGTCCCAGTTTGATGGACATGCGCTTGGAAACAGCTCTAAGCAGAGCTCATCCGAAGGATCTGCAGAGATCTTCTTCACGCCTCAGTCAACTGCAGCAGGTCACTGGCCTAATATGGTAGATTAAAACCCAATATTAATTCTCCTTCCTGCGCAGCTGGAAGCCTGGGCCGTTCGCTTGTTGTGTCTGGGGTGTGTTTGTTTTGGCCGAGGTGCTCCGCCTCTGCTATCCTTTTTATTAACACAGGCCCTAATGCCTTGATTTAATGCACTCTCAGAGGTCAGATATTGTGCTTGGCAGCCACAGAACACTTCCTTCCTCCCTGCCCCATTAATAACAGCAAACAAATCAGGGATGTGCCATAAATTTTCTCTCTGGTATATTAGAGCAACTTGGATATGAGATGTGGACATGTTTATTATGAAAGGACAGCATTACTCCTGTGCAGCTCCAGCCAGAGTGTGTGTGTGTGTGTGTGTGTGTGTGTGTGTTTCTTTATCTCTTGCTCTTGCATGCCATTTCTATATGTTTCCTTGTATCTGAGAGTAAATACAATATTCCCACTTAGTCCATATACAAGTCATCCTTAAATCATGTGTTTTCTATGCCTGGTACGTTAGCAATTTCACCAGTGAAATTGGGCATAAAGACCCGTTCACACCAAGAACAATAGCTATAAAGATAACTCAAATAATATCTGTATTAACATCCAAATCAGTGGGTAATAACGCTCTGTTTATTATAAGCCCAAACTGCAGTTATGCCATCTGGCGCTTTAAAGGCTCAAGCTCTTTACAGCAGGATGGATTCTGATTGGCTGACAATCTTTCCTATCCTCATAGAATTCAAACGATTATTAATTACAACATTATTAATTAAACCCGGCAACAACAGATCTAATATCAATATCCTAATGAATAGAAAACTATTAAATAATGTAGACACGTCAAGTTTTTATACGATTTTGCCACCTACTATGTGTATAGATATTTTTCATACACGAGAAGCGTGTTTAAAGGCAGATGTGCAAACGGTGGTAATGAACAACAATGCCTTGGCATGTGCTGATTTGTTTACTAACTTTTATTTGAGAAAATCTGTTTGAGTTTATACTTATTGGTCCTGCACTGCCTACTGATTCAGTTGATTTTAATACATATACGCCAACTTTGATTAAGTGAACTCTTAATTTTAATGTACAATGATCAGAATGCAATTGCAGCGCATGGATATGATCTGTTTTTTTTACCTGCTTTCAGTATGGGATTTAGCTGTTTGATTTATAAATAAAGTAGGCTATTTCATATGGATCGCTTATACGTTTTTTGACTGTCTTCTAGGGGTTTGTTAAATTAGTCGACCAGTCAGTTACAACATTTCTGTTATGAAATTAGTCATGGCGCACATTCCAGACATTTAGTGAACGTCCTGTCAGAGACTGAGACTGTAGTTAAAAGACAAAAATTAAAAAAAAGTACATTAAAAAGATAACTATAGCCACTTAAGAGTCCTTAACATCACAACATGGTTGATTATATGAGGTTTCTTTGCTGAATCTATTTTAAGAGTTAAAGTTCAGGACACACATCTCAGGTTATGTCAGAAAATGACATTATATTGGCTATAGTGGGTATATGTCGTTCTTATCTCAACATGGTAAAGTTATGAACTGAAATATGAAATTGAAATATTCTTACAATTTAAAAATAACTAAAATAAGTTTTCTACTTGAATATATTTTAAAATGTAACATATTCCTGTGATGCAAAGCTGAATTTTCATCAGTGTCACATGATCCTTCAGAAATTATTCTAATATGCTGATTTGGTGCTCAAGAAATGTTTCTTATTATTATGTTGAAAACAGTTGTGCTTAATGTTTTTGCGGAAACAGATTTTCGTTTTTTTTTCAGGATTCTCAACTTCATTTGAAATAGAAATATTTTGTAACAGTATACATGTCTTTAATGTTACTGTACTTTTGATCAGTTCAATGCTCCTTGCTGAAAACAATTTTTTTAACAGTATGTGTGTGTGTTTTTTTAGCATGTTTGTCCTTCCCCATTTTCAATTTCTATAATGGCTCTGATTGGGCAGATCTCTGTTCAGGATATTGGAGAGTATATTTTGAATTTGGCTACTAAACACAATTTTTATTTTATTTTTTAACAATGAAGCTGAAAACACATTTACTTGTGGCTTTTAAAAAGGCTAATCATTAAGTTCATGGTAGAAAGCCTCACATTATCATTAAAAATCTATTTATCTATGAAGAAGATGAATGACATTTTAACTTCCATAACCATACAGTTGTGCTCGAGTTCACATATTCATATAATCGGCTTGGTTACCAGACTGCCAACTCAATAGCAATTAGATATAGTACACTGAAAAAAAAAAAAACTGTGTAGGATTTACTTTGAAGCAATTTTCTCTCAGAGATGGCTAGTAAATGTCACACGTAATTGCAAAGAAATGGCAAATAACACTTTGAATTAAACATGAAATGTATGAACTAGGAAGACATAAATGGTATTTTCTTGTAAAACATACTTTAATAATCGTTGCTTTATTTACAACTTGTGTTGTCCAGTCAACAAGCAACTTTAAAGTTATATTACTGACAATGTTAATGAGCTCATGAGATTTAAAGCTTTTGAAGGAAGGGGATATTGAGTAATTGTCTCTCTGTGTGAAGGCATGTAAATAGTTATTTTGTATTTTTCTATTATTTACTCATTATCTTTTTATTATATCTTTATACACTCTTCTAAAACAAAAAGTTGTTTTTTAAATGTACTATATAAATAAATTAAAGTTGATGTGATGTCTCAGTGTCACAGGCTGAATGAAAGCCATCCATCCAACCATCCATATACATACATATCTACTTTCCTTTCAAACCCCAATAATACCTTTTTTTCCCATTAGACACACTCTAAAAAATGCTGGGTTGTTTTAACCCAACTTTGAGTCAAATATGGACAAATCCAGCCGTTGGGTTACATTTTTTAATTAAAATTTTAACCCAACGTTTGGGTTTGTCCATATTTGACCCAAAATTGGGTTAAAACAACCCAGCATTTTTTAGAGTGCATGTATTCTTTTCAAACCCCTGTTGCAGAATATATTGTATCAATCCCTATAATAGCCCAATGATTGATTAATGCTTTCATTTTTATAGATAACTAGAGCAAATCAAATGTATGTGATTCAATTGCAGCAGCAGCTCATGGTCATTCAGTGCATTTGGTTCCTGTTGCATTCAGCTGTGGAATTGAAGTAATTACAGATTCACTGAGTGTGGTTGAATTTATTAATGTCCAGAAAAACTAAAGCTAATGAGATAGCAATGCCCAGTTCCAGTGAGATCCATAGAGATGGTCATATTTACACAGTACATATACAAATAAAGCTTTGAAAAGGTAGTTCTTAATGAGTTCATAATTTCTAGCATTATAGACTATCTTCTTAGAGTGTTTCCATGACTACAACACTGCTTAACAGAATAGTCTGTAATGAATCACAGCCATGTATTCATTTGGCTCAAGGTCTGTGTATTTCTACTACGCAACGTTTCTGTCATTCTATTAATGAACAAATGATCGCAGTCATTTATCTGCAGACGCTGTAATGACTTGTGTGTTTAGAAAATTCAGAATCCGTCTCGGATCATCTCACCACGTCTGACAGGACGCGTAAAGGTGAATTACCGCCACGCATCCCCAAAAGACTCTGCACTCGGCCGTCACATCCAAAGCTTATCCCTGATCTTTCAAATATGATTCAGATTCACCGGGGTGTGACTTTCATCCTAAATAAATGCCTCAGCTGTGTATTACTTCTGAGTGGATTTTTTATGGGAAGTGGAGAGATAATGCTGTGTCACAGGCATCGTCTGAATGGGACTCTATTTTGTAATAGGTATAATGCAACAGCAACAGAGCAAATGTTTGAAACTCTTTAGGGTCTTGAAATATCCAGTCTGCAGCATTAAGCATAGGCCTATTCAGCAAGGACACATTCAATTGATCACATTTAAATATATATTAAGCAGCACAACTCTTTCATTACAGATTATAATGTTTCTTAAAGTTGCACTGTGTAATTTTTAGCGGCATCTAGTGGTGAGGTTGTGAATTGCAGAGAAGTTACAGTGGGCGACAGGAAAATATGTCGTCGTCTGAGACAGCAGAGAGTAGCCAGTTGAGCAATGAGGTTTCTTTACAAAGATACATTTAGAAATTAGGTTTACTTAATTATTCAACGATATATTATTGCGAATATTATTGTCACTTGTTCATCATTGTGTCAGTGTTTTATTCGCTGACTTTAGCTAGCTTCTTTGCACAAAGAACAGCATAGTGACGAAACACGTTTGTCCATTTAGGGCTACTGTAGAAACATGTTGGCACAATTCAATGTAAGGGGACCCGCGATGTATGTAGATAGAAATGGCTCATTCTAAGGTAATAAAAACATAACGGCATAAGGTCTTAAAACACCACTGAAAACATAGTTATGTATATGATATTGCATTTCTGTCAACAGAGTCTCCTAAATATTACACAATGCACCTTTAAGCAGCAAATCATCATATAAGAATGATTTCTGAAGGATCATGTGACACTGAAGACTGGCTGAAAACGACGCCTCAGGAATATATTACATTTTTAAATATATTAAGATAGAAAGCAGTTCTTGTTTCACAATATTACAGTTCCCTATCGGTCAGTCACTACTACGTAGGTCATGACTGACCAATAGGAATCTTGCTAGAGAGGCCAATCTACTTCGAGTGAAACTAAAACAAGCCAATGCACATTGGCGTGCAATCATTTGCATCAGCTGTGCAGCCTCGCAGCGCGGGTATTTAACGAGCAGCTGTTGCGATTGCACATTTGCTTTTTGCTTCGGAGCCAAGCACTTCGAATGCTGGCTACACAGAGTGAATCTGCAAGCCTCTTCTGGATCTCTCCACTTTGGTGCCGGCGTGACAGCACAGCAATGCGAGCGGTCTTCTTTTTTTCTCTCTCTCTTTTTTGTTTTCTGTTTTTTATTTTTAAAATGAGCAAAACAAAAAAGCTGTTTTTACAGCTGGTAAGGTGCGCGGTGAGAGCACTCAACAGCCGTTTTCACGGCGAGAGAGAACAGCGCACAGATAGGTGCACATTCCTGTCTGTGTTCGCGGTGACCGTGGGTACATGACCGTGGAGTCATGTACCCATTGTGGGAAGATGACCATCTCGGAGCTGCGTCAAGACTCTCGTTCCTGCAAAGGGGCGGAGTCCCTGTGCCTCTGCCTCAATCCAATCCTCCTCAGAGGGTTGCTTCGGGCAGTGACACGGGAGACATGAGGATTGCGGTGAGCACGCTTCCTTCGGGGAACCAACCTCCTAGGAACCCTCACCCCTCTCATGCTCCGCAGCTAGTTGAGCCACCAAAGGAACGTGCTGGACCATCCTCAAGGTGTGTACCAGTCGTTTCATTTGGTGCTCCCCGCGACGATCAGATGTCGGTCGCTGCATCGGAGGATGGGTCAGACTTCTCTGTTGACGACGGCTCGGAGCCGCTGCCTCCTTCGGGTGTGCCAGCGGTGCCCGAGTCGGACCCAGAGATGATGGCCATGCTTTCCCGGGCCGCCAACAGGATCGGGCTCGAGTGGAACCCTCCACTGTGCCCTCGAGGCTGGACGATTGGGATCTTGGGGTGGTGCGTGCTGGTTCTCAGCAACCTACCCCAGTACCTTTCTTCCCAGAGGTGCATGAGGAGCTCACGGGGACGTGGACGGCACCTTTTACTACCAGAAACCGTCTCAGTGGCTCCTCCTCCCTCACCACCCTTGATGGCGGGGCAGCTAAGGATACACGCGTGTCCCGCCAGTGGAGCGGGCCGCTGCAATGCAGCTGTTCCCTAACTCCACTCGGCGCGGAGAACCGTGTCTTCCTTCCCGGACCCGCAGGTACTAGTCGGACCTATTCGACGAGGCTTACAAGGCCTGTGGGGAAGCTGCCTCTGCCATGCATGCCATGGCGTTGCTGCAGGTCCATCAGGCCAAGGCACTGAAGGATCTGCACGAGGGTGGTCATGATCCACAAGTTCTCCAAAAACTTTGTGCCACAACGGACCTCACGCTTCGTGCGACGAAGGTCACCGCGCGGTCAGTGGGCCGTGCGATGTCCACCTTGGTGGTCCAGGAACGCCATCTCTGGCTGTGTCTGGTCGACATGAGGGAGACCGACAAGCTCCGGTTCCTTAACTCCCCTGTGTACCAGACTGGCCTCTTTGGCGACGCAGTCGAGAACTTCGCCCAGCAGTTCTCAGCTGTACAAAAGCAGACAGAGGCTATCAAATAGATCCTGCCGCAACGGCCAGCTGCTGCCTCTACCCCTCCGCCCGCGGCTCCTCAGTCTGCTCGTCGCCGGGGGCGTCCTCCTGCGTCTGCGCCTGCACCGCAGCAGCAGCCTCCACCTAAACTGCTGTGGAGCCTGTCACAGGCAGGCCCGGAGATGAATGGGACTGCTCTCCAGGAGACGGTGACCGCACCGCTCCTCCCCCGGACGAGGGCCGGGTGGAAAAATCTTCTGTTTGTGTTCCGCCGCTGGTTTTGGTTTCCTTCATCTCTGGGTCCGAAGAGGGCCAGGAGAGCAGTGGGAGGAGAGAATCCTCACCACTCTAATCCGCCTCTTCTATCGCCAGCGGGCAGCAGTGTGCGGTCCGAGAATGCCACCGAGCCGCCTCCTGCACCTCCTGCCCCATGGAACCAGGTAAGTGCTGCACAGCACACGCAGACCCCACTACGGGCCGCCTCCCAGAGAGAGTCTCCCGAGCCGTGTCCCTGTGTTCCACCTCGCTGCCCCACTCTGGGTACGCCTACGGTCCCTCTGGTCCCGCTTGTACGGTCTCTGAGAGCCCCCAGTCCGTCTCGCTGGCTCATTCGGACCATCAGGCTCAGCTATGTGATTCAATTTGCCCGGCGTCCGCCCAAGTTTCGGGCCATCCACTCCACTACAGTGAAAGCAGCCGATGCCCATGTCTTGCGTGCGGAGATCGCAGTCCTACTGGCGAAGGACGCGATAGAGCCAGTCCCTCCAGCCGATATGAGGTCAGGGCACTACAGTCCCTACTTCATTGTACCCAAGAAAGGTGGTGGGTTACGACCGATCTTGGACCTGCGAGTTTTGAATCGGAGCCTTCACAGGCTACCTTTCAAAATGCTCACACAGAAACGCATTTTCGAATGCATCCGTCCCCGAGATTGGTTTGCAGCAATCGACCTGAAGGACGCGTACTTTCATGTCTCGATTCTTCCTTGACACAGGCCATTTCTGCGTTTTGCGTTCGAGGGTCGAGCATATCAGTACAAAGTCCTACCCTTCGGGCTGTCCCTGTCCCTCCGTGTCTTCACGAAAGACACGGAGGAGGCCCTTGTTCCCATGAGAGAATAGGGCGTTCGCATCCTCAACTATCTCGACGACTGGCTCATACTAGCACAAACTCGAGATCAGCAATGCAAACACAGGGACCTTGTGCTCAGGCACCTCAGCCAGTTGGGTCTTCAGGTCAACTGGGAAAAGAGCAAACTCGCCCCCGTGTAGAGGATCTCTTTTCTCGGTATGGAGTTGGATTCGGTAGCACAGACAGCGTGCCTCACAGAGCAGCGTGCTCAGTCGGTGCTGAACTGCTTGAACACGTTCAAAGGGAGGACGGCGGTCCCACTGAATTTTTTTCAGAGGCTCCTGGGGCATATGGCAGCGGCAGCAGCGGTAACCCCGCTTGGCTTGCTTCATATGAAACCGCTTCAGCACTGGCTTCACGGCCGAGTCCCGAGATGGGCGTGGCATCACGGCACTCACCGGGTGGCAATCACACCGGCCTGCCACCAGACCTTCAGCCCGTGGTCAGACCCCTCGTTCCTTTGGGCAGGAGTCCCCTTGGAACAGGTCTCCAGGCATGCTGTGGTATTCACAGATGCCTCTGCCACCGGCTGGGGTGCCACGTACAACGGGCATGCAGTGTCAGGGGTGTGGACGGACCCCCAACTGCATTGGCACATCAATTGCCTTGAGTTGCTAGCAATACATCTCGGTGTGAGCCGCTTGAAAAGGCCGCTACAGGGCGGGGACGTGCTGGTCCACACGGACAACACTGTGACCGTTGCGTACATCAACCAACAAGGTGGTCTACACTCCCGTCGCATGTCGCAACTCGCCCGGCATCTCCTCCTCTGGAGTCAGAAGCATCTGAGGTCGCTTCGAGCCATGTATGTCCCCGATGTGCTCAACCGTGTGGCCGATGAGCGATCACGAGCTGTGCTCCCGGGAGAATGGCGACTCCACCCCCAGGTGGTTCAGCTGATCTGGAGAGTGTTCAGGGAGGCTCAGGTAGACCTGTTTGCCTCCTCAGAGACCTCCCACTGCCAGCTGTTTTACTCCCTGACCGAGGGGACACTCGGCACGGATGCACTGGCACACAGCTGGCCAGGGGCCTCCCCAAATATGCATTTCCCCCAGTGAGCCTACTTGCGCAGACACTGTGCAAAGTCAGGGAGGACGAGGAAGAGGTCCTTCTGGTGGCTGCCTATTGGCCCACCCGGACTTGGTTCCCAGAATTCATGCTCCTTGTGACAGTCCCTCCCTGGCCCATTCCTCTGAGGAAGGATCTTCTGACTCAGAGACGGGGCACCCTATGGCACCCGCGTCCAGACCTCTGGAAACTCCATGTCTGGTCCCTGGACGGGACGCGGAGGTTCTAGGTGACTTACCCCCTGAGGTACTTAACACCATCACTTCAGCACGGGCGCCATTCACGAGACGTGTTTATGTCCTGAAGTGGAACCTGTTCGTCGTGTGGTGTTCTTCAGAACCCCGAAGATGTTCGATGGGGTCTGTGCTTTCCTTCTTGCAGCAAGGGTTGGAGCGAAGGCTGTCTCCCTCCACCCTCAAAGTACATGCTGCCGCTATTTCAGCTTATCACGACCCCATAGATGGCAAAACAGTGGGGAAGCATGACCTGGTCGTCAGGTTTCTTAGGGGGGTGAGACGATTAAATCCTCCTCGACCCCCCTCCATTCCCTCTTGGGACCTTTCCCTGGTGCTTCGAGCACTTCAGGATGTTCCCTTTGAGCCTCTGCAATCAGTAGACTTAAAGCTTCTTTCCATGAAGACTCTGCTACTGGTTGCACTGGCCTCTGTCAAGAGGGTAGGAGACCTGCACGCATTTTCGGTCGACGAATCGTGCCTAGAGTTCGGGCCGGGGGACAACCATGTGGTACTAAGACCCCGGCCTGGCTATGTGCCCTAGGTTCCTACCACTCCCTTCAAAAACCAGGTAGTGAACCTGCAAGCGCTGCCTTGGAGGAGTCAGACCCAGCCCTGGCTTTGCTCTGTCCCGTTCGTGCTCTGCGTATGTACGTGGACAGAACTCAAAGCGTCATGACCTCAGACCAGCTCTTTGTCTGTTACGGAGGCCAGCAGAGGGTAAAGGCTGTCTCCAAGCAGAGGATGGCCCACTGGATAGTGGATGCCATCGCCTTGTCTTACCAAGCACAAGGTGTGCCTTGCCCGCTCAGGTTGCATGCACACTCCACGAGAGGCGTTGCATCCTCCTGGGCGCTGGCACGTGGCTCCTCGCTAACAGATATCTGTAGAGCTGCGGGCTGGGCGACACCTAACACGTTCATTAGATATTATAGCCTACGTGTAGACCCGGTCTCCTCCCGTGTTCTCACCCTAGACGGGTAGAAGCACAGAGAGGCCCGGCTCTGTCGGCTTGCTGCACCCTACTGTGCAACCTTATTACTCCAGAGTAAAACCTGTAGAGTCCTCCAAAACCCCTCGGCCCGGACATGGCGGAGCGTACGGCGCCAGGCCTTTATCCGCTGAATCCTTGAGAACCGGATCTGGGCTGGGTTCCATATGTGTGACCCTACGTGGATCCCATATGTGTATGTTTTCCACTGCTGCTCCTATCGGAAGCCTGTGTCTTTCCCTTGGGCTAAATCTCCCATTATTCATATGCAGTTCAACCTTCGGGTTAGTCCATATGTATTTTCCACATAACTCTTTGAAGAAGTGGCTTCCGCAGCGTTCTCCTTCCTAAATAGAAAGGGCACGCTTTCCCAGTGTTATCCAATAATCTCACTGTATGGGTTATTACGGAACAACAGTGACAGATACACTCTGTATAAGCCTCCTCCTATCGTTCTTCCAGGCAAGAAGGTGTAGAGGCTTGCACGGGGCGCTGGCTGGGGTGCAGTAGCTGTGGCGCTTTGGAAGGGATTCCTATTGGTCAGTCATGACCTACGTAATAGTGACTGACTGATAAGAACGTCTGGGTTACAAATGGTAACCCTCGTTCCCTAAGGGAGGGAACGGAGACGTAGGTCCCGTCGCCACATCTGTTGCCGCAGCTTTTTCAGGCTTGGCTCCTCAGCAAAAAACTAGTGTGCAATCGCAACAGCTGCTCGTTAAATACCCACGCTGCGAGGCTGCACAGCTGATGCAAATGATTGCACGCCAATGTGCATTGGCTTGTTTTAGTTTCACTCGAAGTAGATTGGCCTCTCTAGCGAGATTCCTACTGGTCAGTCATGACCTACGTCTCCGTTCCCTCCCTCAGGGAACGAGGGCTACCGTATGTAACCGAGACGTTTTTACTGTATTTTTCGATCAAATAAATGCAACCTTGGTGAGTTTAAGTGACCAAAAACATATTAAATTTTCAATAAAATAACTACTACGTGTAGAGAAATATATATAGAAATCCCAAAAATAGAAACTAAATTTTAACTATTCAAAACAGACCTGCTATGAGTGCTGAAATTTCTGCTTAATGCAAAACTGTGTAGAATTATTGAAAAACTACATTACCCACAAGTCTGTTACCACTGTTGCCATGGGAAATGGAAATGCTTGAACAGTGCTGATCTCTCACTGCACTGGATTTCTCAATCATTCAAGGATATTTTTTTATTCATTTTCTCCTCAAGCTATTTTGTTTTAAATGCTTTCAAGTTAGCAGCCCTGCATTTACAGTTAAGCATTTGATAGACAATTTCCTACAAAACAGCATTCAAGGTGTACAGTGCATTATATATTTTTTGCTTGTGCCATTGTCTGCTGTTCGAGCTACAGGAAAGCACGATTTGTGTGTTAAATATTTTTTTTAGCGTGTGTAATTTACGGCACTGTCCGTGAGATGAATCGCACATGACTTCAGACATTTTCGCTTATCCTGCTCTCCATATTGTTTATACACCATTAGTCTGGCAATGCCTCATCCCTGCACTTCACCTATGAAAGCAGAAAATGCCTCTGGCTGCTCTCATGCAGCAAACAATGCATCACACTGTCCATGGAAAAGCGAGCCAGAAAAAAAATCACTTTAGCCACAGGATGCCACCACTGATTTTGCCTTTAAACAGAAAAAGCTCGGCTGTTGTGAAGCTGAAAATGATTTAGGTGCATTCAATTAAAAGAGATCAGATTACAGTTTGAATATTCACTTGAGTTTAGAACTATGAATGTTCTTCCTCTTTTAAGACTTGAAGTGAGAACAAAGAGAGAACATTAATTACACACATCAAGTAAGAAATCTGTTTAATGGCTATCAACATCAAAGCTAATGGAAGACTCAAAAGGGATCCTCAGAGAATAATCAATTGTGAGAGTGTGTCGGTGTGTGTAAGTGTGCACGTCTTCCTTTGTGTCTGTGCGCTCAAGATTTGGCAGAATATATTCAGCTCAATCTGTTATTCACGAAAGAGTCACGGTTTTGCCCAGGGAAAAAAGCAACATGTTGGTCTGTCCCGCTGAATAATCAACATCGTTAGTAATTCTATTCCCCCCCCACCCAAATATTAAAAATGAACGGGCTGTGCGAGATGCGCAGCTCTTTTCATGAGGGCTTGCCTTGATTTTCAGGGACCAATCGAAATGCTTTGCTGGGGCTGGCATTCTCTCAGATGTTAAAACGTATAAATTATGCAGAAACCAGATGCTTCAATATTTATCAGCATGTATAAATATGCTTTAATGGATATGAAATAACTTTAATAGAGTGTCATACATGTCTCATGGAACAGATGAGATATGGGTTCCTTCCTTCCTTTCTTTCTTTCTTTCTTTCTTTCTTCCTTTCTTCCTTTCTTCCTTTCTTCCTTTCTTCCTTCCTTCCTTCCTTCCTTAATTTTAAATTTTATCAACACCAAGATTTTAGGTTACTTTTTTTTTATTTTGTAAATGTTTACGAGAAAGTGTATATCGTGTTTTTTCAAACTGGTTGATAATTACAGATACCTCATAAATATATATATATATATAAGTTGTTTGCGAAATCTTATGATAAGCTGTTTAATTACATTAAAGCCAACATTCATGTATTGGTTTGAGGAGCTAGAAGCAGGAGTAGCCTGACGGGGACCCAGAGCACAGCCAGGACGATGGCCCACGGCAGAGTCGAGGGAGGGTGGAGGCTTAGCTGTCGACACCAGGGAGGCGATGGACTGAAATGGAGCCAATGAAGGTGGAGCCCAAGGTGAAGACGGAGAGCAGATAGGGCAGGGCGACACCGATGCTTCCTTCAGAGCCGAGGTGGAGCCGCAGTAATGATCGTCCAAGGTGATGCCAGTGGACTGAGGCAGAGCCGGTGGGACTGAGGACCAAGGCAGAGCCGGAGGGAAGGTGGAGCCCGAAGGGGGGCCAAAAAAGCGCAGGCAGGGCAGGGTGACGGAGTAAATTAGCTTAAATACACAGAGGATGATTGACTGAAATAGAACAGGTGTTAACTAATTAAGAACCAAGGATATTAACAAGGAACTAAGGAAAACGGGAGCACATAAACTAAACAAAACAGAGCATATGTGACAACAGTTCATAATAAATATCATTCCCAAGCCCTTTTTTACAGAACATAATGGCATAAAATTAGGTGACTGGAGAGACAGACTCCTTCGAAAGACAAAACCCAAATACATATGTGTGCTGGATGTGAAAAATGTATAGATTTTTTTTCTTATGGTTTTTCCTCTCAAATAACCTTTTTGCCTTTTGTTGCTCATTTTAAATGTTCCTGCAATGTGACAAATTACATTTAAATACAAATATCGCATAAATAATTACGTATTAAAAGTTGCATGCATGATATTTTTTGTAAATTTTCAGCATGCTTTTTATAGTTTTTTTTTTTTTAGTATAGCATGTCATACATGTCCCATATCCAAATATTAGAAGTGCGCATCTGTTTTGTGTATAGCTTGAGGTAGAACTGTCAGCTACAACAATATGATGAATTACACAAATTCAGACAGCAGAATTGCATCGTTCTACTAGACAAGAGCACCTGTTTAAAAAGGTTTGTTTGCTTTGCGACGGGAGCTGAATTTTGCGGCCTCATTTTGTGCTGTTTTGTCACTTACACACCTCAGCTAAATTATGGGCCTGCAAATTGTTGATGCATCAAACTAGGACGCTTTCCAAAATCCCGCTCTAAAAGAAGCTCAGCCTTAATTGGCAACAGCTATGTGGAGATCCGGCAAACCTGCACCCTTCTCTTCTCAGCCCAAGATACGAAAATTTGTACGGGATTGGCCGAGCCAGCTTTCTTTCAACTTTCATCCCTGCGATTCTAATGCCAAATTCAGTTGAGCTGTGCAGTGTTTAACCTCTCCACCCCCAGATCCCCAAGGCTCAGGCTGGAATCTCCTCACAGAAATGAAAGCAGTAGTGGGTGTCGCTATGGGAGTTGAATGAGGAATGCTGAATGACGGTGAGATAATTGGGGCCTGCTGAGGCTCTCTCTCTCTCACTCTTTCTACATTCAGATCAAGGGACAGGAATAGAAGAGGGGTGAACGCTTACTCAGCATAGCTGAGTAACTTTAAGAGCACACTGACACACGCTCATGTACACAGTGAGAAACCAGGCAGCTGTGCAAACTCATAATGCAGTTTAATTATGTTTACAACAAAAGGCTGGTAACTAAAAAAAAAAAAACACACACACAACTCATTATAACAACATCCTGACAATGCAAAAAAAAAAAAAAAAAAAAAAAAAAAAAAACATAGATTACTTTTTGATGTTAAAACGGGGGAAATGCCCAGTTGACTACTTCAGACCTTTCTCCTGTTTTGACAATAAAACTTTACCAGACATGCACATTGAATTTGCAGCCAGAACGCATGTTTGTAAACTGTTCTGTTGTTCATATATAAACACCACTATTTAAACATTTGGGGTCGGTGAGATATCTTTGGTGATGCTTTATTTTACAGTGTCCTTGTTACATATGTTACATGTAACCCTCAACCAAAACCTAATCCTACCCTTACCCTACATGAAGTTCATTATTATTACTCAGTTACACTTTATTTTAAGGTGTCATTGTTACAGTGTAATTATATATTTAAGTACTAACCTTTTTTTTTAATACGTCTCTTATGCTCACAAAGGCTGCATTTATTTAATCAAAATACAGTAAAACAGCAATATTATTATCATTTAAAATGTTTTCTATGTTAATGTTTTTTTTTATTTTTTTATTCATGTGATCAAAGCTGAATTTTCAGCACCATCATTTCAGTCTTTGGTGTCACATGACCCTTTAGAAATCATTCTAATATGCTGATTTGATGCTCAAACATTTCTTATTATTATCAATGTTGAAAACAGTTGTGGAAACGGTGATACTTTTTTTGGGAGGTTTTTCATTGTATTAGAAAAAGCGCTAAATAATTTCCCTGATATAATGTGATTGTTTTCATAGTCTGAGAGTGATTTTTGGCTAAAAAAGTTAAACACATTTTTTAAACATTTTCTGTAGTCCGACACTGCAGATTCTCCTTTTCATTAGTTCATAAGATACAAACCATTTTTAATTTCTGATTGTTCATGCGCCTTAGTTACTATATTTGTCTGTTGTTATATTTGTGTTGAAAAGTCACATTCATAATAAACTAGGCTATAGTAATATTTACCAATAAAATATATAGTAGTATATATATAGTAGTTAGTAAATGCATGTTTTATTTAAGTTTTGCTACCAGATAAAAGGCCATGTTCACCGCTGCTTTGAGGTCAATTTGATGAATTTGCAATTTTTGCAAATACTTTTTTTTTTCACACCTTTAGAACAATACACTGTAAAAAAAATCCCATTATTTTTTACGGAAAAAAAACTGGCAGCTGTGGTTACCAGAACTTTACCGTCAAAAATACGGTATCAACGTTTTTGTTTTTACAGACTTAACTTAAAATTTACAGTAATAAACCGTAATTCATTATCTGATATAATGATAATTTACCAACCTATTGAAGTATTAATATCTGTTTTGTACCATTGTAATACACTGACAACCAAAAATCATCACAGCAGTGACGAGAGTCACATGATAAATCAAAGCTCATCACAAGCAATCTTCCACAAGTAAGTTAATGCTATTATATTGAAGCTGTACAGTGTTATTTGCACAAACATTAAACACCATCATGGTAACACACATGAAATTTAAAAAATGCAATAAACATTAATTTAACAATATTAAATGTAACATAAAACCCTAATGTACATAACTGATTAGAAAAGAACTAAGAAAACTCAGAAGAAACATAGTTATTTCAACAAAAATAAATTAAATGTGAAGTGTCATGCAGGGAATTGTGGGAATGTCAATTTACGTTTTTTCACTGTAAATTATACAATTAGTTGTTCTTTTCACTTTCAAAAATTTAACGGTATTTTACAGTAAAATTACATTAAATGTACCGTTAGATCGATCACAGTTATTTACCGTATATAGTAAAGAAAGTTTCTGTTAACCAATTAACAGTTTTGCACTGTAGCATTTTTACAGTTTTACCGTTAAAATCACGATAATTTTTTACAGTGTACATTTCTAGGACTTTTAGATGACGTTTAATTTAGCAATTCTGGCTAAGGATTCTGGTTTCCAATGCCGTACAGTTTTATTAATAGTCATATCCATGACATTTCTGTGCCCGGAAATCAGATTTTCAAATTTCATTGAAATTATGTTTCCAAGACTTCTATGACTTGCTAAATGGTTTGAACTCAGGACACGTATATCCAAAGGATACTGTGCAGGATTATATTTTAATGACTTTTACTTTAGAAGCTTTTATTTATTTATGTTTTTTTTTTTTTTTTTGGAAACTGCACTTAAAAAAAGAAGGGAAGGGTTATTTGTCGCATGACACTTACCTGCGTCACATGCTGCAATCGAGAATGTCGTCCTTGTTGTGTATCGGTGAAAATGGCATCGCTAAGTGCTGGACCTTGAGCCGGTGGCATGTTTACCCATGAGACCTGCGGAGGGTGACACATGCTTTTACTTTGACTAATAAATCATTGGCGGCCTGATGTGCATCGATAGGAATGCTGTGTCAGTTTTGATACTTGATTAGCATTTCTGTCACTTTGCTTTACACTTAACATAACTCCAGCTGCGCGGCTCAATCGGAGCCGTTCAACGGCATGACAATGATGAGCCATTCCTCAAACTGACAGCCTGTCATGACAACATGTCCACTAGAGGGGAAGAGCATCTGAAAGCTCTGTACTTGCCAAAAGGGCCCTTGCCGTAGAGTAATAGCCGGACGGCTGAGTGTATCAAACATCAGGGTTATTGATTCTAAAAACAGCAGCCTTACTCAACGCTTTTGGCCATTTTCGAAAGCTGTATTGAGCGATTGTGTGTGGTATTAAATGAGCTGTTTAACAACTGCACGGAAAGCGCGCTGGCGACGGAGTTTATGCTTCATTGGCACCTTGTAGCTGTTGAGTTGCAAATGGCAGCTCCCACCTTTAACATGCTAATGAGAAGGTGCTGTGAATCAGCTCTTCATATTTTCACTCCCCTACATGATCTCCTGGGCAGTCAGCCTGAGTCAGAGCTGCTAACTGTGAAACGCTCTCTTATCAGAGAAGCCAAGGACAGTCGCTAATACTTTACGGCCTGTTCCAACTACTCGCTGTGTCTTAAACACATTTGGACTGTTGTGAGGCAGAGCTATTATCGTAAACTGAACTAAAACAAATTCCGCTTGGTTTTGCGTCAGCTTTGGTTCTGTGTTTGAAATGCCGTGAGAGCCATCTTAAACCTTGCCGTTGTCATGACCATCAGCGCGTGTCTTGTCTTCTGTCGGCTGTGCACAGGAATAAACAAGCGGCAGACACATCGCCACATTGCTTACAATGTGATTGTGACTCTTGTCTAAATGCAGGCAAATCTTCTTGTAAATCCAAATGGTATATTCTGTTGGTTCCTCAGTAGATTCGTTCACTGTTATAACTAAAACTGAAATGTTTTATAAAAAGTAGTCACAGTCAAAAGCGTTGATGAAATTGTCAAAATATATATTGATGATGGAAAATATTTGTATTATTATATCAACCATGAATATACTATTGGTATGTATATATACATATGCAAATGTATGTATATATTATAAGTTTATATATGCACGTTTATGTATAAATGTTCATTCATTAAAATATACACAAATTATTATAAAAAAACATAACAATAAAACTGTATGGAATTCTCCTATTAATGAAAAAGTATCAATAATTAACCAGTATTATTTTATTATGTTTGCTATTATAGTAATTGTTAATATTTTGAATTCACTTTTTTTTTTTTTTTTTTTTTTTTTTTTTTAGTGCTTTTGTCATATTTTATGTGAAAGATTACAGAATCTCATGATAAAAAAAAATGCAAAGAAGATGCAGAAACAAGCCATATAATATTTAAGCAGATGCATTTGTAAAATTGCGCGATCATAAACAGCATAAAAATCAAAACTGCCTAATGTTACTGCATGAAATATCGACCCAGGACGAGCTATGGGACGGAAAAGCTTTGGGGGCGTTGTTTTTTTAAACTTACCCACATTCAAGTGTTGATAAAAAAAGGAATGCATTAAGCTAGAATTAAACTTTTTTAAAATTATTATTTAAAAGCAGAGACTCTGTTCTTTCTTTTTTTTTTCATATTCAGATATTCACACAACAATTTTCTGAGAGCCATTAAAATGTTGCAGTGGCTGGCAGTGAGTTAATAAATTGTTTTTAATAGTTTTAGCTAACAATAACTCCTCTGTAGTTACAAATAACTAGTGAAGGCAAAACTCGACTAAAGATTCATTCATTTTATGTGTATAATACATTTTTTTCATATAGGAAAATTATGTATTTGATTAAATTCATGAAAACTACCACATGTAAAATGGCTGACATCAGACTATTATTTCATTTTTAACTTCTCGCATAACTGTGAAATTCTCCTCTACATAATATGATGATTTAATTATTGCGGGTATACATTGTTCATTATATGTGTGGTGTTCTGTTTCTCTCTCTCTTCCCCTCCAGTGCATTTTTTCACACTATATTAAACACAAAGCTGGTCCTCTGGGTCTAGTGCAGTTCTCTGATTTGTCTCAGAGCTGGCCATACAATACGCTCCAGTGCCTGACCCTTGCCCGGGGGCCGCTGACCTACATTGCGCCGAATATGGAAGATCTTCTTTATGTCTTTTCCACAGAGAGTTTGTGAAAACGCATAAAGTAGCTTCATGAAGCATTTTGTTTTTGTGGGAAAATGTACATCTGAGAAAGCTAGTAATTTACTACAGTGACTTATAAAATGTAACACCAATGTGCTTTTTTTTCTGTCTTTCAGAAAGCAACTCTTTTTGACAGACAGGAACTTGTGTGTACAAACAAGTTTCCGTCTGTTCAGATGTTTTTGCCGCAGAGCTACTGTTAATTGGCAACAACTTTTTCTGAGGTAGACTTTTAATTCAAAGACCGTGTTTCAGCATAATTGAATGCATTCATATATCTCATTTGCCTCACACTGTCTGCATGTTCTTAGACAGAACTGAGGCTCAGATGAGGTCAAATCACAATAAGTGCAGTTCTAGAAACTTATTTGACCCGACTAACCTGCACGGTGACTTTGACTAATTGGATGTCAGACATTGTGCTGAACTGCCACAGAAAGCAAAAGTGTTCATTAATATTCCTCCATTAACAAGAAACCTGACTGAAAATGGGTCCTAACTGCGTTGCATCTGCTAGAGTCATGTAGAGTCATGCACAAATGCGTTGTGGCCTAAAGGTTGTGATTTGACATAGTTATTGTTATAACTTCATTATGATAATTCAAATTTCTTGCATCTAACTGCCTCTCCGTAATGACCTTTTTGTACTGGTACAGCCCAGCCCCGTTTTGTGAAGTGTACAGATGCTGCTCATTTGTGTTTGTTTTTTTACAGTGGCACAAGTAATGGCCTTTTAGTGTCGACAGCCGTACAGTTACAACCCACGGCAGCGTTAGTTGAACAACTGCATTAGTTGAATGGTACGGGGAGTCCACATGGCTGCACAGGTCCCTCTACATCTCACCCTTGGACTTTTTCGCACATCTGAGTCACACCATGCCGTCTCAGCACACTTAGCCATGCTCCTCTGATCTCCAGTGGTACGCTCAACTGTGCCGGCCTCTTCTCAACTATAACACTTGTGTCAGTAACTTCATTTAAAGTTTAGCACAGTCTCAGGGCATTTAGCTGCCCCCAGTCTCTGCTGAAATTTCATTCGGACACTTACAAAGTCCATATGCAGCTGTTGCGTTTCTTGACAAATGGTATACACTATCGGTCAAAGGTTAGGGGTTTGTAAGATTTTTTAATGTTTTGGAATTAAGTCTCTTGTGCTCACCAAGAATACATACATTTATTAGATCAAAATACAATAAAAAATATTAATATTGTGAAATGTAATTTATTCCTGTGATGGTAAAGCTGAATTTTCAGCATCATTACTCCAGTGTCACATGATCCTTCATAAATAATTCTAATATGCTGATTTGCTGCTCAATTTCTTACACCGTGTCCTAACCAGACGTGATGCGATAAGATTCCAGGGACAAATAATTTGCCTGTCCACATATGCGTAAAAATCAATCAAAACCCACAGCCAATCAGAACAGCGTGTGGGTGGAGTCTCGCTGCAAGTACACGCCCAGCTAGCAGGGAACGCTCTCAGAACTTTGGCTAACATTCCCTACAAGTTTGGTTAATGTTTTAAAGAAAACATTTGAATGTAATGTTCAAAGAATGTTCCTATGAGGTCAAAAAACTAAGATTTTTACTAACCGTTTTAACTAACATTTTGAGGATGTTTTGGGAATGTTAGGCCTGAGTTGATGGTGTTTTTTTATAAAACGTTCCAGTAATGTGACGTGTTAACAAAGCAAGAACATTTGAGGATGTTTTGGGAATGTTGTTGAGATAACAGATTATACAATGTTTTCAAAAAACATTGGCACAATGTTCCATATTAACAGAGGAGGAACATTATCAAATCAACGTTCGCAAAATGTTCTGAGGATATTTGTAAGTCCTGAGATAAAACATTATTGCATTATTAATTATAAAACATTGTTAATAAAACATTCCTGTCAATTGAATTTTTAACAAAAGTAGAACATTTTGCATGAAACATTTTGAGGATTTTTTTATGGATGCTGTTGAGGTAACAGGTTGTCAAATTATCTTTTATAAATCATTGGCAAAATAACAAAGGAGGAACATTATCAAAGCAACATTCATCAGATATTTTGAGGACATTATTGAGGCCTGAAATGACAAAATCTCATAATATGGTGTGTTAACAAAAGCTCATAACATTTTAAGGATATTTTAGGGAAGCTGTTTAGGTAACAGATTGTAGAATGTTCTTTAACCTATACAATATTGGCATAATGTTCCATAATAAAGGAGGAACATTATCAAAACAACATTCGTAAAATGTTTTGAAGATATTATTCTGCGCGCGAGAGATCACTTCCGGCGCTTTCCGGCGCTAGCCGGAAAAGACCGAAGCGCCCGCGCCCTCAGATCACTTGGACGTGGCTGTGTTTACAAGAGGTAAAAACAATATAAATACTGTTCGTTTTCTCACACAAACCGCTCGTTTCGTGTCTTAGGCCATCAATGTGTACTTACATTTACGAGTCATTAAATCATGTTTAATTTTGGACTTCTCTGTGCATGCTCTTTGAGGTGGTGACCATAGACCTGCATTATATGACTGACAGACAAGAACGGTTTGACCTTAAAATATCAAAATTGAAACTACTGCGGAAACAAAGACACCTACATCTTGGATGCCCTTGAGGTAAGCTAAAACATACCAAAAATTAATTTCAAAGTGAACTCCCTTTAATATGTCATATGTATTTGTATTCTCTGTTTCACTGTTGCATGATCTTCTTTTATAGGCTTTGAGGAAAAACTCTACCACGCACACAGATAATAGAGCTCAATGCTGCTAACTGGGAGAGCAGCTGGAAAACTAGAAGAGAAGAACTAAAACACCTATTAATACAGATGACTATTATTTTTCTGCAAGAACCAAGACAAGCAAAGACTGATGATGAGCGCTATGAGCAAACACACCAGTCAAGACGCATGATTGCTGGAGTTTACTGAGTTCTTCATAATGTTGGGCATTTATTCGCAGAACTTCTAATAATTTATGCAAATGCCATTTATAAACCTGTTAGATTTTGATGTTTTATTTTTGAGACTAATACAATTGTATGTTTTAACAATGTTATAGCTAAGCTTTTTTGGGAACAAAAACAAAACTTCCCGCTAAAAACTTGTTAGGGGATAATGTTAGGGGATAATGTTCTAACAATGTTATAACTAAACATTTATAGAAGGTCATCAGAAAATATTTTTTTGAGAATGTTATCCTAACTTTTAGAAGAACATTCTAAGAATAAAAATAAAACTTCATGCTAAAAACTTTATAAGAATGTTAAGGGATAATGTTCTAAAAATGTTATGATTAAACCTAGAAGGTCATCACAAAACATTTTTAGAATGTTTTTAGAGAATGTTATCCTACCTTTTAGGAGAACATTCTGGGAACCAAAATAAAATTACCCGCTGAACAAATTACTCAGAACTCAGAACTTTTTTAGAACAAAAAATGTCTAGCTGGGACAGCACCAGAGAGTAATCTGGACGGCAATTGCAAGAAAAAGGATAAGTAGGCTATAATTAAATTCACAAATATTACACCATTTAAACATTATTCAGATAGCTGAGTTACTAAAACAATCTTTGTCAAATAATACACTTGTTTGTTCACAGTTTGAACGTTCTTGTTTCCATTTGTTTAATTTCAAGGTCTGAGGTGAATTATCCATTGTTGCTTTTACAGCTACAAAGCTGCATGGGAGCACTAAATGATATTCAAAGTCACATTACACGCTTTTAACATTAAATAAAGCACATAAACAGTACCTGAGATTATCATTGCCACAATTTGTGTTTGTTGTTCCAGCGCGATGTCGTAAAAAAAATAGAAACCGTTTCTAAAATAGAATCGTTCTAGGTTACTAACGTAACTTCGGTTCCCTGAGAGTTGGGAACGAGTATTGCGTAATTTGCGTAGTATTTTCTTAATATAGCTAGACGCTCTACTGTGCTCGCTGTGCAGCTGCACTGCATTTTAAAATATAGGCTTCAATATTCTCGAGGAAAAGAGTTTCCCCACTGTGTATTAGCTACGCAATGCTACTCGTTCCCTACTCTCAGGGAACCGAGGTTACGTTAGTAACCGAGTACGTTCCATTTCGAGAACGGTCACTTCGTATTGCGTAGCTAATACGCAGTGGGGCTGCAATGTAAAACGCCGATTTATAACTGACTTCATCCCAACTGGAGCCCACCCGAGGCTCACAGTAAGACACGAGCCATTAATAAAAAAACAACAACAAAATAATAAGAACAGGGACCGGACCTGAGTCGGGTCCTTATAACATATAGGAGGGGCTGGAGCACCTGAGGCCAGGTTCGCTCTTAAAAACAGTATACTTCCTAGAACAGACTTGTGCTTATGGACAGTAAATCGTGTAAGACTGATAAAACCGGACAACCGTTGGGTTCACTTATGTTTGATCAATTGAATGTGTTCTCGCTGAATAAAAACATAAATAGGCCTATATATATATATATATATATATATATAATAACCCCAAACAGTAGTGTATCTACTAAAATTAATTAATTCACTTAATTTGATTAACTACATATGCAATTAATTCAATATTTTTTAATTGACTGATGGACCTATTATGAATACTATACTATTGATATACATTATGACTTTGACAGAAATAATTTATAATAATTCATTTATTAACGAAGATATAATAGGGCTTTTCTCACAGAGTGTTCTGTTTTTACCTACAATTGTTTTTGCGGAAATAAGCATTTGCAAAGTTCAAAAGTGAGACAATTTCAGCTTCACATGTTCTTTGTAAGTGTTGCTCAGCAGTGGTCATCTGTACTCCTTAGTATTCAATAACAAGATTGGTTTCGTTTAACGGCTTTCACACCTGCCATCATAATGGAAGGTCAAATATTAAAAATAAGTGCTATTCAAATCCTCTGTAATTGAATATTTGAATGGCCAATTAAAATCCCAGTTGGAGGTATAGATAAGGGGAGTTAGCTTTTCTTTATTCACCTCCTTTGAAAAGCTTTACTCCCATTCACCATTAAGCCCCAGAATTCTGTCAATTTCCCTTACACTTTTCCCTCCATTGTTGAACATGCTGGTTCAGTAATAATAGTGCAGAAGAAACTTTGCATGTTCCTATATTTTGCAGACGAAATGGCCTGGAGAGTCCGCGGTCTCTGTCAGACTGGTGCGCTGCTTGTGGGTGAGGCACAGCGTTCACATCCGCCTATGTGGGAACAAAAATGGATTTAGCCACACTTCCCACATATTCCAAGACAAATTCCTGTTGCTGCCCTCCGCTCCTGAACTCGAATTGTCTTTTCCCTACCGTTTTCTGCTGTTTGTCTGGAGAGTCATCCCCCCCTCAGATTTGTGAGCCAAGTTGCTTTTAATGTAACTTCCAAAACAAGAGAGAAACTGTTTGTATATTTGTCTTCACTCATTCACACGGCTAAATTTTGGCAGCTTCCACCGATACTTTGCTTTAAACTGAAAATTTCGTCATCATCTACCACTCTCATGTCACTTGAAACTAAAATGACTCTTTCCATGAAACACAAAAGGAATTATTTAGCTGCTCTTTTTCATTCAGTGAAATACATGCTGATCATTGACTATCAAGTTCAGTTATACATTGATATCAATATACATTGAGTTAAGATTTCAAACTGATTTTAACCTGAGAATATTGTTAATTGAAAAATACCTTTAGGCTTAGGCTCATTTTTTCTCCCCTTTGTTTGTATCTTATACCCAAGTGAGCCACTGGTGCTTCCTCAACAACATGTTCATGACGTCGCTTGTCTTTGTTTCATTACAAGAGGCAATCGAGTCAATAGCAGCAGGATTTTTGTGTTGGATTATTTTTAGCATGTTGTGTGATGAGTGTGTTGTAGGAGGAGCGTTTCTGTGGGTCTATATCGAGTTTCAGTTCCCCTGTGATTCGCTGCTGAGAAAAAGACACAAACTTGTAAAAATGGCAATTCTCTGTGAAACTTGTGAAGCTTGTGCATCACGAGGGGTTCTCTGTCAAAACAATCAGATGCTTGTTCCAACAGTGTTGCTAGACGTTTTTATTTTCTAGCCAGTTTCTAGCCGTTCTTGTTGAATAATGCCTATGCGATATGATAATGTTTTAAGTGTGTAAAATCAATTTAAATTATATTTAAATATATTTAAAAACTGAAAATGATACAGCCAATATATATGTTTGGAAAAAAGAAACCATTACCACAGCTTCTGAATGTGAACAACAGTGTTTTAGCATTACATAAAAAGTAATGTCACAAATCTGACAATGTCAGTTTAACATCAATGTAAACAAACAAACAAACTAACATATTTAAATTCCAACATCTCTTTGCTCAATTTGGTAATATAGAGTATAGGTAAGCCTATATCAACCTGAAAACATACCATCAACAACATAAACAAAAACACCTGAAACTAGGAGTGGATGATTATTATTATTTATTTAATTTGTTTTTAAAAATAAGGACAAAGAGGCAAATTACAAACAATAAGACAAATACAGTAAAACAAAGGTACAAATGATACAAACAAGTTTTTTTTAGGTTGGCCTTCATTAGATCTATTTAACAGTAGCATTCAAGAAACAGAATAATCAAATGTAAAATTAAAACACTGCAAAGTCTTCACATGAATATACATTGATATACTGTATAATAAAGCTACAAAATTTATTCAGTCAAGAGCAGTTAGTGATTCTTTTCTCATTCTTTTGTTGTTTGACAGGCAGCTGCAGGTAGCCTATACTGTTTTAGGCTGCTGTCACTTTAAGACCTACTGATCCTATTGACACACATCCAACTGTTAAGCCTCATCAAAGAGTATAGAAGAACAAGAGGCGAAACTCTGATGCTTTTTTGGTAACAGCCACTAGGTGGCGCTTCGGTAGCGCGGCCGCCATTTTGGGGTGAAAATTCCAACTGGAGTTACTGGACAACAGCACAGATAACAGTTTGTTGAGGTAGGTTTTTTTTTTTTTTTTTTTTTTTTGCATTAGTGAGTATTTCTATTGTATGGAACTTTACACATTTACTACTATTATTAGTTACCAACTCTAATAGTAGTAATACAATAAAAATAGGGGGGGTAGCCTGGTTAAGTAGCAACTTATTTTTAACTGCTATAACGTTAACTGTTGTGAGTTACAATACTCACCTAATTATTTCAACCTAAAAATTACCTCTGCACTGGACTAAATATATGTATAATATATGACTGCCGAGTCGCTTTCACCCCAAAAAGGGCGGAAGCGTAGGGCTGCTGCTGGGCGCTGGTGTTGCAATGGAACGTTTTATTGGCTTTCACTTCTTGTCAATATAGATGTTATTCGATCTGCGTCATCAATGTTTGCGGTGGCCATATTGTTGACAGAAACCAAGACAACTGTCAGTCTGTCAATTGACAAGCGAGGCAGCGTCGGTATTATCCATGGTATTATCACTGTTTTTTTTGTTTTGTTTTTAAACAGCGTGATGGTGTGTTGTGTAATACACGGCTGTTCTAACAACAGCAATAAGAACCCCGGAGTTAGTTTTTATGATTGCGATAAGTTACCGTTTGTCAGAAAACGTGAAGGGAAGGAGTTGAGCCAGCGCAGGAGAGGCTAGCTAGGATAATAGGCTAAACTTTCAGCCAACTCCCCACAGAAAAGTCTGTTCCCATCATTTTACCACAGGTTTCACACATAATCCGTGTGCAATGCGTGTGCGGTGCGTATACGGTACAGAAGCAGGACGCGCAATACTTTATAATATGCTGCGTTTGCGTAACTGATCCACGGCTGTACCACAAACACCCCGGTACTCACTATTTTTATTTTAACACATACTCACTATTTCAACAACGTAAGCCAATTATTCCATGCATTACTTCTATATATTAAGTTGCTCAAGCAAGTGGTCAAATATGTAACCATATATTAAAATCGCAAACATTTTAAATGAAAACTTAAAATTGACAAAAACAACCGACTCTCATGCCTTTTCTTTTGCATTTACATTTTAATACAACAAATCTCGCATGTCACAAAGAACTTGTTTTTCCACCTCCACGAATGAGACGAGTATCGTTCATTATGTTGCCTTGTTGAGGTAAATTGTAGTTTGTATACGGATACTGTATGAACGAGATAGTTATAAATATCCGGATAAGTTAAGGCTGGCAATAAGGACGGATCTTTACTTAATGCTATTATTTGATGTGGGTCCACACCAATCAAGCTTATCTTCTCTTGATACCGACGAGATGAAGCCAGGCTACTGCTCCCCTCAACTCAAATGTGCGCGCCGCTAGGGGCAACAGGACAGATGTCATGTCAACAATATGGCCGCGGTTAGCTACTTCCGGTGTTTGCGAATAAGGTCTATAGCCTACGTTCTTTGGCCTCATTCAAACTGCCAGCGACACGCAACGTCAAAGCGCCATGATCCCATTCCTTTTCAATGGAGCACTGGCGAATTCCAGCGACACGAGTGACAGTGACCGTTGGCGACAGAATGTAATGTTAGCGATGTCAAGCGCCTTGAGATACGCAACAAAAAGTTCAGAAATTGTAACTTTATGCAAATGAGCAGCGAATTTCGCCAGTGACAACCAATAGGAGTGACGACTGTCAGTAGACCTCACATCAACGTCTCGACTGCAGGCAAGACAGGACATAGTTCCAGAGCGATTTCACTGTTTTATATGATTTGACTGTAACCACATTATAGTAGGCTATAATAGGCTAACTACATGTAATACAATTGATGCATGAAAAAGAAACTGTCGGCAGTCAGCGAGTTTGATTCATACATTGATAGTTTGTGTGTTGTTAATTATATGATGCAGTGAGCGGTTTAGCACTGCAGCAGTTCATATGACAGTTTCCCCTGCATTGTGTTGATTATGTGATTTCATTTTCTAAAGATATGGCCATACGTGCAGTCTACCAATAACATTAGAGCAACAGCACTAGGAACGCCCACCAGCAACTTCACAGTATAGAGAATAGCGACTGTGAACGAATGGCGGTGTGAACGAGGCTTTACATTCATTTAAGATATAACCGACTGTGATTACATGCTTTCTGTGCATGCGCTTCGGGTGTGTGTCAGACAGCTCCAGTACCTCAATGAGTTGTTTTTCACTGCTTATTGCGCTCAATAACTCTTTTTAATGTCAAGAAAGTAACAGTCGTAAGCCCAGTCTATTCTCTGCTGTATACATCGACCTAAAACTTTTTGAAGTACTTATTAAAATCATTCAGATATCGCAAGCCTTTTCGATTGGCACATCACAATATGTAGGCTATCTGTGCAACACATTCTCATCCCAAGGCGTCATCTAACTGACACTTTTGACCATGCGTCAACATGCCGACCCACATGGTACCCCTTAAGCGTCAATATGAGACGCTCATCCTCGGGCGTCATCTAACTGACGCTTTTGACCATGCGTCTAAATCCGACGCACATGGCACCCTTTAGCGTCAGTTAGATGATGCTTCCGTTATGGGTAGGTTTAGGTCTGAGGTAGGGTTAGGGTTAGACCACTAGGAGGCGCGTCTCATATTGACGCTTAAGGGGTACCATGTGCGTCGGCATTGTGACGCATGGTCAAAAGCGTCAGTTAGATGACGCCTTGGGATGAGAATGGGCTGTGTGATAGCCTATTATCGTGCAGCCTTTCCATTTTTTTTTTCTGTGATTTAGTTATTCGGTTTGAGGAATTTAGCTTTTGAAAAAAACACTTACATTTTTAGCCATGTAATGTTGTTTCACTGTCACTATAGTGCAAAATAAAGCCCTTATTGGCAAAAACCAAGGCTTCTGCTGAAGGCATGTTGTCCATGTCCATCCAATATTAATATGATCTTACAAAAAAATGCACTCTTAAAATTTGTAATATTTGGTGTATTATTTTGACATTTTACACATTTTAGATAGTAAGGAAAATGGAAACCCTTATTATTCAGCAGGTCAGTGGAGGAATAACATAGGTGATATTATAAAATAATGCATCAAGACAAATCATAGTGTAGGTCATTGCGTTCACCTTGTCTATTACGTGCCAGATATGCAGTTTTCACTATATTTCCGACTCTCTTTATTTCAGTTTGCCAACACATTTATGAGGAGAGTTTAAAAAGGTGTATCAGAAATGAAGTTGAAATATTCAGGTAGCCTATACTCTTATTTTCCAGCTGATGAGCTAATATCGTCATAACGTTTAGAAGCACGCTGGGTTACTTTGTTGTAATGTATGCACACAGGAACGTGTATGCACAGGGAGTCCAGCTCATAAGGGCTGATTTATTGATTTTCTTTTTCTCTCTCTCTCTCTCTCTCTTGGTTGGTCTTTGGTCTTCTATTGCAAGAAAGAAAGTAAAGAAAGTATTTTACTGCAAAATTGATTCGAGAGTTTTGGCATGTGGCGAACAGGAATGTCTTTAGTTTGACTCTTGCACTTTTCTGGAGCTATATATATGATGTGTGTATATATATATATATATATATATATATATATATATATATATATACATATATATATATATATACAAGCTATTGTCCAGTTTAAAATGCAGTTTTTATGTTATCTTATTTTCTGATAGCAAATTGGCAGGTTGTCCTATTGAATACGATAACCAGGTTGTGAGAATGGCTTTAGTGTTTGGTGTGTGTACATAAATGGGTACATTCTTATGATTTTTTATTTTTTTATTTAATAGTATTTAAAGACTTTATAGATAAGAGTAAGCAAATATAAACACCTCTGAACTGCAAAAACTAAGGACATTTAATTTCAATATCACAATATTTTTATGTAAAGTGATAGAATTATTAAAAAGGAAGCTTTAGAATTAAATATCAACTTTTTACCCGCACATGACAAATTAATAATTAGTTCCCACGACTTAATACGTCAGCATGTTTTACTAATTTGTTCCCTCGGTTTAAGAAAACTGTGCAGACGATGTAATTAGTTTCCTCGATTTACTAACTTTGCCATATTGTAATAATTTGTTCCTTTGTTTTAGTTAAATCAAAACAAGGGAACAAAGTAGTTCAACATGGCCACAATTTATTAAAACAAGGGAATTCATAAATTGTGGGAAGAAATCCTTAATCCGTGGCCAGGATTGAACTAACACGAGTGAATGAATTGTTTATTCGTAGGAATAAATTCTTTATCGTCACTCTGGTGTCATATTCAACTTGTTTCTGAAGATTCCATGGCAATACTGTAATTTTCTTTGAAAGAAATTAATACTTTTATTCAGCAAGGGTGCATTAAATTGATCAAACGTGACAGTGAAGGCATTTATAATGTTACACAAGATTTATTTAATTAAGAATGCTGTTCTTTTGAACTTTTTATTCATCAAAGAATCCTGAAAAAATGCATCATGGCTTCAACAAAAATATTAAGCAGGGCAACTGTTTTCAACATTGATAATATAAATTAAACTTTCTTGAGCATCAAATCACTGAAGACTGGAGTAAGTAACTAACTACATTAAGATTTATTTTTATTCTATTAAAATTCTATTTTTCTATAGATTCTATTTTCAAAGCATTAATAAAATATTAC
Organism: Rhinichthys klamathensis goyatoka; assembly: GCF_029890125.1. Taxonomy (NCBI): domain Eukaryota; kingdom Metazoa; phylum Chordata; class Actinopteri; order Cypriniformes; family Leuciscidae; genus Rhinichthys; species Rhinichthys klamathensis. The sequence continues at coordinate 80,619 of NW_026607106.1, read as the reverse complement.
CAACCTCAAACTTTTTAATGACAAAAATACTAAAACATAAAAGTTTGCACCCAACCCATGTCTTAAATTATGCACCATTCAAACACGATGATAAAGTTTTGATGGAATCCTCTAAACTACCATTAGAATTTCAAAGGTATTGCCCAGAGAAAAATCCGCAGGGATGTTTCTCTTATGAAACCGTCACAGCATGAATTTCTCTGGTGTCTTTTCTATAAACAGTTCTTGTTCTTGTGTGTCAATGACTCTATCGGCATTAATAGTTTGACAAGTAACCGTGCACACTTGCACACGTGTCTCTTCCAACTGCACGCCTTTCAATTACCCTCCCATCCCAGTCGGCTGAAAACTGCACTTGATTCTGTCTCATTTTAGAGCACTCACCACACAGGACCCATAATGCCTTGAGTGCTCACATGAACCACATGTCAACCGAGGCTTTTCAGATGCCTCTCTCTCCATCCATGTCATCCTGCCTCTAACGTGGAGAGAGGACAAAAATAAGAGGAAAATGGACTGGGGGGAGGAGGGATGGTGGGATGCTCTTCCCGCACACTGTCCCGCCGCAGCTCTCATACAGTGAGCGAGTGCTAGCCTCGGGCGGGATAACATGAGAGAGCTCTCTAATCTCCAGCACTGACCTGTGTGCTTTGACTGCAGGAGAGCCCCACCCCTCCATCAATGTCACAGACACAACTAATGAGAACAGGAGGTCGCAGGGTCAATGACTAAGCTGATTTGCCTACTGATAAGCGATGACTGTGATTCGGGGCCTTGGAGATGGGTTGTACCACTGTCTAGGCTTAGATTAGATCCACTGAGCTGGTGTTCAATTTATGAGCTCACAGAGTTGAAACTTGGCTGTAACCTTGGTGAGGGCAGGTGCTTGTGGCCTTAACCCTCTGGGGACCAAGAACGCACCCGTGCGTTTTGGCAGATTTTTTTCACATAGCAGAAAAATAGACTTAAACTACTTCATCATTTCTGGTCATACAGAGTTATGAAACATATAAAAAAAAACTGTTAAATGTCTACTTTTTTATGTGCCCACCTACAATCGAAATAAAATATTGTGCTTTTGTAAAATAAAGAAAATAAACAGGGTGTGCGTTCTGCCTCTCCGTGTCCATGAACTTTTTTTCTGGAGCACGTCTCTAAACTTAAACAAAACTCAGCGAATACTATTCACCCAGACATGAGCAATATATGTTTATGATCATTTAAGTTTTTACTTTTAAATGATCTAATTTAAAACTAAAATAAATATTCCCTGTTTATGTAATCTATATAAAAAGAGAGAGGTGTCAGCCGTTCTCATTATCGTTCTCGCATCTCATTTTTCCGCTAATGTGACACGCCCATGGAGAGCGCGCGCTATTCAAACGCTAATGATCTGAAGCAACACATTGAGACGTGTAAACGCCCACACAAACTCGGTAAACACACTATATTTAGTCAGATTAATGTACTGTCGTCTTGCGCGGCTGTGAGGAATAATCCTGGGACATTTACCTACCTCAGAACAAGTGCTGGTTTATTTTCACTTCGAGGAGCGAGCGAAAAAGTGTTTTTATTTTTGTGCTTTGTTCTAATCGCGATATATAATAACGTTAGTGTCTGTAAACGCAAAAATAGCCTACTGTTTAAATTTGAATCATGTTTCTGTGTGTGTGTGTGTGTGTGTGTGTGTGTGTGTGTGTGTGTGTGTGTGTGTGTGTGTGTGTGACTAGTTTTGGATAGATTATAAAGTTTTAACTCTAAAATAGACATCAAATAAGTTTTTGTTAGCAGTTTCTGCTCATATGTTAAATATATGGTATGTTTTGTCAATAAACTAATCAACTAAGAATAGTGTTTGTTCCAATGCAAGCTATATCAAAATAATGAATCCTTAACTTTGAAATATGTATGATAAAATGTATTGGCCTACTAAGACATTTATGGAAAAAGACAATTTTCTTTTCAAGATGTTTCCAACTCTAACTTTGAACCAATTCTGTAGAATGGCCCATATAACCTATTTGAACAGGATTTGTTTCCAGGTATGATAAAAAATGTGCTTTTGACTTTCATTTATATTTTGATTTTATATATATATATATATGTATATTAGGGGTGGAACGGTTCATGTATTCGTATCGAAACGAAACGGTACGGGCGTCACGGTTCGGTGCACGAATTTACACGGAGAATAAATGGTAAATGGTAAATGGACTGCATTCATATAGCGCTTTCACAGACCCAATGGCCACCAAAGCGCTTTACATTTGCCTCACATTCACCCATTCACACACTCATTCATACACCGATGGGCGACGGCAGCCATGCAAGGCGCCATCCAGCTCGTCGGGAGCAGCTGGGGTTAGGTGTCTTGCTCATGGACACCTCGACACTTGGTCAGGTGGAACCGAGGATTGAACCACCAACCTTCCGGTTTGTAGACAACCCACATGAACCACTGAGCCACTGCCGCCCCATGAAGAATACACGAATAAAAATAAATAAAACTCGCGTGCAAATTAATTAATGTAATGCGGAACTACTGTTAGATACGCAGGTTCTTTAGGGACACATAATCTGTACCATCGGTTTAGCTCTGAACGCGCGTTCACTTCAAACGTTGGCTTTATACGCGCGTCCTATTCGCTTTGGACTAGCGTCGAACTAGACGCGAATTTGAAGCTCTATTCGCGTTTGGTGTGACCGCATAATGAACAGGCTGCGATGTCAAGATTGCAATGCTGGAGAGAGTGTGTGTGTGTGCGAGAGAGAGAGAGAGGCGCGCGGGCGCGATCACACTGTGTGTGTTTGAGAGAGAGAGAGAGAGAGAGAGAGTGTGTCATTTTGTTTATACAGATCATTAAACCTGCAAAGTGTTTACTTATATTTGTGTACACTCGCAATAAAACACAACATTGTGCTTTTGTCACACTGTAAACTCTTGTCAAACTGTAACCTACAACTGTCACACAACCAAAATCACATACACACTGTTTAAAAGCAAAACATATTTATCCAACTCCATTTCAAAACAGTCTGTCTTTTGGACATTCGTCATATTGCATTGGTTTTCATTTCTTGTCCTCGTAGCACTAATCTTACACATTCAACATTGATTAAAAAAGAAAATCGATTGTGTTTTTAATGGTAGTATTATTTTATACAGAAATCAATTATTTATAATTCAGATGAGAATAATGTTACATTGTCAATTAATAATGTTAATTAAAATTAAGGAAAACAAATATATTGATCTGAAATATAGCAAAATAATTTTAAATTAATAGTACAATTACCAAACATATCGCAAGGTCTTTTTGTCTTTTTATTAATTTAATTAATAAACTAATTATATAAAACTATTGTCAGTGCACGACAAATAAACTGGTTCTATGCCTTTATTAATAAAACTTATTTAAAAAATACAATGCCTTCTGCATTTTTGTTTTGCTTTTTCCCTCCATTGTACCGAAATCGTACCGAACCGTGATGTCTAAACCGAGGTATGAACCGAACCGTGACTTCTGTGTACCGTTCCACCCCTAATGTATATGTATGTGTGTGTGTGTGTGTGTGTGTGTATATTGTCCTTGCATTATTTCTTGTGTGACACACCTGAATGAAAGGCTCATTAATATGTGGGTCTTTGTCTTCTCAACCACCTGATTATTCACAATGGGGTTGGGCCGTTCATAGTTTTCACAATTTAAAAGAATCTATTGTGTTATGTGAATGATTAGAAAGGATGATTTTCATATCATTTTGAAGAAAAAACTCTAGGCCACAACTTCCATTAGTCAAAAGTCTTGTGGACACATATTTAGTATGTGTTTTGTGGCTTTATTTCAGAAACTTGAATTTTTAGTTTTTTCAATAACCATCCATAAACAATATTCTCTCAAAAATACAAACATGTACATGTTGCTCACATTTTACGGTAGCCCTGTTTGTGCTAAATAGAGTGTAATTTCACCTGTGCCATTAATATGTTTATAAGCAACTGAAAAAAGCACAAATGTCAGGGCATGTTAAAACATCTCAAGGACCCTAAAAACACCTTGGTCCCCAAAGGGTTAATGTGCATTGCCATAACGTATGAAGTATTGCACCCATAAGATATAATGATTCTATATATATATATATATATATATATATATATATATATAGAAAGGTTTTGTGCTTTCTGTTTGATGTCTCTGTGAAATTTGTAATGCTTTCAGAGCGGTCACGTCCGTAACGGAGAACTGTCACGTCCGTAACATTGTTTTTTCCTCATAAATGCGAACACGAAAAATAAAATAAAATGAATATTTTATGTTCTGTGGAGACTACAGTTAGGCTACTTATAATTTGTATTCTGAATACGTAACAACGGTACATGTATTCCGTTACTCCCCAACACTGATATTAGTAGCATATATAACCTTATCTGCAAGATATTTTAATAACATGGTTTTGGCGGTTATAGAGTTCTAATGACATTGTTCAACTATAACCGTCGGTCTCACAGTTATATTAATGGTAGATGAGAGGTGAAGGCAAGAGCGCACCTCTAACATAATTTATGAGAGGTTTCAGCAGATAACCAACTGTCTAATTGAAAAAAGGGGGATAGCTCCTAGCCCTTGATACATATCTAGATAGATTTAACTCCTCCCAGCCCAGGGCCTAACATATGGGCCTCCAAGGCTACGACCTTGACCATCCAACACATACGATGGAGGATGGATTACCTGAAGAATCATGATACTGCCTACAGGCACCTCAGTGTCAAGGCAGAAATAAAGTAGAGTGGCTCCCACGTCATCACGTAAGAGGGGGCAGCACCACCACTCTTCCAGGGAGCAGGACGAACAGGAAGCAGACTCAAATAGATTCTTATATGATGAATACCCGAAGAATCATAATATTGCCTACAGGCACCTCAGTGTCGAGGCAGAAATAAGAAAGAGTGGCTCCCTTGCCATCAAGTAAGAGGGGGCAACACCAACGCTCTTCCAGGGAGCAGGATGAGCAGGAAGCAGACTCAAAAGATTCTTATATATTCTCATATAACTCATCCACAGGAGAGAAACAGGATGGAACGCCAGTACTGAAGCCAGTGGGCAGTTTTTAACTGGGTTCAATGCTGTCCCTAACTTTTTTAAATAGTTTCTAGTAGAGTGGGGTTCTAGAGAGGATGACCTAACCACCTTGGTGGAAAGGGCACCTATTTATGAAATGGTCCCCCTCAGGGGCCAGACCCATAGTCTCCATAACTCCGGCCGTGGATGAAATATTGTACCACCGGCCTGGGAAAGGAGATCTCTCCTAAAAGGGACTCGCCAGGGAGGACTCTCCAAGAGACTAATAAGGTCCGAGAACCAAATTTGGGCCGGCCAGTACGAGGCTACCAGGAGTAAGCTCACACCGTACCTTCTGACCCTTTCTAGAACCCCAAAGAGCAGAGCGATCGGGGGAAAGGCGTACAGATGTGACCTCGGCCACATCTGTCCCATGGCATCCAGTCCCAAAGGAGCTGGATGTGAGAGAGGGTACCAGAGCGGGCAGTGAGTGTTCTCCTGAGAGGCGAACAGGTCAACCTCTGCCTGGCCAAACTCTCTCCATATGAGCTTAACTACTTCAGGGTGGAGCCGCCATTCCCCGGACCTCAGCCCCTGCCTCGACAGGATGTCTGCTCCCACATTATCAACCCCAGGAATATAAATGGATCTAACAGAGATACATTTATCCTGGGACCACAGCAGGATCTGATTTGCCAGTCTAGAAAGAGGGCTCGATCTCAGACCTCCTTGGCGGTTGATATAAGAGACCACCGTCATATTGTCCATCCTAATAAGAACATGATGGCCTCTGAGGTCTGCAAGGAAGTGCCTCAGGGCAAATAATACGGCCAACATCTCTAAGCGATTAATATGCCATGAGAGATGATGGTCCTTCCAAGCGCCTCAGGTGTAATGGCTCTCCATAACCGCACCCCAGCCCGTGAGGGATGCATTCGTGGTCAAAGTCTTTCATGGACAGGAACCATGGTTTCTTCCACATGACGAGAGAACAAAGGCATCTGCGTGTAACTGATCATGTGAAAGGGATTCCCTAGCGGAGAAAACCCCTTGGTCCTGAGCAACCACTGCAAGGCCCTCATATGGAGCAGACCAAAAGGAATTACGATGGAAGCTGCAGCCATGAGGCCCAAAACCCTTTGGAAGTGTTTGACAGTGATGGGCTGGCCTGACCTAATACTCTTCATTGTGGTTAAGATAGTATTTATACGAGCAGGAGACAATTGTGCCCGCATCGTGAGTCCCACTCTACTCCCAGGAACGTAGTCCTCTGAAGAGGAGTTAAGGAACTTTCCTTCACATTGAGTCTCAACCCCAAGCACCTCAGAAGACGCAAAACAACATCTCTATGTTGAATCGCCAGTTTTTTTGACTGAGCCAGAATGAGCCAGTCATCTATATCATTTAGGATACAGATCCCCTGCTGTCTCAATGGAGCAAGGGCAGCATCCATACATTTAGTAAAGGTGCGGGGAGATAAGGCTAGGCCGAAAGGAAGAACTCTATATTGATAAGCTTTTCCCCCCAAAAGCGAATCTCGGAAACTTCCTGTGATGGGGTTAGAAGGGAACGAGGAGTTAAGGAGCTTGTGGATCTATCACGAGAGACCAGTCCTCGGACTGACTGACAGAAGGTATCTTGAAATCTAAACCCCCTCGGAGGTTGATCCAGTACCTTGAGATCCAAAACAAGGCCTAGTCGCCAAAGAGGCCAGAAGGCGAGTGGGGGGCATCGAGAAGGAAGGCCCTGTCCTTCTCCCCGATCCCCAAGCGATTTAGCCATAAATGTCTCTCTGAGACGACTAGTGCTGCCATAGAACGGCCAATTTATGCCATAGATGTACGAGATTTGGAGGGACGTGTCTGAGCTATCAGGGGTGATCCAATGTCGGGGAGAAAATATTTCGCAAAATATTCCTCTACCCGAGGCATCACCTCATAACCATTCTCATTAGATTCCCTAATGGATGAGTAAATATATACATGGGGGGAAAATAATTGAGATGAACATGGATTTTTCCACGATCTCGATACCTCAGTATGGAGATCAGTGAAAAAGGGAAGGCTCTGACACGAAGATTGTGACTGGGTCTGCAGGAAGCGCTCATTCATTTTATTTTTCTTAGTCGCTTCCTGCTTATTAAATGGCCATTCAACATTTAATTTAGCCACTGCCCTGGTTACAACCTCCAGAAACTCCTCAATAACGGGAATATGGGGTGGCGAATCCCCATATCCACGTGATTCGGTGTTGAGAATATCTAACTCCTCGGAGCCAGATAAATCAAACACCGGGTCTTTAACACGGTTGGAAGAATTCGCAACGCGGGCTTCCGAACCGTGCGCGAGGGCAGTGGAGCTGGTTAATAAACACTGAGAAAGGGTCACAACCGTCTCAGTATTATATGCCTGCCCCACGTGCGAATCCCATGCATACAAGCGGCGTGCTGCCTCGACAGACGCGGGACCTGATGCACTGGAAACGCGAGCCTGATCTATTTGATCGAACAGGCTCAAACGGGAGCGGAGCTTTTTCATAGTTAACTGAAAACAGTTTGCTCAGACAGCGCCCTCGAGCACTGCCCGTGCATGCTCCACTCCCAGACAAACAACACAGAACGAGTGCTCTGATTGGCCAGACAGCTCAGTCTGTTGTGATTGGTCTACCGCGTGTCAAAAACAAAAACGCCCATTGCCATAACAACGTCAGCTCTGCGTGTCCTGAGGCTTCCTACACCGTAAACTAAACAGTAACGAACAATGACGTTGATTTTACCATATCAATCCGAGCGCAAATCCGATGATGAAACATTGAAAGAACTAGTTATTCAACCCGAACCTCCATTGCAAGGACAACTCAAGCAGGACGTTTCTCAGTGATTCGCTACTCAGTTTCAGGTACATAATGAGATGTTGCAACTGTAATTCCTCACCATCAGCATTAACAAGTGCATGTCCATCAACAAACCGATTATTTAACTTGTACTTATACAATCCGAATTCCGGAAAAGTTGGGACGTTTTTTAAATTTGAATAAAGTGAAAACTATAAGACTTTCAAATCACATGAGCCAATATTTTATTCACAATTGAACATAGATAACATAACGTTTAAACTGAGAAGTTTTACACTTTTATCTACTAAATGAGCTCATTTCAAATTTGATGCCTGCTACAGGTCTCAAAATAGTTGGGACGGGGGCAACAAATGGTTGAAAAAGCAAAAAAATTAGAAAGGATTCAGGTGGGAGAACATCTAGCAACTAATTAAGTTCATTTATATCAGGTCTGTAACATGATTAGGGATGTCTTAGAGAGGTAGAGTCTCTCAGAAGTAAAGATGGGCAGAGGCTCTCCAATCTGTGAAAGAGTGCGTAAAAAGATTGTGGAACACTTTAAAAACAATGTTCCTCAACGTGAAATTGCAAAGGCTTTGCAAATCTCATCATCTACAGTGCACAACATCATCAAAAGATTCAGAGAAACTGGAGAAATCTCTATGCGTAAGGGACAAGGCCGAAGACCTTTATTGGATGGTTTTAGAGCAACATATGCTCCCCTCCAGACGACGTCTATTTCAGGGAAGGCCTTGTGTATTTCAGCAGGACAATGCAAAACCACATACTGCAGCTATTACAACTGCATGGCTACATCGTAGAAGAGTCCGGGTGTTGAATTGGCCTGCCTGCAGTCCAGATCTTTCACCTATAGAGAACATTTGGCGCATCATTAAACGAAAAATGCGTCAAAGACGACCACGAACACTTCAGCAGCTGGAAACCTATATAAGGCAAGAATGGGACCAAATTCCAACACCAAAACTCCAGACACTCATAAACTCGATGCCCAGACGTCTTCAAACTGTTTTGAAAAGAAGAGGAGATGTTACACCATGGTAGACGTGCCCCCGTCCCAACTATTTTGAGACCTGTAGCAGGCATCAAATTTGAAACGGGCTCATTTATTGGATAAAAGTGTAATTTTTTTCAGTTTAAGCATTTGTTATGTTATCTATGTTCTATTGTGAATAAAATATTGGCTCATATGATTTGAAAGTCGTATAGTTTTCATTTTATTCAAATTTAAAAAACGTCCCAACTTTTCCGGAATTCGGGTTGTATATTTACCGAGTATTTTTCTAATTTATTGCGGTGAACGTGGACACTGTATCAATAACAGTGCATACAACAGTGCATACACCTACACAATATAAAACTCAAAACTAAGTATTTTGAACACCATCTTTCAAGAGCAAGCGGTTTGCGAATCCTGCATTGAACTCCGAGATTTGAGAAGCAGTCGTCAGTAAAATGAAGGGAACACAGCAAAAGTTTAGGATTATATTGCTGTGGTATCGTAGTAAAGATGAATTTTAACCACTAATTCTTCACATGCTCGTCCTTGGGCAGTAAAAAAAAAAAAAAAACTGGCTTTACCTTCACATTGTAGAGCACAGCGTCTTCTCGACATGATGCTATCCAGTTTCCACAGGAATCAGCTACAGTGTCTGAGGTTCAAGTTTTCCCTGGTGTCTGTGCACGCAACAAGTGGGCGGGCAATGTGCTAATGTTTCGTCTTGACGTCACAACGAAACGGCTTATGACTCGTTTGAAAACCGATTCATTTCATTGACTCAGAGTCGACTCTTACTTTTGAAAGACAATAACTTTATGTACGATGCAGTTTCAGATTTAATACTTTTCAGGATGTTTTCAATCACCTAGAGCTATGTTACACACTACATGAAAGGTCATTTTCAAAAATCCCTAATAGGGGCACTTTAACACATCTGAATAAATATTTTGAAAGATCCAAAAGACCACAGTGAATAGGCTTGTCCAAACTTTTGACTAGTAGTGGTCTCTTAAATATATTCTGACCAAAAGCCAGTCTGCAAGGACCCTATCCTAGCTACTGTATATAATCTGCAGAAGTTGCTGCAAATAAAACAATTATTTATTTATCTAAAAAAAATGTAATCAACTTTTTAAATTGTAATTGATTGATGATATTCAAATATTCAAGAAAAGGAAACAAATTAACATTATGAAATTATACATACATTTAAAAGAAAATGGGTGAGCCATTTTGACCTTTTTTATTCATGCATTTCAATGGGACAGCTTGACACAGCATGTATAACATTCACAAGCAAGAAAGATGCGGTTTCTTCAGCCTCAGTAATCAGTTTACTGCAAAACAAATCATTTCTTCATTGCTTGTTAAAGAGAATGTGTTGTACATAGTGTTTTTTCTGCAATAACGATTTTCCAATTTCCCATTTCCCGCTGCTCTTTTGCGATTTCTGACAGTAGAATAAGTGACGTTCGACAGATATTGCTCCCAGATGATTTCACAATGCCATTCAAGTAGGTACCCGATTAGAGGCTCCTGGGTAATTTGCATGTGATTATGCCACTGGTTTTATACAGGGAAAGAGCATGGCTGTAATTGTCTAACTTTTATCGTGTAATTACACTGCCGTTTGCACTCTGTAATCTAAAATTCTATGGTATGAGTTATTTGGCAGAATTAATCACAGTGGCATGTGTGCCAGCTGGAATATATTTCTTTTCATGCTGAGATTTTCCAGCATCAGCTTACTGCACAAAAGATTTCGTTTGCATTCGTCTTTTACGTATCAGGCGGATGTTTCCTTTGTGTAGAGACATTAGTGAGTGACCTCTAACTCTCGTCCTGTGATGTACAGTGTCATCAGCCTCCACTACGCTGTCCCAGATGACAGGAAACGCTGCAGGGGACAAAATAGCGATGAATAATTACCCCGTACCTGAAAAACAGGTGTACGTGCCCTCTTCCACAGATAGCATCTTATCACCTGGTCAGTCTAGAGCCTTATCTCTTTCTTTTTCAGCTCACCTGAAAGCACATTCAAGTCTTTAATCTCCAGCAGAAATGAAGTGCATATTTAAGTGTGCGGTAGGAGCCCGCGGCGTATGGGTTTCAGGCAACCGAGGGTTTGTTCTCACCAGGCAGACGGCAACACTTCCATCTGTTTGGCTCTCAGGGGGTGTGGGAACGGGGAACGAGGCATCTTTCTCATTCAAGATGCACTCTTGATGCCTTTATTTGGGCTAGGCCCTCCTTGTCGGGAGGCTGATAGCAGTATTGGCAGCTCTCAGGAAGACTGGCAGCAGGTGTAATCAATACGACCATCCCGCGTCAGTGGGAGACAGCCGAGCCCAGAGGCGGGCCATCCATCAGCGCTCCAGCAGGCCTCAAGTCCACCTGGATCATGCTGCAGTGCAGAGGATGTGCATAAATAAAAACGTTGTTTTAATTAGTTGTTCCTCCTCTGAAGTTTATTCAATTCTTTTTCCTCCCTAAGTGCCATTAAGAGATACTTAAATAATGCATCGTCTGCTCAATCAAAGGCAGACTATCGTCTATCTGAGGATTTTAAAACAAAGCTACCATCTCTGAAATATTAAAAGAGCCCCCCAGCTGCTAACAACAAAAAACACATTTTGGGATTTTTTTTTTTTTGCAGAACACAAGTGGCAATACTTTTTTAAACAAAATCAGGATGGGCTACTGGGTCTAATGAATATTAATTACATGATGACACATAATTAATATTCATGAGTCAGGAAAAGTCTTATCTATACACACCCTCCACTTTTCAGATCGTTTCTACACTTTAAGAGTCACTGTAAAAAACAAATTTGAAAAAAGTGTTTGTTGTATCTAAAATGTATTTTTAACAGTTAATGAAATTAACGAGTTTGGCCGATAATACTATGTACAGTATGCATAATATCGGTAAAATATTGGTATCTTTAAAGTAGTTTCTGCCCTTGTGAAAAAGGAGTGCACTTTATTGTATTGAATGTGCACTTGTTGTGTTCTTCAAAGCTTAAAAGCAAAGCACATATATACATTATATATATATATATATATATATATATATATATATATATATATATATATATATATATATATTACTTGGAGATAATGTAGAATTAATAAAATAAAAGGCCACTTAAGTGTACCTGAAGAGAGTACACTGTCATGACTATGTTCCTAAAGGCATTTAAGTTCACTTTTAAAAAGTACACTTTGTAATATTGCCAAAAAAAAGCACACACATTTTAAATGATTGTTTCTTTTTATTATCTTTTGTTGTGCCCTTAAAGCAGCACTAAGTAGGAATTCCGTTTTTGTCAAACAGCGACCCCTAGAGTCGCTGTGGAGTACTTGTACTGTCGTGAATAGCACTCACACAGAGATGGCTCGCACTCACGGCCGGATCCCCTCCCCCTGTACACCGGTACCTGTTCAGTAGGATGGAAGCTGTAACGAGTGGAAATAAGATATGGCCCCTTTAAGAGCTGCGCGCCCTGTTTAACTGTCAGCAGTCTGTATTGTATGTGCGCCTCGAACACCACATGTATACGGCGCCGGGTTATTTCTGTTTGATGCTCATTTTATCAGAATTTTATCAGATCTGTTTTTTGCCGTAAAGCAATTCGTTACATCGCGAGACCTGATATCACACGATACTTCCTAACACCAGAGGTGGAAAGTAACGAATTACATTTACTCGCGTTACGTAATTGAGTAGTTTTTTTGTGTACTTCTACTTTTTTAAGTAGTTTTTAAAATCTGTACTTTTACTTTTACTTAAGTATGTTTTCTTTGAAGTATTGTACTTCGCTACATTTGAAATCATATCCGTTACTGAGTAAAAAAAAAAAAAAAAAAAAAAAAAAACACTCCGGAAACTACAGCATTGATTGAAGGGCGGGAGAACAAACGCGCAAAAAAGGTGACGCAGACACAGCTGAAGCTGAAACCGAAGCGCCAAGCGAATTATGGCCAGTATGAAAATACTTTGTAGAAAAAAAGCGTGGTTGTCCTCGAGGATAGATATCCAATTTGCAAAAAATGTGGACGCAAAGTGGCTGCAAAAGGAGGATATAGGCAGGGGTGCACATAAGTTTTTCAGTGAGTTACTCAGGTGAGTACCAGGAGATGGTGTTTGGTACTCACCCCATATGTAGCCTGGTCTTAATAAGTGCAGTCCTCCTCAGTGTAGAAGCTGTCAATCATGATGTCACATTCCCGGTTTTATAGCATCAAATAACTAACTAAAGACCAAACTTATTTTAAAAAACGAACACTTAAATTTACATCAGCGTGAATAAAACTACCTAAAATGACAGAAAACATCTTTGGAAATAATTATTTTGAAGTGTAATTTGATTGTTTAGTTTCCATCGCGTTCATTAGACTTCATGGTGAGGATTTTGAACAACTCACTGTCAGCGGTATTTTTTAAGTCAAAAATAGTCGATCTCCGAATGCAACTTAACAGGGAGGAGAGTAAAGATGGAAAGCTCCTAAAGCTTAGTTCCATTAAAAATTCACGGATAATTTGTTGTTTTGTCATAAGTGAAAAACAATATTGACCTTGTATTTGAAAAAGGATCCTCATAAGAAACAATACTAAAATTCAGAGTCAGTTCATTCGCATTCGGAGATCGACTATTTTTGACTGACAAAATGCCGGTGTTACTGTTCCGGCGGACACAGCTACAGTGAGTTGTTCAAAATCTTTCTTTTTAGTAAACTCTGTGTACACAAACAATGTTCTCAATGCTGGAGTTCATGTCCCCTGGTGATACTTTGAGCAAAGTTTCATGTTGTGTCGAGCCTTCTTAGTGTTTTAAAAATAGCGATTTTTGTTGCTATCATATACGTGCCCCTATAGCTCTCCGAAAACGAAAATACGGTCAAACTTAAAAGTGGCGTTTCCATTCTAATTATGCTTTAAAACGAAAGTTTGCCTCGGGTATATTAACAAAAAGACCCTAGGTTGCATTTTGGCGACAGTTACGCAAAGGCGCGTAGTAACAGAAGTGGCATTACGCATTCCTGATTTATGTCGCGCATGCGTACCTGCGTACCAGTTATGTGCACCCCTGGATATAGGACACCATCCCTCCTGCAGATAAAGGTATGTCCCGATTTACGTGATGCAGAGGGAACCCCGGAATCCAGTCATGAAAATGAAATTTACATAACGCAGATGTCACGTAAAACACGCAAAATAATGGATGGATGAATACATGGAAAGTAGAACTGTGCAATAAATCCAATCGCGACATGGTCTGTGAATATTTAAGCTTAGCACAAAAATACTGCATGTAAATATAACCCTATTTGTTCTGCTGAGCTGCGCCGCTTTGTCTACTACATACTCAAGTACGCGTGACATTCAGAGTCTCACAAACAATTTGAGGATATGAATACATGAACATTTCCAGAGCTGCTCTGAGAGAACGCCTAATGAGCATTTTCATAATTTTATTTGAGATAAACCATTGTCAAATACACTTTGAAACACTTTTTTACACTTTTGGTCTTCACTACAACCCGTCAAAATAAAAGTTTGGTTTTACTAGGAGAAATTAGGACAGAAATATATTACTATTATAGGCATACAATAGAACGTAGCCTACTTCTCTAAATAATAATAATAACAACAATAATAATACATTTTATTTAAACATTATTTAAAGGAATATATTTTTTGTCCATGGTTTAATTTAGTAAATCTGTTTTTGCAGCGCTTCCCCAAAAAATAAAAGGACACAATTTTAAATTTACATTTGATTACAACCGTTTTTGATAATATATTTGGATTAAATCATAAAAAGAAACATTAATTTTCTGAATAAAATACATTTCATAGGACAATATTTTTCTTAAACATTTTATTAAATTATTAATGTTAAAAATAAGTTGTTAATCTAATTCATTATCAAATTTAATTGATTAGACATGTTTTATTGAAATTTTAATAAACAAAACAAACAAATGGTTTCAAGTTTGTTATAATAAAAGCATTTGTTCAACCAAAAAAAAATCCTGTTTTCATTAAAGGGGCACTTCACCTCTGGAAAGATGAATGTGTATTTAAAATGGGTCTGGGTCATTTATGTAGAAGAAATGAGCACGGTAATTCGAAAATACTACAGGTTTTCTACTGATACAAAGCTTAATGCTAAATCCTGAAGTGACCCTTTAATTTAACTGTCATTTTAACTGAAAGAATAATAATAAATAATAATAATAATACCCATAATTTAATAATACAGTTTATTTATTTATTAATTGATTAATACTGTAAACCGTGATATTTTCTGAGACTTATCATACTGTGAAAATCTCATACCATTACAACCCTACACGGGGGATTCCCCCACACCACCCCCGCTGTTAAAAAAGTTACTCAGTAACTTTTACTCTGAGTAAATTTTAAATGAGCTACTTTTTACTTTTACTTGAGTAGATTTTTAGACCAGTACTTTTACTTTTACTTAAGTAAAATTTAATTGAAGTAGTAGTACTTTTACTTGAGTAGAATATTTTATTACTCTTTCCACCTCTGCCTAACACTATCCGGCCCAAAGTTGCAAGGGTCGTTTTGCGGCTCACAGGCACCAGGGGGGTGCGAGACGACCACCATTCAACACGAAATCAGTAATATAAACATTACAATGACTCCAAAGCTGTTCGGTTAAGGTAAAAAAGTTACTTAGTTCACCTTTAACTGTCACCTGCTCGTATACGGGCAACCTAAATTTACTTCACTATATTACTATTAAATCCTAATCTAGTCATGACAAACTATATATCGTTGGAAAGGTCTAAGACTCCTTAATAGATATTTTAGCGCTGTTTTTTTCTTACAAATTATGTATGACCAGTAATATATGACAAGAGTGCGCCTCAAAAAATCGACATCATTACAGGAGTTTCTGACCTTTGTCACAAAAAGTTGACGCACACTTTTAATAATTGAAACTTTGGTTTTTAATGCTAAAAGTTCATAATAAAACATAATCTAGTATTTGTCAATAAAAAAGATAAAATTATATTTTAAAAAGTAAAGTAAAAAGTCCTCTAAAAAGTATAATATATATTTCAATTATTATTATATCACATATTTTAGTAGTTATCATAAATTAGGTATCATTTGAAAGCTAACGAACTCAGAATTCATCCTGTGAAAACCGTTTTGAAATTGGATGTTGCGTTACCATCGAAACGGTATTTTTTTATTAGGCCCCTCCCCTTTTGGGTATCATCTTTCATAATTTATTATCAAAAATTTTCTAATCTTGACAAAACACATATTGTCAGAAAGGTCTGAGTCTCAAGGTTTCATATTTAGTGACAGAAGTGATATTTGGATAGAAATTTATTAATTTGTTATGGCAGAATGCATACAATTAAATTCAATGGAATGCAATGGCACCCGGTGGGTGTTTTTGGTATTACGCCTAAACAAAATCTCATGGGAACTTCAATGTTTGTGATATCAACTTCAAATTTGGAACACAACTTGGTTAGATATATGGCTTTGACTTTCTGTCATTTTTAGGCTGAAACCTATATTAATTTATATATATTTTTAATAAAAGAAAAATATATATTTTATTATATTTTCATAACAATAAACTTAAACTGCAATAACTTTTAAATAATTTAATTATATTAATGTATTCCACGTAAGCAATAATCTGGCAAGAGTCTTCTTTTAAAAGAGACCAACCGTAAGTATTTAGTACAAAGGCTTCATGAATTACAACCATTTAAGTTTGGGTAGTGCATTTTCACGTCCACGCTCAAAAAGGGGGGTGACAGCTAAAGGGTTAAAGAATTACACTTATTTTGATATGCTTACTAACACACTAAAGTATGAAAGCTTGTTCCCTTTCGAGGGAACTCGCGATGCGTCGATGACGCTTTGAGAACGCTTCCAGCGCGAATGCGTCTGAAGCATCTATGTCAATAATAAAAATAATAATAATAATATACTTTATTGTCCCCCTTAGGGAAATTTGTCTTGGGCACAGCTGCATTTCCAGAATAAAAATAAAACATTAAAAAGAAATAAAAATAGATAAGAACAGTCAACTAGTCCAATGGATGCAATGAACGTCACGGGCGGGTGACGTCATGACCAGCAAGAGATAAAAGCGCATCCGGTGCAACCGGCATTAGCTTCTGTTGCCTCAGCAAGCGATCTGTGTCAAACTGTCTGTTATATTTACTGTTGTCTGTCTGATATATATCTAAACACTATGGCGGAACAATTGCACAAGCTCTGTGTTTCTCCCTGCTTGCGTTAACGAGTGGGGACACACACGAGCTTGGTGTGATGTGTTTGGGGGTAGAGCATGCGGTATCAGCCTTCGAGGGGGCTGATTGCCAACATTGTGAGAAGCTTTTGCTTTGCATGCTCCGTTCAAGAGACTGTTAGGCCTCAGGGCAGCAGCGTCCAGTGTGATACCCTTTGGCCTGCTGTACGTGAGACCTTTGCAGTGGTGGCTCAGGACCAGAGGGTTCTCCCCGAGGGGAAACCCACTCCGTACGATCAAGATCACGCGGCAGTATCCCCGCACCTTGGTTATATGGAGGAAACACTGGTTATTCTCCCAGGTTCTGGTGTTGGAAGCTCTTTGCCATCAAGTTGCTATCTCGACAGATGCTTCCCTCACCGGCTGGGGAGCGGTATTGAAAGGCCGCTCAGTTCAGGGTTTGTGGAGGAGTCATCATCTCTCTTGGCACATTAATTGCCTAGAGAAGATGGTCGTCTTCAATGCGTTGAGACATCTCCTCCCAGACCTGAGGAGCCATCATGTGTTGCTCTGGACAGACAACACGTTGGTGGCCTCTTATTTTTGGTCCCTCAGGAAAATACGCTCTCTGAGAGTAGTGTATATTCCATGGGGCCAGAATATGGGAGCAGACACCCTGTCGAGGTAGGGGCTGAGGCCAGGGGACGGGGGACTCTACCCCGAGGCAGTGGCGCAAATATAGGAGGTTTACTACCAGACAGAAGTGGATCTGTTTGCGTCTCAGTACACGACGCACTGTCCACTTTGGTTCTCCCTCACTCAACCTGCCCCCTTGGGGCTGAATGCTATGGTGCAGACGTGGCCGAGGCTACGCCTGTACGCATTTCCCCTTGTTGCTCTGCTCCCAGGATTTCTGGAGAGAATCCGCCAGGATGGAATAAGTCTACTGCTAGTAGCACCACGCTGGCCAAGCCGAATTTGGTTTGCGGACCTAATTCTTCTCCTCGACGGCCCTCACTTGGAGATCCCGATCAGGAGAGACCTTCCGTCTCAGGCAGGGGGCGCAATAATGCACCCCCGGCAGGGGATTTGGAAACTGTGGGTTTGGCTCCTGAGGGGGCCCAACTCATAGAGAGTGCTCTCTCAACCGAGGTTGTTGAGACCATTCTGAGCTCCAGAGCTCCCGCTACGAGGAAACTATATTCACTGAAATGGAGAGTTTTCACTTCTTGGTGTCACCAGCGTCAGTGGGATCCGGTTAACTGTTCGGTCAACACAGTACTCCTGCAAGAATGCTTTGCATCAGGTTTATGTCCTTCCACGCTTAAGGTCTATGTGGCGGCCATTGCGGCTTTCCACGCCCTGGTGGGTGGTACATCTTTGGGTCGAGACCCCCTGATCACTCGTTTCCTTCGTGGCACCTTGAGGCTTGCAACTCGCACTAGGGCACCGGCTTGGGACCTGGCAAAAGTACTAGAAGGCCTATCTGGGGCTCCCTTTGAGCCCTTAGACTCGGTCTCAGAGAAGTTTCTTACTTTTAAGACTATTTTTCTGCTAGCTATTTCGTCCCTCAAAAGTGTCGGAGACCTTCAGGCCCTTTCGGTTTCTCCCACCTGCCTTGAGTTTGCACCGGGATGGTCAAGGCATTCTTATACCCGAAACATGGATATGTTCCTAAGGTGCCTACCATTATTCCGAGGCCTATTGTGCTGCAGGCTTTCTGTCCTCCTACATTTACTTTGTCGGACCAGGAAAAGCTGAACCTCTTGTGCCCAGTGCGAGCACTGGACACTTATGTTCACTGGACTTCTCCGTGGAGAAAATCCGACCAATTATTTGTCTGCTTTGGATCACCCAAGAAAGGTCTTCCTGCCTCTAAACAGACATTGTGCAAGTGGATAGTTGATAGTGGTCAGAGCTCATTCCACTAGGAGTATGGTGGCTTCTAAAGCCTTATTATCTGGAGTTTCTCTCCAAGACGTTTGTGATGCGGCAGGCTGGTCCTCACCGCTCACATTCGTCCGGTTTTATACCCTGGACCTGGACGCTGCCCCAGGGTCTCAGGTGCTTAAAGTTTGGCGATTTGGGTATTCTCGTTCCCAAAGCGTCATCGGCGCATCGCGAGTTCCCTCGAAAGGGAACGTCTCAGGTTACGACTGTAACGATAGTTTCCTGAGATAGGGAACGAGACGATGCGTTGCCCTGCCATACTTCCTGCATCTCTGTGATCGACTTGCTTCTGCAATTTTCGAAGCTAATGCCGGTTCCACCGGATGTGCTTTTTTCCCTTCCTGGTCATGACGTCACCCGCCCGTGACGTTCATTCCATCCATTGGACTAGATGACATAGATGCTTCAGACGCATTCATGCTGGAAGCGTTCCCAAAGCTTCATCGACGCATTGTCTCGTTCCCTATCTCAGGGAACTATGGTTACAGTCATAACCTGAGACGTTTCCACCACAGAATAAAAAATAAAAAAGGTAATTGCAACTTTTTCATCTCAGTTTTTTTTCTCACAATTGTGAGTTTACATCAGAATTGCATGATATGAACTCGCAATTGCAATTGTATATCTGTCAATTATGACTTTATAACATGCAATCGCAAGTTTATATCATGCAATTCTGACTTTATAGTCCGGCATTTTATATTCTAACTTTGGTTTCCGGCATTCTTCAAAATATATATTTTTTTGTGTTCAGCCAAAGAAAGAAACTCATACAGGTTTGGAACAACATGAGGGTGAGTGAATGATGACATAATTTTCATTTTTGGTTGAACAATCCTGAAAACATTTCATTCAGTTTGCACTTAAGTATATTCTTTTACAGTATATAATTTCCACAATAAGTGTACTTTTTCACGAGAGTCAAACCCATAAACTTGAGGTTGCTAGCACTATACTTTTAGTTACAGGAACACTGTCACACTGTAATGTCAGCTTTTCAGTCTTTTAACGGACATACTGTCCATTAGGCTAAGGCATGGATCTGTAAAGAGTTTTGCACCCTTCCTTTCCTCTTGTGTATGCTTATTAGAAGCCCACTGTTGCCTGGCAAATATGTATTGTGTGCTGAATTTAAAAGACTGTGTCAGCACAACATTTAAATGAACTGAATATAACTTGATTAGTTAAGTGGCAAAAGTTACATAATGATTAATGAAGCCCATTTTCCTATAAGTAATACAGTGCCAACGCTTATTTTTCTGAGCATTATTTTTCTTTGTGTGGGAGACGCTATTCAGAGGACAGGTTGTTCACTTACCCACTGAGTTTAAGAATGCAAGAATCGCCAAGCATCTAGGCCGGGAGCAGCTGGAGATAGTGTGTCGGGAGATAAGCGGAGCGTGAAGTAAAAGAGAGTTTGCAGAAGGTGAATTCTGAAATGTTAAAGAGGCCCAGCATTAGTCACCCTGTGCTGATTCTCCATGTAGGGCCACTGCTGGTGCATGTAGAGATAACTGAGTCACGCTTCTCTCCAAGAACCATCGGGAGGAAGCGCATGGCACAGAACAGCACGCTGCGTCTCTCTGTCGGCGTGCTGGAGAGAGGGCAGAGAGCCAGGCCGTGTGCTGAGGTGACATTTGTAGTAAGCATTCCTAAACAGCACCACAGCACCATTACTAGCAGCAGGTTCGCTTTCATATGAGTCAGTCATGCTCCCTCACTGACTACCCTTGTTGCTAATGACCGGCACAACCTCACACCTACCTGACCATACAGTGCTCATTCCTGTGACATGTGGATCCGGCATGCATCATCATCATCTCGCTGTGAGTTTGTTGTTTTGAAACAAGCTCCTCAGCAGATATCCAATAAAGCCAAGAGAGCTGCTGGATAAGAGTGATTTTAGCACAACGTGAACCTGAGTGGCTAAAAACACAGACTTGGTTAAAAATCAATTGATGGTTTTGTAAAATGTTAAATAAACCAGCCCGTTCTTATCCCAAGGCGTCATCTAACTGACGCTTTTGACCATGCTTCAACGTCCGACGCACATGGCACCCTTTAGCGTCAATATGAGACGCTAACCCTACCCCAGACCTAAACCTACCCATAACGGAAGCGTCATGTAACTGACGCTAAAAACGGAAGCGTCATCTAACTGACGCTAAAGGTGTTGGATGAAAGTGTGAATAAGATGACGCCTTGGGATGAGAATGCGTTGAATAAACTTATAATAGCCCACATTCAAAGGTTTGGGGTTGATAAGTTGGGGTTGTTGTGTGTTTGAAAGAAGTCTATTGTGCTCACCTGCATTTATTTCGTCAAAAATACAGTACAAATAGTTATAAAATAGTATATGGTACACATAAAATGGAAATATAAAATAACTGTATATTTTAAAATGTAATTTATTCCTGTGACGCAAAGCTGAATTTTCAGAATCATTACTCCTGTCTTCCGTGTCACATGATCCTTCAGAAATCAGTCCAATATGCTGATTTGATGCTTAGATGCACATTCATGATTGTTATCAACATTGAAACTTTTTTTTTTTTTTTGTGGAAACCATATAGGCCTATACACTGCTCGGCCAAAAAAAGTCACTGTTGGCAACTGTTCTTCTAACCCTATTGATGGAGTGTGTAGCTTTTCATTTCTTAAACAACCATGTAGGAAGACACATCATGGCCTTATTCCAGGATGACAATGTCAAGATTCATTCAACATAAGAAACAGATGTGATGTTATTTCCATCAAGAGGTGCATACATTTTTGGTTAAGATTTTGTTTTGTCAATGCAAGAGTCCAGCACTCTGTAAAATCTCCTCCAGCACATGCCAAAGACTTTAAGGTCTGGAGGTGCCAATTCATGTGTGAAAATGATTCTTCATGCTCCTCCCAAACTATTATTTCACAATCTAAGCCTGATGAATCAATGTCATCTTGGAATATGGCCATGTTGTGTCTTCCTACATGGTTGTTTAAGAAATGAAAAGCTACACACTCCATCAATTAGTGATAGAAGAAATTGTTGGCAAACATAAAACATGCTAGAAACATAATAATCCTTTTTTTTTTTTGGCCGGGCAGTGTATGTTTTTTTTTTTAATTCTTTGATGGATAGAAAGTTCAAAAGAACAGCATTTATTTGAAATAGACTTTTTGTAACTATTTAAAACTCTTTACGGTCAATTCTGATAAATGTAATACATCCTTAATAATTAAAGTATTAATTTACTTTTTAGTTTAGTTTAGGGTATAGTGTATATTGCTAAGTGTTTATCACAGATACCCTTTAAACTTAATAGACAGTAAATATTTTCCTAACAAAGTAAATATTGTTGTCTTTACAATATCACACTGAATATTTTTCTTAAGTAGCATAAATGGGGATTTATCCTTTACAAGAATCTCTATAGTCTCTATAGATTGCGTCTCAATCAGCTCCCTAGGTGGTGAATCAGTATATCGCGTACACAAATCTGTCTTACTACACACTGATGACTCTATTTCCGGTGACATGGCGTCCTCATTGTACAACATCACTACTGAGATTTATGAACAACAGCAGAGCTGATATCTTTCTGACATAATTTTTTTAAGTTATTTAAAGTACATCATGATAAATGCTGTGCTTATTACAACAATTCTATAAATGTTAGCTAGATTATGTTCATTACCTGTCTAGCGATGTATGTTTATGCTGAAATATAATTAAATAATGGTTTGGATAAATAAATAAATAAACATGTATCCCTTGTCATTATGTGTGGTTTGCTCACTTGATTTATTCTGTTTCAGAACATAAGGGAAGATAGTGAGCATTGATGCTCCTTGGTTTTCATGGTGCATTGTGGGACTTCTTAGGGAGTGAACGTTTCAGTGCACTGGAATGATTTTGCATTTGAGGCAGCCCTTAAAATAGCCGACACCCTGATCAGTGCCCTGACTACTGAACTAAGGAGCTGATTGAGACACACCCCCAGTCTAACTGTAGGCTGTTTACAGTGGTAAGCAATCCATCTACTTGCTGCATTCATATAGAATGTGCGGCCACAGGTGTGCGTTCATTTCCATTATACAACAGCTTTGAAAACAGCCCATCATATCAAAAGTTCAAACTGGAACCATTTTTTTTTATCACAGGGACATTTTCAAACGAACCGCACCGGCACGCCAACCAAAACCCGCTAAATTCCGCCAAACCAATCACCATTAACTCTCTCTATAGAGACTTGGAATGTCATCACTAATGCGCCAGTGTTGTGCGGGTGTCATAATAGTGAATTAATGTGGCGCTCGCTGCGACTGCGGTAATCAGTGTTTGTGAGTATGTAGAAAGCAGTTATTAGCTTGAGTAAACAGTGAGCAAGCTGTCCTGATCCCCACTGTGCCCGTAGTGCCACCACTGCCACGAGGAGGGCTGATGGCAGCCTATTCACAAGCTCATCTCAAACCCTTTCCACCCGATAACAGCGTCTCTGCGCCAGTCCCTTCCCGTCCATTCTGTTTCATCCGCAACACATAAGCCTCTCGGGTTCTCCTATGAGAATTCGGTTACAGATGTGTCACCCGACACTGCCGTTTTCTCCGTCCTAATAGATGACTGGCTTAGAATATTCTGTCAGTTTTTCGCCAAACCACAAAAGGTCAGTGTTATCCAATCTCCGATTGTGCCCGTCTCCATTTACCATAATCATTCTGAATATGAGAAATATAAAAGCTGTCTGGCCAGAGACAAAAGACAGTTCTTTATTCAGCACGCAAGGTGAACATTTTCTCTCTGTGTTCGGTCAGATTAATAAAAGCACAGTTTCGAGTGCCCGGGAATACTAATTAGCTGCTGTTTATTTTACCTTTCTTCAGACAATCAATAATCAGACAAAAGCGATGGAAGGCTCAAATCGCTCTGATAACTGTTCAAAATTAAATTGGATGGAGTTCATTACAGATTCCCGAGCCGTTGTGCGTAATATTCAATATTGGATACTTTTTATTTCATCTCTTTATGTTTTGTTCCGAGTTCCTGTGTGGAAGCCAGACAAGTCACGAGTTCAAAGACAATTAATTAAGTATCTAACAATAGGGCATTTCATATGTTTCCTCATAGCATCACGAGAAGATTTGCTGCATTTGATTCACTCCTTTCTGTAGACATTTTCAGGCGTTCACTCTCGTTTCCACCACAGCTCGTGCCCAGTGTCGTATGTGCTAATCAAGAAAAATCCTTATACTCACCCGTTTGCCAGCATCCAGGCTTAAATCCCATGACTACAGTGGCACAGGCTGTAATTTCAGAGGTGGTGGTTGCCAGAGACTGCTGAAAGGAAACTTGGGCTGTTTGCAATGCAGCTTTATGATTATTTTTCCTGTATTTTTTTTGTTTATTTTATTGTTTTTCATAATCACTAAGGATTGTTGTTGCTGACAGAGAATGACCTGTTAACAATTAGATTGGCTTATAATCACAGCAAAATAATTAATGTTATGATTATAAAAGATGGTGTCTGAAACGTAGGTCAGCCTTGTTTTCAAGATAAAAGCTCATGGGATGCAGCATTGATGTTAATTGTGACATCAAACACTTTGGAGCTCACACTTTCTCTTAGTTTGTTTTTAAAACTCTTTCCAGTGTTAATTAAGATCAGTGACTGATGGCAAATCACATGTTGGAATGAATGACTCTTTAGATATGTAGGTAACACATATATTAATAGGAGACTGGGGCTACCTGTTATGCTTCAGTGAATATTTCTCAGGGCCCGGTTCCCCGATAAGTTAACGCTTACTCTTAGCGTGCTAAAAAGACTCGAAAAATATATTTTACCAAAGTTGTTTATGTTCCTAAGTGTGTTCCTCGAAGTGTCCCTTAGGAAGCTTCTTAACACGCTGCCTCTTACGTTCGACGTTACAAAGGCGCTGTCGCAAGTGAAGGTGCTGAATTAGTTGGCATCGATTGCTCAGGAATTGATTTTCCACTTCACGCGAAGGTGCATTACGGCGTTAAGAAAGCCAACATGTTCTATGCAAATGAAACATTCCTCAAATTAATCCAGTAACATTTATTTTAACATAGTTTAAGTTATCAGTAAAATATAGACTATTAATTGACCCTTCGCTAAGCCCCGCCCTCCTTACTGTTGCTACGCCTGTCAAGCTTTCGCGGCTGCCACGTCTATTACAGTGTGAATGCACCGGTGTCAGACATTCCCAAGGAGATATTTAGTCATTTTTGGCGAACAAGTGAAATATCTGAGAGAGCAAGACAAAAGGGACAGCAGTATGCATTCGAGGGATATATCCACGACATAATATGCAACCGATTAGAGAATAATTTCATCAAAATTGAAGCTAAAGCCTATAACGTTAGGTCCCAGCGCAAGCAGCAGCCGTCTCCTTAGCAGACCATTCACATGGGAAACACACAAATTGAACAGCTATGTTCATGCACAGCAGAGTAAGTGAAATGTGAAAATAATCTAATAATTACAAATCAAACAACTTATCCATCAATCTAACACCGGGAGAGCCGCGATCGGATTGGGGTAAAGTTACAGGGGTAACGTTAGTAGGCCGTCGATTAACAAAATGCTGAAATATATTTTAAAGTATGTCAGTGAGCCTCCGTCTTGCCTTTAATCGTCTTATTTTCCGTTCAAATATATGCATTATGAACAAAGAACCGCCATTATTTCCAAGCAATAGGCGTTTTTTTGTTTTGTTAATCCTGTCGACATTTAGTTGTGAATGGGTCTCCACACTGCTTGATCCACGCCCGGGATTTCTCCCCTTTGGCTTTTAGGTTTCGGGAAGAGAAAAAATGCCACCCCACCGTCCAAACTTTTAGAATACCGGGTATCAGATTTGCACAATCCATACGCACAACGCGTCGGCATGTTTCCCTCGCTCGAAAGCTTGACAGACCTCCCGCGCCTAGTTACGGTTGCTAAGCCACGATTGGCCAGTGGCGGTTTTCGGGCGTGGCTTAGCGAAGGGTCAATTAAATTATCAAATTGTCAGTAATATGTTCACACGATATGTTGAGATGGGTAGACGAACCGGGTATCCCTCGCTAATCATCCACCCTCCTTATCCCGTTGTGCCACTTGTGCCGCTTCTTGACATGGGTTTAACGACTTCTAAAATTTATGTAATACACTTTTATATTAATGGTAAGGTACTTTACAATCAGAATTGATTGGCAAGCAGCTGCAGTTACTTCTGTTTAATGCGGTGTTGATTGCCATTGGTTAATGGCTTAAGGGCTTAAAGCAAAATTCCGCGCGTTAGCCTGGCAAGCGCAGGTCTGAGAAGATCCAGCAGCTCCATGATGAGTTGTCTTGGGAGGCGAAATTCTTTTAATATAGCCACGTCAGGCAAAATGTCAAAAGGGCTTAAGTTTTGCCGAATAAAAAAATTGAAATGGACTAAACGGCTCCGCGGCCGGCGCCGTCTTTGATTCAATACAAGGACACGTTGGATCGCTGCCATAGTTGGTCGCTTACTGGACACCACCATGCTTACCCATTTATAGATCTTAGCCATTTAGAGCCAAATTGTTTGCCAGATTTTAATTATCCAAAGTGATTGCCAATTTAAATACTTTAATGACATTACAAAATAGCCTAGGCTAATTACCACCATATTAGTTCTGATACCAAATAAAGTCAACTTCATAAATAGGCCTGTATCCATTGTGAACATATTTTATTATTAGTCTTAAAATGTCCATAACATAAAATCATTAAATTGTCAACATACCATAGTTTGACTTCTAAATCTGCGCTGATTTCTAAAGACTGCTGGACAGTGGCGGCGACTAGCGTCTTGAGCTCAAACAACGCTAAGAGAGAGCAAACGAATGGTCCAGACCAACCTTACGAAAGTGTGACTTACAGAAGATACACTTAGCGTACGAACATTTTGGGGAACCGGGCCCTGGTTTATATTCGAAAGTCAATTGTAAATGATTCATCCATGCATGTTTAATTTTCTAAACTTGTTTCCCCCCCTCAAAATGTTGGTGAAACTTTAGACTTCTCTCTGGTGACGTGTGCTAGACTTGTCCAATCATTTAGGCTATGTTAGGACTGCAGGCAAGTCAGATTTTTTCTTGGTCACACTTTAGTTTAGGGTCCAATTCTCATTACTAACTACGACGTTTGCCTCAATAAGCTCCCAATTGATGCTTATTATTAGTTGGTAAGGTAGTTGTTAAGTTTTATGTATTGGGTAGGAATTTTAAGAGATGTAGAATATGGTCATGCAGAATAAGCCATTAATATGTGCTTTATATCCTATTAATATGCATGTTAATAAGCAACTAGTTAATAGTGAGAATCATGAATAGTGAGATTATTAATTGCAAGTGATCAAATAAGATTTATGTGTCCAGACATAACCAACCTGTCTGCATGGGTTGCTTTGGTCTATACGTAGGCGTACACACGTATGTGGCGAGGCTTTCAAAACGGATGCAGGGAAAATGGAGGTGCATCATCTCGCTCTCCAAATAAGCGTCCTGTCGAGTCGCGGTGCAGAACTAAGACTCTGTGCTGTAGTCATGGCCAAAATCTTTGGACATACCATTTTGATTATGCCATGTAAATACCAATGTACAATAATATGTAAATAAATGTAAAAAAAACACCTACAAATGTGGTTTGAATTAGATTTCATGTGTTTTTTTGCTGTCCAGACTTTCAAAAACTCATCTGAACATAAAAAAAAATAAAAAAAAAGGCTGGCAGTCTGAACATAGCCTTTAGTTTTGAGGGTAAAATTCAGATAAAATGTACAAATAAAATATATATATATATATATATTACAACTTTGAACCTCACCTTAAACCCTGAGAAATGTCCCTGTGACAACTAGCCCTGGCCTTTCCTACACCAATAAAATGTAACAATTGGATAATATGAATTTCAAATTCTGTCTCCTGTTATTTTCTTTTTCCTTGCATTTTTGTTCCATTTTACCTTGCTATCTGTTCAAGCTTTTTGCATATTGAATTGCACACCATGCAAATAACATTAATTTGGCTTGACTGGTATTTTGCATACGCTGAATATGTATAATGAATGTTAATACAGTTAAAATCCTGTCAGAAGATGTTACCAATTACGGTAATTATATGCACATGGCACTCATTAAATAATGTGAAGCATAAGGCATAACTGAAGCACAAATTAGAAGCACTCTCAATACCTTTAAATGTGGCCCATAAAAATGTCTTTTTATGTGAGATTCTGTAATTTTCATAATTATGTTGCAGCACTTTCAGCAAGCCTGCATGTGTAAATATTGTCTCTAGCTCTCTCAGCCTCTTAATCTCTTTATCTCATGTGACACGTGGAAAGAGCAGATGTTTGTGATTGATTGAACTGTTGAATGATAGTCTAGAGTCAAATACCGGCAGCCAGAGATTTAAGCGTTTAATAAAGTGTATTCTGTCACCGCGTCAGTCATTCCGGTCTCAGATTGGCACTAGCTACACAAATGAATGCGTTAGCACTGACACGGGAAGCATGCGCCATATTTATAGCTTGATTTATGCTTAAACATATCAGTGCTTGTGACATGGACATTTCAAATTCTAAATTTGTCACACAGAACCAATCTCCCTCGAAATCTTCTCGCACGAGGTGAAGAGATTCTCACTAGCGCCTCCATTATTCACAGAGTGTCCGAAGACCATTCTTATAAGGTTTGGCACAAGTGCATCACCTGTCAAGCTACATTGATTTAGCCAGTGACTCAGCTGAAATATATAAAAAAACAGAGACATTGGTAGGCTTAAGCACTACTGGCCGCTTCATAGTGCTCCTACTAACTCCTCCAGCGCTCTAAATGTGGCAAAGCCATTTGCTCAGCTTATAAAATGCTTGGCTGCCTCTATCCTCCTCCCTTTTACTTTACGAACATATTGGAATCCACAGTGCGTGTAAACCGTTAAACGCAGGGAACTTGGAGCATGTCTGAGCATGTCAGGAACCAGAAGGGCAAACTTAATTTTATTGCAGGAAAGCTTTCTTTTTTCCTCCCGTACAATGTACAGTATGTGTTTCCACAACAGTCTATGTTTCTATTATAGCTGTCAAAGATTTATGGTATGTTACCTTGAGCTGACTCGACTCCTTTATTTTATCCATGACAGCTTGCAGTCAGGGCACTAAAATTGATTTGTGCTCTTACAAGAACAGGTATTGAATCGGCCAAGCCGGAAATGTTTAATATAACGCTTGATGACATTTGAGAAAATTAAGGATGTGGTCAGTAATTTGTAAGTAAACTAACGGCAGCTCCATTAATCCTTAAAAAAGTGCATTAATAGTAAAACATTTTGGAGCACATACCATCTGTGACAACTTATTAGAAGAATTAATCATCCCGTTATAGCTGTCAAGCGTTTGGATTTTACATGTATTTAGATCCTGAGACTGAGTCTCATGAGTCATGAGACTGTTTTATGCCGGCTGTAACAGATGTTGTCAATAGTCATGAGAGATAATAACAGTTTGTGATGGTTATAATAGTGCTGTCATACAGCTGACCTTTGATCAATGTTATGTGAGATGTCATAACAGCCTGACATCACATCAATCAAACCCATAGTTATGTGGGCTGTCCTGCTAGCTCTGTAAATGTCCATGTTTGGTCCATTTTCACAGGTATATTCAGCGAATGTGTAAAAGCAACATGTATTTGCATTATAGTGAAATAGCATATTGTTAGTATGATTTACCGTTTCTTACTATTTTTCCATTTCTTACTTATAATAGGCGTATACCGTAGTCATTCAGGATAAGACAAAAACAGGGTTTGGAAGATGGATTCATGATGTTTTTGCTCATTATAAAAATGTAAAATTTTAAACAAAAAATAGTTACATAGTTCACCTTTAAAAGCTTTATTGATATTTGAGAACATTTGCTTGAGAATGCTGTTGTTGGATGTTTGGGAGGGAAAAGGGAAAATCCAATCAAGGAAAATCTGAAAATGCTCCCAGTAAAACAAGTTTTCAGAATTAAATCCCACTGTTTGGTCTTCAGGGGTGTAAAACATACTAAGAAATGATAATTTGATCACAATCCAGTTTTAATATTACTCAAGTACAAATTCCCTAAAATAATACTTACTGTAAGTAGCATTACCTATTAACAAGCCTTTTCCTTTTTCTTTTGTCTTTATAGTTTTTGTCTTTGACATGTATGTCCTTTAAATTCAAAGATGGAATGTTGCTGAATGAAATTGCACATAATTTTGGTGGTAATGCTTTACAAAAAAAAAAAGTCTTATTTGTTAACATTACTTAATGCATTAACTAACATGAACTAGCAATGGACAGTATGTTTTTACTGCATTTATTAACCTTTCTTAATAATAATAATAATTAATTACATTTATATAGCGCTTTTCTCTGCACTCAAAGTGCTTTACATGGAAGGGGGAATCTCCTCAAACACCACCAATGTGCAGCATCCACCTGGATGATGCGACGGCAGCCATATTGCGCCAGAATGCCCACCACACACCAGCTTATTGGTGGACGTTGGTTAATACAAATGTTCAGGTTTAGGTTAGTTCACAGTGCATTAACTAACTTAGATTAAGACTAACTAAGATTGATAAATGCTGTTGTAAGTGTTTAATAAGTATTATTCATTGTTAGCTCATGTTAACTAATGCAGTTAACTAATGTTAACAAATGAAACCTTATTGAAAAGTGTTAAGGCCCATTTACACCAAGGACAGCAACTATAATTATAACGATAAAAATCATTCTAAATAGTTGCAGCACGCTTTCAGAAGCCCCCCATCTTCCCCAGCTTCACCGGTATAGATCTGCTACGAGTAATTAATGTATGCTATATTGTGCAGCAGCAGCATGTCTTACTTGCTCGCAGCAGCGTGCCCTGTATGTATCATAGCATACCAGATGTAGCATAGCAGATATATTCTGCCAAAACCAAACATATCAACATTGTCATATACATTACCATGCCAAACACCCAGAGAGTTGTCATGACAGAATCGTTATAGTCATCTTTATAGCAGGGGCGTAGCCAGTATTGGGCCAGGGCGGCACTGGCCCGCCCAGGCAAGTTTGATAAAAATACATTTTTAGTTTATTTTTATTATTCAAATGTATTTATGAAAATATAATAATATATACCTGATTTATTGTTGACTGCTTTGTGTGTTTAATTTATTTTCCGAATAAAATTTAACTGGTGAAGCAAGTTGTAGAAAGCCTCTCTCTGGAATGTTATTGGTTGCTATGGTTGTTGGGGGTTCCGACAGGAAAACTCTCAGCGGCGTCGGCGCCACAATAATGGCTAAACAACTTTCTTTAATGTGCTATTTTAAAGCAAGAGTTGAGGAAGAAGACACGCCACTGCCTTCATCTTCCGAGTCCACCCAGCCCAGTTCTTCCGACTCATTACCCCAGGAGAAGGCTAGTCAGGTGCTGGCGCCGGCCGCTTCTTGCTCCCTCTCTCCCCGTCAGCCTGACGCGGGTTTATCCGCCGATCTAACTGTGATATTATTATTTTAGTTTACTTTATTTTCGGGTGAACTGTATTTGCACTGCTGAATAGCCTGAATAAAATAGACAGGTTATTGTCTATACTGGTTTGTCCAGCCTTTATTGAGCTCTGTTGGTTGAACATGATGATTTGCCGAATATAAAGGTGTAACTGTTTTTTCAGTTTGTCTATTTATGTTAATTATTATTGAAGTCATTTTTTTCTAGGAAAAACTATAGGGCCAGTCACATTTTCACTGGCCCACCCAAAATACAATTTCTGCCTACGCCACTGCTTTATAGGTATCGTTCTTGGTGTGAACTGGCCTTTACCATTTTAGTTGCTGATAAA
Organism: Rhinichthys klamathensis goyatoka; assembly: GCF_029890125.1. Lineage (NCBI taxonomy): Eukaryota > Metazoa > Chordata > Actinopteri > Cypriniformes > Leuciscidae > Rhinichthys > Rhinichthys klamathensis. Next base: position 48,614 of record NW_026607106.1, on the reverse strand, counting down.
AAGCATGAAAAAAAAAAAACATGTTAAACTCTAACAGACAAAGCTTAACCAAATATTGAAAAAGTATTAAACAATCAAAAAAGTATTAATTCCAACATCAACGTATTTGACAACATAATCAAAAATACAACGTGAAAATTGTCCTTTTCTTGAAATAATAGCATGCGAGTTTGCTATTTTTATGTCTGTGGGGAAAAAAAACTTTGATTAATATTTTTGTTGGTAATTTCATTGACAATATAAACACTAATGGAGTATTTTCTGAAGTACTGTACACCCTCGGTTGTCTCATATATCCCTGTGTCTCAGTCCTTTTGGCCTCTAAAGAGGTTTATCTGTGACTGCTCTCGCTGTAGCTCCTGTCAATGTCAGATTATTTACAGTGTGCCGGGGGAAGCCCTGCCTCACTCTGGTAAACGTATGTCTTTCAAGTCTTTCCTCTGCACCACTGTGCTCTAAATCAAATGAGCTCTGTTTTCTTTCGTCTGCACATCTCCTGAGAGACATTTCGTTTCAAGGTTCAGAGAAATCCACAGTTTAGTCAGGGTTTGAGGGCATTGTTTACTGCCTTCACAGCAGTCCTCAGAAGTACTTCTGATAACTTATGGAACAATAGGCTAGTTTGTTGTTTTTGTTTAGTTTCTTGCTTTTTCTTGCTGCAGCTGTGCTTTACTTAGCCACATCTTGTCTTTTTTCAAGTATGGTTCCTTGTCACTTTTTTTTGTTCTCGGTCAGGTTGTCTGCTTAAGGTGTTGTCTTTGATACTGATCTTTGAGGGCCAGTGATAACCTTTCAACATGCTTCTCCATGTCCGCTTGTGTGCTTGATGAAAAGCGGAGAGCGGCCGTAGAGTGGAGAGGGATGAAAGTGCTCCTCATGCCCTTCCAGTGACATTATCTCAAGTGAGACACAATGAGAGTGGACGAGTGTGGGGTGCGCAATGCACATCTCTGAAAAACTGCAGATAACATTGATCAAGGAGACAACATGGACCCTGCAAGTGAGTTATTCATCATTAGCACTCAACAATAGTGAGGCCTTGTGGTAGTACAGACAGAATCCAGCTTTAATGGCTGCAGACAGCATTTGTGGCACGTCAAAATCCATTCGTTTTAGTTTTTAACAGTATTAAAAAAAAAAAAAAAAAATTTTTGTTTAAAATATAAATATAAAATATTTAAATATATAAAAAAAATATATATGAATAGTAAATATTAATAAATATAAAACATTTAAAATGTAAAACTTATTTTTTATGAAAAGTGTTACTTGAAAAGTGCTTTGGCTACCATTCTTCAAATAAATGCCAGCTTGTTTGATATTTTGTCATCTAATTCACGTGTCTACACAAGTCTACACTGGTCCCACGGTTCGGTTCAATCACGATTATCATGTCATCAATTCAGTTCAATTCGATATCACGATGCATTGCGATACACCGCATCCTCAATTTTAAATTTTACTTCAAAAATGATGTGTGCGTGCGTGTTCGCCTGTTCTGGAAGTCTCAGTGACAGAAACAGTGACATTCCAGTTTAAGTTTCAAGGGAGTAAAGCCTGTTTATGCCATTAAGAAAATGAAATTCTGTCAAATCAAAAAAAAATTAAGAAATATTCATTTAAAAGCAGCACTCATTCATCAGTGTATAATGTTACCATTAGAGATGCGTGCATCAACCGTCGCCGAGTCCGCTGTTGAAGATGACGATCATCCATTTTGAATCACGCGTAACAACAATACCGAATAATTGTTATTTGACCGGTGCGGATACTTAAATCAGAGAAAATTATTGGGGCGGGTGAATGATTTGTATTTGGCTGCGGATTCGGGTGACGTTGCGCTCATCCGCTTACTCTAAAGCAGTCAGACTCTGCCAGGCGTTAACAGCTCGGGGTGAAAACGGCTAACGTGGTTTATCAAGTTAGTGGGATTACCTCCTGCATATTCTATTTGTGCGTGACATGAGCGCACACAGCGCGTGTCTTCTCCAGCTTGTGCTTACCTGGTTGTTCATAAAAGCCGAAATGTGCCCAGATGTAGGCTTTTAAAGTAGTTGGAGCATTTTTAATTACTTTGCGATGCATCGTAGAAACGATTAATTTCGACACCCCTAATGGACGCCCTGACATAGTGTAGCGCATCATAAATAGATGCCAGAAATGCGCATCGACAGCTGCTTTGTCTTCAGAAGCCATATGTTTGTTGAGCATGTGTCATCTTCAATCCTGTGTGTGAAATAACTCAGGAGTTATGTTTGTAAACATGTCAGTGTTGAGATATAGAAAATGTGTGACGACATGATGCAGCATCGAAATTCCACTTCAAAGGAAAACGTCTTGGGGTACTTGATTGTAACCCTGTTCCCTGAAAAAGTGGGAACGATATGCTGCACTGCTCAGCGCTATGGGAACAACTTTGTGTGTGACTGGCTGTGAACCATGTGTGCAAACACGGCAATGAACTCGGCCTTGAACCCCTGACTATGACGTCATTGGAATGTGTGCTCGTCAGAGGCTACAAATAGATGTGCAACAGGAGCACCTTCAGCGCAGCTTCTTGTTCCTGCTTTTTCAGGGAACATGGTAACAATCAAGTAACCCAAGACTTTCCCTTTCAAAAGCTTCTCTCTTTGCTGCGCTGTTCAGCGCTATGGGAATGAGAATACCCACGCCACTGCACTGGATATATCTGGATGCCCTTCACGGTTGTGTAGTGTGTGTGCTCACAAGCACGTGAAAGGTCTTGGACATGAACTTGGGATGTTGACTCAAGGACGTGTGAGCCTGGAGTAGCATGAGCATCCAAACTATAGAATCTTATGAATGTATGCGGAGAGGACCAGCCTGCCACATCACATACTTGCTGCAAGAGGGGACCCCTTGCCAAAGCTTGTGAGGAAGCGATCCCCCCTGGTGAATGAGACCTAACACCTAGAGGCGAAGCATGACCGTGCTCCTCATAGGCTAGAGCAGTGTTTCCCAACCCTGTTCCTAGAGGCACACCAACACTACACATTTTCCAACTCTTCCTAATCAATCACACCTGAATCAACTCATCAGCTCATTAGTTGAGACTCCAAGACCAGAAATATATGGGTCAGATAAGGGAGACTAAATGTGCACTGTTGGTGTGCCTCCAGGAGCAGTGTTGGGAAACACTAGGCTAGAGCAATCGCATCTCCCACCAGTGTGACATTGTTTGCTCGATGGAGGCCGCCCCCCTATTTTGACCTCCATAACAAATGAAGAGTTGCTCTGATTTATGCCACTGGCCAGTGCGGTGGACATGGGTCTGAAGAGCACGGACTGGACACAGTCTGTGAAGTTTTTCCTGCTCCTGCATTGTGAACGGTTGAGGACAGAAGGCTTCAAGAGTGACCGGATGTACGGTAGAAAATGGAACCGTAGGCAGATAGTCAGGATGAGGATGCAAAATAGCTTTTCCCGGAGGCAAAGTCTAAGCAGAATGGCGAGGTCGACAGAGCCTGTAAGTCCCCAATTATTTTTTAGTGAAGTAATAGCCATGAGGAAAACTAACTTTAGGGTCAGAAGCTGACTCTAGAGGTTCAAAGGGGGTCTCAACCAGACCATCGAAGACTATGCCTAAGTCCTAA